>NC_090929.1:503802654-504427654 GCF_040938575.1 Ambystoma mexicanum | reverse complement strand
GCATCCAGACCCATGCTTTCTATGGACATGAAAATAGAAGTTAACCGGCAGAGGGGCTGTAAACCAAAAGGAAGGCAGAAGTTGCCTACAGGACAACCCCCTCGTGGTTAAATACGAAGTGTTGGTCCACAATAGACACTTCATCCTTAAATTAAGCCTCTTATTTGAACCCCCTCCCATGGACAGTCACCAGCACACAGGACCATCCTGATTTTTGCAAAACCAACTCCTGTTGCACACCAAGTTCACATCACAGGAATGTGCAACGTGAGTTGGTTTTTGCAAAAATCAGGATGATTTTCCCCCCTCAATTATGCTGTGTACCCATAAGGGAGCATGATCATTTGACCTCACAAAACCAGCTAGAAGAAGAGCAGGGCATTGGCATGACAGAGGCGAATGAAGAAACATCAAGGCAGGAGACAGAACCAGTTAACACCATGCCGACGCCACCAGAACTGGCCTCACACTGATACCGCATTAAAGGAGATTGAAGGCCTCCCTCATGGTAACAGGACTATATGATGTCAAAATAAGCTATTATCATTAATCACATTCTTTGTCATGGGTTGAAAGGGGTGTTAAGACGCAACACATCTGCCGGCAGAGGTAGCACACCAGATGTCAGAGATGCAATATCCAGCTTGAATAATAAAAGAACCCCCCACATTTTCCTGAGTAGAGATACCATAACTACGGCTGCGAGTGGGTCTTGGGCGAGGATCACTGCCTACTTTCTGTCCCCATCATTGTGCTGACATGGTCACTGGTCACCCTGCAACCCATTTACAAGTACAGAGCTTCTTTTAAGGAAATATCCCACACACCTCTTAGTTTCCCAAAACAGCTCTGAGTTGATTATAGGTGCATGGGAGTAAAGATATGAAGTAAATATTTGGCAATGATTCTTCAATATGCATTATTTAAAAAAGAGAGAGAAGACAGACTAAATGAGGAAGATGGAATTCCATCAGTAGTATTTGTTGAACTTAGGGATTACAGCAAGTTGCACATACCATTTATCCACTCTGTATAGGTGAGATGTTTTGGGGTTGTGTCCGTATAAATGTGAAAAACAGATGATTGTTTAATGTTGCAGGCTGTAATTCACGCATCTATCTGCTTACAGATTCTAATTAAAGCCATTGCAGTTTCCCTAAGTGTACCAGTGTGGGTGTCGAATCCAGAAATTGATCTTAAGATCTGTATGTATGACCGACTGTACCAAGACAGCATCGTTATTCAGAGCAGGTAAGATGCCTCTAAGTTTCTTGCATTATATGGTATTCTCCGACAGAAAAAGCTCTGTCCAGTTACATTGAACAGGTTAAATAACTATTGTGGTAGGTCAGATATAGGAGACGGACAAGAAGATATGGTGATTCACAATACTTTTATTACACAACTCAAAGGTAAACCTATTATAATCCCTACTTTCCTGATGGAGGGCCCTTCTCATCAGGACTTCTTGGCATAAGACAACACTGTCCTCTGTCCAAACCCGATCTAACCTATTTCCACACTATCTATTTTAGAAAGGAAGAATGAGAAAAGAAAGACTAAAGCTTAGCTTTGTTTCAGGTTTACTCCCCCTTTTCTGAGTCTGGTGATGGGTGGTTTTATGACCTGCAACCCCACACAGTTTACCAAGTCTTTTCCCAGCTTTCAGCTGAGTAAAATAGTCAAAAAAACTTCTGTAATGTCTGAACCCCAAAAGAAATGTTCTGCTATAAAATGTTCAGTTATTCAACAACTTATCCCTCCTTTGGGAATATGTCTCAAAGACCTTGTTCAATCGCAATGTCCAGTTTTCATAATAATCTCCCTTTTTACTGCTCCACTCTGTTGCTTCAGACATGCATGGGTCCTGCTCAGCTCTGCCGAGCAGTACCTTGGGTTTCTTATAGGCTCTTCTCAAGAGTTGGCCCTCGTTCTATCCTACTGGGGATTCTGGTGTCGCTTAGTCTGGTATATGTATTGGGCTTCCTCAGCAAAAAGCTAGAGGTAAGACTCAACATTTTCCACCCAACTAATTTATTTATTGAACATTTGTTAGGCGCCTATACAACAAGTAAATTGTGTTTCAAAGCACCCACATGGCAACAGGGAGGGAAACGTGGGATTGAAAAAAGAAAACAATATAAACACTGGAGGGCGAGGATAAGACAAACCTACTATGCCTTGTGAGTATTCAGAATGTCCAAGTGCAGAGAGATTGGGCCGACCCTTAAATGCGGTGGTAATAGCATTACCACCGCATTTATGGGTTATCGCCCAACTCACGATGCGGCCAATACTCTTTGTATACCTTTTGGATATCTAATTGACACTTGTACCACTGGTGCAGAAGGCGATCCAGATTCTGTCAGGGTCTCTCAACCAGTTGTGCCTCTGTTCATCTTGAGCATCTTCTCGAAAAATGTAACCCTCCCAAACAATGTCTCTTTTTCCAACCTATGGCTCAACGAAGATGTGTTCTGAGAACAAACACAGTGAGTGTACGTATTGCCATCATCATCATCATCATCATCATCATCATGTTGTGGAGATTTGCCAGGTCTGTCAAAGATTCAACAGTACAACCTTTGAAGATGGGTACAAGCATCTAGTATGCTGGTTTTATTAGAGTATTAAACTTACACCGTACCAGAAGCAAGAAAAGATGTCTACAAGAAAAAACTGTCAAAAAGAGTGAGACCTGAAGAGAGAGTGATGGTGGCAGTTAATAAAACATTCACATTCAGTAACAGTACCTCCCTCTCACTTACTTGCAAAATCTAATTGGGGAAACATACCCTCTCCCCGTTTAGAAGCAAGGTTTGTGGATTCCAAAATGGCTGACATGCACTGAGGAAGTGTGCAGGCGGAGCTCGTCCAGAGACTGAATCAAACTGAATCAATTCAGCACGTTACAAGATTATCTTGTTGGCGGTTCCCGTGTGGGTGAAGCCAGGAGTAGCTTCAGTGGACTTTGTGCCCTTTTCGACAGGATTCGGCAGATAACATTGCATCGCCACAGAAGTCAGGGACGCCATACGGGCTGACCATGCCCAAGCCGCACTGAGAGGCTGACACCGGCAGCGGCTGCGCCCGAGAAAGACTGCTTCTCTGGGGCAATGCACTGGAAGGGCGCGAGTGGAAAGAATCCCATCCCATCTACGTGGTGGATGAGCGTGGTCCAATCAGGAACGAGGGGAAGGGGAGACTAACGTTGATGTTTGGGGATGGCCCGGAGAGTCAGCTTGCTAGAATCAGCATATTGGAGTAATAAGGGGAGATTGCATCTGCTGGCAAACACAGAGCTTGGGGCGGAGCAGAATCGGAGACCCAATGAGTTATGCCCAGAGCTGAGGGCCCAGCATTGCAGGAGGTAAGCTGGGATCTATTAGTAGAAGATTGACTTTGCCTTTGGGACAGAGACAACGCGTGGGGGAACTGGCTTCGTGGTGCATGAATAAGTAATATCACAGTGTGGCAGGGCCTGCCGCAACTTCCCTGATAAGCGGAACTGGACTTGCTGGCGAACCCAAGGCGCATAGGACCCGGGGAGGCTGTGTGTTAATACCTCAATGAAGCAGCAAAGGATTTTGGAAGTAAAACAATGAACAACTGCAAAATGCATTCAAGCCCAGTAAATAGAAACTTCGTATTGGGATACAGGGCCAAAGGACGGTATCAGGCGCAGGGGTAATACTGCACCCAGCACTTGATTTTGTTAGCACAGGGGCAACATATACTGGCGAAGATATCAAATCATGTGCGGCAAGGTGCACCCTAGAAAACAGAGTGAGGAATTGTAAATAAGGCTCTTTGGCTCCTAATTAACGGGCAAATTTTATTAAGATCTAGGAGTCTCTGACCTGTATGTAAGTAAGTCCCCAGATCCTCCTCTAAAATCTAAAATCGTTATTAGAGTACTGGCAGCCTACAAAACATAACGAATAAGACTTTTTTTTACCAAAGGCTTGAGTACCAAAGGTCACCCGGTGTGGCATAGTTATTGCCATAAGTTTCCATACTGACAAGGGGCGGGGTGCCGACAAATGGCAAGCATTCTATGCTGGGAACAAGGAAGAAGGTGGTTTTATCAGGCCGATCAACCTCTCAAGCAACAAAAGTAAGTCCATTACAGGATATTTGGCCCACCCCTACATGCACTGAACCACTCCAGCAGACATGGCAGGAGCCAAAGAAGATTTTGGGAAGAGCTTTCAGGACTTTCAAAGTACTTTAACCACTACATTTCTTTCTTTTTTTCAAACTCTTTTTATTAGTGGTCATAGAGATATACAACACGATCACATAATTACCAAAGTACATAAGTATTGCACATTATACTTATCCTCGAGTTATCAGAGTTATATAGTGTCATCAACATCCAAAATCATATCACACAAATACATTCAAAAGGGTCCCCATATATCTTTAGGTCTGCTTGCCGATGGGCGCGTTAGGACAAACTGCTCCTCAGCTTCATTGACATAAGTCAGTTCTTTAAGTTAAAATGTTTCATGCTGGGTGGTCCAGCGCTCTTCCATTGTTGTAAAATACATTTTTTAGCTACTGCACATGAAACGTTGAACAGTCTCCTGACCTTTTCAGAGCACTTGCTTATATCTCCGAACAAATATTTCTGCGGTGTCAGTGTCGGGGGGGATCTGTGTAATTTCTTCCAGCATCTCTGTCACCTCCCTCCAGAAACCAGCCACCATCAGACACCTCCAGCACATATGGAAAGCCCGAGCCTCCCCTGCCTTGCATTTGGGACATTCCCCAGACCCATCCGGCATAAACTTCGCTATTTTGGCTGGAGTATAGTGTAGTCTATTTATAATTTTAAACTGAATCAAGCGCAGGCCAGCTTTTAGGGACACTCGCTTGGTGAGCGAACAGTATCTCTCCCAGGTTTGGTCAACTAAGGGGGTCTGCAGGTCCCTTTCCCACTTAACTTTAACCAGGTTGGTCGAGGGGGAGTGTGTTTGGACTGCAGTATATAATTTCGAGATCCCCAAGCTGCCCTCAAGCGTCACTAGTTGTACACAAGGATGAGTAGGGGGCTCTTCACGGAAGGTGGGCCAGTGTTTCTGAAAGGCTGATCGTATACGGTAGTACTGCAGCATCCTAAGCGGACCCCTGCCGAACGCCCTCGTTATTTCCACCAGAGTCGCAAACTGTCATGATACATACCCCCAGGAATCCAGACCCTGGAGCAGGCATCATGTTGCCTTGAGAAAACCCAGCAACCCCTGTTAGGGGCTGTCTGGGTTCAGTCCTGGCGCCTATGGAGCCAGGCTCATATGGGACATCAGTTCTGGCGCCACAGGCGCCAGGCTCATAGGTGCACACTTACCTGATGCAGACCATGCTGCAAGAAGATCCAAACCCATGTGAGGCCTGGAAGGGACTACTTTACCTTAGGGACTATTTTGTTACTTGGGTGTGGTCGGGAAGGAATACCTACCTGGGACTACTTTGGAGGCTATTTAAACCACGCCCGAAGAGCAGCACACGCTTCGCGTTATTCTGCATCCAGCAGCGTAACGTTCACTGTGCCAGCAGCAGCATCCAGCCTTCTGCCACACCCGCCTCGAACCTGGAGCACCTAGAAAGAAGGAAAGAAGCAAAGGTTAGAACAAGAGTATTACCTGATTTCTTACCTGATTCTGGATTCATCGCATCTTCAAACCAGAGGAAATACTTTGTTTTTAAACGCGTCCCATCTCAGCAGCAGCGCCGCGCCATACTCACCGTTTCACACAGCATTTCTTCGATCCGGCGCTGTCTCCATCTTTACATCGCCGAATCCAGGCACCTAAGGGGGACAATAAACAACAAGGTGAGCAGAGAGAACAGACAGAGACAATCTCTTTAGCCGCCATATGCTTACCTGATTTTACCGCTGGAGGTATTATTCATCAGCACGCCACATCTTCTTATGCCGCACCTGTAAGAAGAGGAGAAAGCAGCAAGTTTAACCCTTGGCATTATTTGCCGGATACTGTTGGGTAAAACAGACTTTTACCAGAGTGCTTTCAGCAGTCAATCTGTCAAAGTTGCAAGATAAAAGAGGAATTGGGCAGGAGTGAATTCCAGACATTTTGAACTCTTACGAACTATATACTTATGGTTCTTCACCAGGACCTTTTGGAGTCAGCATTTGTCTCCAACTCTTCCAATATCTTCAGGCCAGTGAAGTAACTGGTCATCAACACGCCCCTGCGTGCTTCACAGGATGGAGGGGTCATCCTTGAAGAATAAAAGGTGAGATTGCTGAGAGGGCACAGAGGTGATTAGTGGGGAGGACTGTGGGGGTGCTATCACTTGAATCCACAAGTGGCTAAATCCATCTCTTCACTTGTAGGAGAATATTTCTACGGGTCAAGCAGACAAGATTAGGAGGGCAGATCCAGTCAGTCATCGCTGCACTACGCATCACGTGGGTGGAGGCCGCAGCAGTCCGGGTCCGAACGACGCCCCTGTGGGAGCCAGATGAGCGTAACACAAACCTCCCATCAATAAACACATCACCCAGTTTCATCTCCTCGTTGGGGTCCCCTGCATCGCGCAACCCTCTGTCATGAGTTGGCGGTATACAGGGTAGTTCCAAAAGGGAATCGCAGGGTTATAGGGAGACTCAACTCCCAGTCTCTTAAATATGGCTTTCCATGCACCCACCGTGCAGCTCACCGGGTTGAATTCACATGTGTCTCTATACCGCGTATCAAATATCACGGATTGTATGTTTGTGGGATGTGTGGTGAGTTCTTCTATCTCCACGTGTGGGGGTCCACTGGAGTTATCATACCAATACCTCGAAAATTGGGCTTGGGCAGCGTAACAGTATGATTCAAAGTCGGGTGCAGTTATGCCTCCGGCAGAATACGGCTCAATCAGTTTGTCCCATCCTATCCTAGGGGTTTTACCATTCCACAGAAAAGTCATGGCTATTGATCTAAGCCTATTGAAGAAGGGCCGGCCTGGCCATATGGGGATATTAACAAAAAAATACAGCAGTTTGGACTAGACTATCATTTTGAGGACCGCAACTCTCCCATGTAGTGAGAGTGGGAGGCGGTCCCACATCAGTAATTTAGTGCTCAGGGCTTGTAGTGCACTCTCATGGTTGTCCGAGTATAGAGTGTGTTTATCCTTGGAGACCACTATTCCCCAGTATCTAATGGATTGCGCAGCCCCTTTGAGTCCGCACGTATAGCCGGGGCATGTGGTTGCCAGTGTGAGAGGGAATATCTCAGACGTTCCCTTATTTATGGAGTATCCTGAGTGTACCGTGAATTCCTGAATCTGCGCCATAAAAGGAGCGATATTGTGTTCTGGCCCGCGAACATACAGAAGGGTATCGTCCGCGTATAGAGATATCAGCTGGGTGGCCCCTTTCAGGTTTATGCCCCTGTCTGAGTGTCTAAGTCTGACTGCAATCGCCATCGGCTCTATCGTTAACGCAAAAAGTATGGGCGAGAACGGGCAGCCTTGTCTGGTGCCCCTTCCCAAAAGAAATAGGTCAGAGTTGGTGTGGTTGGTCAGCACTCGGGCACCAGGGTTCGTGTATAGTAGATTCACATATGCAATGAAATTAGGGCCGATACCAAAGGCCTTCAGCACCACCAGCAGATAGGCCCATGAGACGGAATCGAAGGCCTTTTCGGCATCTAAGGATATGGCCAGAGCCTTCCTCGCCTGGTCAATCTGGGCCATGATACCAAAAAGTCTACGGAGATTGAGGGCCGTGGACCTATTGGGGATGAATTCTTTTGGTCAGGGTGTACCAGTCTCGGGACCTCTGGCAAAAGCCTATTGGCCAACACTTTTGCGAATATCATGGCGTCAGTGTTTATCAATGAGAGCAGGCTATATGACGATATGTCCTGAGGCGGACGACAGGGTTTAGGGAGTACAGTTATAATGGCTTCCCTCATCGAGGGGGGCAGTGTTTGGCTCTGAAGTGATTCTTCCCATACCTGTAACAGCACAGGGACCAGCTCTTCGTGGAATTCTTTGTAAAATTCCGCCCCTATTCCATCGGACCCCGGAGCTTTGTTGGATGCCAGGTCTTTAATCGCCTCAGTGATCTCCTCCGCCGTAACCGGCTGGTCCATGGCCAGTCGTGTGTCATCAGCGAGTGTAGGCAATTGCAGGGTGTCTAGGTATGTTTTAATTTCGGTAGCTGTTTTGGTTTCTCTGTTACTGTATAATTGCTGATAAAATTTAGTAAACTCATCATTAATCTCCTTTTCCCCCAGAAGGACCTCCCCTTGTGGTGTGTGTATGCTCGTGATCCGGTTGTGATGTCTATCCTGCTTCAGTAAGTTAGACAGAGTCCTGCCAGCCTTATTCCCCTCTCCGTATCTACGGGCGCGGATCGGGGCAGCCATATATTGCACCTCCCTGGAGGCCAGCTTACCAAATTCTTCTAAGTGTGTCTGTATGTCAGCTAGAGTCGCCTTGTCTTGAGTAGAAGTATATGCCTCCTCTAGTGTTCTCAGTGTAAGTTCAGTTTGGGTCAGCTCAGCGCGGACCCCTTTAAGGAGTCCCACAGATTTAGATAACAGGGTCCCCCTGATCCACACCTTAAGGGATTCCCACACCGTGGAGTATCTATCAACAGAGCCTATGTTCCTATCCAGGAAATCAGCAATTTCAATGTGTAGTCCCTCCACCACCCCCGGATCGCACAGTAGCCCCCTGGGCATTCTCCATTTTCTAGCAGGTCTGGGGCAATCACGAAAATCAACCTCAATCGCAACTGGGGAGTGATCAGACAGTGTGCGGGGCAGCATTTCACAAGTCTGCACCGCGGTGATGACCGCGGGGTAGACAAACCAATAGTCAATTCTGGACTGCGAATCATGCACCGATGAGTAGTAGGTGTAACCTCGATCTTTTGGGTGAAGCACCCGCCAGGCGTCCTCCAGTGAGAGTTGAAATAAGATATGCTTCAGAGTAAGGGCAGATTTACTATGCTGTCTCAAAACCGTAATGGACCTGTCCAACTCCGGGTCAAGGGCAACATTAAAATCCCCCCCCATACCATGGTGGATACGTCAATGGAAGTAATCAACTGGTATATATCGGTATAAAAGGTTGGGTCATCGATATTAGGACCATACGTGTTGACCAGTAGGATCTGTTTGCCCGTGACCTCACCCCAAACAAGGACATATCTCCCAAGGCGGTCTATTTTCTGCCCTTCCAGCTTGAATCCCAGACCGGGGTGTATCAAAGTGATGACCCCTCTGGACTGAGACGAGTAATTCATATAGAACCTCGATTTGTCCCAACCAGGGATTATGTATTCATTATTGACATCCATAGCATGTGTTTCTTGCAGCATGACAATTTTTGCACCATGCCTGGCAATGTAATTTCCCACCTTCCTAGTTTTAGTCCGATTATTTAGACCCCTAACATTCCAGGACAATAATTTCATTCTCAGACCGCACCCCAAGTTCACAATAGTATCCCACATCCCAATTATGTACCTCTCATGGAACACGTGTCGTGACATAACCTCAGAGACCACTTGTTTAACCATCAACCAACAACCTATCACCCTTCTTCCCTTGCCAGGCCAGTTATCCACAACATCGGACCCACTGCTCGCTTCAGATAGCAAGGGTGTGCAACAACAACAACTTGCTCAACACTCTTCAACCCCTCCCCCTCCCTCATCGTCATCCCCAACTTGACGATGTCCCTCTCGTAACATGTGGAGCCTTACAGGGGTGGACATGTTGCCTCACATGACCGACAATTCCGGCTCCCCAGCACCCCACTTTCCTTAAATTGTGAGGCCATCTGTAATACCACCAGGAGACAGGGTCTAAAACCAACCCTTACAATACTGTGTCATACAGTGCATATCTCAGTCAGTTGGGCGGGGTCTGTTGTTCTGAGCATGTCTGTCTCCTATGGGAGGAAGGGGTATAGATGATTCTATGTATGCCAGGGATTCAGCCGGGTTTTCAAAAAAATGTGCTCTCCCAACGTGCTGAATCCTCATTTTTGCCGGGAATATTAGGGCGTATGTGATCTGGCGCACCTTCAAAAGTTTCTTTACCGGTTCGTACGAGCGCCTGCTCGCCTGTACTGCCGAGGAGAAATCAGGGTAGATGTGTATTCGACTTTCCTCGAAGTGTAGCATGCCAGCCTACCTGGCCAGCCGAAGGATCGTGTCTCTATTCCTATAATTCAAGAGGCGAGCAATTATCGTAAGTGGGGGTGCACCAGGCCTAGGGACTGGTGCCAGCGTGCAATGCGCCCTTTCAACTAGGAAACGTTCTGAAAAGGCAGTGGGGTCAAATAGGGATCTGAACAGTCCTTCCAGTTTCTTCTCCATCTGATTTTTCCCAAATGATTCCGGCACACCAACCACTCGCACGTTGTTTCTTCTCGAGCGGGATTCGAGGTCTTCACATTAATTCTGCAGTTTACTGACTGTTTCTTTGATCTGGGATATATCTTGGCTATGGAGAGCAATAGTGTCTTCGTTGATGGATATCCTATTCTCAGTTTCTGTGATTCGAGCGCTCTCTTTATCAATTCTGGCCCTCATGGAGCCTATGGTTGCCACTATTTCATCCAGCTTAACATTTACTGCTACAAACCCATTCTGTACCAGCGTTGCCAACTTACCCTCACGCTCCCCCAGTCCCATTTCCTCAGACACAGCGGGTGCCGGGTGTGTGTCCATAGCTGCAGCTTGGCTTGGAGCGTTAGTATAGGTATCCATTGGGCCCTTCTTTTCCCCACCGGGGGTCTTGGATGATTTGCTTGACCTGTCCGGTTCCCCCATATCAGCAAGAAATATATACGACCACCTCCGACTAGGGTGTTAGCTGAGTCGGCACCACCACGTCCATTAGTGCGTGACCTATTCACGTGAAGACGAGACCCAGAAATGGCCGTGTCTCGCTGTTCGTCGCGGTGCACTAGGGAGTGTTAATACGGATGGACTGTGCTCTCCTACGTATTCAACCTTGCAGTGTGTTGTTTCCAGCTTCCCACATAGCCCTGAACCTTGCAGCGTGTTGTTTCCAGCTTCCCACGTAGCCCTGTGCACAGAGCCCGTGCCGCGCATAAGTGTGTACCCCGGGGGGGAACTGGAGCGAGGGGGCCTCAGGGACTGTCCCCATCGTTTGTATAGTTGACTGGATGGTATGTTCCCAGGCTGTCCGTGTTGGTCACAGGATATGGAGTCTGCGGCAATGGACAGATGTAACATGCTCCCCAAGCACACTCCGGGATGTCAGAGGGCTGGTCGGAAGCGTGAGTCCCCCAGGGGCGGGGGGGTCAGCGCGTCTCGAAGCGGGTTCCCGCACAGCTCCACGCCGGCGGCCCCATCGTCCCAACGCCTGGAGAGTCTCCCCGCGGCAGCAGTCCCAGCTCCCCGCGGGGACACCCCAGTGATTGCAAGTTGTGTCGCTGGGCAAGCCACGGCAAGGGTGAGAGTGAGGGGCAAGGGCCGCCAGAGCCGAGCGCACCCCCGATGTTCCCGCCCGCTTGTCGCAGGCTACCTTGTAATGCAGGTTCAGGCGATTCAGCAGGCCGCACAAGCCGCCGTTCAGGTTCCACCTTCGGTCCCGTCTGGGAGGCGAGTCAGTGGGGGGGGGAAGAAGGAGCCCTTCTGTTGTAGTCGTCCGCCTTCTGCAGTCTCCGTGACTTCGTGGCTGTCCAGCAGTGAAGAGCAGCTGAGCCCGATCATATCCCAGGCGGAAACCGCTGCGGCAGGCTCCTCCCATCAGTGGCCTGCCGCACGTGTGCGTCCCCGGCCTTCGGGTGAGTGCACGTGGTTCGGACCTTTGGACCGTCACTGTGCCAGGTGGCGGTCAATCTTCACACGGCTGTAAGTTGATGAGGACAAGCCATTTTCAGCCAGGATTTTCACCTGCTGTGCCCCGGGTATTCAGGCCCTCGGTAGCAGTATCTCCCAGCCTCACAGACAGCCTCGATGTGGATTTACATATACAGGATATTGAGGTGGAGGAGGAGCACCGAAATCAAGCGGCCATCTTGCTCGTGCACAACAGCGCCCTCCCCCTTAAACCACTACATTTCGAACACAGTTTACTGCTTTCACTTCAGAGATCAAGCTAATGCTTACTGATTTTAAGAAAGACCTCACAGACCTGGGGGAAAGCACAGATGCAAACGAACGTGCCATAAAAGAATTGACTCAAGATAACAAACAATCAGAGGAATTGCTGGAACACCTTGCAAGATCAACTCATAATTTACAATCTGAAGATTTAGAAAATAGATCCTGCAGGGCAAACATCCTAGTCAGAAATCTCCCGGTAGGTGATTCACATATAAAAGAAGCAATAATATCCATCTTCAAGGAGCGATTGAGTGGGGCAGACGAAGAGAGAATACCATTGGATCGGGGTTCATAGAGTCGGCACAAAGAGATCTGATCCAGGAACGCGCTCCAGAGATGTCTTGGTAGTATGTGGGCATGAATCTTCAAAAAAAATGAAGAAGTAGATGGTGATATTGCTCAAGACTGCCACATGCAATCGGCTCGCCCTACACCTGTGAAATCCCTGGAAGAGTTTGGCAGGGAGAAAAGGAGTGCATACTCCAAAGGATTACAATGGGACCGCTGGAATCCTCGTATTAGACGCCCGCAATATTCATCTAAAAAGTGACAACAATTTGGAGCCTAGACAGGAACTATTTGAATGAGGTGCTGTGAAGCTTATGACGCTATGGGCTCTGGACGTGCTCTCGATTTTGGAATCAGTGGAGTGGAGGTGGAGAGGGTTTTAGGATACCCTATGAGGATCCCTGGAAAAAGTGGCGATCCAAGGAGGAGAAGTGGTAGTCGAAGGTACTCTAGGTACAAGGGATTACACCAGAGTAGGGGGGGAGGGAGATGAGAGATTGGGGTTGAAAATTGTTAAAGTTGGGGGGGTGTGGTTTGAGTCGGGGGAGGGCTTCAACTGCATATGCAAGTGGAAATTGAATTATGGGTCAAGGTCGAGGAATCGGGAAAAGTGCATTTATTTGAAAATAAAAACCCAAGACATTCAAATGCTTATCAAATGAGTCCATCAGATTCATCACATACCCTTCTGCTTAAGACTGGGCTTCACACATTAGGGTACTTTTTAGATTGTTACCCAGGGCTTCCCCTGGGAGAATGGCTTTCCCTTCAAATTTGGTCTCCTGCTCCAAAATGGGGTGTTTGATTCCTTTCGGTGGGGGAGTCTAGCCTTGTGCATTCTCATTCCCATTTGAGTCACCTGTGATACCCATTTTTCAGGTAGTAAGGGAAATATCTCATTCTAATTTCTGAAGTAAAAAGTTGACTGTTTTGAGCAGTCTTGGAGCAGTCTTTCTAAATCAAACTGTCTCGCCCTCTGGCTCACACAAATATGTGCAGAGGTTGACAGGAAGGGCCAAGCAGGAAGACGGAAGACAAGGCTGAATCGTGTAGGTGTTTGGGTTTTTGGGTTCCTGTTTGTATGTTGAGGTATGTGTGTGTGTCTGGTAGTGTGTGTCTGCCTGTGATGAAGTATTTTGACGGGATTGGGCGGAGGTGCAAACCCTCAGTTTTAAGGAGAGAAGGTGGGGGATTGGGTGAAGAGTGTTTGAGGGGCGAAACTCCCCCAAAAAGTGAAATATGTTGAATATTGCGGGCTCCACCAAATCAGCTGGGGAAAAAAGGTCTTTTTGGTATGCAGCCTACAATATTTGACATTTTCACATATAACATAAATGAGGAACATTATTCCCTATAACTAGTTGGACCAGAAGATTAGGGATTATGGCTACTATAACACATAGTTCTTTTCCCGAAATGGTGATGGGGATTCATGTTTGTGGATGTCTCTCACTGTGGCTATGAACAAAACCCACTCTCTCTTTTCCAGTCTGCTTCCATCCCTAGGGAAGCAAGTCTGTTCTTACTGCACTCTGCTTACTCCCAGTGTCCAATTGGGCCCAACTCGTCTTTCCCCCTGTGAAAGCCGGGACTCTGTAGGTGGTTTTCCCCCTGCTATATAGAAAGATGTGGGTTTTCTCTTAGACACATTTTTCCCTTTCGAGAGGGTTTTCTCTGGCTTCTCTTCCAAACCTGTCAGTATCTCACTAGGTTGAGCACAGAGGATGTCTGCATTGAATGGTTCAGTCCCTGTTCCTCTACTTGGTCCACCCTGACTGGGATCCTCCAACAGTTGGGCATCAATTCTCTTTTCAGGGGCAACATTTTGTTGGGTGACCAGGTTTCATACAAGAGAAACATAATTTCTGATTTAAGGGAGGTGGTAGGGTCAGTATAGATGGTATACTTTTGTTTCCATCCCATATCATCGTGACACCAGGACCTTGTTCATTTCCTACAGATGATGGGAGTTTAGAGGATGGTATCTTCTCAGGGGAAAATGTATCTTTTCCTAAACGTAGTGGGAGTATTGCCCAGGGTGGAGACTAGGACACCTTGGGACTCATAAACTTCACAGTTTTCTGTCTCTGAGGGAAAGGAAACCTTTCTTGTTGGTGGGGACTCAGGAAAGCTGTTATTTTTCTTGTCGGGCAGCCCTGATGGTTGTTCAGCTATTCTAACATTCTCTGGGGAAGTTAAAGGAGTGACCATAATTTTGGGAGCATTACAATGTTCTGTTTTCAAGGGGTATTGGAGTATCAGGAGCTCTTCTCTCGTCCCCTGGTAATCTTGACTCAGTCTGATCATAACTAGAGTCAGAGTTTTGCTCTGCCTCCAACATCGAGCCATACAAAACAAAATCTTGGTTCCACCTCCCACCAGGTGGTTTCTCTGGGTTTTCTCTTTCTCTCTTTCTAGAATTCAGTTGCAACTGTAGTTCCCAGAGGGTTTCGTACACCAGGAGTCGTACCAGTGTGCCCCTCTTAATCTGTGTCAGATTGTAAAATAAATTCAAGATGCCAATTTTTATTTTCTCTTGTGAGGAACCCAGTGAGAGAATCCCTAGAAACCCAGTATGGACCCTGTCTTTGTGGCCAGGGAAAGGCAGCCGCTATCTGCTCCTGACCCTGGGGGTAGTTTCACGTGGGAGAATCACAGGGAAGGAGTCTCATGCTGGGAGGCAGTGGGGATTTCCTTATCTCACCATTCCCCTATAATTCCTGAATTCACAATGGTTTATTGTAAAGTAGAACAACTTAATACTATACATTCTTCTAAGAACTTCAATTCCCATAATGCCAAAAGTATTGGGACGAAGAAGAGGAACTCAGAGGCACTGGGGACTCTGAAGTGTGAATATTCAAAGGTGCAGTCTAGTCATTTCCTATTAGAGCACCTTAGCGAAATATTTAAAGCCCAGGATAAAACCCAGCAGGAGGAGTGCTGTGATGAAGATGGAGCAGAGGGAGAAGCAGTTTGTGTTCGTGCCAGAGGTGTAACAGAGGGAGCTGAAGCCATCCAAGGTGCAGGTGCAGCCATGGAGAGAAGTCTGCCAGCAGAAGTCACCCCAATGGGTGAAAATTAGAAGAACTGCAGAGTATGCGCAGCGGAAGACGGCGTACTAAGAAGAAGCCCAGCTGTGAAGAAGATGTGTTACTGAAGCAGCGTGAACCCGACTGGAGAAGCCGCGGAAGATCAACGGAACTTCAATTGCTTTCGGAGATCGCTGCGCAACTTACCTGAGGCTCGCCGAAGCAAGAGAAAAGACAGATTGACGTCCGCAGCACCACCGCAAGGCCTGACAGCCAGAGGGAGCCACCACGAAGAGCCGGTGAGTTGTCAGAGAGTGAATGCTGACACCGGGCTGCTCCGTGAAAGAAAGCTTTCCGAAAACCTGAATATTCCGAAGAAAGAATACCGAACAATTAATTAATCCAAGCAGAATGTATTTAATGAATACTATTTAATGAGACCAAATGAAGCTAAGTGGCAAAGAAGAAAGACTTTGGGCAAACACCAAGAAGGGAAAGGTTTTAACCAGTATTGCCTAAAGCCAAGAGGCTGTCAAGAGACTTTGGGCAAATACCAAGAGGGAAAGGTTGTAACCAATTTTGCCTACAGCCAAGAAGCTGTCAAAGGACTTTGGGCAAACACCAAGAGGGGAAAGGTTGTAACCATTAATGCCTACAGCCAAGAGGCTGTCGCAAGACTTTCGGCAAATTACCAGTGGGGTGTTAGGAATGATAAGTTATTATATTTAATTCATTCTCATGCTTACCAATAATTACCACACTATACAAATATATGTATTTCTTATCTTGTAAATAGTTCTTATGATGATTAGTTCTTGCTAGTAGTCTTTGTTATGATCCTGGTCACGTGGCTACCATGGAACCACTGTAACATCATATGATTCTGTGAGGGAATGTGCAGGAGATGAGAAGCAGTTGCTGATGTCATGATGCCTACCCCCGGACTTCCGGATCAAGTCCATCAGTCCAGAGGGCAGACATCCAGCCCCTTATTGGAACCCACAAAGCCCCGGTTAGGGGCTTTATGGATTCAGTCCTGGCGCCATAGGCGCCAGGCTCATATATGGGATCAGTCCTGGCGCCATAGGCACCAGGCTCATACAGTCAAACTTACCTCATGCAGACCATGCTGCAAGGGACTCAAGCATTGGCCTTTGTGAGGCCAGGGAAGGACTACTTTTCTTCAGGGACTATTGTTTTACTTGGGTGTGGTGCTTGGAACTATTTACCTCTATTTACCTGGGACTACTTTGGAAGCTATTTAAACCATGCCCGAAGAGCAGAACATGCTTCGCGTTATTCTTCATTCAGCAGCGTAACGCTCACCGTGCCTACAGCCAGCATCCTGTTACCTGCCACGCCCGCTCCGAATCCGGACCGCATCCTGGGAAGTAGGGAAGAAGAAGAAAAGGTTAGAGCAAGAACCTACCTTCTAATCTTCATCGGCTCCTGAATCCACCGCATTCCTGCACAAGGAAAAAGACTGAAAAAATTAACGCGTTGCACCGCTAGCAGCTGTGCTGCGCCATACTTACCAGTCTTCACAGCATCTACACGATCCGGCGCAGCTTACATCTCTTTGTAGCTGCATTCTCGGCACCTAGAGGAAGACAAGAAAAAACAAGGTCAGCCGAGAGCAAACATAGACAATCTTGGTTACCGCCAGGCACTTACTTGATTTGCCGCCCGAGGTATAATTTTTCGGCTTCCAGCATCTTCTTACGTCGCACCTGTAAGAAGACGAAAGCACTTGGTTAGAGACATTTAGCATCATTATTTTCTACCGGACAGTGCTGGGTAATACAGACTCTTACCTTAGCGCGACCTGCTGCCAATCAGGAGAATTCCTTTCGGACCAAGCTGCAAGATAAATAAAGGAAAAGGGAAATGAGTGAATAGCAGCCATTGGAACTCTAAAGACTATATAATTACGGCTCCACGCCACATACCCCAGAGCCCTATTTCGTCTGGAACTCACCCTATTCCTTCGATCCAGTGAAGTAACTGGCATTCTACGTGCCCCTGCAATCAGCGCAGGATGGAGAGCTCATCATTTCAAGCACTAAGGTGAGGACATAAAGGGAATATCGGAGGTGTTCAGTGGGAACAACTTGGGTGCAGGTATCCTCGCAATCCACGGGTGGCTAACTCCCTTCTACTGTTTTCAGGAAACTACTCTTACGGGTCAATCAGACAAAACTAGAAGGGCCAGTCCAGTCAGCCATCGCCGCCCTACGAGTCACGCTGGTGGAGACCACTGCTGTTCAGTTCCGTTCAGCACCCCTGCGGGAACCAGGTGAGTGTAACAGCTGATGAGAAGGGAGCAGCTGATGCCTCCTAGCGGGGGGTCGTTTCTATACATATGATCTTAATAAAGGATTAGATCACTCACAAGCAACGTGTCTGGAAACTCATTTCTTAATATGGGGGAAGACTCTAACCATCAATGCCTATCAGAAGAAGCTGCAGGCATAACAAATAAAAAAATAAAGTGGGAAATGTTAACAACCAGCATTGCCAATAGCCAAGAGGTAGTTAGTGTCCCTTAATAAAACAACCAAAGCGTAAATTCCATTTTAAGAGATATAGTTTTGGAAAAGCTTGTATCTCACATTCCAGCAGTGAAGAAATTGAGAAACCACGCCGAGAGACTGGTGTGAAGAATACTGGAATCAAACCAACAAGTTTGAAGTAAATGGTAGGAGGCTTCTTCCAGGCAGGCGAGTATACCAGGAAAGAGCTTATAGTGGTTGATCCTGACAGGTGAGTGGACCAGCAAAGAAGTTGATGATTTGATAACTTTGTGGCAGAAAGAGTTACGGAAAACACCTTTGTTGAATGAAAAGAACTTATATTGACAAGAAGATGATAATAGAACAAATACATTTAGGTCCTCCAAGGCCATCTCTCGCACTTCCTGAGTTTCGCTTTCTTTTTATATCGGCTTTGGTTAATAGGAGTTACAGTCCAATTGTTGTAAGAAGCTGCACTTGCTCTGCAGTGACGGTTTGGAAAACGCTGACAAACGCTGAGAGGTTCTTTCCTCTTGTGTGCCTGTGACGAGCTGCGAGACCTGAAGACAGTTGCCCCTGAAGACTGCTGGAGAGTGCTGAGCCAGGGAGACTGCTGAGCCTGTGTAGGCAGGCAGAGTACAGAGCTGGGGGCTGTGTGGGCAGGCGTTTTGTCTCTTCAAATTTAGAGAAACACTCATTGTTACCAAGAGAGGTACATCACCTCATTTCTCCCAATTGCACTGATACTATTGGTGTGTGCATATGTCTTTTCTGTCAAGGGACAAGGCAGGGGAGTCAGGGGAGCTCCAGTGACCTGCTGAAACAGCAATAATTAGGAGTGGTGGGGGGGACCCTTGAATAACTTAGCAGAATGGTGTGGTGTGAGAGAGGACCCTTTATTGCTTTCACTGTTTATTTGTGGACCCAGAACCCGGATCAGGAGTAGGAGCTTGAAAAACTCACCTTTAAAAAGATTACTGCAGCATGGAGCACTGCACATAAACCTTAACAACCCCCTTTTGTGTACCGAGGACCCTGAATGTGGACAGTGAATATCAAGACCGAAGCAGATGAAATCTGTTTATGCATTGCGGAGTCGCTCTGCAGGTGAAATTCCCGAAATGATTGCTTGTCTAGAGGTCCGCCCTGATGTCCCGGTATGGGTGGCTCAATGGGGGACAAAGCTTTGGCATCAACACCAAGACCTCTGCAGGGAAATACCCTGCAAGTTTCATTAAAACATCCGGGGTCCACAACGGCTATATTCTATATCCCAAGGGTAGAATTGGTAAATCAATTTACCCCGGCTGTAAACTTGCCCTGGAGCGATACTGTTCTCCCTTAGTGAGATGACTGCCAGAACTGTATGAACATATTCGTGCAAGATGTAACATATCATTGGCTAAAGAAGTATCTAATGCTGAAATGCTGAATGTATCTGGGTCGGCAGGTGTAGTGGGGGATGGACTGATGCAAATTTTGAATAAAGAACCGCTATCTTGGAGAAGGAGACACCTCAAATGACTGAATTAAAAGAACCCCATCCAACAAGAGGGCCTACTGTGCGATTTACGGAAGAACATCCGGGTAACACGTCCAAAGGAAGCCTGGTTGGGCTCCTTAGCCAAGATGAGGGTTCACCTAATCTTTTATCTGACTCAGACAGTAGTTAGACATCTTTGGCGTCGGAAAGGGAATCACCTAGACATGTTTATACCATGACCTGGTCCTCAGGAATTTCTCCCTCGTGGATCATCTCTGCTAACAACATTGGACTTCATACTTAAATCATTTGTGTGGCATTTCAATTCGGTAAACACTAATTTAACGGACCAACGTAATTTGATTGTGCAATTGAATGTTAAAATTGCTTTCCGTGAAGGGCTGTTGGTGGGGGGGAAGTTAAAATACAAGAAATAGGCTCTTACGGGAGGATAAAGCCTTAAACAGTAACAAGTCATGTGAAACGATGGGTGCTGAGGAGCTTGAAGTAGCGCCCATAATAATTGAATATGATTCCCCCTACAGAGTATACATACATTAAATGAGGAAATGCCAGTATACCAGGTCTTCGTTATTGAAAAACTACCCGTAGTTCATGAAGTAGAGGAGTGTGAGTACGGGACTTGTGTTAGAACTTTAGGTTTGGGCGGAGAACATTGTGAAGTAAATTTGTTTCCTATTTTTCAGAAGTCAAAAAAGGGGAGGGGGTGGAAATGCACAAACAATCAAATAAACACAATTCAGCTTAAAAAAATCTAAAAATCAGAAGGGTAAAAACATTAATACTAATCTGGGTTCGTGGACATTTTTAAGGAAGCTGACTCCCACTGAGAAGGGTTCTCCTCGAGTAAGTTCAGGAGAACAGTATTCTGTTGACCAGTTGGGAGTGTCAACAGTGGAACTTAGAAGGGAATTCAAAGGTTGTAAATGAGGCATGTGGTAAGAAAACTGATTAAAGCATAAAAAAGATGAGGAGAGAAATAAGGTTGTAGAGTAACCAGTCATGTCAAAATGGTGATTGGGGCAATGAGGAAGTAGTAGCTAACGTCTCAGTTTATTCATATTCAATACAGATCCAGGAGGAGGGGGAACCTTCTGTATTAGAACAATGAATGACCACTGCCCTAGTAATGGCCTTAAAAAAGTGAGTAGACACAAAAATGCAAGGGGTGGGGGAGACTAAGGGCAGTTAAATGAGTCAAAGGATAGGAGACCTCAAAAAGTAACCTCTGGAAAATGTATCAACCTTGCCCACAAGTATAAAGAAGGTTAAAGTCGAGATAAATGTTTGACGTTGGAAGAAAGACGTAAAGTCAGTCAGGCCACAGATGATGCAGGAACCAAAGGAGCTAAGCCAGACAATACATTATCCAAATAGATCTAATCAAACTCAGCAGAAGTACATTACTGACACAGTATTAAGTCCACAGAAACGATCAGAGTCCCAAAATGGATATAAAGTGCTGTTGGAAAACCTGCTGTCTTTACATAGGCGAAGCTGCTTAAATCGAGCCACTGTATTAACTGTTTTTGCATAGGTGGGGACTCTGCAAGATATCATTATAGCTGATAATAGATAGGGTTGAGTTCTGGGATAACCAGAGCACACAGAAAGTGTCTCTTCATGTTAAATTTAAACTAGTATTCAACCTCCTCATGAAATCTAAGGAAGAACTCTTGGCCCGGAGATAAGTATTGAAAAATGGGTGTGACAATGGGGAAAGAGACTAGGAGTCCCACTCTATCGGGCTCTTGGTGGTAGGAGGCTGGTAATTTACAGATTACCTCTGTGGGAGGTAATAGGGCTTGTTAAGAATTGGGGCAAGAAGATCTTGAGTTACGAGGGGCTGGAAATGTGAAAAGGGCTGACTGGACTTGGTTGGCCAAAGGTCTCAACGGTGGCCCACAAGGAAGAACATACCGGCAAGTGGATGGGAACTCTATAAGGTTATTGATTTAGAATTCCAGGGGGCAGAGCCATCTATTCTAATCGGGGGGATTGAACCTGACAGAAGGAGATCTTTCTATGCTCCAGGAGACGTGGCTACTTTATGAATCGATTTTGGATGGGTTTAGTCTTTTTCTAAATCCAGCTATTTATAAAGGTAAGCA
Source organism: Ambystoma mexicanum (assembly GCF_040938575.1). Lineage (NCBI taxonomy): Eukaryota > Metazoa > Chordata > Amphibia > Caudata > Ambystomatidae > Ambystoma > Ambystoma mexicanum. Next base: position 504,406,091 of record NC_090929.1, on the reverse strand, counting down.
GCGGACTTCTGTAGGTCTGCTAACTGGTATTAGAAATTCTTTTGGTATAGAAGTGAAGATCACAATCTGCCCTAACCCTTTTATCCAGATGGTCCTGATCTCTTGGATTGAAATTATGTATAGGAAAAGGCCTGAAATGTTAATTAACGTATATTGTAATCCGTTGGCTGTGTCCCGGCGGGTTACGGAGGGGGTTCTGCCATGGACTATGGAGCAAATGGCTGCTAAATACCCTGTTATGAAAACTTTGATTGGAGGGGATTTTAATGGTTGCTGCCTTTTGGAAGAGGAGATGATTCCGACAAGCAGGCAGTCCTTAAAAAGAGCTCAAAGGTGAGAGGGAAAGCTTGATATGACTTCTGGGACGACTGGGATATCCATAAGTTAAATGGAGCAATGGCTGGTGATATCCCCCGAAAGCCTACTTAAAGAAATGGGCCTTTCTCCTCTTGTATAGATTATATCTTTAGTCAGGGGTGTTGCTAGGTCTGGAAAAGATCAGGGGCTAAGCTAATGTCGATTCGGGGCTAGCTGCAGCATTTTGGTTGTAGTCCCTGAGCTTCTATCCAGGGCTCCAACCAAAGGACCCAGGGCTATATCCCCCTCACCTCCCTCCCTAGCAATGCCTCTGTCTTTAGTTCAAACACCTTGGCATTTCAATGTAATGAGTTGAAAGTAAAAGAGAGATTGGAAAGCGATCACGCATGTTTGCAACTTACGCTGAATGTAAAAGCTGGGGATTCTGGTCAGGATATCCACCCAATTAACGTGGTATGCAATCATGCGGGGAATCGCTTAATTTGGAAAGGGTTTATAGTGGACACATTTAATAAGCTCCTAAGTGTACAATTAAAAAATCCTCAATGGTGGGTGGGCTTCCTCTCTCAGCAATATCATGGGAAGTTGGAGAAGATGTACAAAATACTGAAACGTCATCAGAAAAAAAGGGCATGTGCACAGACACACCTTTGATAGGGAGATAAAAGAGCATAAGAAAGAGCTAAGAAAGAGGTTGAGAGTTTTACAAGTAAAGCGTCCCGAAAATGTTAAAGTGCTGCGTAAAGGGCTAGTTCAGCAGTATGAATGCTGGCTGAAATGACAACACCGGATGGTAATTCAGCAAGATGCTGAACAAATGCTGAGCATTTTGAAGAGTCGGGACTCAAGACCGTTCTTGGATGTGATAAGAACATTTTTCAACTGTCAACACCAAATCCAAGCCAATTCTATTTAGCGGAAAAGACATGCTGGCATTTTATAGTGAAGTTTTGATATTTATTTATTAATTCCGATGCTAAGCCTTTCTCTTTGGATATTAGGGTACCTTGGCCTTTAAAGTTCGACCTGGATGATATTTTAATAATCATGAAAAAGAGCAAAGCATCAAGAGCCTCTGGGCCTGACGGATTATCTAATATGACACTTAAGGGAGCCCCTGAAATGTGGGCTGCGGTACTGCTGATACTGTTTAATAACATAATAAGTACAAAGTGTCTACTGCAGTCCTGGAAAACTTCTATAATAATAATACATAAAAAAGGGGACAGTTTAAATCCCAAGAATTACAGGCCCATGGCGCTCTTAGATGTTCCAGGGAAAATCTTTAGCTCTATTGTAGAAAGAGAACTACAGCAATGGGTGGAAAAAACAAAGATTTTAGACCCATGGCAGTCTGGCTTTGTTATTGGTGTAGTTACAACCTTGAATGTTTTTATTTTAATCCAGTTGATACAGATGAAGTCCTGGGATGTTAAGAATTGTATATATATATATATATATATATATATATATATATATATATATATATATATATGTATATATATATATATTTGTTTTATAGATTTTACTATGGCCTTTGACTCTGTTTCCCATCCCTTATTATCGAACAAGCTCAGGTGTTGGTGTTGTCCTCAATATTTGGTGGAAATATTGCATGAATTGTACTCAAACCTCCTTGAAAATTAGGCTGAATACAGAGGATCTTTTGTCTAGATCAATTAATAACATCAAGGGCCTAAAAGTAGGCTATGTTTTGGCGCCTTTACTTTTTAATCTTTTTATTTGAAGGTCGCTTTAGCTGAATCTAGATCCTTTCCCCCTAAACTTAACTTCCCTCCTGCGAGCCACCTGCTATATGCAGATGACCTGGTGTTAAGTGAGCAAACCCCTATTGGCCTTAAATGGCAATTAGCAGCACTTGTACAGTATACAAAATAGACTGGAAATTAACATAAATTAAACAAATGTGATGATTTTAAAACCAATGAGGGGGGAAAAAGGCAGATGCATTTTAAATGGGTTTTTATTAGATGAAGTTTTAAGGAAAGTTACAGACTTTGTATGTTTGGGTTTTAACATTTTTGAAGTTGAGAGACCTTTGTTACATTATACAAATTTTAGGAAAAAATGATGTAGCCTAATCTCTCAGGCAAAAGTAATTGATCGCCATTATGGTCAATTCACAGCCAATCCCCTTTTTCAATTTTGCTGAACAAAAGTTGTTCCAGTAATTACCTATGGAGGTGATGCCGTGCTGATGTGGACGAAGATGAATTTGGCTAGCTTGGAGGGTATTTTTGAGAAAAAAGGTTTGGTTTTCCCTCTGAGTATCCCCATGCGCTGTGTAACATCCCTTAGATCCCAGGTCATCTGGAGAGTATTAACTTTTTACAGAAAAATGTTATGTGCAGAACAGGACTCTGTGATGGGGCAGATCTGGTTGGTTATGGAACGTAAAAAGGAACCTAAATTATGTAAATGGGTTGAGACATGTGACACCCTATTATTGGAAGCAGACCTGACGGTACACATGTTAAAAGATTGTAAGGAAACGCTTAATCGAGGGAGACTGGATTAGTACTTTAGAAATCTGGGAAAGCAGTTAATACAGTCCCTCATTATCTGTCTGTGTTTCCGGATAATGCATGGAGACAATTCTTTCTGAAAATGATGCTGAACCTATTAAATACAATGGAAATTTTGAACATTGTCAGGGAAAACAGATCCTGTTGATTGTGTTATGGGTCCCAAATAGAACCTTTATATCATTGGAGTTTGCAATGTATGAAATTGGCTGCTCTGCGACAAATTTATCTGGGAATTCTTTTAATGCATTTCTTAATTACGGAAGAGCATATCATTTGGAAGATTATTTTAGAAGGGCCCAATGTGAGTATCAATTTGAAATTAATGAGATTTTTTAAAATGGGTTTATGATGATTGAAGATAAAGATAAAGTGTAGAGGATGTTGGTGTTAATGGGTATATATAGTGAGGTTTTTTTAAGGATTTTTAAGAGAAACACACACTTATGAATATATTTATGTAATAAATTATGTGTACATTCTCTTTTAATGTTATGTAATATGTATGATGTTGTTTTTAATTGTGTTTTGTGTTTGTGAAAGACTCGTTGAGCCAAACATGTACAGGGCCGGTTAGTTGAGAGTTGGCTTTTGCGATGTGACCAAAGCTTTCCACTACTCTCCATGGGTGAAAGAGGGGTGATATATATATATGTCATAAATGGGGGATTACGCTTGAAAGGGGAAAGAGGGATACTGCGTCTCACCCAATGGAGTCTGTATATCTCCCTGGAGGTTGTCTCCCCCCATGTAATCCTCGCTCATGCAGCCACCCCACTGGGTCAAGATCAGGTAGCCACTGCCGTCCCTGGCCACATGGAAGAAGGTCACCGCCGAGAGAACAGTGATGAGTTAATCGGATTCATCACATTCCTTTTTGTTTTCGTTGGCAGGCTGAGCCTTATCTAATCTTAAACCTCACTTCAACTTGCTCAGGTGCTGTGCTCAGTGGTCCCTGCTGGGAACAAATGGTGTTCATCAGGTGATTTGGGCAGGGACAGGAATCCCTAGTTGTTTCTTTCAAAAGTCTACCCAGTGTCTACAAATTACTGAAACCCCTGTTCCAATGGCAGACACAGCCACATGCCAAATAGGAATCTCTATATCTGCCCCTCCTCCCCCTACCCCAATCGCCTGGTGTAGAAGTGGCTCAATAACTTCTGTTTCAGAACCAAACATTTTTCAGATTTTAAATAAGCAGGCAATCCAATAGTGGACAATCATTAGTACAGGCCAGTAAATTCTACTACCCAGTATGTGCGCATCTACCTATTTATAAACTTTCAGAATATTTCCCCACTTTCAGCTCTCGAAAGGTGTGTGTGATGGTGTGAAGGAATTCCAAAAGTTATGACTATTTTTCCTTTGCTTGTGCAATGGGATCTCCCAGTGCCCCTGACACGATGTTAGTGGTTAATAATATAAAGAAAGTCCTGCACTGTAAAATGTCCTGGAAACCCCGGTTTTGGGTTCTCAACGCCTGTATGTAATGCCTGTATAATGTTTTCTTCTCCTCTGGTCTGATTCTAGGGCGAGCACTGCATTGAGTCTTAAATTGGATGTTTGCCAGGAGCTTAAACACCACATGGAGCTTCTCCCCAGATTTGGCTTCATCCAAGCTCACTCTTCCTTCAGTGTCCAGCTCAAGTTCCTTCCCAGGTGAGTCTGCTAGCCATATTGATAAAAGAAAAATACCATGTGGGACTTTTTTCTAAAATGCTGTGGACCATAAAAAAGGTTTGAAAGTCAGGTATACATTAATGTCTGTCTTTACAACAGGAGTGTCATAACTAAGGCCGGCGGTCCTCCAGGCCCTTGAAACCCATGCAAGATGCCTTCCGCTTAGTATACAATGGGCCTCATTACGAACCTGGCGTGGTATTACCCAAAATGGCCGCGGCCGAATTGAATGCGGCCGAAATGACCGTTTGTTTTGCGGCCGAATCGACCGAATATATATGTGGTGGGTGGGTATGGGGTATTAAATAATGTAAGGAAAGAACAAATTGGCAGAAAAAGTCACGATCCCATGATCAGCGCATTGATTTTTTCAGTCTGTCTAAACAGCCGACTAGCTTTAACCGCAATTGCGAAGCCTTCAGAATACTTTTTGGGCATTGTCCCTTCAGCTTATATTTCAGGCTCTATCCCTATTAAGCCTCAGATGAAGAGCCGTGGAAGCCTCGAAACACCTGTTAGGCTGTTAGGCTGTTGCTTGTACTAAACCTTGGACTTTAAAGGCTGTTCTTTCATACAAATCACTTGGACTCCCGATTTTTATTTTGCTATACTTGGCGCAGTGAAACTGGGACTTGTTTGTGTTGTATTAAATAATGTAGGTGGATTCGGTGCGGGCTGCGGGGGGTGTCACCCCGCATATATTTTCGGCCAATTTGGACGCAAAATAAAAGGTCAATTTGGCCAGGGTCAGTTGTATTCGAACAATTCGTATACAACCCCCTGGCGTTAAGGGGTTAACAACGCCGGTAAGGGTGCCGGTGCCGTTAACCCCTTACGCCGCATTACGAGGTCCCTTAGCGGGTCCCGCTAAGGGCGGCTGGTTTTACTAGGCGCCCTTAGTGGGAGCCGCTAAAGGACCAGCATGCTAACAACGGGCCCGTTATTAACGGCCCGTTGTTCTCATGGTCCCCATTCCCATTGAGCCCTATGCGGGCTCAATGGGAATGGGGATGTACCGGGTCCGGGTTCCTTGAATGAGGAATTACCGGGTCCTCCAAGGTTGGAATGGATAATTCCCCATTCAGGGGACCCAGACCCGGTATGCGGTAACCTCGTAATGACGCCCAATGTCCTCTGATGGGATAAGGGAGAGCAGAGAAGAGCCTCCTCTGCTGCAATGACTTCAGTTTCCGTATTGTGAAAGAAAGATTCTGTCAACAAAAACTGTTCATTTAAACCTTAGCCCCCCCCCCCGTAGCGGGGTGGGTGGAATTATGGGGGCAGTAGGTGCGTTAAGGTTGGCTTTGACCAATTCATGCCAGGTAATGTAGCCAGTCCTTCCATCCCCCAGCGGGCACTAATGCTTTTAGCACCTGTGGGGGGTCAGCACTTCAAACCCCCAAAGAACAGCAATACTACTCACCACCCGCGGGGTGCCCAATCCTATGTGCAAACATGGCAGCATTGGAGGCAGACTGCTACTGCAGAATGCAGCATGTGACTGTGTACGCAGGGCAATTGTACATAGGAAGCACTGAAAAAGGGTGCATCTAGCCTGCCCGCCATAACTGAGAGAAAGAATGAAGTGGCCAGCTGGAAGATGCGAAAGGCAAGCCAGGGAAAGAGGCCCCACCAAGAGACGATAAGGCGGACCAAGTCAGCAAGGATATTCTGGTGGGCTCAGCTAGGTATAAATGAAGATTTCTGAGGAAATACGAGCTAATAGTGCACATAGCTACTCAGAAATCCTCACTTTTGATTGGCTGGTCCAATTAGAAGGTTCTAAAGAGGGTGCCAATAGCAGATAATAACCACTGAACGAAAACCATAATAGCCTCAACAGATTGGATAGTAAATCAAGGTAAACAATCCAATGAAGAGAGAACATATAACAAACCAAATAAATACATATAAATAAACATTCACTTTACAGTTAAGCAGCTGTATTATTTCAAGCAAAAGCTGAATGGTATTTGTTTCTGCAGCCACGTCTGAAACATTTGGCACCATTTTAAAAGGGAAATGCAAATATTCTGAGCACAGAAAGATACAAAAAAGTTCCCCATAAAACATCCAGCGTTGCCTGCAAAATACAGTTGCATGGATTCAACTCCTGAAGCTTGTACAATATCTGAAACCAAGATAAATGTAATGAATGTTCAATCATTATTAAACTAAAAGCTCACATTATTTTGGGACTCTAGCACAGTGTTGAAGGTGCATCATCATTTGCACCCTACCTTCAAAATAACTCAAATAGTAAACTGACATCACAAAACTAAATTAAAGTTGCACCTTAAGATGCAGATCTTCCAAACGCTTTAATATTTTAAGATGGTGTCATTTCTATTGACATTTTCCCTAGTGTTGTAGAGGCAACTGTATCAGGACCTGCTTCGTGACACAAATACAGATTTTCTTAATCTGCATCCATTGTTTCTATGGGGCACCACAGCTTCTGATTGACACATTTGCTGCATTGAAATGTTCATGTGCACTGTTGGTGCTCTGTCATTTGAAGTATTGCATGTGTTCTCTGAAATTTGTGCCCAATTTCCCTGAAATTCGTGATGGAAAATTGACAACTTCAACTTATTATTTTCAAAAATGTCTCTGGAGGGAAATCCTCCTGAACTCTCTCTCCTCACTTGTTTATTATGGTTCACTTGGCTTGCTTACACTAACCACTTTGTAAATCCACCAGCCATCCCACCCCCAGGGTATTAAAATGCTTTACATTTTCGCTAGCTTAACTGGTGCGGCCTGCGAGAGGTCCTTTTAAATCCAAACCAGCACTGTTTGAGTTGGACACCCTTTTTTTTAATCTGGGGGATTTTCTTTGTTTTGAAGCAGAGTCGAGGCATGGAACAGACTAGACATGTATGTCATGCTTCATTGCTCTGATTAAAACCACCACAAAGTGGAATCCCTGTGACTTTTACACTTTGTAAAAGCAGACATAGTCCCTAGGAATCCATTGTAAATACATTGGGCATCATCAAGAGTTGGGCTGTATCCCGGCTGTAATACCGTCCGAATGTAATAGCCCGAGCACCAACCAGTCTGGCGGTATTACCGCCGGATCACGGGTTGGGTGTTAAAGGTAAATCCCCATTCCCCATCGGTTTCATTGGATTCAATGGGGCATTTTCAGTGCTAATTATGCGGGCCAATACAGCCAGTGGTAATACAGCCGAAAACGGGGGATTTTCACCTCCAGAGAAAGGTTGGAGGTAAAACAGCCCATTTAGTACCCAACTCGTGATAGGGCCAGCCCTTAAATGTGGCGGTAATACCGTTACCACCGCATTTAAGGGCTACAGCCCAACTCGTGATGAGGCCCATAGTGCTTAGTTAATTGCTAGAAAAATGTACACTTTTTCTGACATGGAGGGCCTGATTCTGAGCTTGTAGTAAAAGTAGCGAAGAAAGCTGACATTTGTCCCCTCCAGTTTCCAGCACCACCATTTTGAGGTGGGTGAAAGAATTGGAGGTGAGATATTGTGCTTTCCAGCAGATGCCAAAATCTATAATTCTCCAGCATTGGATCTTTCATAGATGACTATTCCCTGTCGTCAGACTGGCAATTCTCGGTTATATAGAGCAGTTTGAGGAGTTTATTTTTTAAATGAAAACTGCAGTCACTTTACTGCTCTAGCAGAGTCGTTTTGGGTCATATTGCCCACAGCCAATGGAAAGAGCTTCCTTAGCTCCACCCCCGGAGGCCATTGTCATATATTTTACTGCACATTATGTGCTGGGAGTCCTTAGAAAAATGTCTCGATAATTATTCGTCGTAAACCTTTAATTGGAGTAATGGTTTTTGCCTAGATAAAGCCCACAAAGGGCAAAACATTTGCACGTGCACCAGTAGGTAGATGTTGGCGCAAGGGCAATAAAATGGAAGAAGCAGCTATGAATTGCCATCTATTCTAGTATTAAACCATTTGATGAAATTCATGCAGTGGATCACTCTTTTAATGTCATTGAGCGTACCAAAACCAAAGGTTTCTTTTTGCATTACCTCAGGCTGCTTTTTGTGTTAGAGCCTTCACGGATTAGGTGCTGCCAGTTTTCAAAGTTTACTCGTTATTAAGAGAGCATTACAATTTTTTTATCTTAAATCTGTTATATTCAGAATAGGTTGGTGCTGTGTTTCCTTAAACACTGTGTATACTTCCCTAAGCATGATGTGTTTTTTTGCAGCATAGTAAATACAAAAAAGGTATTTCTTTTCATAAGCCACAGAAGGATAGAAAACTGGGTCAGAGCTGCATGTATTTTGGCTCTTGAACTTCAGATTGTGCATTGTTCTTTGCAGCAAATATGTTATTCCCATTGCAGGGCGTGGTGCCCAAGATGAGCGGGAAGTGACAGTGGATAGTAGAGATGGAGCAGGTGAAGGAGTGGAATCATAGTTTCAGATTCACCTATGGAGCCACAGAGGTGGTACTGAAGATTGCGGCATACATAATTAGGGGTGGTGGATTTGAATATTCTGCAGTTAGTGCCACATTCTCACCAGAACTCTGAACTTTATCCATCTAATTATTTGCGGATCTACAATCAGTGAGCTGTTATTAACCTGATTCAAGCTCTTTACATTGTCTTTCTATGTGTCTGGAGTTTGGCACACTGGCTGTTCATGTGCCCCAAGTGCCTCACTATGTTGGTTTGTGGGCCTGGAACTTCTCACACTCTATGTGTATCCCACAGTTCTCAAATTCTGTGGCCTAATCTCAATACACTGCCCTTGTGCCAAAAAGCTTCTCACGCTCTGACCATGTGTTCTAAGCTTCTCACACTGTTTGTAGCTACTCCTTCCAAACTCTTAGTGTTTGTCCATGTCCCCCATACAACCAGGCTTCTAAATATGTATTTGTATTTTGCATTTATTTGAAGAACAGGGATGCCAATTTCAATCAGAAATGACCTACAATAACACAATTACAGATGGTGGAGGCATTCCCACGAAGGGTACCTGTACAATTGCACAAACATGAGAACACGTGGTGAGCCAGTATGAGGGTGTAAAAAGGTTGGACATATTCCAGGGGCAAAACAAACAGAACATATATATATATGAGAAAACAGGCGCTTTACAAAGGTAACTTTAATCTAGGAGGGGCAAGTGCTTCAGACTAAAGTGAAGTACTATTTAAATATACAGAATTACATTATTAAGTATCACTGCAGGCAATGGTGGGGACAGGAGGGGAGGGTGGTGGAGAGGGCAGGCAGAGCTCCCTCTTTAGCAAGTGTGTACACTTTAAGACATGTTTTGGGGAGATCCACAATTGGGCTGACTTTGATTGTTATGGTCAGTGGGTTCCAGTGAAGCGGGGCAATTAGAGAGAAAGAGCGGAATCAGGAGGAGGCACAGGGAGGGCATAGGAGTGCACAGGATTATCAGAGGGAATGAGATGGTGAGTAAACTGAGATACAGTCAGGCAGGTACTAAAAAGTAAGATCATTCATAGCATTCTAGACTGGGGAAGGAATTTGAAAAGAGAGTGGCTGTTCACGGAGAGCCAACCAGCATGTTGTCGTGGGTAGAAGTGGGGGAGGATCTGTGTAGGTAGTAGAGCGTGCGGGTAGCAAAGTTGAGGCCTTTGTCTAGGTGGAGGAAGGAGTAGAGAGGACGGCCAAGGCATAGGTTGGAGCAGTAGTCAAGTTTGCTGAGCATGAGATCAGAGATTAGAGTGTTTGTAGAATGGTTTGTAAGAGAAGGATGCATTTTCCGAATGTTGAGGATGTTAATATGAGCAGCAGAGGCAGTGATGGTGATGAATTGTTGCAGTCGAAGGTCGCTATCAAAGAGGACCCTAAGACTGCTAGCGTTGAGTGGAGGAGCAAGAAGCCCAGACAAGAAGGGGATAGGAAGGGAGAGTAGGGATGGCATTGGAAGCCGGGAGAAAGATGACTTCCATTTTTGAAGATTTCAGCATGAGGCAACAGAAAGTCATCCTTTGATGTATTGCAGTGAGCAGTACCTAATCTGTTCCGAGATAGCCACTAGTGAAGGAGATGACGGTGAAAAATATTTGAGTATCATCAGCAAAAAGGTGAAAGCCCAAGGATGAGATAAGACTCCTTAGGGCAGAGGTATAAAGGTTGAAGAGCAGAGGTCCAAGGACTGATCCTTGGGGGATGCTGACTGGGAGAGGTGTGGGGGGGTCACAGGTTTGCAAGTTCCAAGAGATTTTAAAGGATCGACCAGCCAAGTAGTTGGTGATCCAGTCAAGAGCAGATTTGTGAAACCCGAGGCCCTGGGGAGTGAGGATAAGAGAGGAGTAGTTGACTTTGGTGAAAGCTCAGAATGGTCCAAAAGAATGAGTATAGAAGAGAGTTTGGCTTGGTGAGTATTAGAGAGAATATTTGAGATGTGCATGAGTACTGCCTCTGTGGAGTGTTTGCTGTGGAAGCCAGACTGAATAGGATCTACAAGGCCGTTATCATCCAATCGAAGGCCACCCACTCAACCTTTAAATATTGGGGAAGGAGAGAAACTGGGTCGATAGTTTTCTGGGACATTTGGGTCAGCTGAGGGTTTCTTCAATTTGGGCAAGACAGTTGCAGATTTGAAGGTGGCAGGAAAGAGTCCAGCAGAGAGAGGGAAGTTTAAAATCTCGGGGAGATAAGGGGCAGTGATTGAGACGTAGTATTTACCCATGTGGTTAACAAAATAGTTGATGAAGTGCAAGATGGGTTTTCACTGTGAAGAATGGATGCTAATTCAATAGGAGAGGTAAAGGAGAAGTAGTCTGGAGTAGATGACGCAGGGGGAGAGGTGGACAAAAGTGGGGCTGCGGATGGAAAGACAGGAAGGCTGTGAGATTCTCATGAATTTTAGAGATTTTAGAGGAAAGGTGGTGAGCAATAGCATTAGCAGAAAGGGAGGAGGCACTGGATATTGGCTTGGAATGTGTGAGCAAAGATGGGAGGGTAGATGAAAGTTTGCAGTGGTTATTGCGAAGGGAGATTAGGTTTGTGAAGTAGAAGGATTTGGTAGAGTCTAGTGCAGAGGTTAGGGCAGCAAGGGATTAACCTTGTAAAAAGAAACCGATTACAAATGTCTGGAAGTATGGCGCACCAACAACGTACAACCACAGCCAAGGTACATAACTTTGTCCTCTAATGTGACAACCTTGCATGTCACAAGGGCCAGTGTCTTTACTCTTGCGAACAAAGCCATAAACAAATGGTGCCCTGAGTATATTCCAGAAATCGTAGCAGGGTGGAACCAGCCATTGTGAGGGACCGTGCCTAGCAAAAAACGTTAAAAGCCTGGAAAAGCATGCAATAGGGGAGTGGAGAATCGTACCATTTCAGAAATATACAACTCACATCAAACATACTATGTAGGGAGGAGACCAAGGACAGTTAAAAACAGCCCATCACCCAGTGTTGTCATTCAATGGCTTCACAGCGGGTAACGTTTTGAAAAATGGCTATGCCCCTTCTGCATCCCAAAAGAGGTACTCCTCCCCCTTCAAAGTGACCCCGAGCCTGGCTAGATAGATCAGGCCTGCTTTGACCGCCACACTCAAGAAAAGCTTCTTTTCCTGTCAGTGGCCGATGAGAGATCAGGAAAAAAGTGGATCCCATAGCCTTGGTAATCCACCACTTTCTTAGCCTCTACCGCCTTCAGGATCCTGTCTCTGTCGCAGGAGTCACACATACGCACCATCAGTGTGGGACCCACTGCCGATATTTTTGCTTTGAGTCCAGCTGTTCTGAGCCTATACATTTGTCCACATAAATGGGGTCTTCATCCACATCAAGTTCATGTTGTTATGGGAGCCACATTAACACAAAACCAATGGGATCATTCCCTTCTGCACCCAATGGGAGACCAATAAGGGACAGCTTTGACGCACGCATTGCACTTTCCAGAAATTCGAGTCTGTTATCCATCACCCGGTTACCCTTAACCACTGTCTCCGCTTCTTGACTGAGTTTCTGAACCATGGGAAGCGCCTGTGCACATTGCTTATCCAGCTCCGCAGTTTTAGACTCCAGTGTGGAAGTACGTGTTTCCATTTGAGCCACTTTTATCTTTCAATTTGTCTAGTTTTCCCTTCGACGCCACATAGATTGCTCAATGCGCCCCAGCGCTACCATGACTGGGTCCTGTGGTACGGGCTTCTCAGGGTTACGTTGCACACTTGGGGGAGCAAAACAATCAGTATCCTCTACCACGCCTCTCTTGTTCCCCTTTCCAGACGCCATGCCTTTCCATGGTTTCTTCTAAGAGCTAGTCCCTGGTAAGCCTCCAGAAATATTGTAGCTCCCCCCTCCCCCCCGCACCTCGCCAACCACCAACCTCAGTGGCAGACCAGAAGCAAGAGTAGCCAAAATGTGAAAAGCCGCTTGGTCACACCGCTGTGTAATGCACCTTCTGGACTCCTCTTCGGTCCAACTTCTCACGGTACTCCAGGGCTCTCTGGTGTAACGTCAAAATTTCCTTCGCGCCGAAAAATGGTTTGCCTGCTTACTGCGCTGCTCATGGTTCGCCCGGAACAAGAGGCTGCACTGCCTTCCACTTCCCATTCTGCCGCTCTTTAATCCGGTATGCCGTCTTCCCTTCCCAGCGCAAAGAAGGATCCCGCGCATATCTCTCATACAGTGCTGCCGGGGACTACTATGCTTCTTGGGGGGCACAGGTTTCTGATCCCCAGGCAAGGTAGTGGTCCCGACACAGGAGCCGCTGCGGGTGTGCCGCAAGGGAAGGGAAGTTCCCTCAATAGGCGTCCAGGAGAAGTCAGCCTGCAGCACCGCGGCACAGCGGTAAACCCACTGCTCCCTCCTCAGCGCCTGCGGCACCCACACCAAGTGCACCCGAGCGGCCCTCACTGCCTCAGCCTTCGGCCTCACCTGGTTCTCCTCACCACCAACACTGCTGCCTCAGGCACAGGAATCCAATCAGCCAAGTGCACAGACCGCCAGTGTACTTGCTTGTGGTTTGCATCTTGAGCAGTTTTCACGACTTTTCAGCTGGGCACAACACTCATTGAGGAGCTTCACTCTAAGGCTGCCATCTTGTTCAGGCTTGTGAGCGCCCCCCTGCAAGGGCATTTTTGTAAGTTAGGGGTAGAGTAGGTAACTGTCATTTGTACCAGCGTGATAGGTCATGGCTTATGTTTGTTTTGTGGTTCTGAATTTCAGAGATGATCCCAGGCTGAGGGTGGGGATGGGAAGGTGTGAATGGAGGATGGTGTTGATCAAATGGAGCTATAAGTGGTTCTGTCAGGGTGGTGAAAGAGTTGTGTGAAGGCGATATGTAAACACTTGGAGGTCGAAATTAATTTCCATGATAGATGGCGGTTAAGAGAGTTCCTCAGGAAGAAATGCGAGAAAGACGCAAACTCCCCAAAACCGAGTGCAGCATGGCAGGCCCAGCATGAGCTTCAATGGTGGCATGTGGCATACAAGGGTTTTTTTTTCTGTTAGGTGTTGGGGTTGATTTGAGCTGTTTCCAGTTCCCACCCCATAAAAAATGTAATCTGCACTCGAGTGTTGATCATCCATTTTTAGTTTGCGCTATTAGCTGGTGCTTTAGCATCAACTATATGCTGAAACTATTGCATCAGAGTACAGATATGGAGAAATGGCATATCAGGAGGGACACAAAGCTTGCAGGTGTTTGCCCACCCATTGACTGCCCCTGGTCATGCTAATCACTATGGCCATTCCTGCCCAGTTCGTGCCACTCAGCGCCCAAGAAAACTCCTCATGGGAACTCTTTGATCTCGCTTTAATCAAGCCTTTCCATCAAACGTTGCACTCAAGTGCCTGCTACTGTTTTTTCAAAGCAGTCTTTTGAGCGTTAATGCATTATTTGGAGTTGTAAACATGCTACTGCTGTAACAAAAATGACTAGACCTGCCTTTAACCACTTGATTTATAAGCAATGTACGTTTCCTTCACTGAAGGCATATTAAAAACAAGCATTGGCAAAGCCAACAGCTTTGGTATGTGTATAAGTATTAGGCATTTGGCAGGCTCTGCCATTATGTGACCAGGTACTCGCACAATTTTTCACCTGCTACCACCAATGACCAGTTAAAACCAAATGGCAGTGCCTGGCAAGTGCCTTTCCCAGGCCTACACAAAAGCCCAAACTGTTGGCATTGCCAATGCTTGTTTTTCCAATGTGGATCATACAAGGGTTACCATATTACTGAGTTGGGGAGCAGAAGCTGGCACGAATACTAAACTTGCTGATCTTAATTTTGATGATGCACTATTAGTTTTTATTTATTTATTTTGATATTTGTATAGCACACCTAACCCGGAGGCAACTGGGCGCTAGCAGGGGGAAGAAACAAATCAAACAGCAAAATGATGCCAGTTCATTTGGGCCGCTACTTGCGCTATTGTTTTTCTTTTTTAATTCTTATTATTACGGTATTTATTGAGAGCGGACATTGCTTCGTGTTAGGCAGAAACATGTTCAGTTCCCTCTGGGACCACTGCAAAAGATTTAAGACTACAGGTGTTTGGCAGTAAACCCACTTGGTAGCAGTCTGTAGCACACAGATTAACTTGGTAGCTGTGGCTGAGCAGTCAGACTTCCCTCAAGAAGAGTTAGGCAGTATACAGAGTATTCACAATAGGTCAAGAGAACACAATAGAACAAGTAAACACTGACCAGGGCTTGGTGTAAAAGAGATATAATTATTTATTTAAAACCACATCTAGAAAAACACACAGGCACTAATAGTAAGCAATTCAAAAACACGGTCACTAAAAGATATACACTCCCTTAAAAGAATATTAGACAAGTCTTAAGTAAAGCCCCACTTATTTTCAGACAGCGGTGAGCGCTTAACGTAGATGGCACTCTAATAATTCGTTTTTAATAAGGGAGAGAAAAAGCAGAGAATAAATTGAAACAGATCCCAACACTTTTTCATGAACACACAGGAGAGGAAGGCAAAGTAACACCATGAATTCAGAGTCAGTAGGCCGGATCCGCTTTAAGAGGATCCAAACGAAATGTGTCCAAGGTCACACGGTTGCAGTGCACAAAAGTCTTGTAACGGTTCAAAAAGGAGTTGGACCAAAGAAATGGACCAGTTAGAGGGTCAAGGCGGCCAGCCCAGTCCAGAAGGGTAAGGGGTTATTATTACCTTGTAGCAATCTTTAGAAAGGGAGGCCTGGCGGACACGGTACCTTAAAGTGGTGAGAATACTCCAGCGGGGGCAGTTGTTCCTGGCAGCGGATGCAAGTCAGTGCTTCGTCCGGGGGAAGAGAGGATCTCTTCGGGGAGGAAGACAGGAGTCTGTTGCACTGCCAGGGAAGAAACCAGCCGCAGAGTTTCTCAGGTACAAGGAGCGGTCCGTTGATTCGCGGTTCAGTGGTGAGTGGCTATCCGGCTGCCGGGGTGCTTGGCACGGGCAGTTCGACGACAAACTGGTCTGGGGTGCGAAGAAAGAAGGTAAACTGGTTGTGCCCACCAGTCAGGGGAAGAAGCCTCTCCAGCCGGGAGATCGTCTCTGTCGTCGGGAAGTTGTGAGTCGGTTCCGCAGGGCTCCACCGGTGGTGTCGTCGTGGTTGGTCGGCTCAGCTTCTTCCTCGTCGGATTCTCAGGTCCTGTGGCGACTTCTGAAGTTCCAGTCCCCAAAGCTCTGCTTTTATGCAGCATACCCCCATTCACTCATCCTAGCTGTCAATCAACCATGCTAAGTGGTGAGCCAGCCGCTCACCACTTGGGCCAATCACACAAGAGTGCGACTTGAGTTACCAAGGTAACTCAGTCCAGGGTGCCTAAACCCCCTCCCACACCCCCCGTGGTACCCAGACAGAGTGGCACCACTTTTGGAGGCTTCTGTGGAGAAGCCCGCCAAAAAGTGGAACAAAGGGCTCGACTTGGGTTGGAGTCACAGAAGAGAACACAAACGCCATTTTAGAATCGAGTCCTGGCAAAAAAATACCAACCGGCGAATTAATATTAATTAAATAAACCGGCGAATTAATATTAATTAAATAAACCGGCGGTATGTTCGAGGCTATGAGAATTAAATAATTAAAGTTGGTAGCCTCGAACAATGGGAAAATCCCATAGGGAAATATTTGCGGTCGAATATAAAAAGTAGTTTCCACTGCCACCAGCCAAAACTCGATCAGGGGGGACGAAGACGTTCCCCCTCGACTAACAGACCCCAGGGCAATCGAATTGCCCCGACCAGTACATCCACAATATGAGGGTTTGTACTGGTTTCTGTTAATAATTTGGGACTAGTAAAGCCAATGGTGACTTTACATGCCCTGGGAGATAGTAGTCAGTCCCAGGGTATGGACTCTATGGTGGGGTGTCACTATGACACCCCTGTGTTACTGCACGGAGGGTGCTGTGTAACACACATAGTAAAAACACATGAGACCCTATGGAGTAAAGGACCCCATAGCCCATAAAACACATTAACAGTCAAAGGAACACCATAAATCATGTCCAAGAGTGGGAGAAAAAGTGTCTCATTCTTGGCAGCAGAAAAAAAAAACTCAAGAAATCCAGCAAAGCTGCTGGGGGACTCACTAGGTTAGGGAATTCAGCCTAAAGAGAGAATTCTCCCTAACACTCGCCCTCCCCACCCCCCAGACTAAGGGACATGAGGATTTAATCCACTCCTGGATGAATCCCATACCTCTAGTCGATGACATACATCCTAGAGAGACCATCACCATTTCGGTGGTGACACCCTGACCTGTGCTCAATGGTGAAATCAAACCCTTGCAGGCAGATTGACCATCTCAATAGTTTTGGGTTTTCCCCTTTCATTTGCATTAACCATCTCAAGGGTTGGTGGTCAGTCTGAATGACAAAAGTAGAACCATACAAGTATGGCCTAAACTTCTTCAGAGCACACACAATAGCAAAACACTCTTGTTCAATGGTTGCCCACCTTGTTTCAGGATCCTTCAGTTTTCTACTGATGAAGCAAATGGGGTGCTCCCTACCTTTCCCATCCAGTTGACCGAGGACTGCACCTATTCCTACATTTGAAGCATCTGTTTGCACAATGAAAGTTTGGTGATAGTCAGGAGCTCTGAGTACTGGGGCTTGGCAAAGAGCCTTTTATCAGGGTTTCAAAGGCCTGATTGCATTCCTCATTCCACCTAACCTTTTTAGGGAATTTAGGAGAGGAGATGACATTCAGTGGAGAAGCTATGGACCCATAGTTCTCAATGAAATTCCTGTAATACCCAGAGAGACCTAAGAAGGCTCTCACCTGGGTCTGAGTAGTAGGTGTTGTCCAATTTTGCACAGCTTCAATCTTACTGGGCAAAGGCCTTATTTCTCCACCTCCTACCTCATGTCCAAGGTAGACCACTTTACTCTGTCCAATCTGGCATTTACTTCCCTTTATGGTCAGATTGGCCTTTCCAAGAGCCTGCAAAAAACATATCTCAGGTGGTCCACATGCTCTTCCCAGGAATTGCTGAACACTGCTATGTCATCCAAGTATGCCATGCAGAAGTCCTCCATCCCATTCAGAACCTGGTTTACCATCCTTTGAAACGTAGCAGGTGCATTTTTCAATCCAAAAGGCATAACCTTAAACTGGTATAAGCCAACTGGGGTAGAAAATGCAGTTTTCTCCTTGGCATGGTCTGTCAGGGCTATTTGCCAATAGCCTGACGTCAAGTCAAATGCGCTGAGGAACTTGGCTGCACCAAGTCTATCCACCAACTCATCTGTCCTTGGCAAAGGGTGGGCATCAGTCTTACTGACTGCATTAAGAGCTCTGTAATCCACATAGAATGTAAGTTCTTTAGATCCTGCCTTTGGTACTAACACAACTGGGCTAGACCATGGACTAGTAGAGGGTTCTATTACCCCGGGATCAAGCATCTTGTTCACCTCACCTTTGATGTGGGTTCTTACATTTTCTGACATTCAATATGCTCTGCTTTTGACTGGCAGACAGTCACCAGTGAGTATTTCATGCTGTCCCCAAGGGGTCAAGCCTGGTGAAAGTGAGAACAGAGAGGCAAACTGATTTAACATAGACTTGCACTCTTCCTGTTGCTTAGGTGTCAGATTTGAAGAGAGATTTACTCCTTCAATCTTTTCGTCTAAACGTAAGCCTCTGAGGAGATCAGGAAGAGCTTCACTCTCTTCTTCTTCCTCTGATGATGCTAGAAGCAAAGCTCTTACATCAGGTCTGGAGACATACGCTTTTAGTCCGTTGGTGTGGAAGACTGTTGGAGCCTCCTTGGGGTTGCCCAAGTCCACCAGATAGTTGACCTCTCCAAGTTTACCCACAAATTTGAAGGGTCCCATCCATTTGTCTTGCAAGGCCCTCTGCCTTGTTGGAATCATAATGAGAACTAGCTGGTCCTGAGTAAACTCGACCATGTTAGCCTTTTGGTCATGCCAGTGCTTGACCAATGCTTGTCCAGCTTTCAAGTTATCACTTGCTTCTGCCATCATTTGTGACATTCTCCTTCGGAGACCTATCACATAGTCAGTCACTCTGACTGGCTTGGGGGAAGGAGCACTCTCCAACCCCTCCTTGATCAGGGCCAATGGTCCTCTGACCGGATGACCATAAAGAAGTTCAAAGGGAGAAAAACCTACTCCCTCCTGAGGGACTTCTCTATAAGCAAAGAGAAGGCATGGCAGTAGAAGGTCCCACTTTCTTTTAAGGGGGTCCTCTAAAGCACCTATCATGCTCTTCATCGTTCTGTTGAACCTTTCAACCAGCCCATTTGTCTGAGGGTGGTATGCGGTTGAGAACTTGTAAGTAACTCCGCAGGTTTTCCACATGGCTTTCATGTAGTGGGACATAACATTTGACCCCCTGTCAGAGATTACTTCCTTAGGAAACCCAACCCTGGTAAAAATTCCAAGGAGGGCCTTAGCCACAGCCGGAGCTGTAACAGTCTGTCATAGGAATTGCCTCAGGGTATCTAGTAGCATGGTCTACTACAACAAGTATAAACCTGTTGCCTGAGGAAGTTGGAGGATCAAGGGGACCAACAATGTCAATCCCTACTCTCTCAAATGGGACTCCCACTACAGGGAGGGGCACTAAAGGTGCCACATTCTTGGAGCCAACCTTACCAGAAGTCTGGCAGGTGTGGCAGCTCCTGCAGTATTTGTCTACTTCAGCCCCCATCTTTGGCCAATAAAAGTAGAGTGAGAGCCTTTCCTTAGTCTTCTTGAAACTCAAGGCGCCAGCCAAAGGAATCTCGTGGGCTAACTGCAAGAACTGTGGTCTGTTCTCTTGGGGTACTACAAGTCGTTTGTTGTCCCCAGGTGCAGACTCGGTTGGTTCACTGTAGAAGAGGCCATCTTCCCAGTGTAACCTATATTTCCCAGGCTCTTGCCCTTCAGCCTGAGCATCTGCCTGGTGGCGAAGACCTTCTAGAGTTGGACATTCTCTCTGTCCCTTACTGAAGTCTGCCCTGTTGGGTCCACCTTCTGCCAGTAAAGACTGCAGCTCAGGATGGCCAACAGGATCCAGATCTCCAATGAGTTCCTGGCCTTCCACTAGCTCTTCTTCAGAGTCTAGTTCAACCACACTGGGTTGTACCTCCCTCTCAGCCTCAGCTGGAGGGGAAGTTACTGGTGTAACTTTGGACAACCTAGGGGAAGTCCTTGTTGGCTGCACTGGAGTGCTGGCTGTGAGGTTCTTTTTTAGAAGTTTTAGGTTTCCCTTTTTCTTCTAGTTTCTTAGAGACAGCAGCTGACATCTCCTGTGGAGCAGGAGTGATCTCTTTCTTCATCATCTCCTTGGGAGTACCTCTCATGGTTCTCTCCCTTGCAGGTCTGGTGAGCTCCTGTAACCTTTTACTAGGAGGTCTGGGGTATGTGACACTACTCCAAGAGTTTACTAGTCATTACCCAGCAGAACCCTTCCTGGCACCTCACTTTGTATGCTGACAGGTATCTTCACAGTCATGTCATTACACTGGATGAGAACTGTTAATTGGGGGAAGCATCTGCACAGGCCCTCCAGCTAACTTGGTGAGGCGTTTGGGTGCCTTAGCAACATCCTCAGCCTGAAAAAACGATTTGTCCACCACAGTTATGCTGGCTCCAGTGTCCCTAATGGCAGGAGTCTCCTGACCATTCACCTGGACACTGTCCTTATAATACTCTTTAGTATTATTTGGGATAGAATTATAGACATCTAAGTTCTGTTGTTCCCACAAACCCAGAGACACTAAAGAAACACTGGCTGAGACTCCAATGGGTTCATCAGCCAGTAATAGATAGTTTCCACTTGCCATTTGTACTTCCTCCTCTGGAGCGAAGGCTAAGGAGACAAGCTGGACCCCTGAAGGTTTACCCTTACATCTGGGATCTCCTTTCACATGGTCAGTAGAGCCACAAACAAATCATTTACCAAATGCTTTCTGGAATGGTGGCTTGTTCTGACCGCCTTCTGGTTTGGCACCAGGAGGTACACTAGCCTGATTTGGTTTCCCTGGTGGCTTACCCTTCTGGTTCTGTTTGGGGCCCTCTTTGGAATTGGAATTATTAGAATTCTCTTTGGAGTCCTTTTTTGGGTGTTTTCCCTCATCCTTTTTCTGAGTAGCCCCAGAATCCTTGTGAGTGGCCCTGTTGGCAACCCACAAGTCAGCAGCCTTAGCTAACTTCCTGGAATCTAATTCCTTTGAATCAGCCAAGTGCTGTCTGAGCTCAGGAGAGCAGGCATCATAAATTGACTCCAACATTACAAGATTCTTCATTCCTTCTTAAGTGTTAACTCTGTAACCCTTAATCCATCTCTCTTAAGTTTTTCAAACTTTCACTCACCCAGGTAGCCCAAGGGGTACCATCATGCTTTTTGAGGGTCCTAAACCTCTTAAGGTACTGGGAAGGGGTCTTCCCAAATCTAGCTATCAAAGCTAGTTTCACACATTCATAATCCTTCTTATCCACCTCCCCCAACTCCATTACCACATCAGTTGCAACAGGGGGAAGCCTAGAGAGAACAACCAGGGAAGTAACTCATTCCCTGTGATGTCCTGGAGCCCATGATTATACTCAAACATTTTTAACCAATCCAACACATCCAACTTAGGTTCATACACACCCACTAATTCCTAAGGCATCCGGGGTCTTTTGGGACTGGAACTCCTAGAAGAACCAGAGGACAGAGAAGCAATTTCCGCAGACAACTTTTTCATTTCTAGTTCATGATTAAGCTCTTTCTCTGAGTCTTAACTCAGCTTGCTTCTGCTCAGCCTGGGCATTCATTCTTCTGAACTCTAGCTCTTGGTTTCTTTCAGATTGAGCAATAAAAAGTTTGTACTCTAATTCAAGCTTCATTTTTTCAGGTTCAAAATAAGCAGGGTTACATGTGGGACCTGGTATAGGCCCAGTAGGTACAGTAGGTAAGGCAGACAGAGGCTCAGGGTGGCTAACTTCATTAGGTACACTTTCCTCTTCTGACTCATTATCAAGACTTTGATTCAGATCAATACCATCACTGTTTTCTACATTTGCTGGAGGGGGGGGGGGGTAGATTCCTCTGTACCACCCAGACGTTGGTTTTCTAACAATCTTTCTATAAGTTCCATTTTCTTGCCCTTCCAGAGATATTCTTATGTCTACAAAATACTTTTAAGCAATCAGCAGTTTTGGCAGACAATGATTCTAAGGTATAACTCTCCATAGCAGACATAGTTAGAAAATCTGTTTTTTAGTGCTAAGCTCTGTGGTTAGTTGTCCTAAAGTGTTCAACAAGCACTCTAAAGTGTATACGCAATACAAATCCCACTGCTGTACACCAGTGTTAGGCAGAAACCTGTGCAGTTCTCTCTGGGACCACTGCAAAAGATTTAAGACTACAGGTGTTTGGCAGTAAACCCACTTGGTAGCAGTCTGTACCACACAGATTCACTTGGTAGCTGTGGCTGAACAGTCAGACTTCCCTCAAGAAGAGTTAGGCAGTATACAGAGTATTCACAATAGGTCAAGAGAACACAATAGAACAAGTAAACACTGACCAGGGCTTGGTGTAAAAGAGATAATTATTTATTTAAAACCACATCTAGAAAAACACACAGGCACTAATAGCAAGCAATTCAAAAACATGGTCACTAAAAGATATACACTCCCTTAAAAGAATATTAGACAAGTCATAAGTACAGCCCCACTTATTTTCAGACATCGGTGAGCGCTTAACGTAGATGGCACTCTAATAATTTGTTTTTAAAAAGGGAGAGAAAAAGCAGAGAATAAATTGAAACAGATCCCAACACTTTTTCATGAACACACAAGAGAGGAAGGCAACGTAACACCGTGAATTCAGAGTCAGTAGGCCGGATCCGCTTTAAGAGGATCCAAACGAAATGTGTCCAAGGTCACACGGTTGCAGTGCACAAAAGTCTTGTAACGGTTCAAAAAGGAGTTGGACCAAAGAAAGGGACCAGTTAGAGGGTCAAGGCGGCCAGCCCAGTCCAGAACGTTAAGGGGTTATTATTACCTTGTAGCAATCTTTAGAAAAGGAGGCCTGGCGGACACGGTACCTTAAAGTGGTGAGAATACTCCAGCGGGGCAGTTGTTCCTGGCAGCGGATGCAAGTCGGTGCTTCGTCCGGGTGAATAGAAGATCTCGTCGGGGAGGAAGACAGGAGTCCGTTGCACTGCCAGGGAAGAAACCAGCCGCAGAGTTTCTCAGGTACAAGGAGCGGTCCGTTGATTCGCGGTTCAGTGATGAGTGGCTATCTGGCCACCGGGGTGCTTGGCACGGGCAGTTCGACCACAAACCGGTCTGGGGTGCGAAGAAAGAAGGTAAACTGGTTGTGCCCACCAGTCATGGGAAGAAGCCTCTCCAGCCGGGAGATCTTCTCTGTCGTCGGGAAGTGGTGAGTCGGTTCCGCAGGGCTCCACCGGTGGTGTCGTCGTGGTAGGTCGGCTCAGCTTCTCCCTCGTCAGATTCTCAGGTCCTGTGGCGACTTCTGAAGTTCCAGTCCCCAAATCCCTGCTTTTATGCAGCATACCCCCATTCACCCAGCCTAGCTGTCAATCAAACATGCTAAATGGCGAGCCGGCCGGCTCACCACTTGGGCCAATCGCACAAGAGTGCGACTTGAGTTACCAAGGTAACTCAGTCCAGGGTGCCTAAACCCCCTCCCACACCCCCTGTGGTACCCAGACATAGTGGCACCACTTTTGGAGGCTTCTGTGGAGAAGCCTGCCAAAAATGGAACAAAGGGCTCGACTTGGGTTGGAGTCACAGAAGAGAACACAAACGCCATTTTAGAATCGAGTCCTGGCAAAAAAATACCAACCAGCGAATTAATATTAATTAAATAAACCGGCGGTATGTTCGAGGCTATGAAAATTAAATAATTAAAGTTGGTATCCTCGAACAATGGGAAAATCCCATAGGGAAATATTTGCGGTCGCATATAAAAAGTAGTTTCCACTGCCACCAGCCAAAACTCGATCAGGGGGGACGGAGACGTGCCCTCTCAACTAACTGAGCCCGGGGCAATCGAATTGCCCCAACCAGTACATCCACAATATGATGGTTTGTACTGGTTTCTGTTAATAATTTGGGACTAGTAAAGCCAATGGTGACTTTACATGCCCTGGGAGACAGTAGTCAGTCCCAGGGTATGGAGTCTATGGTGGGGTGTCACTATGACACCCTTGTGTTACTGCACGGAGGGTGCTGTGTAACACACATAGTAAAAACACATGAGACCTATGGAGTAAAGGACCCCATAGCCCTTAAAACACATTAACAGTCAAAGGAACACCATAAATCATGTCCAAGAGTGAGTGGGAGAAAAAGAGTCTCACTCTTAGCAGGAGAAAAAAACAAACTCCAGAAATCCAGCAAAGCTGCTGGGGGACTCACTAGGTTAGGGAATTCAGCCTAAATAGAGAATTCTCCCTAACACTTCGAAGAGCAACTGAGCGCTTTACAGAGGTATGTAACAATACAGATACATAACAAAGCGCTTTACAGAAGTATACAACAGTTCAGATGCATAACCGAGTGCTTTTCAGAGGTAACAGAACAGATATACAACAGGAGGTGGGATACAGAGGGGCACAGAGGAGAGGTACAGCTGTACCGGGGTGATGTAGGGGTGTAGTTATTAAGGGACCCACAATCGGAATGCCTGTAGTTGGTGAGGCTGGGTACGCGTGTGCAGGATCAAACCACACCTGCAGGGTTTCACCAACCATTGATAAGGAAACTTCTAACTGCTCCATGGCCATGGGACCTATTGTCAGGAATGGCACTCTGTCAAGAGTGGCACAGGGTACCTAGGTAGATTTTGGGTGGCTGTGGCGAAGTAAGGT
Source organism: Ambystoma mexicanum (assembly GCF_040938575.1). NCBI lineage: Eukaryota > Metazoa > Chordata > Amphibia > Caudata > Ambystomatidae > Ambystoma > Ambystoma mexicanum. The sequence goes on along the minus strand of NC_090929.1, from coordinate 504,381,264 downwards.
AGCAGATAAGCACACACAGCAGGGAGTTAAACAAGAAAGAAGAGTAGGAAACTGTAGCTGTGAGCCAAAAGGGGCAAAAGATACAAAGGTACAAACCAACTGGATTCCCTCTTGGGGTGTATGCTGAAATGGGAAAGAGTGTTCCACGAACCTTAGGAAACTCCAGCCTTCTGCACAGATTGCTATAACAGAGGCCCACGCTGTATGCTCATGGCTGGGAACAACAGCAGTGGGTGTCTGTAACACTGAAAACCCGAAAAGGGGAGGGGCAGAGGTTGCCTGCCGGAAACCAACAGGCAAGCTCTGTACAAAGGGATTACATAAGACACATGAGAAGACAAGAACAGATATATCCAGCGAAAAGGAAGTCAATGAGCAATCTAGCAGAAGGAAATGAAGGAAAGGCAGTTAGACTGAAGTAGATAGCCTAAGGTGGAGTACAGAGGACTCAAGGAAGAGAACAAGGGAGCAGCAGTCAGGAAAACAGAAGGGCTGCAAAGTAGGAAGCAGGTCTGCAGTCAAGAGTGGGACTAGGTGCAGGCAAACTGTAGAGGCCTGCGGAGGACTGTAGTAGGCTGCAAGGCAGGGAGTCCAGAAGAACAAGACAGAGAGAGATTAGTAGGAGGCGACAGACAGGGAGCCCAAAAGAATAGGGCCGTGAGGTAGGGAGCCCAGAGGAGCAGGGCTGTAGGCAGCTAAGTGTAAAACAGGCTGTACTGCAGAGGAGTGTAGCAAGCCGCAAGGCAGGGAGACCAGAGGACACGGGCTGTAGGCAGCAGAAGGAGCAGGCTGCTAGGAAGGAGCCCAGAGGACAAGGGCTGTAGGCAGTGAAGAGGTGCAGGCTGCAAGGTAGGGAGCCCAGAGGACAAGGGCTTGGAGACAGCAGAGGGTTGCAGGCTGTAGGGTAGGGAGCCCAGAGGACAAGGACTGTAGGCAGCCGGAGTGAGGCAGGCTGCAGGGCAGGAAGCCCAGAGGACAAGGACTGTAGGCAGCCGGAGTGAGGCAGGCTGTAGGGCAGGAAGCCCAAAGGACAAGGACTGTAGGCAGCCGGAGTGAGGCAGGCTGCAGGGCAGGAAGCCCAGAGGACAAGGACTGTAGGCAGCCGGAGTGAGGCAGGCTGCAATGCAAGGAGCCCAGAGGAGCAGGGCCGCTGGCTGTAGAGGGATGCAGAGGACTGTAGTAGGCTGCAAGGCACGAAGCCCAGAGGACAAGGGCTGTAGTTAGAAGGATGTAGCGGAGCTTGATCGGCTTCAAAGCAGGGAGCCCGGAAAGGGAACTGGATCAAAACAGGATAATGCAGCAACAGGAACAGCATAAAAAGTAGCGGGTCAAGGCAAACAGGAGCGGGGAGATCTCAAGATGCAAGACACTGTGCTCCTGCAGGCAGCTGCTATATATACAGCCCTGCCCTGTTCTGAGGCAGGCTAATTGACAGCACCTGGGGCAGCACACCTGATGACAATCTGCCTCCTCCCTCTCTGGTCCTGAGCAGGTGGAAGCAGCACTGGCCGCTAGGGCTTCTGGGGATTGTGGTCCCAATAACGATGAATGAGAATAGCCAGGAATTGAGGACTGTAGCCAGGTGCATTATGGTAAATGTAGTTAATTGAATAAAATAAGAAAGAACCAAAGTTGAGCAAATGGAAATAAAAGACCAAGGCGTGAAAAGGAGTTATTCAAGGAGTATTAGGAGGATAAATGAGTACCAAGTAGTCCATGATGGTTGCCAATGCGTGTGCCAGCGGCGCAGGCATGACACCTATCAACAAATATTATATCGACCAGCCATTATATAAAATGGGGAAGAAGGATAGCTCAGGGGCAACCCATTTGTCTTTGAAGCAAGACAACGCGCTGCAACAAAGGTTCGAAACCCGATCCTGCGCTTAGAAACCACTCGCTGGTATTAAGCACAATATAAATGAACAATCAATAAATTAAAATGAATAAATTAAATACCTGCAAAAATTTAACCTGGTTCCTGGTGCAAATCTGCCTGCCCTAGTGGCAAAACTACACTGGCCCATTGAGCAACACTGGACCCAAATAGCGCAACACAAAAACAATACTCTTAATTTGCATCACACACCAGAGATTGTGAAATGTAGCCCATGGCCCTTTATCAAAGACTACTGGATTCTGCAGAATGTATCTTTATTCATCAATCTTAGGCGTGGCCAAACAGGGGTGTCTGTACTAAATGAAATTGAAACATTAGGATTTATTTGGTGCACGCATTATATCACTTTAGTTCATGGTGCGCTCTGGGGTTAGGAATTGTACTTTACAGCATTTGACTTCCTATTCAGAAAACAAGTAAAACAAATGTGTGTTAAGTGCACTATCTTGCAAAAATGTTTCAATCCTTTTTTAGCGGGAGCCCACTGGCCCTCTGCCTTCGCCACCCCCTGACCACCTCCCCCCCACACACACAAACATTCCTCCCTTAGCTGGTTGGGCGTTGTCGTTGTTCTCTCTCAATATAATATTGACTGTTTGACAAACCTTTTCTAGAGCTGCTTCTGGACACCAGTCCAACCCTCAATAGCTTTTTTTTGGAGACAGAACTTAGTGGCCTGTTTGGATGGGTTCATAGTCATTTTTTCGAAAACAAAAATGTCGAAAGTCATTTTTTCGTAAAAAAAAATGTCGAAAAAAAAAAGTCGAATTTCTTTTTCAATACCTTTTTTTTTCGAAATGGGGGGGTTCCCCCCTCAACCTCCCTTTTTTTCTATTTTTTTTTATTTTACCCCTTTTTTTTTATTCCCGGACCCCAAAATAAATATATAATTAAAAAAAATTGAATTCGACTTTTTTTTTCCGATATTTTTTTTTCGACATTATTGTTTTTCGACATTATGTTTTCGAAAAAATGACTGCACACCGTTTGGATGATCTGAGAATATGAGTTTTGCTAAATTCCCAGGGTTGCTGCCATATAGGTCTTTGTGTAAAACAAATATGGTTTTGAATTAGACTACCTGCTTCACCCATAGCCATTGTTGCAACTTGTATGCATATGTGATATTGTCCATCCATTTCAATTCGAGGATAAGGTGGATGAGGTGGACTGCAAGCTCGTTGGAGCTTGCCCAAGAACTTTCACTGAAGACCATCGGAAACATCATTGAACTTATCATCCCCATAGATAACATTTGTGAGGACCAGGGATGGCGCAGAGCCTTTGGAGATGCCTGAAGAGTCATTGGTTGTTTCAGGTTAGTAGGCAATTGTTTGACCTGGTAATTACAGTTTAAGAGGAATAATTTAAACAAGCACAGGACAACTCCTCCAATTCCAGCCGCACTCCAGAAGGCAGAAGAGTATGGTATGGTCACTAGTGGCAAATGCGGCATAGAAGTCTAAGAGGATCAGAGTGTAGTCTATACCCATGTCCTTGCCAGTAAATGTCAATTCCTGATGTTCATTAGTGTGGATTCTGTCCTCCTGCCCAACTTAATATGTGAGATTGTTCCGTATGAGCAGAAGGTTGAGCTAATTCCACAGATTCCTAAATCTTTGCCAAGCTTAGAGTGCTCGAGATGAGCTGAAAATTTGAGAAGGACTTAGAGACTTCCGTTGTTGTTTCTTTTAAGCAATGTTCTTTTTATTAGTGATCAAGAGATACATAGCTCAGTTACATCACTACCACAATGCAGAAACGTCAAATTAAATACATATCGTACAAACATCAGGGTCACACAGTATCATCGTCCTCTGGGATCATGTCACACAGGTACATTCTGAACGGCCCCCATATGTCTTTGGGCCTACACATCGATGGACGTGTAATGACAAACTGCTCTTCAGCTTCATTAACATATGTCAATTCCTTAAGAAACTGTTTCATAGTGGGCGGCCCAGTACTCTTCCACTGTTGTAGAATGCATTTTTTAGCCACTACATACAAAACATTAAACAGTCTTCTGGTTCTTTCGGAACATTTGCCTATGTCTCCACACAAGTATTTCTGCGGGGTTAGTGCAGGGGGGACTTGTGTTATTTCCTCTAAGCTCTCTGCCACCTCCTTCCAGAAACCCGCCACTATCGGACATCCCCAATACATATGCAATGCACCCGCCCCATCTGCCTTGCATTTGGGTCATTCTCCCGTCACATCCGGTGCAAACCGTGCTCCTTTGGCTGGGGTAAAGTGTAGTCTATTCACAATTTTGAACTGAATTAGACGAAGGCCCGCATTCTGGGAGACTAGTTTGGTGAGTGAACAGAACCTTCCCCAGGTCTGGTCATCTATGGAGATCTGCAGGTCCCTCTCCCATTTTACTTTAACCATGTTAGTCGAGGGGGAGTGTGTTTGGACCGCAGCATTTAGTCCCGAAATCCCCAGCCTGTCATTAGATGTTACCAACTGAACACAGGGATGAGTGGGGGGTTCCTCGGGGAAGGATGACCAGCATCTCTGAAAGGCTGATTGCATTTGATGGTATTGAAGCACCTAAGCGGACCCCCGCCAAAAGCTCTAGTAATTTCCTGCAGGGTCGCGAACCTCCCATCAACGAATAGGTCACCCAGCTTCATCTCCTCATTGGGGTCCCAGGCCCTCCCGCAAGCCACTGTCATGTGTAGGTGGTATGCCAGGGTAGTTCCAAAGGAGGGTCTCCGGGTTATATGGGGACTCAACACCCAGTTTTCTAAATATGGCTTTCCACGCACCAACTGTACAACTCACCGGGTTAAACTTGCATGTGTCTTTATAGCATGTGTCAAATACCACAGACTTTATATTAGTATGGTGTGTGGTGAGCGTTTCTATCTCTGCGTGTGTGGGGGACCAGTAGGTTCATCATACCAGTACCTCGAGAATTGGGCTTGGGCCGTGTAATAGTATAACTCAAAGTCAGGCGCAGCTATGCCTCCCGAGGAATATGGCTCAATCAGTTTTTCCCACCCTATTCTAGGGGTTTTTCCATTCCAAAGAAAGGTTGTCGCCATTGACCTAAGCCTATTGAAAAAGAGCCGGCCTGGCCATATGGGGATATTAACAAAAAGATATAGCAGCTTGAGTAAAACTATCATTTTAAGGACCGCTACTCTTCCATGCAGTGATATCGGGAGGCGGTCCCATAGTAGTAATTTAGCGCTCAGGGCTTGGAGTGTGTTTTCGTGGTTGTCTGTGTAAAGCGTGTGTTTATTTCCTGAGACCACAATTCCCAGGTATCGAATGCACTCTGCAGACCACTTGAGTTCGCATATAGAGTTGGGACACATGGTTGTCGGTGTAAGTAGGAATACCTCAGTCTTAGCCTTATTTATTGAGTATCCCGAGTGGGCAGTACATTCTTGAATCTCAGCCATCAGGGGAGCGATATTGTTTCCAGGCTCACAAACATACAGAAGGGTGTCGTCCGCGTATAAAGAGATCAGCTGGGAGGCCCCCCTTAAATTGATACCCCTATCCGAGTGTCTGAGCCTGATCGCAATCGCCATAGGTTCTATCGTCAGTGCGAACAATATGGGTGAGAACGGGCAACCCTGCCTGTTGCCTCTCCCCAGCAGGAACAGATCAGAAATAGTTCAATTGGTCAGCACTCGTGCCCCAGGTTCTGTGTATAGCAGTTTCACGTATGCAATGAAATGGGGACCGATACCAAACGCCTCCAGCACCGCCAACAAATAGGCCCATGAGACCGAATCAAAGGCCTTTTCGGCGTCCAGGGATATGGCCACTGCTTTCCTCTCCGGATCTATCTGAGCCATGATCCTAAAGAGTCTGCGGAGGTTGAGGGCCGTGGACCTGTTTGGGATAAACCCGTTCTGATCAGGGTGAACCAGGATCGGGACCTCAGGCAGAAGCCTGTTGGCCAACACCTTGGCAAATATCTTGGCGTCGGTATTTATTAAGGAGAGCCGCCTGTAGGAGGAAATGTCCTGTGGTGGACGCTGGGGTTTAGGGAGCACAGTTATGATGGCCTCCCTCATCGTATGGGGCAAGGTGTTGCTCTGTAGTGATTCCTCCCACACCTGCAACAGCACAGGGACAAGTTCTTCGTGGAATTCCTTGTAGGATTCCAGCCCTATTCCATCTGATCCTCGGGCTTTATTGGATGCCAAGTCTTTAAACGCCTCCGCGATTTCATCAGCTGTAACTGGCTGGTCCATGGCCAGTCGGGCCTCCTCGGTGAGTGTAGGCAACCCCAATGATTCCAGGTAAGTCTTAATTTCGGCGGGTGTTTTGGTATCCTTGTTACTATATAATTGCTGATAGAATTTAGCAAACTCAATATTAATTTCCTGTTCCCCCAAAAGGATCTCCCCCTGTGGATTCTGTATGCTAGTGATCCGGCTGGAATGTCTATCCTGCTTCAAGAGGTTAGACAGCGTCCTGCCAGCTTTGTTGCCCTCACCATATCTACGGGCGCGAATCGGGGCAGCCATGTATTGCACCTCCCTGTGTAAGCCCCTTCCAATTCCCCAAGTTTGAGTTCAGTTTGGGTTAGTTCGGCTCGGACCCCTTTAAGGAGATCCACTGATTTTGACAACAGGGTTCCCCTCAGCCACACTTTCAAGGATTCCCATACCATGGAGTATCTGTCAACAGAGCCTATATTTCTGTCTAGGAACTCTGCAATCCTTCCACTACCCCAGCATCACAGAGCAACCCTCCGGGCATTCTCCATCTTTTGACAGGTCTGGGGGAGTCACAAAAGTCGATCTCAATCACAATCGGGGAATGATCAGACAGCGTGCGGGGCAATATCTCACACGTCTGGACCGCAGTAAGTGCAACGGGGGAGACAAACCAGTAGTCAATTCTAGACTGCGAATCGTGCACGGACGAGTAGTATGTATATCCTCTACTTTCCGGGTGGAGCACCCGCCATGCATTTTCAAGGGAGAGTTGAGATAGGATATTGTGCAAGGTAAGAACAGTTTTGCTGGGTGGCCTTACAATCGTACTGGACCTGTCTAACCTGGGGTTGAGAGCAACATTACAACCCCCCCCAAATTATGGTGGACACATCAATGGAAGTGACTATCTGATATACATCGGTATAAAAGGCTGGGTCGTCTATGTTAGGACCATACATGTTAACCAGTAACACTTGTCGACCAGTGATCACACCCCACACAATGACATACCTGCCAAGGGGATTGATTTTTTGGCCTTCCAGTGTGAATCCCACACCTGGATGTATTAAGGTGACGACCCCTCTGGACAGGGATGAGTAATTCGTATAGAACCTTGTTTTACCCCAACCCGGCATTATGCATTCATTAGTATTATCCATGGCATGCGTTTCTTGTAACATGACAATCTGGGCACCATGTCTGGTAATGTAGTTCGCCACCTTCCTAATTTTAGATCGATTGTTTAGGCCCCTAACATTCCATGACAGTAGCTTCATTTTCAGACCGCAACCAACATTTACAGAGAAGTGATCGGATAATGTCATACATTGTGGCAATGCACCTCATGTGGAACATGCACTGTGCCAGCACCTCAGAGATCACTTGATTAACCGTTAACCAACAACCTGGTTCCCCCCTTCCCTTCCCTTACCCAGACTGGGTTTCGTAACATGAAACCCACTGCCCGCTTCAAACTGCAGGGCTGCATAGCGACAACAACTTACTGAATTCCCTTCAACCAGCCCCCCTCCCTCACCGTCTCCCCCAACTTGACGATGTTCCCACAGCAACTTGTGGATCATTCCAGGGGTGGTCGTGTTGCCTCACATGGCCACCAACTCTGTCTCCCCAACGCCCCACCTGTTCATAAGATTGTGAGGCTGTTTGTAGTACTAAATAAACACCGGCTCGGACAGATTCATGCAACCTTACACCTCAATCAGCTTGACGGGGGTCTGTTGTTCTGAGCTGGTCTGTCTTCTCTGGGAGGCAGGGGTATAGAGGATTCTATGTAAGCCAGGGCATCGGCGGGGTTTTCATAAAAGTGAGCTCTCCCAGCATGTTGAATCCACATTTTTGCTGGGAATATTAGGGCATACGTGACTTGGCGCGCTTTCAAGAGTTTCTTTACAGGTTTGTATGATCGTCAGCTCGCTCGAACCGCAGCTGAGAAATCTGGATAGATATGTATACCGTTTTCCTCAAATTGAAGCGTGCCGGCCTCCCTAGCTAGTTGAAGAATCGTGTCTCTGTCTCTGTAGTTCAGGAGACGGCAATTATCGTACGCGGGGGTGCCCCAGGCTTGGGGGCTGGTGCTAGTGTGTGATGAGCCCTCTCAATCAAGAAATGTTCTGAAAAAGCATCAGGACCAAATAAAGATTTGAACAGTTCCTCCAGTTTCTTCTCCATTTGGTTCCTCCCAAAGGATTCCGATACGCCAACCACACGTACGTTGTTTCTCCTTGGATTCCAGGATTCGAGGTCCTCGCACTTGTTTTGCAATTTACTGACCATGTCCTTGATCTGGGATATATCTTGGCTATGGCGAGCAATAGTGTCCTCATTGACGGATATTCTATTCACAGTTTCTGTAACTCTAGCGCTTTCCTTGTCAATCCTGGCCCTCATGGAGCCTATGGTCGCCACTATTTCGTCCAGTTTCACATTTACTGCCAGCAACCCGTTCTAAACCAACATTGTTAGTTTGTCATCACTTTCCCCCAAATCATGTTCTCCAGACCCAGCGGGTTCTGGGTGACTGTCCATCGTAGTATTCTGGCTCTGGGTGTTCGTGTAAGTGTCCATTGGGCTCTTCTTTCTGCTTCCAGGGGTCTTGGATGACTTGCCCAACCTGTGCGGTTCCCCCATCTTGGCGAAGAGCAGTGTCTGTCGATCTCCAGGAGCTTTGGTATGAAGGCAATCCCCCCAGAGCTCAGCTCGTACAGGCAAGGGTAGAAGTTTAAATGCTCGTGAGCTCGGATGGACTGTGCTCTGCCACGTATACAGTTTGTTATAGTATTATTCCCAGTTGCGCTTGTAGCCTGGCGCGTGCAGCGCACGTGTCTTACCGGCACGTATTCCGGGATCCAGGAGTAGAAGGCCCCGGGGCTGCCCCCCACGTCTCTCAGATCAATCAGGAGATGGAGACTCGCAATGCCAGGCCAGCAACCGAAGCTCAAACCCGCCCGCTCCCGGTACCTCAAAGAGCACGCGACCGGATCAGGCCTCGTCCTCGATCCCGCTCCAGCATCGCCCCAAGGAGGAAGGATTCCGCGCTGCTCAGTTTTTATCTTCCGCTGCCCACAGCAGCTCGCAGCACGGCACCACAGGCCCGACCAGAGGGAGGGATCCACTGTTCCTCGCCGCCTTCACTGGTCTCAGCCAGGCCCCGATGGGGCGCAAGGATGTCACGTGAGGTTCCTCCCACCTGCGTCCCGCGGCACCTCCACAGCCCCGACACCCGGGTGAATACGCGTGGTTCCAGCCGCCAGATCACCACAGCACTAGGCGGCGGTCAAACTTCACACAGCCGTAACTTGAAGGATTTAAGCCGTTTTTTCCCAGGATTTTCAGACGGTGTGCCATATAGTATGTTGGTGGAGCCGTCTAGCGGCTCTTAAAACAGCCTCCAAACGGATGTGTTTGATACGGATCTTGCGGTGGAGCGGGAGCGGGGGAATCAGGCGGCCATCTTGATTGTGCGCAACAGCGTCCCCTCTTTTAAGCAATGTTCTTATGACTGCATCTGCAGAATCTCTCCATGCAAGAGAGGAGGTATTGGGGATCTTGGTAATGAGTAGAATAAAGGCAGATGCCTATATTACTCCAGGTGCTCTGCAGCATCCATTGTTTAGTTGGATGTATCCTTGATTAGAGCATTCCTAACACTCTTGCTCCTATGTACAATGCTGATAAATTATATAAAGTGGGTATCTTTTAAAAATAAATGTTTCTGCAATCAGATGCAACAACAGCATTAACCCCACTCATTCACCACCAATCTTCCCCATTACTAAAGAATCGTGGAACATTAGGCCTTAAACAGGATCACGATTTATTTGGTACCTAACACTCACTGCGACCCACTGCAATCTAGGTGCCTTCAACATTTCCTTCATCCACATATCAAACCCTTTCTCCTGCTCACCACCTCAGAATCTCCTCCATCATTATCCTTCTGCAGCCTTCAACATTGTTGTCTACCCTTTCCTCCTTCTGACCCTCTCTAACCTTGGGATCCATGAGACTGCACTTGCCTGGATTGCCTCATATCCCCCATATTGTCCCTTCCCCATTTTCTTGAACATGGAGACCTCTAATCTTGCCTCACTTTACTGAGAGTTCCCAAATACTCAGTCCTCTGCCCCTTACTCTTTACCCTCTACACTTCCTACCTCAGCAAATTCATTGCCTCCTTTGCTCTCTCATAGCAGCTATTTGCAGATGATCTTCAAATAATCTTCTCCTTTCCTACCTTAAATCTGGACCTCTCCTCAAGGTGATGCGGCTGTCTCTCAGCTATCAGTCACTAGATGGTGCGCCGCTGTCTTATGCTCAATTCCTTTACGATGTAAGTCATCTATCTTCCAGCCCAGAATGACCCAAAACTCCTCTCCTTGTCAGTATCTTTTCCCCAACTCTCACACTCCCTCCCTTAGGACTTGCAATCTCAAGGTCCTCATTGATAGCAATTGAAAGCTCCATTGTTTCAACTACTATCACCACAGCTTTAAGGATCAACTGTTAAACATCAGGAAGATCCACCCTCCTCAACTATGAAACCACTGAAAATGCTCATCTTCAGGCTGTTACTCATTTGGCTAAGCAACTGCTTGATGCTTCTCTTAGGCCTCCTTCACTGCAACTTTTCCCCTTCTGACAAAATTCTCACCTTTGCCAAACAATCTGTTTACAATCTCTCCTGCTCATCATCCACCTCTGTGTACTTTCTCCATGCTGGATGGCTTTCTATGCCTAACTGGTCCCTCTATACATTTTTCTCACTGGTATTTAAATGTGTACATGAACTACCCCATCAGCGCCACTCATACCCAGCTGCTCCCTTCTCTTGACAATCTTTTTCTCATTCTTTGCTCTAGTGCCTTTCTCCATCTACCTGGTCCATGTAGCGCATCCTATCTCTTCAGCTTCTTCTCGCCTCATCCCCAAAAATTATCTTCCTCCTACCTTTAAAATCACCACCAATTCAAGTCCACCCTCAAACTTCATCACTTAAACCTTTAAGGATCTCCCACACACAATCGTGAAGATGCTTGCTCTCCCCCCCACAGTAGCCCATTCCCTATCTTCAGTACACTCACTCAACCTTTCCCTATACTCACTGCCCATTAGAATCTCAAGCTTCTGTCTCTCCCTGTATCTTTCTGTCTTCATCCTAGTTCATGTACAGTTGTACCCTGGTAGACATCTAGAATGTCTCCTCAGATGGCAAAGCATGCGAATTAAAGGGGAAAAAACTAGAACTGAGGTAACGGTCACCACGCATGCTTCGTATACCAGCATCGACGTCAGGGCAAGCGATGCTACGGAGGCTGTTGAAGGCCATGACTCAACACTCGACCCTATGAAAAAAAAAGTCCAAAGTAGGCTGCAAGCAGACTTGGATATATCAAAGATGAGGAATACGTGGGAGGAACATCCAGTCGAAAGAACGTTAACACTGGTAAGTAACTTGTTCATCTGTAACAAACTGTATCAAGCTGATAAGACAAAGTATTGTGAAGTTAACCAACCTATCCTTGTGGATTGTCCACTCACATTTGCCTAAGAAGATAAAGGGGTCTCAAGACTCCCCGGTTTATGTTCCTATTCTTACCGCTTCCCTACACGGTTTGCATTATTTTATTCAATCCAACAATGCTCTTAAGTAAAGCCACCTTAGCTGAGGACTGTTTCTTCTTTGTGTAATTGCCTACTTTGAAAGTCATTTCTGTTTGAAATGACAGCTTGATCTTAAATAACCACAAATAAAAATACAAACAGTGCAATACCATAAAGAGGACCAAAGTTACATTGCACGTTCTATTCTCTGCCTGTCCCATTTACAAGCCAAATTAATTTCCAGAGTAATATTCAGGGATTCCATATTCTGATATATTAAAAAAGCAATGGATTAGTCAAAGTATTCATAAAGACATAAAGTCCTTCTATGATGAAGTTGGTAAAAAAAATAATGCACATTTAAGTGCTTTCTGCTTTCTAGTGCAATAAAACAATGCCATTGTGCAAAATCACATGTCATCAAATTCATTTTTTTGATTGTATTTATTTTTTGGGTGTTTATAATGTGCCTATACAACAAATGGTGTTGCAAGGTGCCACAAGACAAAAACGATCCTACTAGGCCTTGCGGTATTCGGATCGTGCAAGTGCAGTAACAAGAAGTGCAGGGGGAGCAGTTAGAGCAGAATGTGTTAATGCTAAGATGGGAAGTAGAGAGTGGGGGCTGGGGAGAGCTAGGCGAATGCTACAGGGAGGGCAGGTGGACAAGTGCCACAGGGAATGAGGGTCAGCATGCTAAGTGCGAGGGAAGGTCTGAATCAGGCCCAGTAGGCGTGTAGGCCCCACCAGGCTAGTACAGGGGGAGGGAGCATGGTAGGACAAGTGCAGGTTTGGGGGAGGCTGGTGTGATAAAGTAATCAGCCCCCGGGAACCCCGTGGCAAGGATTTGCCCCCAGTACCTTAATGAGGACACAGGACTTGTCTGATCGGGCTCCCAGCGTGCACTGGCGTGTGGCCGGACCTCCTCTTTTATTTATCATACACGTGGGCAACAGTGGGGGACTCAGTCCTTTCAGGTCTGGTCACCCATTATCTAGTCTTTGAAGCGCGCTGGCCACTTCTGGCTTTCTGTGCGGGGGTACCTCTCTCCAGCTGGTGCCTCCCTGGCCTCTGCTTCTGCCTCCCCTGGTATGCACTCGGCTTTTCCCGCACTCTCTTACGGAGTTTGCTCACCGCTGGTAGTCCGGGCCGGAGAAGCTTCAACCCGTCGCTCTCTCAGCTACTCTCCCCCTCCCAGCTTCTCTCCCCGTCCCATCGGTGGTACCCTCGTAGATTGGTGAAGAATGGTTGTGTACTCCCTTAGAAACTGGTTAAGAGTTCTCAGCTCGTTTCCTTGGCCTTGGGCTATGCGGACCACTTTGTTTAGCATCCTCATGAAGTGTTCAGCCTCTCCATTGTCCTGAGGCCATCCTGGTGTCACCCTCCGGTGTGTAATGCCACAGTTTGCATTGAATTCTGCAAATTACCCCCCATGAAATGGTGACTCATTGTCCAAGCAGATGATTCTGGGGAAGCCGTATGTGGCAAACACCTTCTCCATTACCTGAATGATCTGCTCACATGAGGCGGACTCCACCTGCTTCACACCCAGGTACCTGGTCCACTGGTCTATACTTACCAGGAAATACATCCCTCTTCCTGTTGACACGAAGTCAACTGGGGCAATGTCCCATTGTTTGTCACTCTTGAGCATGGATTCAATTTTTGGCTCTCTGTTAACTGGGGCGGTTGCTTGGCACCAGGCGCACTTGCCCACATGGTCATCTGCCTTTGCCTCCAAGCCTGGGAACCAGACCATCGGTCGCAGTCTCACTTTGGTTTCTGCTGTTCCCTGGTGACCACAGTGTGCCAACTCCAGCACCCTATCTACTAGTGCATGCGGAATTACAATCTGTCGGCTGTGTAGTAGCAAACCGTCATCTGTCGCTGACAGCTCATGCCGGACTCGCCACAGCTGTTCCAGATCGTGTTGCATCTGTCTGTTTCTGTGAGTGGTATTGGATATTACAGTTTCTCCAGCATGGGGTCTGGCATGGATTCACATGCTCATGAATATTCCCCGTCGTCAGGCTGGGAATCCTCGGTAAAGAAAAAACCAGTATCAGTTTCGTTTCTGATCTGTCTTTCGTAGTAATAACCAATCACTGGTCTCTGCGTCATACTGACCACAGCCAATGACTGCCCTCTACCTAAGCACCGCCTCTGGCAGCCATCTTCAGATTTTTACCGCACGTTCATGTGTTGGGATCCTCGTGCTATTGCTCTCGAGCGTTAGTGCTATTTTTCGCGCCTTTTCACAAAAAACTTCTATTCTTTCGGTCAAAAGAGCCTCAAGCTCCACCGATCCTACATCCGATCAACGGGGACCCGTGTCGGATTCGTCTGCGCCCCTCAAGGGTGAAGATTCGTCGAGCTACACTTCGGAGGACTCCAGAAGCTTCTCAGGCCCGGTCTCGGAGATGGCCCAGGAGAAGGGAAGCTCGACGCCCGGAAAGCTGTTCAGGGTCTGCCCTGGATGCCAGCTGCAGAACGTCTTTAAGGAGGACGAACACTCTTTCTGCCTTTACTGCCTTCATGAGGACAAGACGCACGTGGAGAAGGACTGTGCGTTTTGCGGCAACATGTCGGAACGGACCATGAAGGACCGCCATCAACGTCTCGCCAACTGGCTGGAGGGTAAGAGCCCGTCTGGCGAGAAGAAGAAGAAAGGCGAGCGGTCTTCTAAGACCTTTGAGGGCGCCCCGGCGACGGGGGCCCAACATAAGGCTAAGCACCGCGAGTCCGCTGGCACCGGGAGCGCCGAACGGTCGGGCTCTACGGGCGCCAGGCAGGGCGCACCCTCCCCGGCACCATCAACCACGAGCCAACGCTCTGGGTCGGGTAAGAGGAAGGCCGAGCACCCGGCGAAGCTCCTGGAGAGGCCCCGGTCGAGCTCTAAGGCAGAGGAGGAGCGTGGCAGTGCCCCCTCCCTCAAGGATAAGGCGGTGAGCGCACCTAAGGTGGCGAAGGCCTTGATCCATCCGACCAAGCCCTCTATCGAAACGGTCGCGGCGGCCCTGGCTCAGCCTGTGGAGGCTGCACCAGTGGTGGCGACCTCGGGGCCCAGAATCTCCCTGCCTCCTCGGAGGGAGTCTTCTTTTGTGCCCATCGATAGGACCCCCGTGAAACCCTCCGTGGGGAAGAAGAAGGGGGGGCAGGGCGTCGTCGTAGATTCGGCCTCAACCTCAGAAGAGGAGCTGATCGAGGTCTTAAGCCACGGCCTAGGCGTGGAAGAAGGCCAGCCCGTCGGAATGGACCCCGACGCAGGTGACGACGACGACATCGTCGAGGATACCGACGGGGCCCCTGCTCGCCCGTCGGATTCCCCTCTGCCAGCGCCGCAAGACAACTCGAAGGCCATTTTGTTGGCCATACAGTCCTTATGCTCCGAGATAAGGACGAGGCTACCGTTACCGACGGAGGAACCTCTCCCGTCGGGGGATCCAGAACCGGGACCTTCTGGTGTTCCCCCTACCAAGAAAAGAAGGATCCATCCACCACCTCCTTTTCAACCGTCGCGCCCCGTCCAGCCCTCCTCCCCGTCCACCAGAGGGGATGATACGGGGACTGACACGGCAGCGACGGGTACGGACGACGAGGCATACGACGAGGATATTCCGTCGTCGCCTCCTGCCAGGGCTTCTCCGCCCGACGAGATCGGATCTTTCCACTCCATCATCTCCAGGGCTTCCGAGCTTTTCCAACTCTGCCCTGAGGAGAAGAAAAAGGAAGGCTTCCTTTATCAGCGGCGCGAGGCCAAGAGGAAGACGGTCCTCGCAGTGCCTCTGTTGGACGACATTTGGGATGAGGGCCTTTCCCTCCTCAAGAACCCTTCCACGACGCCAGCTAGAAGAGACCGGTACGAGAAAAAGTACCGGGTCCCGGACACGGCCCCCCTGTGCCTCCGGGCGCAGCCTACCCCGGATTCCGTCGTCTCCGCGGCAGCCAGGAAGAAAGCGGGGGGGGGGTGCGGCCTCCACATCGACTTCCCCGCCGGACGGCGAGGGAAAGAAATTGGATGCTATGGGACGTAGAGTCATCTCGTCGGCAGCGACGACGATTAAAGCGGCCAACGCCTTGGCTATCGTGGCTCGCTACGACAGGGAGCTCTGGTACAAGATAGCTCCCCTGCTGGATTTTCTGCCGGACGACAAGAGGGCGGAGGCCCTGGAGATCCTGCAGGAAGGTGAGGTGGCCTCGGACCACGCCATCACCGTGGCGACGGACATCGCCGACGCTGGGTTCCGCCAGCTGGGCAACGGCGTTTGCCTTCGACGTCGTGGATGGCTCAAAGCTACGGACTTCCGGCAGGACGTCCAGACCAGAGTCCTGGACATGCCCTTCGACGGGAACAACCTGTTTGGGAAGACAGTGGACGATTCCCTTCAGGCCATCAAGGCGGATACTGAGACGGCCCGGGCCCTTGGAGTTCTGCAGCAACGACGGACGCCCTTTCGGAGCAGCGGAGGCAAGGGCGCCTCCAAAGGTTCCGGCGGCGGTTTCGCTTCCTACCGTCAAGCGGCCCGCTCGTCGTCGCAAGAGGCCTACAGAGGACGAGGCAAGTCTAGCGGACCCCGCCGTCGTCGCCAAGGAGGTCAAGGCGGCAAAGCCGCGTCCAAGCAGGATTGAACCGGCCGTGGGGTCGGGCCCCCACCGAAGCACCCCGGTGGGAGGCCGGCTGGCGGGCTTCGTCAGCGTGTGGGAGTCCATCTCCACCGACCGTTGGGTGCTGGACGCCCTGGCCCGGGGCCACGCGCTCGAGTTTCAAAGAAGGTGCCCGCGCGTCCCCCCCGTGGCCAGGAAAGAACTTCACGTCCCTCAACTTCTCCTGGAGGTAAAGGCGATGCTCAGGAAGGGCGCCATCGAACTCGTCCCAAAGAGGCTTCGGGGCTCCGGAGTCTACTCGAGATACTTCCTCGTGAAGAAGAAGACGGGAGGATGGCGCCCCATCCTAGACCTGCGACGTCTGAACAAGCTCATCAAGGCGCAGAAGTTCCGGATGGTCACCCTCCAGCACGTCCTGGGTCAGCTGGAGGAAGGAGACTTCCTATCGTCGTTGGATTTGGAGGATGCCTACTTCCACATTCCCATCCTAAAGGGGCACCGAAAATTCCTCAGGTTCGTGGTCCAAGGGCGTCATTACCAGTTCAAAGCCCTTCCCTTCGGACTACGGTCGGCACCCAGGGTATTCACCAAGTGCCTCGCACCGGTGGCGGTGCAGCTGCGCCGCGAGGGGATTCACGTCTACCCCTACCTGGACGACTGGCTCATCCGCGCCAAGACGAGGGAGCTCGCCGTGGTCCACACGGCAAGGACCGTCCAACTCCTCACGGACCTGGGATTCTCCGTGAACTACGCCAAATCCCACCTGGTGCCCGCGCAAGTCGCACTGTTTCTGGGAGCGAGGCTCGACACAGTGTCCCTTCTGGCCTCCCCGTCGGAGGAGAGGACCAGGGCCATCTTGGGCAAGGTGCAACGGATGTTGGTGGCCGACGCGGCCAAAGTGAGGTCCATCAAGTCCCTCCTCGGGATGATGTCTTCCTGCATCTACCTCATTCCCATGTGCAGGCTCCGGATGCGCCCGTTGCAAGAATTCCTGGATGCGCGCTGGATCCAGACGACGGGCAGCTTCGAGGAAAGGATCAAGCTCGACGAGAGCTTCCGACGAGCGATACGGTGGTGGGGCACCCGCGCGCATCTGACGGCGGGCATGGACTTCCAGACCCCAGCCCACTAGGAGACTGTGACCACGGATGCCTCCCTGGAAGGGTGGGGAGCGCACACCGAAAATCTGCACGCAAGGGGACTCTGGCTCCCGACGGAGAAGTCCCTGCATATCAACGTCCTGGAGCTCCGTGCAGTGTTTTGGGCCCTCAGGTCCTTCCTTCCGTCCCTCAAGGGCAAGGTGGTGAGGATCTTCACCGACAACACCACCACCATGTTTTACATCAGGAAACAGGGCGGAACTAGGTCCCCAGCGCTGTCCAAGGAGGCGCAGGACCTGTGGCATTGGGCCGTCGCCCAAGGGATTTTTCTGGTGCCGTTTCATCTGGCAGGGATAAAAAACACCATCGCCGACTCACTCAGCAGGGAGCTGCGCTCGTGCCACGAGTGGGAACTACGGCAGGATCTGGTGGTTCGCCTCTTCCGACGGTGGGGCACACCCCAGATCGACCTGTTCGCGACGGCGACGAACACCAAGTGCCGGAGGTTCGCCAGCAGGTTTCCCCAGACGAGGAGCATGGGCGATGCTTTCTCGTTCCCCTGGGAGGGCCTGTTCCTCTACGCGTTCCCTCCCTTGCCTCTGCTAATCCGGCTCGTCAACCAGCTCAAGAGGTCACGGTGCAGGATGATCCTCATCGCACCTGCGTGGCCGAGGCAGATATGGTTCCCGGACTTGCTGGACTTGTCAGCGTCCCCGCCGATCAAGCTGCCGGCGGACGCGGATCTACTCTCCAGGGAAGGAGGCGCCATCCTCCACCACGACCCGAAGTCGCTGAACTTGCAGGCCTGGCTCCTGCAGCGCTAGAGTTTGGAGGATACGACATACCGGCCGATTGCAGAGAGGTTCTTGCAAAGGCCAGGGCGTCCTCGACTCTTCAATGCTACGGACACAAATGGAAGAGGTTCTCTGTCTGGTGCCGCGCACAGAAGATTAACCCTCTACGGATTACGGCTCCCCAAGTACTGCCGTACCTGCTGACGCTGGCCAAAGCTGGTCTGGCACACGCGTCCATCAAGATTCATCTTGCTGCGATCTCCCGATACACCAGAACCACGGGGCGGACGTCCTTGTGGTCTCATCGTCTGGTGAAAGAGTTCATGAAGGGACTGTTCAGATCGTTCCCGCCGGTGAAGGCTCCGGCCCCGGCGTGGGAGCTCAACGCGGTGCTGACCAAGCTCATGGGACCTCCGTTCGAGCCTCTGCACTCGGCCCCGTTGAAGTTTCTATCGTGGAAAACAGCTTTTCTTGTGGCCATCACCTCCGCACGACGAGTGGGAGAGATCCAGGCCCTTTCCTGCAAGGCCCCGTACTTGACTTTCCACGACACGAGGGTAGTGCTCAGGACGCACCCCTCCTTCATGCCCAAGGTACCGTCGGACTTCCATCTCAACGAACCCTTGGTGTTACCTGTGTTCTTCCCGTCGCCTTCGTCGCCGGCTGAGAGGACTTTGCACTCGCTGGATGTAGCTAGAGCGCTGAAGTTCTACGTGGACCGCACGAAGGGTTTTCGGAAGACGTCACAACTCTTTGTGAACTTTGGACCTGTCAATCAGGGGAAGGCTCTCTCGAAGGCTTCCATCTCCAGATGGCTCTCCGGCTGTATCATGTGCTGTCACCGGTTGGCAAACCGACCGCTGCCTGGCCGTCCGAGAGCCCATTCCACCAGAGCGATCGCAGCTACCACGGCGTTCCTATCTGGTGTGCCCCTGCTGGACATATGCAGGGCTGCTACGTGGAGGTCGACGCACACCTTCACGAAATTCTACTGCGTCGACCGGGATTCCAGGGAGGAGTCCAGGGTCGGCCAAGCAGTGCTGCGCAACCTGTTCGCCTGAGGTGAGCCTGGTGAGGAGGTAAGATGCTTAATGTTGAGTTGATGTGATGCTTAATGTTGAGCCTTTGCCACCTCCCGTGGTTGTGCATGTGTGTACTGCTATGTATTCTTTATTCATGAGCATGTGAATCCATGCCAGACCCCATGCTGGAGAAGGAACAAGTTACTTACCTGTAACTGTTGTTCTCCAGCATGGGTCTGGCATGGATTCACATGCGAACCCTCCCGCCTACCCCTCTGCGGCTCTTCACTTGGTCATACTGCCACTTCACGTGCTTCCAAATCTGAAGATGGCTGCCAGAGGCGGTGCTTAGGTAGAGGGCAGTCATTGGCTGTGGTCAGTATGACGCAGAGACCAGTGATTGGTTATTACTACGAAAGACAGATCAGAAACGAAACTGATACTGGTTTTTTCTTTACCGAGGATTCCCAGCCTGACGACGGGGAATATTCATGAGCATGTGAATCCATGCCAGACCCATGCTGGAGAACAACAGTTACAGGTAAGTAACTTGTTCCTTTCCACTCACCACTGACCATGTTGAGAGCCATGGGCTTTGCTGCTTCCACCACCAGCCAAACGTGCTCCTCAATGTCCACAGGTGTTGATTCTTCTTGTCCCTGCTGTACCTGGGGTGCTGCGATAAGTAGTTTGCGGGATAGTGGGCTCCCGGTCTTTAGGTCAGTACAACTTCATATTCTATCAGGGTCAGCATCCACCGTTCAATCCCGGGGGGTGGTTTTGACGAGGACCTCGCCAGGATAGAGAGTAGCGGTTTGTGATCAGTTATCACTGTTACAGGCTTTCCTAGAATGTATATACAAAAGTGCCAGCATCCCATAATACCGCCAGCGCCTCCCTCTCTATCTGTGAGTATTGTTGTTCCATGCTGGTGAGTGCCTTGCTGGAATATGCAATCAGCTTCATCTGTCCTTGGGCGTCTGGCTGTGAGAGTACTGGTCCTAGGCCGACTGGACTGGCGTCAACAATAATTTGTGACTCTTTCCTCGGGTCAAAGAAAGCCATTGATTCCTCCCCTGTGAGGGCCTTTTTGATGGAATCAAAGGCTCTTTGTTCATTGTCAGACCACACCCAGGTGTCTTTCCTGGTCAGCATCGGGAGGGGTTACGAGAGGGTCGCCAAATTGGGTATAAACCTACCGCAGTAGGTCACCATTCCTAAAAAGCTTCTCACCTCTGACACGTTTTCTGGAGATTTCGCCTCCTGGATGTCTCCGACTTTTTGCGGGTCTGGGGAAATTCTATTTGCATGAAAGACAAAACCAAAGAACTCAATACTGTCCTTTAGGAATTCACACTTTTCACAGTGCAACGTTAGTCCTTGGTTCTTGATTCTTTCCAGCACTTTTTCCAGGCGAACCATATGTTCAATTTCTGATGTGGCGTAGACCAAGATGTCCTCACTCAGGTTTATTACTCTTTCAAGCCCAGCCAAAGCTGCCTGATGATGTTTTGAAAAACTTCGGCTGTTGAGGAGACTCCGAAGCGGAGGCGTCTGTACTTGTACAACCCATGGTGGGTCGTAAAGGTTGTGATGTAGCGGGAATCCCGGTGTAGCTCCAGCTGATGGTACCTGGACCGCAAGTCTAGTTTGGAAAACACTGTCGCCCCTTATAACTCTCCCACCACATCGTCCAGTGTATGTGTGATATGTCTCTCGCGCTTGATTGCGAGGTTGGACAGCCTCATATAAACGCAGATTGCTTTGGTTTGACAGCAACTACAATGGGGGACACCCATGGGGTGGGGCCCTCCACACATTCTATGATGCCCATATCTACAAGGTTTTGCAGCTCCTTTTCTACCTGTTGTCCCAGCTGAAATGGTATTTGACGATGCTTCAGTGCTGTTGGGCGCACGGTCTCATCAATGTGCAGTTTAATGGTTTTGCCCTTGAGTTTCCCGACACCTTGGAAAACTGTGGAAAGTGTCTCCAGAGTCTCATTGATGTCTTCGGCGTACACTGTGAGGGCAAAGTGAACAATACCAAGTGCTTCCGCTGCTGCGCAGCTTAGCAGGGAGTGCGTACTTATGTCTGTGACAAAGAATTTTGCTCTGATTTCTTTACCTTCATGAGCAACTTTGGTCACAAATGCATCTCACAGTGGCAGTGGTTGAGTCCTCCCAAACGAGAATATTTTGGCACATGGCTTTGCTAGTGTTGGGGGCGCTGGTAGGGCCTCATAGTGGCGGTTCGCCAGCATGCACACCGATGCGCCGGTGTCCACAAGCACAGGTGTCATTGTTCCACTTACTGCCACTGTGCCCATAGGTTGTCTCCTCCTCTTTTTGAGAGAGTCAATGCTTGAGATAAAGAAAACCTCTTCCTCTTCTTCTTCCAGATCCAGACTTGACATCTCTTGTTCCACGACTGCCACCTGTCTTTGTCACTGCAGCATGTCACTAGGCGTTTTACTGGGCCCTCTGGGAATGGTGATTGGAGTGGGTGCTCTGCACATCCTAGCGAAATGTCCTGCTGCTCCACAGCGTCCACACACTCTACCCTTCGCTGGGCACTCCCCTGCGTGTGGGAGGTCGTAGCCACACTTGAGGCACGCTGCAGAGCCTCAGATTTCTTTGGGGGCCACCTAGGCCTTGATGAGCAAGGAATTTGGCGGTCACCCTATTGCACATGTATCCTCCACTTTTAGTGATCTGATCGCAGCGTCCGTTGTGGTGGCACGGCTGTCTGAATACTCATATGACCTCCCCATCTCTAGAATTTGAGCCAGCATTAGTGCAGGCTCACGGAGGACCTGTCTGCGCAGTTTAGCTGTACCAGCTAGTTACTTACCATACCGTCCTCATTTTCCCAGCTGCACATGCTTGCCAGGTGACGAAACATGCCTTAGAATTGATCGAGAGATTCCTCCTCCCTCTGTTTCTCACTACACATGACCAACCTCTCAAAGTCTTGGTTCGCCAGTGGCATAACGTGTTCCTTAAGGCAATCCTTAGCAGCCTTGGATGAGTCATTGGTGGGAGCGAGGGATTTGTCTCTGACCCCAGTCTCTGCTTGGAAAAGCTTGGAAAAATGACGTGTGATTTTGCCAAAGTCCATGTATGGTGTATTGGGCAGGAAAGTTAGTGGTTGTTCAGATTTTGCAGTACTCGCTTAGTTCAAATGATCAAAATGCATGTTTAATACCAGTTTCGCTAATGTAAACTTAATGTATATTATGGTGATATTATCAAACCCTTGGCATATCAATATTCCGCATTACCTAAGTTGCTTGAAGTGAAAGTGCATACATCATAATTACTATGGAAAAAGAGGGAAAATAAATATTTTTCATTTATACTGCATAGCAAAAAAATACCAGGCTATCAAGTCAATCCTAAATCATTATTCACAAGAATTTACAACCATAATTTTACAAACGTTGGCTTGTTCAGTTTCTGAAGATTCACAGTTTGGTTATTAAAGTAGTTCAATTGGGATAATTACCAATGTGATTGATAGGTTGGCTATGATTTTTTATATCGTGAGGAAACATATTCTTAATCTTTTCAGAAAAATAGTAAAGCTCGCTGGTATTATCGTCCCATTGGAATTTTAGATCTAAAACAAATTATTACACAGGATTCCAATTTGCGCAGAGTAGATTTTCTGTTCCCTTTTTTGGAGATTGGTACCCATCATAGACAAATTCGCATCAGTTCAGTTGGATCACTGTTGTGGTGGTGTTCAAGAAAGTTAAGCAGCTGGACATTTTGTTTATAATGTATTACTCTCAGCAGCTCTAGAACCCACATCTTCATCTTATAAATTGTGCTCCCCATATACAGTTTCTGACATGAAGATGATATTACATACTCAACCAACCAACACTTACACATGTTGTTGTACCAGGTGCAGAACATAATTAAATTCATCATCTTTACACCCGGGGAAGGGCTTTCCACCAATCGGATGGCTGGAAATGCAGGCGAGAACACACAGTGTTCGCAGTCTCCAGCCACCCAAAGCCCTTCCCCAGTGGTGCCATCTTGATTCTGTGAAGTTTTTCCCTGCGGATATTCCACTCTCTTTCCCCATTCCCTCCCTCCTCACTTACCTGCTGGACTAGAGCTTTGTGCTCCGGTTCCAGCACTCCTCCTGCCGATGGCCACCGCCATGGAAATTGAAAAGGGATTAAGTCCCTTCTCCTATGGCAGCAACTATCTTGTTTTTTTTTTTACGGGAGATGGCGCTCGCGCAATAGTCGCAGAGCCCATCTCTCGGAAAAACAATAAACTATTTGCACCCCTAGGCAAACCTGGGTAGACTCAGACTGGCCGGGCGTTACCGGCCATGCCCGCTGCCCCCCCCCAGACGTGGGGGTGATTGCTATATTCTATACTGCCTTCTGGCCGCAACCACAAGCTACTGACATCAGATCACACCCTTGTCATTTGACTAAATTATCTAGTAGAGCAACTCACTAAAACTGATTTGAGTAATTAAACTTCTATGGCCCGATATGGGATGTAACTCCAGGTAATGCCCTGTCATTACAGGACCACAAACCTGCAGATATCTGCTCACATATTTTTATTACCCTCTTAGTGCATTTTCTATTTGTACTTAAATAATGTAGCATTGAAAATGTGTTTTCAATCATGGAGAATCAAATTTGTATTGCTAAACCAGATATCTTTATCCATAGAAGCACTTGATGTCTTATCCTAGAAATTGTAGATAAAACTGCTCCACTGACCTTCTTTAAAACCAGATCAAAACAAAAATAAGGACAACAAAATGGTTCACGCTGGAATGTAACCTTCTGCGCCGCAAAGTCAGAAATATAGCAAAAACGCGATGTTGCTGTGGGTCAGCAACTCATATGAAGTTAAGCCAATCCAAACTGGTCTATAAAAAGGAAATTGCAAAGACCAAAAAGCTTGACTGGGGTGCTTCAAATACAGCAAGGGAGCTTTTGTCTGTGGTCAACAAGATCTGTAAGGGATCATAGACTACCACAGACTTAGTTTCGTCTCATACACTGACTGACCAGTTACCTGTCACTTCATTCAAAAAATCAACAATGTTAGGAAAGATCTAGGCAACACAATACTTAAATCTGACTCGTTGAAGATCAAATCTAGTGGGTTAGTTTAACAAACCGGTGAGCCTTTGACTCTTCTAATGTACTAGAACACGATTCTTTGCTACATCTCTTATCAACTGCCTAAAGTTCACAATCCCCACTGGGGTTGCTCCCCCCAAATATTGCCCACACTTTAGCTGCACTTTTCCTCGATATCTTATTTATTTATTAGTGTGATATATTTAAAATTAACTTTCCACACAAATAAAAAAGACAAATTAATTTAACAATGATAAATGTTCCCATTAGTAAAACATAGAAGTTAGACTAATCAATATTAAGAAATTCATTCACATAGTTATTATCATTACATACAAGTTGATTTCCTATATATAACCACAGTTTTGTCAACACCAAAATAAGTTGTTTAGGCACCCGTATCGGGCATCTTTCCCAAAAGGAGTTTGTGCCCTACACGTTCAAATCCTATACAAATTTACTCAAATATAATTAATAGCGAAGTTCCAGTTTTGGGCCTGATTTAAGTAAATATCAAATAGTTTCCAACTCATTTTCATCCATACATAATCTTCAATATCTCTTTTTAAACTCAATACCAACCCATGGACCAAGAACGTCTGTTAGTACTAAATTTAATCTAATGAGCATATATGCTCTTCTTAGTTTAACAAATGGAAATAATAATACATAACATTGGGGATAAAGGAATCTGTAGGCCTGCTTTGCCAGATTTTTTTTAAAGCTTTAAGCTTAGTTAAGTGTTGATAATGTATTTGCCAGTCCCACTCCTTTGTTAGCGAACTGGGCAAATAGTGTTGTGTAATCTAAATTCATATCGAGAGATCAATTCCTAGCCTTGAAAAAAAAGATGAATAATATTTACAAATTCGTTTACCATTTGACAATGATGATAATAAGCCTTAAAAAGTGACACTTCACCTCTTTATATGCCTTAAAATACAATGGGTCTCATTATGAGTTGGGTGGTATGTGGTAAAAGTGGCAGTAATAAACTTACTGCCACTTTTACCACACCGCCGAATTAGGGGGTGATGCTTATTCCACCAACAGAATTAACATCAGTGGAATTGGCGCCAACATCTGGCAAATTAGCATCAGTGCTAATTAGACCACCGGAAATTATCACCAAGATGCAAAATGGTATTTCCGCCACATTACAAATTGAAATACTTCCCAAATACTGCCGAAAATGGGCAGTGATTCTGCCAAAACCAAAGTGCAGTTACCTCCAGCTTTTTTTCAACTATGCTGACGATCCACTCAGTAAGAGTACATAAGGCCCACAACTGACCCAAGCACACTTACCAACAACATGCCGTCACTAGCAGTCACTAACTGAGACATGCAACTCCTCCTGGCACATGGCGCAGAGAAGAGGAGACGCCATGCACGGCGAGCCCCCCATTCCCCGGTTCACCCTGGGCACTCATTGATGTCCAGCTCATTACCTTGTACCGACTGAACAGGGAGACAATTTCAGAGGTAATGTTCATGATCCACGACAACATCCAGAGCAGGATCAATATTAAGACTGAAGCTAGTGTTTGTGCTATATGTTCTTGTCAGTGGAACCTTCCAGCCTACTGTGGGCATCCTGCATGGCATGTCCCAGACCACTTTTTCACTTCTGCTTGGGCAGGTGCTGGAGGCATTCCTATGCCATGCATCCTGGTCAATCTCCCTGTCCACCACCCTGGCACAGATAAATGCCACAAAGTCATGTTTCTATGCAGCAGCCCACATGCCAAACATAATTGCAGCACTGGAATGCTCCCGTGCGGCATTGGTTGCCCCCCCCCCCCAGGCATCCAAAGAGGCATACGACAGGAAGCTTTCCACTCTATGAATGTGCAGGTTATGTGCAATGCTGATGTGACAATACTCACTGCTGCGCCTGTTTCCTGGAGCCACCCACAACGCCATGGTCCTGCAGAATAGCACCTTGCCTGCATACATGGAGAGCCTCAGAGGGCAACGGGCATGGATGCTGGGTGAGTACAAGTGCCATCACAATACAGTCTTGCAGCACAAGTGGAATGCTATGTGAAGTGGGAGGTGGAGCATTACTCCTACTTATTAATGTGTGCCCTGTCAAGGCCCTGTATATGCAGGACCTGCCCTCTCACACTGCACATGACATCCACCAACCTACTGGATTAGGCCCAGCAGGACTATGCAATAGTATGTCAGAAATGCATATTGCCCCAACAAGTAACTGACACACAAACCGAGAACTACAGGAACCACAATGAAAATATCTACACAGCCAATGCAATAGTTCAACACAGCACAATGCAACGCTGCCATACTGTTATGGCATGTATACTGCAAACCATGCATGTTAATCCATTGCAGAAAGAACGTAGAAACCACAAACATGCACAAGAACAACCAAGCACCAGCAGGGCACATGCTTCACAGCACAGCAAAGGACCAACACAGAGAACATGTACTTTTGAAATCCTGTCACAGGCCATGTTTGGCATAACTGGTGTGTGTGATCTGTGTGCACAGTGCATCTCTAAGTGACAATGCACATGTACCCACATAGTATGTCACACTTCATTTTATTAATGGGAATGCAAACCATGTTGTACAAATGCGCCATAATTGCATCACAAGAGTATCTAACAAGACATGTAATATGCTACACATCCTCCCCACAACTACCATGGCTGATGACACCTGTGCACAATCCACATAAGCCACAGCAGGTGGCCTACAATAAGGCACATGTCAGGACCAAGCGCTGCATTGAGTGGACCTTTTGCCTGCTTAAGGCATGTTACTGGTGACTGGACTGTACCTGAGTGGTCCTGATGTACAGGCCAGAGAAGGTTGGCCAGATATTTGTTGAATGTGCCATGCTGCACCACATCTGCCTCAGGCGAAAGGTCCCCCTACCTGCTGATCTGGACATGTCTTCCCCCATCAGACAATGATGCACTTTCTGCAGAAGCAGTACTGCCTCACAGTGACCTTTAGGATGTCAGGGACCGACGTCTCATGCGTCAAAACCATGTTGAACATTTTTCTAAACACATTACTTTTCACATGCATCACATTTTTGTATATGCACACATTTTGAATATATCACCTTCACACAAAAAGCATTGTCCTTCAAGTGAACTTGGATTTTATTGAAAACTGTGGTGATATCCAGGCCCAACCACCCTTCCTACCCAACTCCCTCATCAGTAACGCCCCTTCCAGCCCAACTCCCTTGTGCCCACTGAATTAGTGTCATATGAATACAAATCATTTTTGTGGCCTCTTGTTTGGGCCACATTGCGTATGAACCAACACAGTGGGCCCTGTGATGTTTCACTGGATTTTGTCACTTTTTCCCATGGGGGGCACCCTTCGGTGTGAGGCTAGGTAGGTGAGGCCCAATAGGGGTGGTATGAAGCAGGACGTCAAAGGGAGAGACCCTCCCTCCTGGGGACGAGGACTCTCATTCCATGAAGAAACTCCCTAACCCCTTTTCCCTGTCAGAAATCCCTAATAACACTAAAGTCTGTTATGGTAATGTCTCTTCAGTCATCGATTCACCAATTAATATAAGCTGGACGAAGAAGAGCCAAAGAAACCTTCAGAGTAATAACAGGTTGTGTCACCATACCACTGAGAAGAGTTGGCCCCAAAGAGGCATAACGATTACAGCAACAGCAGTAAAGAAGGACTCCGATTTTATGCTGGGGAGGGTGCAGCTACAAGGAATAAAGAGCGGGGAAGGACTGGCAAAGAGAGAGAGCAGCTGGCGTGAAGCCATCCCACCGTGGGAAGTTTGAACTGGGAACACAAGGCTGCAGAAATGCCGATCCCTAGTGGCATGAACATCCAGGAATGGTCTGCAGTCAAGGAAGCCAATGGTAGTGCGACATCGGAGAGGTGGACTGTGTTGTCCTGCAACTACGCCGAAGCCGTGTGGCGCAGGTTTCTGCGGAGCCACAAGCACAGAGCTCGGAGCAGAGTAAAAAAAGCACAAAGCAGTAAAGCACTCCAATCAAAACCAGCAACACAGTCCCAACACACAACAGGTAACAGGAGTAATCTCCCTCTTCAGAGTAGTGACATTCCGAGAACCAAGAGCCAAGAAAGCCTCACAAGTAAAGTGGCCAGCAATTTAATTGCCTTGCCTATTTCTTCAGCTGATATGTCCTGTTCCAACACTTCGCATTGAGTGCTACACAACCTAGCCAACCCTATTTCTTCTAGAGTGCCTAATATGTCATCTAGGGGTACCAATTTTTCATGTCTATATAGGTGGGAATAGAATTCATTAAATGTATTGTTAATTGCCTGTTGTGACTTGTGTACATTGCCCTCATCATCTGTAAGTTCTGTGGTTAAATGTCTCAGGTGTTCTCTCTTGCACAGCCACAACAATAATCTGCTCGGCTTATCCCCTCTGCGTGCGCCCTAGTAGTTTTAACCGTGTAATCACATTTTGACATTCTCGCCCAGGCATCCTGACAGCATCTTCTGGCTTCAGCCAGACTTAACTCCTCTTCCCGGTTTCCTAGTGCTCGAACTTCTATCTGCCCAATGTCCTCCTCCCATTTCTCCATTTCCCCTCTTAGTGTCTTTCAGATACCTCGCGCATTGGCAATGAACTCCCCCCTCACCACTTCTTTCAATGCCTCCCACACCGTGCTCTAGTCCTTTACAATACCTACGTTTCACTCCAAATATTCCTCTACTTTGGTTTTGAGCCCGTCTCTGAAGATTTGGTCTGTCAAGGCGTCTATGGGCATATGCTACAAAGGTATGGGGGGCCTTGGACCCAGCATCCTCCACTCCAGCAGGAGCGGCAAGTCGTACGAGGTACTAGGTATTGTGCCAATTCTATTTCCGCAAGTTGGCTCCTACCTACAAATATGTAATCTATCCTGGTGTACACGCTATGGTTGTGAAAGAAATAGGAATAGCCTCTATCGCTAGGGTGCAGCTCCCTCCATAGATTCATCAGATCCAAATTTCGTGGCAATGCATTTAGTGCCACGGGAGCTGACCCCGATCGACTCACAGGTGGGAGAGACCTGTCCAAGTCTAGATCCCTCACACAATTGAAGTCACCCCCCAGATAAAAAAACATTCCCATTATGGTGTTATTTTAGCACAGAGCATACTAAGGTGTGCTAGGATTCCGTGATTGGGGAAATAGGAGTTAATTAGGTATACTTGTACTTGTTCTATGTACCACCGTAGTATTACATACCTCCCATCTTCACCCGCCTCCATCCCCAGCAACCGGAAGGGCATAGCGCGGTTTACCCATGTAAAGACTCCACAAGCGTATTTGGAGTATGCCACTCCGTACCCTTGTCCCCGCAGTGCTCTTTCAACTTTGCCATATCACCCTGCGTGAGATGGGTTTCTTGAAATAGACCCCTTTTTTCTGCTAAGAAAGGACTTCACGCGGTTTCTGCGCAAGTATGTACCCATCCCCCGTATATTCCATGTTAATACCTTGATGTTAGCTACCATTGTTATATAAGGCTGCTCCCATTTGCTCCCCCTCTTCTTCCAAACAACTACACAATGTTCACACATCCGCCCCCTCCTCCCGCCTTAGTATCCCCAACCACCCCATCAATCTGTCCTCTAAAATGACCATTCTGCTTCATTTACCTTTTTACGTGAAGAACCTGAAACCGTCCAACCAACAAACAAAACTAAACATCCGCGCCCAGCTGCTGCTCTCTTCTCGCGGCGCTCAGGCGCAAAATGAACAAACAAAACTAGGACCATTTGCCCAGCGACTGCACTATGGAGGCAGCGCTCAGGCGCAAGCGCCCCTATGAAGCCTGTCCAGACCATTTGGTGCGATTCAGGATGCTGCCAGCTAGCCATCACCCACCTTAGTGAGGGGTAGGACTTTGAACCCAAGGCAGGCAGTCGGACCTTGCCCCCGCCTAAAATAATCAGTAAGCAGTGTGATGACGTTCATACCCTCGTGCACATCCCTAGAACTCCCACAATGCCACAGATCAAGCACATGGCTACCCTCCTATGTAGGTCCTGCGCTTCCCTGCCCCCGTCAAGCCTCCACTCATATGACAGATTCCCCCACATCCCCCAGGTTATTGTGCTCCAACAACATGTTCGCTGCAGCGGGTGTCTCCAGGAACTGTGCTCTGCACTTGTGGATAACCTTGAGCCGAGCTGAGTACATCAGCATGCATTTAATATTGAGGTGTAGAAGCCTGGCTTTGATCGGGACAAATGAGTTTCTCGCCCGCTGCACCGTGGGCGTATAGTCCGGATAGATAGTTATTTTTGAATTGTCCCGTTGAATCTCTCCACCCTCCCTGGAAAACTTTAGGATTACTTCCCTGTCTTGGAAGTTCAAGATTCTCGCAATCATTGAGCGGGGGTGCGACCACGGGGGAGGCTGTTTCTGCAGGGACCTGTGGGCCCTCTCCACCACAAATCCCTGCGACAGGTTGCCCGCTCCTATTTCCTGTAGAGTCTCGACAAATCTGGTGAGGATCGGACCTTCCATTCCTTCCGGTATTCCCAACAAGCGAAGGTTATTACTTCGAGCCCTCCTCTCCGCGTCTTCTAATCTCAGTTCCAACGCAGTGTTTCTCCTCTCCAACTCTTTAACTCTAGCCACCAGATCACTCGTGGTCTCCTGAGTTTTTTTCAAGTTGAACTCTGCTGTCGTCACCCTTTCTGCTAGATTGCGGATGTCCTGACATAGTAACTGCACATACAGTCTCACCTCCTCAATTTTAGTTTCCAACAAGGCCCTCAGTGCTTTAATTGCCACTAGCACCTTCTCTTTACTTCCGTCAGTGTCTGCCGATTCTGCCTCTCTCCCCGCATCACTGGAACTCTGCGTTGAGTCGCTGCGCCTGCTAGCACCATTGAACGAGTCCATGATTGTCTGCTTGTTCCCCCCCTCCCCCCTTGGTAGGCGACATTGTTCAGTGTTGTGGAGGAGCTCAAGACTGTTTTAACAGCCTAGTGTCAGTTTAGCTATGCAGAGAACTGTAATGATTGAGTCCACCTGATATACTTATCTCCACCCCAGACTCCTGGCCCAGTTTGTTGTGTAACCTGGAGTAGCAGTGGTTCAAAGTAGTCTTGGGTTAGGACTTCACCCGCATCAGACACGTGCCCAATACAGCAGCAGTGCATCGTGACTTTCTCTGCCTGAAGCTGCGTGCCTTCCCACTGGGCAGCTTCCCCCAGCAGCACCAGCTACAGTGCCGCTGTGACCATTCCTCCCTCCTCAGTTGAATGCACTGCCAGAGCTGCTGCCGCTGGATGGCTCCAGCCTGGTAAGCGTGGTCATAGGCTGTGCACCAGTATATTATGTCTGCAGTTAAATACTGGGCTTAGTGCGCCGACAAACTTGGATGAGTTTAACATGTTGGAATGGGCACCAGCCCTTTGTTTGCCGGCCCAGTCTTTAGCCACCGCAGGCTCCCGTGTGCTCACCACCAGCACCTGGGTCTTTGCCTTGTTGATCCTGGGGGGGAAGGGACCACGTGGCAGTGCTGCTGTAACCTCAGGCAATCAGTAGGCTGCTATCTGCCCTGCTAGGGCTAGTTATGTTGCGGTGTAACCAGACTGGGCCTCCGAGTCTCCCGCTACCATGGGGCGTGGACCATCACAGCCCAGAGTCACCAGCACGCCCCCTTGCTGACGCCTTGCAGAGTGGTATACGACCCTGGCAGTGTCCCAGGGCTAAGTCTATGTTATAGCTGTCCGCACCCCAGGCTAGATGTTTGTGTACCCAGTGCACACATTGGGCTGGCTGGCAGTGTTCATGAGCCCACAGGCGTGCCAACCAGCTGTGACGCCCCCAGGGTCCCTGTCTCCCCAGTCCACACGTCCCACTCCTGTACTGTTATGCGGCAGAGTCCAACCCCCATACCTTGACAGGCATGCTTCTGTGCAGACTTGCTCGTCCACCTCACTGTTCACAGTACCCAGTAACCAACAGCGACAGTGCAGGCCAGCCTCAGTGGAGCCCCAACCTACCAGGTGCACGGAATGTCTTTACCCGGTCCAACGGCACAGCTACTTTTGTCCTCTCCCTCTTTCCGGGCGCAGCATGTTCATTAGCATGCAGCTAGGAGTCTGCTGCCGTTTCCCAAAGCCGGCCCGCTCCTCTGTCGTGCCAGGGTGCTCCCTCCCTCTCGTTTTGTCCCTTTAATGGGATGTTGCAATGCTTCACACAGGTGGCAGTGTGTACCAAAGCTCACCCACTCTGACATTCTTGCGCCAGCACCCACTGTGGTTGTTTCCTGCTCGTCCGGGGAGTCACCTTCCTCCAGCGCTGTTAAGCACAGCTCATTCCGCGTCCACCAGTTTAACAGGCATCAAAGTCGTGCCCTGCTCCTCCTTCCCCAGGATCAGGCTGACAGGGCGCCCGCCATCTTAGATCCGAGGAGGCCAATTCTGTGCTCGGTTTTTCACAGTTACCAGCACTTCAGTTTTCCCGTGCAACACTTGTGAAGGCTTGCAGGGCACTCCCCACACACGAAGATGTGTCTGTAACTGTGATACAGAACAAAACCCTGTTCATCAGGATCGATGCTAGGATAACTGCAGGATCGTCGCAGAAAAGCTGCCTCACTCCATGGGCTAAGGCCACACCCCCCCAACAAAGTCCTCGATGTGCTCCTTTCGGCCCGCTAAAAAATCCATTTATGGCTGTAGGTGCCTGTGTACCGTTTTGATTTGGTGCCGGGAGAAGGATTTGGATCTGTTATCCTGTCTCCTATCCACTCTGTTGGATGTTTTGCTATTGGTGGCCCAAGCAGGCCTGCATATTGGCACTGTAAACGGGTTACCTCACTACTATTTCGGTTTTCAAGAGGTCCCCAAAACAGGGCTTGTTCTTTGCAATCCCAACTATTTGCAGTTCTTGTGATATTTGTGTAACCAGGCCAGTTTGTGGTTCCGGCGTGGGATTTGAATTTTGTTTTTGCATTCCTTATGGGTGCTCCGTTTGAGCCCCCAAATTCCTGTTCTATTAGATTGCTCATCCTTAACGTGATTTTCCTGGTTGTTATCACTATACGGATGAGTGAGCTTCATGTGTTATCTGTTAAACCTCCCTACTTGGTTTTCTCCAAAGAGAAGTTGACTTTGAGAGTGAGGCCCTCCTTTCCGCTAAAAGTGGTCTCGGATTTCCATCTCTCACAGAAGATCCATCCCATCTTCCTGTGTTTTCTCCTCTGCCTCATCCTTCTAAGGCAGAGGAACAATTCCATTGGTTAGACCCGGTGCTGGCAGGGCTGGTACCAAAAAGACCCTGTCAAAGTGGATAATTCTTTGCATCTCGGAATGCTATGACCTGGCTTTCAAGGATGTCCCAGAGGGTCTCAGGGTGCATTCTACCAGAAGAGAGGCTGCAGCTTCTGACCTGCAAAGGGGGAGTCCCTGTCTTGGAGATCTGCCAGCTGCAACATGGGCATCTTTGCACACATTTGCTAAGCATTACTGCTTCGATTTCCTTGCGGGGCAGGATGCCCGTTTTGGTTGGGCAGTCCTCCAGAGTCTTCTGGTTTAGGTGGTTTTCATCACAGATGAGGAATCCATGGGCGGAAGGAATCCATTAGAATAACAAATTACTTAACTCTCCGTAATGTTCTTTCTGATGGATCTCCCTCCCTACCTGCCCCTTGCGGTAGATAGCTTGTACCCCATTGTTTCTACGGTCCCTCAGGTTCAGAGTGCTAGGGGGAAAAGGTGGAATGGAGGTCAATGGGTGTGGTGCCTCAAATAATTCTGGTCCATTTTCCGTTATGCTTTTACATAATTTCTACTTATTGCGCTTTATTCTTTCTGTTGTTCTCCAGTCGGTCTTTTCACCTTACTCCATGACTAGTTTTGTTAGTTGGATGTTTTGCCTTCAAATCTCATCCTCGGTCGCCATTGTGAAGTCTGTTTGTAACTTGTGAAATAAAAACCTCTGTGTGTTCAGAGTATTTGTCAAATACTGCTGATTTTACTCTTCATCCAAATTCAGGATTTGTTCATATGCCATGGGAATCCCACTGGTGGAGGTGGGATTTCCGAAATACTGCTGTAACTGAGTTCATGAGAATAGTTCTCCCCATACATTTTTGCATTAAAAGGAGATTCTTTAATTTGTGTGATAATAGTAATCCAGAAATACCACCTCACATACTGGTAAACTCTGAATAGGGTGGGTTTTCAGAAATAACACCAGAAAGAGGTGGCAACTTCCTCTAGAAGTATTTCTTAGCAAAAATCCACCCAACTCTAAATGAGGCCCATAGTGCAATTGTGTAATCATCACTGCCCTGCTTGTTTACTGTCTTCTCTGAGAGTGTTTTGACATACGTTGTAGCTGGACACAGCAGCACAGCTCCTACCAGATGATAGTGCTGGCTGATCATAAGATGCCAATAGCTGGTAAAAAATGTGAGTGCCTAATGGCCATGTGATGTTAGGGCCTGGTAAATGCCTACCAAGTGCCTTCACAAAAGCCACATGTGTTGGCTTTCCCAATGTTTGCTGGGTTTCCGGTGGAATTCAAGTGGTGGACAGGAAATGCCTCCTGCATTTAGGAGTTCCTCTGGTGAGGTAGGAAGGTGAAGGGCAGTTTATTATGGCCTCTTAAAATGAGACCAGGCCATTGCTGTATGTGAGAATGGCTACAATTCGTATACCAGCTCATTTATATTCTGCTGTTAGTCACATTCTGTTCCACTGCTGGGGGCTGTGTACCTCATTTACAGCGCAAATACCATGCCGTGAAACCCATTAGTGCTGGCACCAGAGGGGGGAACACAGATTCATTAAAACCAATTTGAGGAACAGATTGCTGAGAGTGGCTTGTTCCGGCTGGCTTCATGCAGTTTAGATACTGGGGGAAGTGTGGTTGACGTGTAGAGAGAAAAGTTGGTGATGTTATCCAAGGAGGCAGACACTTTTCTTTACATATTCTGTGAGAACATGTCATTAAAAAAAAATGGAGAAAATGCAAAGATGGTGTTGTACATTGGCTACCTGGACCACAAATGTGACTTCTTTAGCTGCTTTGTGCTCGAATATTTACCGGTAATATTCATTAAGCGTAGCTCTGGTCTTCCTCGTCATAGTACTTTTGAGGTTCCAACCTCCACAGCAGGAACCCAATTTTAATTAATGTCGGTCCTCCACTTCATTCTTATGGTGTAATGCCCAGTGTCCCACATTTCCACTGTTCTCTTTAGCCAGGATGATCATGGACCATCTTTTCCAGGAAGGGGTAATGAGGTGGGTCTTAAATACTGTGACTGGGAAAAGTAGGATTAGGGGTAATGAAGATTACTGGTGATTAATCTCAGAATTACCTCTTTGTCGCTCTTCCTTGACCCAGTATTTAATTTTTTAGCATACGAAAGCTAGTGATGGATGGATTCATGAAAAATGTCACATCTGACACAAGAATCCATTCAAATCGCAAAAGCGGTTCAAGAGTTTTTATTTAAAAGTTCCTGGGCTCTAGGGCTGTCCATCTCTCTCTCTCACCTTCTAAAGAATCTCCTCCCAAACCCAGGTGTCCCTAATCCTCAGGCTAGTAGATACAGAAGGTTGACCCCCACTGACTAAAGTCTGCCTTTTTGTAGCGGTGAAGACCTAAAGGCAAATGTGCAATTTCTAAATAAATCTTGCCAAAGGGACTCCCTAGTTTTCCCTACTCTATGTAGATGTTAGTGTTCTAAAGGGATTTTCGGAAATTTGCCTTTTAGATACTGTGTTGGATTCAATCCTTCCTCTACTTCCTTCAACTCTGCCTCTCCTGCTTTCTCTTCTACTCTCCTTTTCAACTCTGCCCAATCCTCCTTGCTCCTCCCGTCAATCTTCTTTCCCTCCAATATTTCTCACTCATTCTAGGTCTCACCACCAGCCTTTGAAGTTTCTCCTCGCTAATGCTCACTACTAATCACTCCCAGGGTCGGACTGGGACAAGAAATAGGACCGGTCACCCAAAAAAAGTGGCCCACCCCTCGCCTCAAAAAAGTGGCCCACCCTTCACCTTACGACCATTGACTTCTGATGACATGACCGGAAGTGATGTCATTTGACCCCACCTCAAAGTGACATCCTGGGAAGCGATGAAACACAACCTTTCACCCATTGACAAAACAGGAAGTGGCATCAAATTGCATTGTTCCTAACTAAATTACTGTGAATCCAAGCAGACGTCCAAGGCCAAATGATAATGTTATTGTATAGCACTTACGCTTAAGCTCTTTTTTATAGAACAAATATGCATACAATATCACCCAACCTGAAAATCTTTTTTTTCACTTTTCTTTTCTTCCAAACCGGCTCAGGCAGGGCCAGAAACTATCCCCCACTCCCCAGGGACGATTTCGGCCCGGCCCGGGCCGAAAGGCTGAGGGGCCAATCCTACCCTGATCGCTCCTCCATGCTACTATTCCCTTTCCGCTCTACTACTTTATGCTATACACTACTACTCCTTCCTCCACACCATTACTCCCTCTGGTACACTACTACTCCCTCCTCCACAATACTACTCCACCTTGACACTACTCAAATACCCTCCTTTCACTCAATACCACCATCCACTTCACAACCACTCCTTACACTAATCTTCCTAACCACAATTGCCACACAACCACACACACTAACACAGCAGTCCCACTTTCACTCACTAGCCAATGCCTTGCCTTCTCCAATAACCGCCTTTGCATTCTGCCATTGTTAAGCTCACCTGGCTCCCACAGAGGCGTCGATCTGTACTGGACAGCTGCGGTCTCCCCCAATGTGACGCGTAGGGCCGAGATGACGGACTGGACTGGCCCTCCTAACTTCGTTTGCTTGGCCCGTAGGAATATTCTTCTGCAAATGGAGAAAGGGGATTAACCACCCGTGGAGTTAAGCGTAAATCCCCCACCCCCGCTGTTCTCCCCACAGATCACCTTTGATGTCCCCTCTTATAGTCTCACCTGATGGTTTGAAAAGATGAGCTCTCCATCCTGCATTGAGCGCAGGGGTGCGTTGATAACCAGTTGCTTCACTGGCTCGAAGGAATTGGTGAGTTCCAGAACAATATTGACTCCGAAAAGTATGTAGTTCGTAAGAGTTCACATGTCTGACTTTCACTCTTGTATGATTCCTTGCAGTTTGCAGCTTGACCCCAGCGAAGAGTTCCTCGTGGTAGCTGATGAAGTTCAGGTAAGGATTTGGCTTATCCTACACAGTTCAATAAAATAAGGCCAGAATGTAACCTGTTTCTTGCTCCCTTATTCAGGTGTGGAGAGAAAATATGAAGTTCGGGGAATAATGCCTCAGGCGGTAAAATTAGGTAAGTTTATTGTGGTGAGAAGAATTCCCCTTGTTTGTCCCTTTGTCTCACCTTGTTGACCTTTTGTTCCCCTTAGGGGCCGGGGTACGGTGAGGATGCAATGGAGACTGCGCCGACCCGTGAAGAGGAATAGTACCCCCGGTGGTAATCAGGTAAGTCTGTGGGGGTAGTTACTATTGCCTCTGTTTATTCCCTTGGCTCACCTTTGCTGTTCTTGTGTTCCGCTTAGGTGCCAGAGTGCGGCGGGAACGTGCAGAAGGATGCGATGGATCGTGAGGATGCTGCGAAGGCCGGTGAGTTCAGCACGACTCTGCAGCAGGCGAGGCGGCACGCGTAAAATGCTTCTTTCTTCCAGCTCGAAGGCGCAGTGGATCCGGAATTCAGGTAAGGATCGAAGGTTTTGCTCTTATTCTAACCTCTTCTCCTTCTGTTCCTCCCTTTTTCTAGGAGCTGCAGACTCGAGGCGGGGGTGGCAGAAGACTGGATGCAGGCTTGCAGACACGGTGAGCGTTACGCTGCTGAATGCAGAATAACGCGAAGCGTGTGCTGCTCTTCGGGCGTGGTTTAAATAGCCTCCAAAGTAGTTCCAAGTAAGTATTCCTCCCCAGCCCCACCCGAGTAAAAAAGAGTCCCTAGGTAAAATAGTCCCTTCCAAGCCTCATTTGGCTTGGAGCTCTGCAGCATGGTCTGCATTAGGTAAGCTTGCAACATGGTCTGCATCATGTAAGTTCTACTCTATGAGCCTGGCGCCTATGGCGCCAGGACTGACTCTCCATATGAGCCTAGCGCCATAGGCGCCAGGACCACACCCAAACAGCCCCTAGCAGGGGTTTTTGGGCTTGCTCAAAATAACTTGATGCCTGCTTCCGGGGTTGCTGGACCTGGTCTGGTTCCCCAGGGGTAGGCATCATGACAGCCATTCCTTCCTCCCTCCTGCTGGTCTCTTTGTCATCCTCCATTTATACCTTTGACCTCACCCAAATAATCCATACTTCCTACTTCCTTTTGCTTCCCTATGTTCTCCTCTCCATCCCAGGATTAGGCCTCTTGCCCTTGCCAATCTGGCTCTGTCTTCCCCACCCCGGGTACGTGGGAAGACAGAAAATTCAGGAAGTATTGCGCTAAGCCTCACCCATGCTGGTTCACCACAGAATGGCCTTAGCGGTCCAGGAAGGCAAGTGTCTGTGCTCCGGGGCTCTGTTCCAAGTGCCCATGAGATAAGTTCCATGGGGAGGGAAGGTGGTGTTCCCCCATTTGTCCATGGTGGTCTAGGGAGTTTGTGTGTCTCTATGCATGAATGCCAGTGTCCCCCGGCTGTACCACGCGGTTCCTCTGCTTGCTGCATATGAATCCTGTTTGTTGCTTGTGCCCTCTCTTCTGCTGTTCACCGCAGCTTGTAGCGGCAGTTCGCCAGGTTGGCGTGCCTTGTTTTTCTCTGCTCCATTAACAGACATGGGTTGATGTTTGTCAGGTCTGTGCTCTGCAGGGCTCTGGATCAGGATTTATCCTCTGATGCTTCAGTGTAACTGTTGTGGCTTGATAGAGTAAGGAGTCTGACAAAGGGATGACATTTTCACTATAATCTTTATTTAAATAATAATGAAAAAGGCCTATCTTTCCCTATCCCTAAAGTGTTTTCCCAACCTAACTAAAGAATAACTTGGGTGTTTGTCGTCAGGGTGGTTGTCAAACTCGGTGTCCATCCTCTGTCCAAACTAGTCTACTCTAGCCCTACCACTAACAAAAGACATAAACTTCAATCATTCCAGAAGAATGACTCCCTTCTCCTGGTTCAATGGGGTCAGCCATATATTAGTCTGTGATAATAGTTCAACTTCTGCACTTGTAGACAATACCAGGAAAATAATTCCCTTCACCTGGTCCAACAGTTCAATATCTTCTCCTTGTAAACTTGGCCAGTTTCCAAGCTGCTGTTTGGTGTCCTTTTGCCTTAGTTTCCGATTCAACAATTATGTGGAAAACCAGTAGAATGACTTTCTTCTCCTTGTTCAATTGGTTCAGCCATTGGCTATCTTTGGATAACTTCCTGCACCAGTTTTTATCAACATTTGCAATTCTTCCCAGGCTTCGTTCAGGGCTTTCTTAAAGGTATGCTCCTTTTGTTTCGAATACACAGCTATTCCTTGACTTTCCTTTACTTCCTCTTGTCATTGAAAACATGGGAACTGTTCCCATAGTGTCTTTGGTTCCTTGTAACACTCTGAAAAAGGTGATTGTTCTCGTGGCATTCTCTAGCCTTAGTGTTCTTCTTGAGCATAGAGTGTTGAGGGAGACTACTCCGGATATGTTCTTCTCTTTTACTGTCTTTGACATAACAACTGATACGAGCAATATCACTTGTAATGTAATCTCCACACTTGTTACTTTTATCACAACTCGAGAGACAA
The DNA here is from genome assembly GCF_040938575.1 of Ambystoma mexicanum. NCBI lineage: Eukaryota > Metazoa > Chordata > Amphibia > Caudata > Ambystomatidae > Ambystoma > Ambystoma mexicanum. The sequence goes on along the minus strand of NC_090929.1, from coordinate 504,341,183 downwards.
GGGAAATTACTCCTGTGGCTGTCTTTCCATTCGATACTCTTGACACAACTAGCAAAACTAGGGAGATTACTCCCAATATCTTCTTCCCTTTGGTACTTCTGGCACAATTTCTGAGACGAGGGAGATTACTCCTAATGTCTTCTTTACATTCGGCACCCTTCTCCAATTGCTTACTGGGTCTCCCATGACTCCTGTTACCTTTCTATGGTCGGGGCACGTCACTGGTTCTTCCTGGGGTGTCGAGTTGCTTGGTTCCTGCTGAACGCAATCCTTGCTTCTCTTTCTGCTCCCCACTGCCATGCTTTGGCTCCGCTGGGTCTCCAGCCAGGCAGTGTCAGCGCAGTTAATGGTCCGTTCAGACCACCTCCTCCGAGTCATGGCACAGTCAGTCGGTTCCCAGCTTCCAGTCAGGCCGTGCTCTGTGTCGGCCTGCGAAGGAATCCTGCAACCTGCTGTCTTCGTCCTCCCAACTGGAGGTTTGCTTCCCCGGTGTAGCTTCTTGCATCCGGGTTCGAACTTCTCCGGTTTGCCAGGATTCATGCCTGCTTCGCCTCTCATTGAGTCCTTTCTGCATTTATATGTCATTCAGCTGGGTCTTCCCCTGCATAGTGTCATAGCCCTTTGTTTGTGTCTATTGTGTATTCTTCATGCCTCCCCGGGCCACCTGTCCCGTACTTGGCAAAGGAGTAGTTTGTATAATTCCATCAGTCTTCTTCTTCACAGTACTCTTGGAAGATGACTTGAGATCAGACTGTATGTCTTTTTTATTATTTCCTGTCTTGGTGGTATTAGTTCTTACAGGAAGAAAGGAAGGAGTATTGTAATAACATACAGTAGTGCTTTTAGATTGTTTCTCAGCAGACTTTATGGGTTTCATGGTCTCAAGGGCAAGAGGGTTAGGGAGTTCCAACATGGAACAAGATTCCTTGTCCCCCTGTGGAGAGTCTCTCCCTGTGAGGTCCCGCTCTCTGCCACCCTTAGGTTAATGGTGTAGGGGGCTTCCTGCTGTAGCCTCACAGGGAAGTGCTTCCCCCTTGGGGAGAAGTGACGTGATCCAATGAATAGTCACACTGCTTGTTCGGATCGGGTGCCCCTAAAACACTGGCAAGCATCTTGCAATGGAGGTATGGCCAATGTCACAGGCGTACTGCACAAAATCTTGCTAGCACTAGGGGTAAGAAGGAACTCGGGCACTGTCAACTGCCACCGTCCACTTCAGGGGTAGGACCATCTCAGAATTTCTCCCTGGTGATGTAATGTAAAGTGGTTTATATCGTGCCTTTCTGCCGATAATGTTGGCCTCGATGAACTTGGCTCTGTAAGAAAGCAGGGCAGTGTGTGTTCCTCAGGTAGCAGGAAGACAGATGCAAAAACCTCTGGTGTTGATGGATGCAGGTCGGAAGTACCTGTTACGTTTTTGCCAATATCAAAGTCGCTTTATTGCTTGTGGTTGGGACCAAACGGGCAGGTTAGCCATATGGCCAGCCCTCAGATTGTGGAGTGCATAAATTAACATCATGGTTGTTGATAGAAGATGGATAGGGTCTGAATCTGTTAAGTACCCTAGTTGTCTGAAGGAGTGTAGGAGGTGTAAGGATGCAAGATTTTAGTAGTGCATGGTAAATTGATGGTGAGGGGGCGGAGAAGCATGAGGACGTGGGGAGTGAGGGTGTTGTTGCTTCCTAGCTCTTGGTTGTAGGCAGGGGTGTTGCTAGGTCTGAAAAAGATGCAGGGCTTGCTATTTTTGGGACTGTCAGGACTGGGGGCTAGCTAGCCTTTTTGGTTGTAACCCCTCAGCTTCTATCCGAGGCTACAAACAAAAGACCCGGGGCTATAGCCCCGTCAGCCCCCCCTCCCAGCAACGCCTCTGGTTGTAGACTTCACTGAGTTTACAATGTGGACCATTGTCATGCAGCAGAGGTTTCATGAATCAAATTGGTTTCCCACAGATGATAATGCCAAGAATTTTGAAAATCGCTCGTCATAAATTAGCCCAAGTTTCTGGTGCACAGTTTTTAGTCGGTTGCTTTATTTTTCATTCCTTTCAAAGTGGTTGATTGAAAATCCAAGCCTTTAGCTGTTTCCTGAAAGTCAGGTGTTTCACTTCTGGGCAGATAGGTTTAAGTAGGGTGTTCCACAGTTTCATAGCTAAAACTTAAAAAGAGCATCCTCCTTCCCGTGTCTGGTTAAAGTTGGGGACTAGTGCAGCACCGCTGGACCTGTGTGTTCTGGAAGGAGTGTAGTGCTGAAACTTACTTCTGAAGGAGGAAGTTGGCAATGTACAAGGTTTTGATATGAACCCTTTTTTTATGGGTAGACGGTGGAGAATACGTAATGACTGCATGATATGTGCAAATCGTTTCATTCTGAGAAGTAGTCTTGTCGCTGCATTTTGAACTCTTTGAAGTTACATCATTAGGTAATCCAGGAGTCCGAGGTATAGACTGTTTGCATAGTCTAGTTTGGATAATATTAGAGAAATTATGGTCATGGCCCTGTGGGTGAATGTTAAGTAAGCGACTATGCGGTGTAGCATGCACAGCTGGGAGAAACACTCTTCTGATGATGGCTTTGACCTGTGGATCAAGAGTGAGGGTATTGTCCATTGTTGTTCCAAGATTCCTTACTATGGTTGATGAGTTTGGGCAAGGGCCCATCTCGTCAGGTCAAGTGATTGTGGTGGCGTTAGAACCTGTATTATTACAGAGCATCAGGCTTCCCACCCCTGGCTGAGGGGTTGCACTGGGCACCCAGGTTGGTTTGGGGTGGCTGTGCTGATGTAAGGGGACAGGCAAGCACATACGGCAGGAGGCTAAACAAGAAAGAAGAATAGACAAGGTAATTCAGAACAATGGAACAGGAAGAAAAGGCAGACATCAATGGTGAACAAGAAGGGATAGGAACCATGCACTGGACAAATAATGAGGAATCCCACTAGTGGTGTAGACACAGGTTGGACTAGAGACTACCCACACATATTAGAGAAGCTCAATGCCTCTGTGCAATTTACTTTTACAGGCACCACACCCTGCAAGCCCATGGAAAGGGGCAGTAAGAATGGCTTCTGTGTCTGGACCTAGGGCACAAATAAGGAGTGTACTTATATGAGACAAGCCGGTATGGGTCCAACCGGAACCTACAGCAGATGTTCTGTGAGTGAGCAGAATGCAACACACTGTTATATTAAATTCAATATAGACTACAGGTAAAACGAGACAAAGGAAGGGGCAGAGATTGCCCGCTGGGAAACCCAGCAGCCAAACTCTGAACAAAGAAATAACAGAAGCACGAGTGAGGACAAGAATAGTCACAAAAATATCTAGGGAAGAGCAGGCAGTCAAAGTAAGCAAGGTTCAGGATAGATACAAGGAATTAATGGAAAAGCAAGTAAAAAATAATCTAAGTGCAATGGTAAAGGAGACTGGAACGGAAGACTAGAAACTATGGGCCAGAGTTAAGGAAAAGCGGACTGCACTATAGACCAGGAACAAGGAAAATTCAAATTAAAACTCTGTACTAGGATAACGAGGACTGGACTGTCACATGTAACAGGATTACAAGGGACTGTAACTCTAGGCTAGAATAACAGGGGCGGAACTGTAGTTAGAGAACAAGGAAACTCTGGACTGGAAACTAGGAAGCTAAGGCCAATAAACTCAGGCTGTGGGCACAGAGCAAGGAACTGCAAGCATGGAACAAGAGAATTGGTGGTAGGGAGCAAGGGGCTGCAGACAGGGAACAGGAGACTGCAAGAAGGGGAGCAGGCTGCAGTACAGGAAGCACAGAGGCGCAGGGCAGAAGGCAGGGGAGCATAGGCAGAGAAGCTGGGCTGCCAGGCAGGGAGCACAGGGCACTAGAACAGGATCAGGTTCTGGCAGCAGGAAACAGCAGAATTCAGAGGATAAAGGCACAAAGGGATGGGAGTGAACTCCATACAAGAGCTCTGTGCTCCTGCAGGCAGCTTCTTAAATACTGACCTGCCCTGTGCTGAAGAAAACTCATTAGCAGCACCTGGAGCAGCACACCTGAATGTAATCTGCCTCTTCCCTCTCTGATCCTGGGAAAGTGAAAGCAGCACTGATCGCTAGAGCTTCTGGGGTTTGTGGTTCCAAGACTGATTGATGCATAGGAATAACTAGAGAATGAGAACTGCCACAAGGTGCATTATGGGAATTGAAGACAATGTTTTCGAATATACAGATTTGTGAAAGGAAATGTTAAACAATGAGTTAGGGTCTTCTCTGAAGATGGTAGAAAACACCCTGCAGTTCTGCAGACAGTGCCACCCAGAGGCAGAGATGCAGAAACATGACAGTGAGGGGTTTCCATGCCTTCGTAATAGGCCAGGCTACTGGCCTTGTCACATTGATCTACATTGACCACTGAGTATGCTGCTGAACGTCCCATCAATTTGTTATTTTTAAGAAACGGTACCCTCACTTCCGTTAGTGTCTGTGTGCTGAAAACTAGTGCCAATGGAGTCTGAGTCTTGGCTTTTGCTGTTCAATCACTAATGTCTTACGTACACGTTAGGATCCAATCAAGTTGCTCCTCTGCAATGTCCCTGAAGAGAAGAACCTATGGGTCTACCAGGAAAAAAACTGGAACTGAAATTTATTTTCAAAGTAGCCCACTGTGCAAGCTAACACATTGAGAATGTCCAACCCCTCTAAGGAGGGTGTGGGTGCTTCATCCTCCAATACAATTTGGAAAGAATGGAACCCAATGTTGAATTTTAAAGCACATTTGTTAATATAGAGGGATTAAAAAGTATTATGACCTAACAAAAAATGAACATAAAAAATGAAAAACATACCAGAAGCTTTATATCATATTAGCACTCAGTTTGGGGGGAGCCAACCAATGAGGTTGCTCAGATCGTGGCTGAATCCCATGAAACGAACCAAGCCTGGATTCTGAGCAACCTGAAGGCTGCTCTCCCGCACCACCATCTCACGGCCACCCTCCAGTCACTGTCCCCACCCCCACTCCTCTACCACACTCAACATACTATTTTGGCATTGGTGCAACTGCTGCTACTGCTCCAGCTCCCTGGCCGCCATGCAAGAGGGGCTCTGCATGGGTAAGTATTTTGTAGGCATTAACGGAACACCACGAGTGTATTCCGTTCATTCATAGAAAATACATTGCTGTCAGCACCCCGGGTTTCCGGATTGAAACCCTGGGGTGCTAATAGCAGTAGCACCTGATCTGGAAAGCCAGATCGGGTAGTAACAGTACCAGGGCCCATCATTAAGGCCCTTGTGCTGTAAGTTGGGCCTGGGCTGTTACCACCTGATCTGGCCGTCCGGATCGGGTATTAGTGCTTAATTCTTTACTTGAAAGGGGATTTTAAGGAATAAGGGGAGATGGAAGGGGGCAGGGACAGGGTAACTGGGAGAGAGAGCAAAAAGAGCAGAAAAGCTAGCCTCATTTTAGTTTGCCAATGTAGAATTTGAGACTAACACTGGGCTGCTTTAAGTTGCTGTGTGTGTGTGTGTGTGTGTGTGTGTGTGTGTTTGTGGGGTCAGTCATAATATCGAGGGAAAAAATGTAAACAAAAAATAGAATTCTTTATTTTTTTTATTTATATATTTGGGGGGGGTTCGTGAGTAAAAAAAAGTAAAAACAAAAAAATGGGGGTTGTGGGGGAACCCCCCATTTCAAATAAAAAACATAGTTTTTACATTATTTTTTTCGACATTTTTGTATTCGATATTATCACTATAAACCCTAATAAACCTATTGCCAATCCTTACTTTTAAATACAAAATGGTGTGAGTCAGTAGTGTATGCAAAAAAGGAAAAGTGTTCAAGAAACAATATGTCAGGACATTTGAGCAGTTATCCTCCCTTCCCCACACTTTTAGCACGGGACAAGGCAGCACGCTCCAGCGTTGTGCACACTCTGGCTTCCTCGGTACAAGGATACAGTTCAATGGTTCAGCTGGTCTCACACCACTCTGGCAACGTCTTTATGAAACAAAAAGGATTCTCAAAAGAAACGTCTCTTGTCAAAGCACATGCTTCCTCTGCCTTGAAACAAAGTTCACTTTGCTTGTCAAACACAGACTTCCTTTGTCAGAATACAGGTGCCTTGAAACAAAAGTTCACTTTACTTGTCAAAATACACAGTATTACCTTCTTTACCAATGACTGCTGGTACTTGTAGTTTCTTTTGTTACTCGTACAGTTCAATATCTCAGTATCAGGACCTTCTGTGCCAAAGTCTCTTTGCCATTCAAAGTCTCTTACTGCAGAGGGTCTCATGTAGCAAACAAAGCAAAAAAGTTGCTTTACTTTGTCAAGATTCTCACTTTCATAAGTTCATATACCTCTTCTACAATGTTCAGAATTCACAATTTGGCCTCCCTCATCTGGGCTCGGACCATGGACCCCCCTCTTTCGGAGTTAGATCCCTTTTCACACCAGAATTGAAGAACTTCGACTGTGCATGGGATTTTGCTTGACCCATTGCAGGACCACTTCGATTTACAATTCTTTACAACTCTTTAAATTTAACTTCTGTCACTTCTCAGCTGGGTACATTGCAGAGACCTTCGATTGGGCACACACGTGGCGCCGAACCACTCTGTCTCACAGCTTTGCTCTTTTGGACTACAAGTCCTGGAATGAACATTCAAGGTTTTGTTCCCACTTCGCCAGTTACAGGCACTTTTGGGATTTATACAAAGCTCTTGGCACAACAGGGTATCCCGCCTTAGCTTCCCTCGAGTCACAGGGTCTCCATCTTTTACCCTCAGTGATGAGGTGTTAGCAGGTTCTCAATGTGGATTCACTTGAGGTCAGGGACTCAGCACCTGACCCCCAGCTACCTGGATTTCTGGAACTTACCCAAGGAGCAAGCACTGATGTAAACACTACCAGAAAAGTTTTGCTGGAGTTTTGGTTCCATGGGGCATGGCTCCACTGCCACACTGTAGCCCCCTTTGTACTCACAGGCTTCAGTGCCTTGGCAGTCTGTCCACCCTTCTGGCTTCCCAAGGTTCTCCCAGCTGCTGACTCCTTCTCCTTCTCCTTCTCCTTCTGGTCATCACGGTTCCTTCAGCATCCCCAGCTCACTCAGAGTGTGCCTGGGTGTCTGACATTTTATACTCTTTGAAAGAGTTAATTGGAGTCAGGTGGGAGTAGTTGTCCTTCACTGCCTCACCTCATTATCGGGACAACATGGAGACTGCCCATAGGAATCCATTGCCCATTGATTCCTATGGGTAATCCTCATGACTCCCATCTACCTCTTCTTTGTCCCAGTAGTTGGGCTTCTAGAATGGAAGTAGGGATTGTGGGAGTTGTAGGTTTTCCTGAAGATCATGGAAAAACCATGTAGGTTTTTGTCAGGATTAAGGGGTAAATGTATTGTGAGCGGTAAATGGATATTCCATTGGGTTTTAATTTCCCTGGTCGTTTTCTCCTTTTTCTTACAGACAGGTACTGGGGTATGCTCAGACTCTGCTGACAATATGCCAAGACAACTGAGGGAATGTCGGGTAGGGGTTTATCGGCATGGGAGGAGTACCATGCCTCGCCCGAGGGCGTGTCTCCCATTGTCCCAGAGGGCCCCCTGCCCAGGTCCTCCCTCGCTTGTCCACACCCAGGGTTGGGATCTGAGAGCGATGGCCCTCCACTGGCCACCTGAACAAAGGATACCCTGGAACAGCCTGGGAGAAATGCCTCGGGTTTCTCACAGCCCCCACTGCCGAATGATATTAATTTGCACGGCAGAGTGCAAAAGGGGAGGGTAAAAAAATGGTTTATGCGCTTGTACACCACTCTTTTCCACTCCATCGTGCAAATAAAGTAAATGCTGCCTCCCATTTATGCATGGCAGGTAGCGTTTACAATGGATTCCTGTGGAGTCTGCCTTTCATAAATGAAATGGGCCCTCTTTTTGAGTCATTGCATGAAGCTCCTTTAAAGGAATGTGCATACAAAGTTGTCTTCTTCTTAGCAGTTACTTTAATGAGGAGAATAAGCGAACTGCAGGCTTTGTCGATATCAGAACCCTGGGTCTCAATACACAAACATAAGTTGGTTTTAAGAACTTACGAAAGTATATGTCAGCATTCCATGTCAATCTGACAGTGGAGTTGCCAGCCTTCTTCTGAAATCCACAGAATAGAGGAGAAAGGGCACTCCTTACACTTTACATTCAAAGAGCTTCCTTTTACTATCTTAACAGAGCTATACAACTGAGTAAAACGGACCAGTTCTTTGTTTTAATAGCAACAGGAGGAGAGGGTGTTCCAGTAACCAAAGCACCCATCTAAACTAAACTCTACACACAGCACCAGGGCCACTCTTTCCTTCATTGCCAGATGGCAATGCAGATGTACAATTAGATGCAATTTCTAAGGCAGCCGCATGAGTTTTGTACACATATTTACATAACATTGCTATGTGGACAGATTGACAAGAGCAGATTCATGGGTGGGATAAGCAGTTATAAAGCATTTGTTCTCAACTTTTCCTTCAGCTCACCTGGAAACTTCACCCAGTACCGCTTGCTAATATTTGCAAAGCATGTGAATCTAAGAGGAGTCACAAGATTGACACAGCTCAGAAGACGAACATTATTTACCCAGTGATCACCTTTTTGCTCCTTGTGTCTGTATAGGATCAAGTGCTAGCCCATCGTCACCACTTGTAAGCAAAGGCTCAGTACCAACAGCTATACTGGTGTAGTAGATAAATGTGCCATGTCTGAAAAACAAACAATCTGGGGCCATTGCCATGTGATGGTTCATGGGTCCATGTTCAATTAAAATAGGGATACTGTGACAAGAACGCCCGTGTGACAAAACAAGAAGACGTAATAATCCAAGCCAACCACTAGATAGTGGTCTATGCAAAGCATGTGATTCTAATCAGATGCAAGCCGCAGAAAGACAATTATTGGGTATGCAATGTTTAACACAGCAATCAATTTACCACAACCAAAATGTATTTCTTTCAAATTTGCATTGCCGAAACTGTTGCACATTGTTTGTAATATACTTCCTCTCTGGTATACCCAATGTTGAATGGGGGTGGGTAATGGATGTCATATGTTTAATATGTGTTTGCCTTAATAAACATGCTAGTTGAATATATTCTTTCTGGAGGATGGCTTGAATTTAGTCTAGTGTGTGCCTTATTTTTTGCTAAAAATACATACAGCATCCCATAGCTAGATTTTAGTGTGTGTGTTTTACTGTTTCTTCTTTTGGAATCGATATACATTTTTTTTCCTAGTTTCTTATCTGCTCTTAAATTGATCATTGGAATTATTTTTTCTCTTTCTAGATTACCAACGCTGTTCAGATTGTGTTATTGATATACATCCTATTGTCTACACATTTAGTCTGGTCAGGGCAACCGGTGGTTCCCCATCGGAGTGATCCCCTTCACTCGCTTGGGGCATCCTATACGGCATGCCCAGATTAATTTCTAAGAATAATGTGATTCATTTCCTTGTGACTTTTTGCAGCAGCCAAATATCTGAAACTAGCACTTTAACACAGTATGCACTTTTTATATAGCTGTTTGATATATATTTTTGTACATTGTACTAGAACTTTAGATGATTTAATACTCTTTTTAAAGCTATGCAGTGTGCCACCTGGGGGCGGTACATGGGAAACTGTCCAGAGACCCAGTCCCTCTTGTTCCATGCTTCCAAATATAGATACTGTGCAAAGACTCTAGCTTGAAGAGTTATCATCCCAGGAAAATAGGCCCTTTTCCTCACTGCCTATACCAACTTCCACCTAAGTGCTTTGTTTTACATACATTCTCTCTTGTAACGAAACGTTATGGAGAATTGCTGCAGCTAGCGCAGACTTCAGCACTCACACTTGCAAGCCTAGCATTGTCTTCTGCGCCAGCTCACCACGCACGCACGCACGCACGCACACACTCTCTCTCTTTCTCTCTCTCTTTGGCTTTACTTAAAAATTGCAGACAGACTTTTTAAACCATCGGCCACCATCTTAACATTAATTCAGTTCAGTTACCAGCAGGGAAATTGGGATGAGCTACGGGTGGTAAGCCTTAGCACAGCGGGAAAGTGCTTAATCAAAAATGAGCAGAAAAGGGGAATAACCAATTGCATCCTGGGACCAAGACCCCGGAATAACCATTCCAAACTTTATTATATAATTAAATTATTCAAGAGTGCTATAAAAGAGCTCAAATCTCTGCATATGTGTATACACCTTGGGCCATAGACCAGGAGTTAGACTGGCGAGAGAAGGGGTTAAAGCTGACAAGCAGTAACCTTTGTAGAGATTGTAGACATTGACCCAACAAGTTGCTACTGGGTGGGCCAGCCAAGCCCTTTAGCCATTTGTGCCACTTGATGCAAAGGTTTGACCAGGGAGAAGAATCTTTACACATGATCCAAGGGGGGGCAACCTCTGGCTAGAGGGTAATCATATCATAGCTTGTCCCTAAGAAAGGGGGAAGAAAATCTTGCTAGTAGGAGTTCATTGAAAGCTAATATTGTACCAGGAGGGCAACCCATGGCTCAAGGGGAGAATATCTAGACCTGACAAGCCAAGATTAGGACCTTTCAGAGATTGTCTGGCTGAGATGCACAAATGAGAGCTGTATTTTTGCAAAATCATATTCGTATTGACGGACCTTCCAACTTCAGATGGCCCCCAACCTTTGGGAACAGATATCATTTTTATACCTCTTTCTTTTCATGTCCCTGAAGACAAGCACATTTAGTTGAGGCCTATTTTCCTTTCCCCATCCAGTTTGGGCTATGAAGGTCAGGTTGTGCTGTCATCTACTTGCCAAAATCACTTTTTGAACTTAATTGCCATAGTATTGGGTGAAAACATGTACGTTTTCTGTGCTGCTTTCTAGATCATGACATGATGGAGAGTCATGCCCTTTATCTCTCTTACATTGTAGTCTAAGGCTTTCTAACCCCACCACCCGATTTCTTCGTTAGTCCGCTCTATTAAAACACAACTTTCTAATGGATTGTGTCCTCCCACGTATTCTCATCTTTGATATACTCCAATATCCTGCTTGCCGCTTCTGAAAACTTTTCACAGCATAAATGGCACACACTGCACCTGTAGCCTCAGTCCTGTTTTTCCACACAGCTAGCTTCGAAACCAGTTCACTCGCCTTGATGGTTTTTCTATTGCGTTATCGAGTTACTCTGCAATGTCTACCCTGAAAACCGGGTTTAAGGAATGTTTGGATTGCGTGTCTAAAATATCAATCACAGCCTCGCACAGGATATGTCTCTGGTGCTTGGGAACAAGCCATAAGGTTGACAACTGTGGCTTGTGTCAGTCGATGATGGTTAAGGCCTTGAAGGAGAGGAAGGGGAAACTCGCCCTGGATAGGCCTTCACCAAAATCCTCTTCTGTCACCCAATCGAAGATGCGATCATCGGAGGACAAGAGGTTGAGAGAGGTTTCACCTCGCAGGACCAAGAAGCGCGGTAAACATGCAAAGCACTCTAGGTCAAGGTCTCGGCACTCTTCGTCAATGTCCTCGAGGAAATACAAAAAGAGACACCGTTGATCACAGTTGTCTTCTTCGGACTCCTTGTCTGATAAGAAGAGGGTATGTTTCCTGAGTAGAACGGCTTCAAAAGCCGAGTTAGAGGCATTTAGACTGAAAATGTTCGAGGTATTCATGAAGCCGGCAGCCTCTACCCCTTCTGTTAAATCAAAAAAGGCTTCCGACACCATTTCGCCTCGGGAGGCCGACAGGGCGTCATTGAAATCTTCTGTTCACGCCCCTAAGAGCCTGTACAGAAAGATCTCAAAGATTCTTCGAGTGGAGTCAAAGGTCTTGACATCTCGAGTGACATCAAAGCCAATACCTGCTTTTTCTGCTCTGTTGAGGTATCTGCATCAAGCCCTTCGACGTCAAAGTCGATATTGTCGAAACCATCAACATCCTCATCAAACTCGTCAAACTTCTTAAGCCTCTGACAAAAAAAAGTCCATGAGCTCCATTTATAAAGATGTGGAGGAGGAGGAGGAGCAATGTCCTCTGTTTGGGCTAGAATGCGACACCTCTAATGTTCCGAAGAGCTAATCTCAGAGGAATCGAGAATGAGAGAACTGGTGGACACCCTTAAGGATGCAGTGGCCTGGACACTTCACCAAAAGTGGAGTTTGGTTCACCAAAGGGTCTGGGCATGCTGGTGTTTTATACAGGCCAGTCATGTCAAAGGTTATTTTGTACCTTGGCTGGGGTAGAGCTGCTGTGGAATTTGAGCAGTATGACTTAACAAGCATCCTTGACAAGGGTGCTGCAAAGAATCCTATTCTTCCTTTTCACACAGCATTAAGAAATAGATTTCTGGACAACTGGAAGAAGCCGGATTCTACTCCAGCTGTCAATAAAGACTTCACCAATACGTGTAGACCTTCCTCTATGGATTCTGAGTTTCTTTCCAAACATCCAAGTCCGGAGGGTTTGGAAGTTCAAGCGGCTACTTCAACTTCCAAGGGAGCTGCATATATTCCACGATTCCACCGGACAGGGATGATAAAAAATGTGATACCCTGGGGAAGATAGTGTTCTTGTTAGGGAGCATGGCATTGAAAGCAGTTAATGCCACTTGTGCCCTTGCTACATTTTCTCATACTCTTTGGGAAGTTGTGGCAATGGCTGCTGAGCACACCCCCAAGGGGAAGGAAAGAGAACGTTTTCTGAATATCATGGAAAAATGGCAAAGAAGCCATATGCCAATCCTTGCAGTCTGGATTAGAAACTGCAGATTGAGTCAGTCGCGCATGTGCACTTTGACAAGAAGGTTTGCATGGCTGCGTAAATCAGGCTTCACACCTGATGTTCAAGCTAGGCTTTTGGTTATGGCCTTTGAGAGTTCTCAGCTTTTCCGCTCTTAGGCGGATGAGAGTTTAGAAAAACTGCAGTCTTCAAAGGCTGCTGCTAAGTATTTGAGTGCTGCAATTCATCAGCCTTAGTAGAACCGGTTGACTCCTAAGGCCTGGAGGGGTCAGTCCTTTCGGTTTTACTCATCCATTGAAGATCATGAGGACAGTTCTACTCAAAGAGGACAGAGGGGACAGCGGTAGGATCGCTTCAACACCCTCTGCCTCTTAGCCTTCTGCGGCACCAAAAACACTTTGAGACCTTAATCCACAGGAATGTGGTAGAGGGCAGGTTGTCAGAGCATCTGGAAGAATGGTGAATTATTGTTTCCGATGAATCGGCACTGCAAACAGTTGCTCATGGTTATGGCCTTCCTTTTCTAAAAAAGCCTCCAGACTGTCCCCCAAGAGGCCAGTCGTCAAAGGATCCAGATCCCCTCCTCTTACAGGAAATTGTAACCCTGCTAAAGAAACGTGCAATCAAATTAGTACCTGTGGCAGAGAGGAATCAAGGCTGGTACTCACCTTATTTTCTGATCCCCAAAAAGTATGGGAGATTGCGACCCACCTTGGACTTGAGATGTTTGAATAACTTCCTCAGGAATGACAAGTTCAAGATGGTTACTCTTTTGCCGATCCTTTAGACCCTTCAGCTCCAGGATTGGATGGTGTCATGGAATCTCCAGGATGCTGACTTTCATGCGCCCATACTTCGCATGCAGAAGAAGTACCTGAGGTTTGTCATTGGCAGTTCTCACAATCAGTTTTCAAAATCACCTGCCACTCCCTCCACAGACTAGGCTTCTCCCTCGATTTCAAGAATTTGCACATAACACCTTCCCAGAAGCTTCAATTCGTTGGAGTTGTCCTGGACTCCTCCTTGGGGAAAGCTTTGCCACCTGAGGTAAGGACTCTGGTAAGCACATTTCAAGGTGTCCAATGTCTACCGGCCTTTGATTTTCTAAGATTGCTTGGTCTTATGGCATCCTGCATTTTTATGGTGCAATAGGTCCTCAGATCGCAGTGGTCTCAGTTCTCTGGCAGGATGACAGGTCTGCCTCAGGTCCCAAGCATGGTCGCACAGTATCTCCTGTGGTGGGCCTGCGAGGTCAACGTGTTGAAGGGAGAAACCTTTTGGAAACCATAGCCAGAGATAACAGTAGTGACGGATGCCTTCCTCACAGTTTGGGGAGCACATGTCAACAATCTGACAATCTGTGGTCATTGGTGTCCATCGAATCCAAACTACACATCACCCTTTTAGAGCTGAAGGCAATCAGACTAGTGCTGATGGCCCATCTGCTATCTGTATGGGGAATGAATGCCCTGATAAGGACGAACAACACAGTGGCTATGCATTACCTCAACAAGAGAGGTGGTGTAGGGTCACTACCAATGTGCAGAGGCAATGGAGCTCTGGTTTTGGGCAACGCAAGAAGGAGTCTCTGTGTCAGCCATTCACTTAGTTTGAGAAGAGAACACAGCTCTGAGCATGCAGAGCACATTCTCCACAAAGTGGGAGTCAGCTCAGGAAGTCCATTTAGAGATCTTTGCCCTTGGGGGGACCCCTCAAGTGCACCTGTTCACATCCAGTGTCAACAGAAATGCGTCCTGTTCTGCTCCAGGAAATTACCTCAGAGAGGAGCTCTGCGGGATGCGTTCATAGTGGAATGGGAGTTTCCAATTCTGTATGCGTTTCCACCTGTCACTGTCATTCCTCATATTCTCAGGAGGATGAGAATGTTCAGAAAGTCCATGATTCTGTTTGCTCCGAATTGGGCCAGGACTGGAGCTTCTGGATATGTCCATTTGCCCTCCAGTTTGTCTTTCTCAGAGAGAGGATTTTCTCAATCAGGAAGGAGGTTACATTCTCCACCCAGAGATCAGAACCCTGTACCTTCACGCCTGGTTTATGAGAGGGTGAGATACAGACATTGGGACCTTCCAGGAGCTGTAATGGAGCTATTACTTTCTGCCAGAAGGAATGCGTTTTGACGTTGGTACAGAAACAAGAAAATAGACCCATTCACTTGTGACACACCATCAGGGTTATCTTTTCTTTTGCATCGGACACATCAGAGGCTTCACGTTTCTACAGCAAAGGGCTATCTGGATGGGCTGTCGAATTTCAAGTGTTTGCCGGAGCAGAGATTCTATTTCAAACTCCCTTTTGTCTTCCAATTCCTGAAGGGGTTAACTTATATCTTCCAGCCAGTTCCTTTTATTGTTCTGGTTTGGTACGTCAATTTGGTTTTGAGTTACTTGATGGGTACTCCTTTCAATTCCTCTTCATTTGTGTCCTCTTAGGATGCTTTCGTTAAAAACTGTGTTTTTAATAGCTGTTACCTCTGCTTGCAAGTTACCGAGCTCCAGGCTCTGTCGTCCAAACCGCCATTCACTATCTTCCATAAGGATAAAGTCGTTTGGGAGTTTGTCCTTCTTTTCAACCGAATGTGGTTTTGGAGTTTCACCTTGCACAAAAGATTGTTTTGCCATCTTTCTACCCTCCACCTCATCCTTGTAAGGATGAAGAAAGGCTTCACAGATGCCAATAGGATGGCAGCTCCATATCTGGAATGTCAACAATGTTCACTTGCAGGCTGTGGAATTAAGTATTTCTCTCTCAACCAGAGAATGGTCTGAAGCTACTAATGAAGGGTTTCAAAGAATGTTGCCACCAAAAATATTTTAACTATTAATGGGGCCAAAACTAAGATATAATTATGATATGATATGATGTCATTTATAACGCGCCTGTACACAAGAATTTCTAGGCGCGACACAGGCAGACAATGATCATAGGCAAACAAAAAATAATCCACTTTAAGATAGTCCGCCCTCGATCAAATTAAATCATTTGATTACTTGGGTATTAGATTTGCCTGTAATCGATCATAGAAGCCTCAGTTGGAGAAAAGTACACTGATTCTAAAACAGGTGGCAGGAGGGAAACTCCGTTATTTGCACCGCTTTGGTAGTCGTTTTACTGGTGCCATGCTAGAAGCCCATCGAACCAAAGCCAAAGCTGCAGCACTATATGGTAGTGAATGTTGTGGCCATGCAAATTTGCTCATATTACAGGGAGATGAGATCATATTTTCTAAATCATTATTAAGGATTCCATCTGCGACATCAACCGTCCTGACCCAGAAAGAGCTAGGTAAAAGACCCATCTCTGAAGAGTTGGTGTTAAATCCTCTGATGTTCTGGATAAGGATTTGGGTGAATCGACCTTACAAAACTTTGTGCATATCCAGGTTCAGAAAATCTTATTTGGTTTAGATCAATTAGGACAGGATTAGAAGCTTTGGTCCTTTGTAATCTTTGGGGCTAGCCAACTAACATTACAAAGCGAGACCTGAGCTACCTGAAGGAAATGTAATGGGAGAGCATGGACATGAAACTGTTAGAAAAAGCAGTTGAAATCGCTAGAATTGCTCGTAATCTAAAGGTTAGCAACTGTACGGGTAGGGAAAAGTATCTGGATAAAACCAAAAATCCCAATAGGATTGCTTTTTATATTAGATTTCGTCTTGGCTCATAGCCTTTGGTAGAAAAGGTGGGACGTGAAAGGGATATAATGTGAGCGACTTGTGTTGTGCATGAGGAACATTAAGGTAGACAACAGTACATTTCCTTTTTTATGGCCACATTACTCTGCTCATAGGAAAAAATGGCTGAAACTGTTGCTAAAAAAGACTGGGATCAGGTGCATTCGTGAAGCAATGGAGTGGGCCTCTTGCTCAGTTAATGAGAAAGGTTGTGTTCGTAGTGGTTTATTTAATTTGGCAATCATGGAGCATCATGATGAGAAATGGGTAGAAAGGTGTCAACCATTTGCATGTTTGTATGACTCTTCCTCAGACGCGCCTGTGATCTTACAATGTATTCCTTATTCATATTTGTATATTTTATTATTAAAAAATGTGTTTTTTTAAAAAAAAATTATTCTTTGTAAAAACTATTGTTGAACAGATAAATGTATTGAGTGTGGGTGATGACCGTACTAGAATAATTTTAACGAAATTAGGAAAGTATTCAATTAAATAGAAAATCATATGATGCTACCACCTTGAGGACTCTAAAAGTTTAATCTAGTATAAGACTGTAATGTGTGTTATATAATAATACCGGAATGTAGTGCACTTTTGTATCAAGCCACTAAAGGCTCACACCATTCAAAATGATTCAAATATTTTAATATATGTTGCAATGAAAATGTCCAAGCTACTATCGCCATGTATTAAACAAAAGGCTCATATCCGTCTGTAAATATGCATAAGTGTCCATCTTGGGAAAGCAATTGGAGTCCAAAATCAGATATATTCACAATCACAGTTTGTGATGGTACGAAGGAAGACCAAGAAGGATATATTATATCAATCTAAAAATGACGCAAAATGAATATTAAAACACTAAATTCACGGAGACATAATCCAATGTAGTGCGCAAGTTAAGAGAACGTTTATGCTATACATTAAAATATTGTAATAATTTCTATGATTGGTATGAGCCCTTAGCTGCTTAATGCACAAGTGCACTACCTGCCGGTATTCTGAAATACTGCTCATTGCAGTGTAATACCTAAAGTCCTATTCTCGAGTTATCTAGGTGGTAGCAGACTCACACAGGCGCTACAATATCCATTAAGTGGAGGCAAACTTTATCTCCAGACACTTCTTAATTTCCATTAAGCAAGCAGATGTATCACCAGACCCTCAACAATGGCCAGGAGGAGGGTGGTCCCTCCTTCAAACTCTTAGCAATGCCCTGCCCATAGAGGGAGCAGTCATTGGCATACCTTTCTTACCACCAAGGGAGAAGGAAGTTTACCTGGGGACCCCTACAAGGGTATCTGGTCTGTGAATACAAGCTCTTGTGGGAGGGAACCACCTGCTTTTTGCTTGTGCTATACTATTTCCATTGCACCCTTCTTTGAAAATGCCTGTGTGACTCCCCGTGGACACGTTTAATCATGCACTCATTTGTGGATTAGTCCCTTCCTGCTTGGTCATCCTGTGCACTAAACTGTTAGTCCTGGTCTCACCATGCTTACATGCTGTCAAGGCCTTTGCATTGTCTGCCCAGATGTAGACCTGCGTGATTTGTCTTTCAGGCCCTCTATTGCAGATGAAGCAGGGACATATTTCGATAAAGAAACTGGGGTCCTTGAACTTCCCATGGTCATTTCTGTGGCGGATCAGGTGAGCAGCGTTTTTCTCATTTGGCGGTGTGTAAATTGCAAGAGTGTCTCTGATTGATTGATACAGGGTCACAACATCTTGAATCTGTATTCGACAGGGGAAGTAACTTGCCATGCACATTAGTGCACCGGCTCTGTAGCAGAATTATGGTACCCTTCTCCTTTAATAAATGGCCAGCAGTTACATAATGACATGACATCACAAAGTTTCAGAACTGTAAAACGCAGCAGCTACATGGAAACCCTTCTTTTGAAAGCTGCTCCTCATACAGATAAGTACAGCTCTTAGTTCTGGTCTTCAACAATAGGCCTTTGCTCCTCTTGTTTATTTCCCCAGGTCGTCGTCGTCATTGCGATGCCTGCAATGGGTTTATTTACTGTGGTCTGCTCCCCAGCCGTTTATGATCCAGTTGCCAGTGTAGTGAACGTCTTGCTATAATCGATCCCTGTGAGTTTGCTATGAGTGCAGCTTTATTAATAACCAGACTTTGGTTGCAGTCCCCGAACTCAGATGAATTATAAGTAGTCCACTGCCTTTCTTTATTCTCACATGGGAATGTAATTTAATTTCTGCGATTAGTTAGGCTGTTCTACCAGTTTTCTTTTGTGTACACTTAACCTCGCTTTCTCGCCTACTGCCTAAGCCCCCCCCCCCAGGACCCCTGTATTTTACCTGGCGACACTTGGAATTTGGTAGTTTTCGCTTTTGAGTTTTGGCTATTAGGTGGCCTGAAAGCGCTACCTATGGGCCGATAAAACAGCTCTGGAGTATAGCTACGAAGGAGATTGGATCTAATGTGGGACACACAGTTTATTGGTGTTCTTCAGTTTTCCCACCAATTAACTGCATGATAATCCTTACGGCCATTCCCACTCGATACTGGCCCCACCTTACCCAAAACATAGACTCCTAGGATCTCTTTGAGCTAGATTTATGAATCAGTAACATCAAACTTTGGACTGCAAGTGTTCTTCACAAACGGTATTTTTAAACATAATTTGATTTCAGTTGCAAATGCTGCTGAAATAGACATGTCCTAAACAAGTGTGTCTTCAGCCACTTGATTTATAAGTAGTATGCAATTCCTTGCTCTGAAAGCCTGTTAAAAACATGCATGGCAAAGCCAACAGTTTTGGCTTGTGTATAGGTAAAAAGTAGTCATGTTCCACTACTGTCATATGCCTAGGTACTCACACCATTTTCCAGCTGTTAGCATCTCATGGCCAGGTGGTACCATTATGGCAGTGCATGACAAATGTTTGTCCCATGACTACACAAAAGCTAAAGCGATCAAATTACAGCTGTTCAGGAGATCAGAGCATTGGGTCCTTTGGAATGATACAGAAGAGGTCGATACGAAACAGACACCTAGTGGCCAGCATTATAAATGACTGAGGCACTGCTATGAGCACAGTTGTTTGGAGATGGTGATACTGGGTTAACAACATTATCGTACAGTAAAAGTAATCAGTGTGGGTATAATTTATTTCATGCATTTGGTTCTATAAATTTTGCATCTTACATAAATAAAATCAATAAAACATTGAACACATATAGCCATCATAAAATGTACATATAAGACCGTTTCCTCTGTATCTATTTTGGCTGGGTAATAATTTTGCATACACATGTTCTTTGATAAGTGTCAAAAGCACGATATAAATAATAGATGGCTGTTATCTGTGTGGCACTAAACATGACAGTATCTTCTCAATGTACAGGTTCATCTATTGTATACACTGCTTCTGTATTTTGATGGTGTATATGTGCATGCTTTAGTGCTCTATCGTGAATGGTTACGGTGTCATGGTTGACGGGGGCTGGGGTATCCCATGTGAAGGGGGCTTCCTGCAGGATGGCGTCACCAGTGATGGGGGCTGGGGTGGGGGTATCCCATGTGGAGGGGCTGCCTGCAGGGTAGCATCACAGGTGATGGGTGATGGGGTGGGGGCATCCCATGTGGAGGGGCTGCCTGCAGGGTGGCGTCACAGGTGATGGGGGCGGAGGTGGGGGTGTCCCATGTGGAGGGGGCAGCCTGCAGGGTGGGGTTATGGGTGATGGGGGCTGGGGTGTTCCATGTGGAGGGGGCTGCCTGCAGGGTGGGGTTATGGGTGAAGTGGGCTGGGGTATCCCATGTGGAGGGGTCTGCCTGCAGAGTGGGGTCACAGGTAATGGTAGGTGCGGTGTCCCATGTGTAGGGGGCTGCCTGCAGGGAGGTGTCACGGGTGATGGGGGCTGGAGTGTTGTTAAGAAGGATTTCTGAACTCTGTCCAGGAGGGGCAGAGATTCAGAAGGCCAACCTAGTTTCTTGGAACAGGGTAACCTCTGGACAAGCCAGACCAATCAGGGTAGCTATGGCAGGCGGTCAAGACTAAGTCTCAGGAGGGTTGAGGGTGACTGAAGGACCTCAATGAGCACACAGAGCAAGGACACTTACAAATTACTCCAGACAGGTGTTATATTAAAAATATAGACACATTTAGTACAAGGCCTTTGTAACACAGACTATAGCAAAGAATCACAGTAATACTAAGTAAACCAATACATCACACTCAATAGAATATATATACAAGACCAGGGGGGGTCTAAAGGGATGACTACATGAAATATGTTAACAACCTAGAGGGGAAGGAAACAGGCAGTGCGGTTAATCTTTAGTCCCAATTCAACATCAGTTATTCACCTAGCTAAGAGGCAGTCCAAGCCCTAAGAAGAGTGGAGCCTTGTGCTCAATAGTACATGTGTGCTAATGCACGCAGTCGTTCCAATGGACAAAGCAGGGTCTCTTTAGTGGTCTCTAACAGCTCGGGAAGGTGGATAAGGCGATGAAGAATAAGTTCCCACTATTCAAGAAGGACCTGCAGAGGCAGTTTGAGAGTTCGGATGGAGTCGCTATTTCGCAATAGCAGTGGACAGGAGAGGGCCCCCAGGGGCCACTCGTGCGTAAAGTTGGGCTCTGGCGATAGGGGCCACCAGTTGGGGTAAAGATTATTCACCGGTCCCTGAGGCAAGGAGACCCAAACTTCAGCAGGTTAGTCCAATTTGGTTGCAGGTTTGACGGCGGCAAAAACGACGTCTAGCACCTTTTAGTTCCTGAGTTCCAGCGAGGATTACCAAACGGGACAGTGGCGATTTCTCCGCTCCGGGTGGATGAATCGCCCCAGTTTCACTGCAGAAGGCCTCAGGGGCAAGAGGGTCACCAATGCAGCGGACTTGCAAAGGATGTTGCCGCAGCAGGGCAAACACGGTAACTGCGTTTCCTCCGGTCCGGGCGCACTCGTCTCACTTCAGACCTGGGAATGCCAAGTGTACGAAATTCGGTGTGAGGGTGCCGTGGACACAAAGCTAGTGTCATAAACAGAGTCTGGGTTATGCAAGATCACCCTCAGATATAAATCAAACTCAGGATATTCGTAAAGGATACAATGGGTCACTTCAGACCTTAATAAAGGATACGTGATGAGCCTGATGTTATCCCGTGTTCCACCGTGTAGGAATACCAGAAAGACGGCTAGAAGATCAATAAGAGACCTTCCAATTGATAAAGCATTCTGTCTAATATGTATACAGATAGAGTGAATGATCAATGGAAAGGGCCAAACGAGAACAAACACCAACCTGTAAAAATAAAAGACCTATAAGTATTTGTTTAAGGATGTAGGTATACTATATGCCCATGTATACCCCACACTAACCTGTAGTGGAAGAACTGCAGGACTGTAGAACAAAATAAATCCAATCCGGGAGCAACAACTAGGAGGAGGGAAGTTTAGTAGGGAAACTACTCTCGAATGGCACGAGGGTCACGCTAGAGCCGGTTGGTGCACACCTGGTTAGCGTCCCAAAGTTCTGTGAACAATGTATCCGAAATCAATGTTCATGAGGAAATTAAATACTCCATTCTTCTGAGGAGGCAGTTCCAATAGGCCCTAGAAACTTCTGTATTTTAACGTCCAACTAAATTAATGAATATAACCCAAATGATGTTGATAATAATTATGAATAGCAGATAGACATAGCTTGATAGTGCTTACTTGAAAGTCTTTCTGGCGAGTGGATGAAGACCTTCACGTCTCCATAGAAAGTAGGGACACTGCTGGGAACACGTTCCTTAATCAGTGAAGAATACTGTTCACAGGACCTCACCAGCGGTGAAGAGAAAATTGCTGGACAGGCGAACGCTGATAGACACGTTCCCAATTCTTGATGCAGCTGCTGTGGGCTCTCGCGGGGAACAGATTACCGCGGGAAAGGAGAACGCTGGATTCAGGTGATCCCGGCTTTGGAATTCAGAAGGCTGCCGGGGGAGGAAATCCCTCATGGAGATCTTGCCGCGGGAGACATCCTGCTTGGAGAAGTGCCGCGGGAAACGTTCCGTTTGGAGGAATGTAGCGGAAGTAAATCCAACATAAAACAAACAGCAGGAAATGCTGGAAAAGGCTAAAGATTGCCGGAGCTTCGCTATGGCGGATGCAAACGATCAGAAGCACGGAGTCAGCGCCATTACTTGTTTATATGCGTACGGTGACGTCAAGTAAATAAATCACGTGATCTACCGTCGAACACCCTCTCTCTGCTGCCTTTCACAAAGCATATGAAACAGCTTCCATTGTGTGTAAAATGGTCTAGCTGTTCTGTGGGCATAACGCTCATTCCGTAGAGCTACACGTCCTTTGTGAGGAGGAGAAGCGTAGGCAGCAGGCATGACAGCTAGCAGTATACCAAGTTTCTAGGGTCTCCTCGAAACGACGGCGGAGACAGAGCAAAGGTCCTGCGTAAGCTGGTCAGCCCACTGGTTGGCCCCGGGACACTTCCGAGAAAGCTTACTTGCAGGTTTTGGTGAAAGTGGCGAGAATATTTGGTCCCACTATTCCAATGGGTCGAAGCATCTTCGCAGACCTTCTAGGACAACCAGATGCAGAGGGCTCCCATGGGACGACAGCGGGTGCAGGATACCAAACCTTCCAGCGGGTCACCAGCGGTTCCTCGACTCAGCTTCGTAGTTACAGGATACTTGGATCCTATCCTTTGTTCAGTGAGAACTCAGGAGATCGACATGGTGGTGGTGTTTCAAGCCTCCTCTTATCCAAAGTTGCCTTTGTGCCAAAACAGAGAGGACCCAATGGGAGAGCTGCTCACAAAAACACACTCCATACGTGGACCAATAACAGACCACGGTGGTCTCAGGCATTCAGGACACTCCAGACTCTCTGGCACCCAGGATGTGTATAGGGACCAGACATCCCAGCCCACTTCCTGGAGGCACACACAAAAGGCATGCAGAAGCCCGCAAAAACATTGGGATTCATGGGAAAATGCATGACCAAATAAGGACTGGCCTGGGTCGACTCTACCTGCAGAAGGTGAAGGGGCAAGATGGCCAAAGAACAGTACAAAGAACCTTGTGGCATGGCCATTTTGGAGCCAGGCCACCTATTCGTGCCAAACGTGGTTAACGCGGTTAACATGGGAGGAAATGGTTAAAAATAATGTGAAACGATAGCTGCCACCATTCCTGTCCATGACACATCTGCACAGTTCATAAAAAGTCCAGCGAGAGTATCTAGGGCCTTTGGAAATGACTATAGACCCAAGTGTACTGTATAGTAAGATACATTGCACACTTGTTACAGGTTGCACAAAAGTTGCAACATGAGGAAAAGGACTAAGGGAAACAAAGTCTCCCAGTACTGACTGTCTTAAGGGCATGTCTGTTTCCCCATAAAAAGTGAGCGAAAGCCCAGAGGAGTGCAGCTAAAGGCTGTGCTTATCCGGCAAAGTCAGTCAGGTATGTCTAAACAGCAGCAAAAAGTTTAGGGGTTGACACATGGAGGGAAAATTACATACACATATGAAATCTTTCCTAACACCCGCCCCTCCCAGACTAAGGACAGGGGGAACTAATCCACCCCTGGATGAGTCTCTTGTTCAGATTGGTTAAACATTCTGGACAACCCATCAGCATTGCTATGTTGGACACCTGGCCTATGCTCAATAGTGAAGTCAAAGCCTTGCAGACTTATGGACCACCTAAGCAACTTCGGATTCTCTCCCTTCATGTTCATTAGCCACTTTAAGGGCTTATTGTCAGTTTGCACAGTGAAGTGGGTTCCATAGAGGTAGGGCCTCTGCTTCCTTAGTGCCCAGACAATAGAGAAACATTCTTTCTCTACTGTGGACCATCTGATCTCTCTCTCCTTAAGCTGGCAACTAACAAAGCCAATAGGGTGTTCCTTACCCTTCTCATCTACTTGTGATAGTACAGCTCCTATCCCAGTGTCAGATGCATCTGTCTGCACAATAAAAGGTCTTTGGTAATCCGGGACCCTGAGAACAGGGGCCTGGCACAAGGTGTCTTTTAAGCCATTGAAGGCCTTCTCACACTCTTCAGACCAAGTTACCTTCTTGGGTCTCTTTGGAGTAGTGAGAGCAGTCAGAGGGGCGGCTATGGTACCATAGTCTGCCATGACATTTCTGTATTACCCAGTGAGTCCCAAAAAGGCTCTCACTTGGGTCTGTGTAGTGGGAGTAGGCCAGTTTTGTACTGCTTGTACTTACTGGGTAGAGGCTGTATCCTCCCTCCACCTACTTCATGTCCAAGATAGACCACTGATCCTTGTCCAATATGGCACTTACTGGCCTGTATGGTTAAGTGGGCCTTCTGAAGAGCCTGTAACACGATCCTAAGGTGTTTCACATGGTCTTCCAAGGTGGCACTGAAAACTGCTATATCATCCAGATATGCAAGACAGAATTCATCCAACCCATTCAACACATGATTCACAAGCCTCTGGAAAGTGGCAGGGGCATTCTTCAACCCAAAAGGCATTACCTTAAACTGGTAAAGACCCTCTGGTGTTGAGAAAGCTGTCTTCTCCTTGGCATGCTCTGCAAGGGCTATTTGCCAATAGCATGCAGTGAGGTCAAACGTGCTGAGGTACTTGGAGGCACCCAAAGTATCCACCAGCTCATCTGTTCTAGGCAAAGGGTGGGCATCTGTCTTGGTGACAGCATTCAGAGCCCTGTAATCCACACAGAACCTCGGTTCAGAAGGTTCTACGTTATTTTGCCGCAGGATTTGTTGTTGCAGGACTTTTCATCGCCGTTTTTTTATGGAAAAAAACTCGGCGTTTTTTTTTTTGGGTCCCCTTTTCTTTTTTTGTTTAATTATTCCCTTTCACCGACAAATATTTATTTCATTTTTACCCCCCCACCAAAAAACCCCAAAAAAATGAAAAATCCTGCAGCAAAAGAACGCTATACAGTTCAGAAGTACCTGCTTTTGGAACCAGCACCACTGGGCTGGACCAAGGACTACTTGAGGGTTCAATCACCCCAAGATCCAACATTTTGTTGACCTCTGTCTTAATGTAAGACCTTACTTTGTCGGACATTCTGTATCCCCTACTTTTAGTAGGTACACTGTCTCCTGTGTCAATGTTATGTTTGCACGAAAGTGTCAAACCAGGGGACTGTGAAAACAAAGGGGAAAACTGCCTAAGCAAAGTTTTAACCTCAGCCTGTTGATCAGAAGTCAGGTGAGGGGCCACTTGGACACCCTCAATCGAGCTGTCTGAAGGACTGCTTTGGAACAGGTCATGATCAGGTTCAGAATCCTCTTCTTCAACATCTGAAGCCAACAGCAGGGCTGCAATTTCAACTCCTGGGCTGAAAGCCTTCAGTCTATTTACATGGAACACTTTTGGAGCTTGACCAGCCCTTCCAAGGTCCACTAAATAGTTGACCTCACCCAGTGACTCCACCACTGTGTAAGGGCCTGACCACTTGTCCTGTAAAGCTCTAGGCCTTACAGGATTCATGATTAGGACTTGCTGACCAGTTGTGAAATTGATGAGGGAAGCCTTCTGGTCACACCTTTGTTTCACCAACTTGTTTCTTCAACTTTTCACTAGCCAGACCCATCAGGAGTACGATCTTTTTTCTGAGCCCTAGCACATAGTCCACTACGTTGGTAGTTATGAGTGGAGAGGTCATTTCATCCCTCCTTGACTATGGCTAAGGGTCCCCTTACATGGTGATCAAACAGAGGTTCAAAGAGGCCGAAGCCAACACCCTCTTGTGGTACCTCTCTGTAGGCAAACAATAAGTATGTTAACAGAAGATCCAATTTTCTTTGGGGTTCTTCCAGAACCCCAATCATGCTCTTCAAAAGTCTGTTAAACCTTTATACAAGGCCATTGGTCTGTGGATGATAGGCAGAGGAAAACTTATAGGTAACCCCACATTCCTTCCACATGGCCTGCATATACTTGGACATAAAGTTGCTGCCTCTGTCAGACACAACTTCTTTAAGGAAGACAACCCTAGTAAAGATGGCAAGCAAAGCTTTTGCAACTGACTTGGCAGTCACAGTTTTCAATGGGATGGCCTCAGGATATCTGGTGGCATGGTAAACCAGCACCAGGATACACCTATTGGCTGAGGATGTTTGGGGGTCAAAGGGGCCAACAATGTCAATCCCTACCCTCTCAAATGGTACCCCCCACAACTGGGAGTGGTACCAATGAAGCTTGGATTGTTGAGCCACTCTTACCAGATAACTGGCAGGAGGAACAACTCCTGCAGTGACTTTCTACTTGCACCCCCATCTTGGGCCAGTAGAAGGGCATGGATAACCTTTGCTTGGTTCTCTTGATGCCAAGGTGACCAGCAAGGGGCACTTCATGCGCCAGCTGCAGGAGGAAGGGTCTTACAGCAATGAGAACCACACACCTCCTATGGTCTCCTTCTGTAGAATCTGTAGGCTCACTATACAGGAGCCCACCTTCCCAATAAACCCTGTGCTTCCCAGCAGGTTCACCCTCAAGCTGGGAGCAGGCCTGTCTCCTTAGGCCTTCCAGAGATGGGCACTCACGTTGACCCTTACTAAATTCTTCCCTATCAGGACCACCTTCCACTAATAAATCATTTAGTTCAGTATGGTCATGTGGGTCAATTGTTTCAGGTATCACCACCACCTCGTCAGGTCCTGGTGATTGACCAACTATCTCCACCTCAGTGGTAGGTGAGTAAGGGGGAATGTTCTCTTTCCCTCTTTTGAATGTTCTGACTCCTTTAGCCTTGGGTTTCCCCTTTGGCTGGGGCATCGCATTGGTCTTGGCCAGTGCTGCCCTGGTTTGAAACCTTGTGCAGGGTTTTTCAGCTGTATCTCCCACAAGCCCTAAAGCTCTGAGATCATTTCCCAGCAAGACCTTTCCTGGAACATTGTTAGGGAGAATTCTCTGTTAAGGCTAATTTCCCAAACCTAGTGAGTCCCCCAGCAGCTTTGCTGGATTTTTGGGGTTTAATTTTTTTCTCCTGCTAAGAGTGGGACTCTTTTTGACTTTGTAATGTGTTTTATGGGCTATGGGGTCTTTTACTCCATAGGGTTTCATGTGGTTTTTGGTAAGTGTGTTACACAGCACCCTCAGTGCAGTAACACAGGGGTGTTATAGTGACCCCCAAACATAGACTCCATACCCTGGGACTGACTACTGTCTCCCAGGGCATGTAAAGTCACCATTGACTTTACTAGTCTTAAATTGGGAACAGAACCAGTACAAACCAACATATTGTGGAAGTATTGGTAGGGGTAATTAGATTGCCCCTGGGTCTGTTTTTCGAGCGGGCACTGTGCAGTCCCCCCTCGTCGAGTTTCTGGCTGGTGGCAGAATATTTACTATGGGATTTTCCCATTCATTTTAAACGCACCACTTTTTGGTGCAATGTTAAAGATACCGCCGGGTTATTTATTTAATATTTATTCCCCGGTTGGGTCTTTTTGCCAGGACTCGGTTTTAAAATGGCGTTTGTGTTCGCCTCTGTAACTCCAACCCAAGTCGAGCCCTTTGTTCCACTTTTTGGCAGGCTTCTACACAGAAGCCTCCAAAAGTGGTGCCACTCTGTCTGGGTCTACAGGATGTGTGGGAGGGGGGTTTAGGCACCCTGGACTGAGTTTCCTTGGCAACTCAAGTCGCACTCTTGTGTGATTGGCCCAGTGGTGAGCCGCCCGGCTCACCACTTAGCATGTTTGAGTGACAGCTAGGACTGATGAATGGGGGTTTTCTGCATAAAAGCAGGGCTTTGGGGACTGGGACTTCAGACATCGCCACAGGACCAAAGAATCCAAAGAGGGAGAAGCTGAGCCGATCTGCAACGACGACACCACTGGTGGAGCCCTGCCGAACCGCCTCACCACTTCTTCCAACGACAGAAGAGATCTTCATCCCAAAGAGTCTTCTTCCTTTGACTGGTGGGGATAACCAGTTTGCCCGCCTTTTCGCCTCCTCGGATCATCTCGTGGCTGCCTTGCCTGTGCCAAGCACCCCGGCAACCGGGATACCACGTTTTACCACTACAGAGAATAAAAGGGTAGTACCTTTTAACCGGAGAACTCCGCGGCTGGTTTCTTCCCTGGCAGTGCAACGACCTTCAGCTTTCCTCCACGTCGAGATCTTCTCTTCCTCTGGACGATGCCATGACTTGCACCCGCTGCCAGGATCAACTGCCCCCACTGGAGGATTCTCTCCACTTTCAAGGTACTGTGTCCGCCTGGCTTCCCTCGCAACGGTTTGTGTGGGGTGTCTCTTAAATCCTCAACTTACCACTTGGGTTGGCCCTAGGCTGGCTAACTGAACGTTTCTGAGCTGAACTAATTCCTTTTTGAACTCCCTGCAAGACTTTTCAAGCCTTTTAAACTGTGTGATCTTGGGCGCAATGGTGTTCTACTCTCTCTAAGGGAGAGCCTGGCCTCTGAACTTTTTGCTCACAAGTAGACTTTGACTTTCCTGCCTTGCTGGGTGCTTCTAAAGTATTGTGTTGTGTGCTTTTCTAATTTCTGCCTTTTCCCTCCCTTTTTTGATAACTTATTGGAGTGCCATCTTTAGTTAAGCGCTCACCTCTGTCTGAAAATAAGTGGTGTTAACTAAGACTTGTCCAATAAGTAATAAGGGATGTATATATATTAATAGTGACTGTGTTTTGAACTTGCTTACAATAATAGTGCTGGAGTGTTTCTAAGTGTGTCTTTAAATAAATAATTATATACTTTGATACCAAAGCTCTGGTCAGTGTTTGCTTGTGCTACTGTATTTTGGTACCTATCTTTTATACTCTATATACTGTCTAACTCTTCTTGAGAGAAGTCTGGCTGCTCAGCCACAGCTACCAGGTATATCTGGGTGGTACAGACCGCTACCAATTGGGTTTACTGCCAACACCTGTAGTGTTAAGCCTTTTGCAGTGGTCCCTAAGGGAACTGCACAGGTTTCTGCCTACCACTGGTGTACAGCGGTGGGATTTGTATTGAGTATACATTTTAGTGTGCTTATAGATACCTTAGTGCAACTAACCACAAAGCATAGCACTAAAAAAACTTAATTTCTAACCTGTCAACTATGGAACGTAATAGTCAAGAGTCCCTTGCAACAAAAACTGCTGATTGTTTAAGAGTTCTCTGTAAGCATAAGAACCTCCTGACTAAAGGCAAGAAAATGGAGCTGATAGAAAGGTTGTTAGCAAACCAAAGTCTGGATGGTGGTTCAGAGGAACCTACCACTCCAGCAAATGAAGATAACAGCAATGATATTGATATTGAACCTAGTATTGATAACCTTGAGTCAGAAACAGAGAGGAGGGTGAAGATGATGTAGTTGTCTCCCCTAGTCCTCTACCTGCTCTGCCAGCTGTACCAACTGGACCTTTGCCAGGTCCCACACTTAGTCCTCAATATCTGGAACTAGAGAAAATGAAACTTGAATTGGAGTTTAAGAGACTTAATACTCAAGCAGAAGAAAGACACCAATAACTGAATCATCAAGAACTAAGGCTCAGGGAAATGGAGCTCAAGCATGAGTTAGAGATGAAGAAATTGTCTGTTGAAAATGCTTTTCTCTCCGGATCCTCTAGGAGTTCCAGTCCCAAAAGACCCCGGATGCCTAAAGAGCTTGTGGGTATGTATGAGCCTAAGTTGGATGTGTTGGATTGGTTGAGTTTGTTTGAGTATAATCATGGGCTCCAGAACATTACAGGAAATGAGTTAATTTCCTGGTTGTTCTCTAGGCTCCCCCCTGTTGCAACTGATGTGGTAATGGAGTTGGGGGAGGAGGATAAGAAGGATTATGAATGTGTGAAACTAGCTTTGATAGCTAGATTTGGGAAGACCCCTTCCCAGTACCTTAAGAGGTTTAGGACCCTCAAAAGCATGATGGTACCCCTTGGGATACCTGGGTGAGTGAAAGTTTGAAGAACTTAGAGGGATGGATTAAGGGTTACAAGGTGAACACTTATGAGGGAATGAATAATCTTGTGATGTTGGAGTCGATGTATGATGCCTGCCCTCCTGAGCTCAGACATCACTTGGCTGATTCAAAGGAATTAGATTCCAGAAAAGTAGCTAAGGCTGCTGACTTGTGGGTTGCCAACAGGGCTACTCACAAGGACTCTGGGGTAACTCAGAAAAAGGATGAGGGGAAACAGCCAAAAAGGACTCCAAAGAGAACTCTAATAATTCCAATCCCAAAGAGGGCCCCAAACAAAACAATAAGGGTAAGCCACAAGGGAAACCGAATCAGGCTAGTGTACCTTCTGGTGCCAAACCAGAAGGAGGTCAGAGCAAGCCACCATTCCAGAAAGCATTTGGTAAATGCTATGTTTGTGGATCGCCTGACCATGTGAAAGGGGATCCCAGATGCAAGGGTAAACCTTCAGGGATCCACACTGTCTCCTTAGCCTTCGCTCCAGAGGAGAAAGTACAGATGGCCAGTCGAAACTTTCTGTTACTAGCTGATGAACCCATTGGAGTCTCAGCTAGTGTTTCTTTAGTATCTCTGGGGTTGTGGGAATAACAGAATTTAGATGTGTATAATTCTATCCCAGATAATACTAAAGAGTATTATAAGGACAGCATCCAGGTGAATGGTGAGGAGACTCCTGCCATTAGGGACACTGGGGCCAGCATAACTGTGGTGGATAAATCATTTTTTCAGGCAGAGGATGTTGCTAAGGCACCCAAACGCCTCACCAAGTTAGCTGGAGGGCCTGTGCAGATGCTTCCCCAGTTACCAGTTCTCATCCAGTGTAATGACATGACTGTGAAGATACCTGTCAGCATACAAAGTGAGGTACCAGGAAGGGTTCTGTTGGGTAATGACCTGAAGACTCTTGGAGTAGTGTCACATACCCCCAGACCTCCTAGTAAAAGGTTACAGGAGCTCACCAGACCTGCAAGGGAGAGAACCATAAGAGGTACTCCCAAGGAGATGATGAAGAAGGATATCACTCCTACTCCACTGGAGTTACAACTTGCTATCTCTGAACAACAAGAAGCAAAGGGGAAACCCAAGACTTCTAGGAAACAGCCAGCAGCAAGCACTCCAGTGCTTCCAACAAGGACTTCCCCTAGGTTGTCCAAAGTTACACCTGTAACTCCCCCTCCAGCTGAGGCTGAGAGGGAGGTACAACCCTGTGTGGTTGAGCTGGACTCTGAAGAAGAGCTAGTGGAAGGCCAAGAACTCATTGGAGATCTGGATCCTGTTGACCATCCTGAACTGCAGTCTTTACTAGCAGAAGGTGGACCCAACAGGGCAGACTTCAGTAAGGGACGGAGAGAATGTCCAACTCTGGAAGGTCTTTGCCAACAGGCAGCTTCTCAGGCTGATGGGCAAGAGCCTGGGAAGTATAGGTTGCACTGGGAAGATGGCCTCTTCTACAGTGAACCAACTGGGTCTGCACCTGGAGACTACAAGCGGCTTGTAGTGCCTCAAGAAAACCGACAACAGTTCTTGCAACTGGCCCATGAGATTCCTTTGGCTGGTCACTTGAGTTTCAAGAAGACCAAGGAAAGGCTCTCACTCTATTTTTATTGGCCAAACATGGAGGCTGAGGTAGATAAGTTTTGCAAGAGCTGCCACACCTGCCAAACTTCTGGTAAGGTTGGTTCCAAGAATGTGGCACCTTTAGTGCCTCTCCCAGTTGTGGGAGTCCCATTTGAGAGGGCAGGGATTGACATTGTTGGCTCCCTTGATCCCCCAACCTCCTCAGGCAACAGGTTTATCCTTGTTGTAGTAGACCATGCTACTAGGTACCCTGAGGCAGTTCCTATGAGGACTGTTACAGCTCAGCCTGTGGCTAAGGCCCTCCTTGCTATTTTTACCAGGATTGGGTTTCCTAAGGAAGTAATCTCTGACAGGGGGTCAAATTTTATGTCCCACTACATGAAAGCCATGTGGAAAACCTGCGGAGTTACATACAAGTTCTCTACCGCCTACCACCCTCAGACAAACGGGTTGGGAGAAAGGTTCAACAGAACCATGAAGAGCGTGATAGGTGCTTTAGAAGATCCCCTTAAAAGAAAGTGGGACCTCCTATTGCCATGCCTTCTCTTTACATATAAAGAAGTCCCTCAGGAGGGAGTAGGTTATTATTCCTTTGAACTTCTTTATGGCCACCCAGTCAGAGGTCCATTGGCCCTGATTAAGGAGGGGTTGGAGTGTGCTCCTTCCCCCAAGCCAGTCAGAGTAACTGACTATGTGATAGGTCTCCGGAGGAGAATGTCACACATGATGGCGGAAGCTAGTGATAACCTGAAAGCTGGGCAAGCTTTGGTCAAACATTGGCATGACCAAAAGGCTAACATGGTTGAGTTCACTCAATACCAGCTAGTTCTAGTTATGATCCCCACAAGGCAGAAGGCCTTGCAAGATAAATGGATGGGACCCTTCAAGGTTGTGGGTAAACCTGGAGAGGTGAACTATCTGGTGGACTTGGGCAATCCCAAAGAGGCTCCCCGAGTCTTCCACACCAACCGACTAAAGGCGTATGTCTCAAGTAGGAGCCTTGAGGCTTACCCTTGGATGAAAAGGTTGAAGGAGTAAATCTCTCGTCAAATCTGGCACCTGAGCAACAAGAAGAGTGCAAATCTATGTTAAATCGGTTTGCCTCCTTGTTCCCACTTTCACCAGGCTTGACCCCTTGGGGCCAGCATGATATACTCACTGGTGACTGTCTGTCAGTCAAAAGCAGAGGATATAGAATGTCAGAAAATGTAAGGACCAACATCAAAGGGGAGGTCAAGAAGATGCTTGATCTCGGGGTGATAGAGCCCTCTACTAGTCCATGGTCTAGCCCAGTGTGTTAGTACCAAAGGCAGGATCCAAAGGATTGAGATTCTGTGTGGATTATAGAGCTCTTAATGCAGTCACCAAGACTGATGCCCACCGTTTGCCAAGGACAGATGAGTTGGTGGATAGACTTGGTTCAGCCAAGGTCCTCAGCACATTTGACCTTACGTCAGGCTATTGGCAAATAGCCCTGACAGACCATGCCAAGGAGAAAACTGCATTTCCTACCCCAGTTGGCTTATACCAATTTAAGGTTCTGCCTTTTGGACTGAAAAATGCACCTGCAACATTCCAAAGGATGGTAAATCAGGTTCTGGCTGGGATGGAGGACTTCTGCATGGCATACTTGGATGACATTGCAGTATTCAGCCAATCCTGGGAAGAGCATGTTAACCACCTAGGACATGTTTTGCAGGCTCTTGGACAGGCCAATCCGACCATAAAGGCAAGTAAATGCCAGATTGGTCAGAGTAAGGTGGTCTACCTTGGGCATGAGGTAGGAGGTGGAGAAATAAGGCCTTTGCTCAGTAAGATTGAAGCTGTGCAAAATTGGACACCACCTACTACTCAAACCCAGGTGAGAGCCTTCCTAGGCCTCACTGGGTATTACAGGAATTTCATAGAGAACTATGGGACCATAGCTTCTCCACTGAATGTAATCTCCTCTCCAAAATTCCCTAAAAAGGTCAAATGGAATGAGGAGTGCAATCAGGCCTTTGAAAACCTGAAGAAAGCTCTATGCCAAGCACCAGTATTGAGAGCTCCTGACTACCACCAAACTTTCATTGTGCAGACAGATGCTTCAAATGTAGGTATAGGTGCAGTCCTTAGCCAACTGGATGAGAAAGGTAGGGAACACCCCATTTGCTTCATCAGCAGAAAGCTGAAGGATCCTGAGACAAGGTGGGCAACAATTGAAAGAGAATGCTTTGCTATTGTGTGGGCACTGAAGAAGTTTAGGCCATACTTGTATGGCTCTACTTTTGTCATTCAGACTGACCACCAACCCTTGAGATGGTTGATGCAAATTAAGGGGGAAAACCCAAAACTACTGAGATGGTCAATCTGCCTGCAAGGGTTTGATTTCCCCATTGAGCACAGATCAGGGTGTCACCACCAAAATGCTGATGGTCTCTCTAGGATGTATGTCATCGACTAGATGTATGAGATTCATCCAGGAGTGGATTACATCCTCCTGTCCCTTAGTCTGGGGCGGGGGGGCGAGTGTTAGAGAGAATTCTCTGTTAAGGTTAATTTCCCAAACCTAGTGAGTCCCCCAGCAGCTTTGCTGGATTTTTGGGGTTTAATTTTTTCTCCTGCTAAGAGTGAGACTCTTTTTCTCCCACTCTTAGACATGATTTGAGATATCCTTTGACTTTGTAATGTGTTTTATGGGCTATGGGGTCTTTTACTCCATAGGGTTTCATGTGGTTTTTGTTAAGTGTGTTACACAGCACCCTCAGTGCAGTAACACAGGGGTGTCATAGTGACCCCCAAACATAGACTCCTTACCCTGGGACTGACTACTGTCTCCCAGGGCATGTAAAGTCACCATTGACTTTACTAGTCTTAAATTGGGAACAGAACCAGTACAAACCATCATATTGTGGAAGTACTGGTAGGGGTAATTAGATTGCCCCTGGGTCTGTTTTTCGAGGGGGCACTGTGCAGTCCCCCCTCGCCCAGTTTCTGGCTGGTGGCAGTGGTTACCACACAAAATATTCCTTAAGAATATTTACTATGGGATTTTCCCATTCATTTTAATCGCACCACTTTTTGGTGCAATGTTAATGATACCGCTGGGTTATTTATTTAATATTTATTCCCCGGTTGGGTCTTTTTGCCAGGACTCGGTTTCAAAATGGCGTTTGTGTTCGCCTCTGTAACTCCAACCCAAGTCGAGCCCTTTGTTCCACTTTTTGGCGGGCTTCTACACAGAAGCCTCCAAAAGTGGTGCCACTCTGTCTGGGTCTACAGGATGTGTGGGAGGGGGTTTAGGCACCCTGGACTGAGTTGCCTCGGCAACTCAAGTCGCACTCTTGTGTGATTGGCCCAGTGGTGAGCCGCCCGACTCACCACTTAGCATGTTTGAGTGACAGCTAGGACTGATGAATGGGGGTTTTCTGCATAAAAGCAGGGCTTTGGGGACTGGGACTTCAGACGTCGCCACAGGACCAAAGAATCCGAAGAGGGAAAAGCTGAGCCGATCTGCAACGACGACACCACCGGTGGAGCCCTACCGAACCGCCTCACTACTTCTTCCAACGACAGAGGAGATCTTCATCGCGAAGAGTCTTCTTCCTTTGACTGGTGGGGATAACCAGTTTGCCCGCCTTTTTGCCTCCCCAGATCATCTTGTGGCCGCCTTGCCTGTGCCAAGCACCCCGGCAACCGGGATACCACGTTTTACCACTACAGCGAATAAACGGGTAGTACCTTTTAACCGGAGAACTCTGCGGCTGGTTTCTTCCCTGGCAGTGCAACGACCTTCAGCTTTCCTCCACGTAGAGATCTTCTCTTCCTCTGGATGATGCCACGACTTGCACCCGCTGCCAGGAACAACTGCCCCCGCTGGAGGATTCTCTCCACTTTCAAGGTACTGTGTCCGCCTGGCTTCCCTCGCAACGGTCTGTGTGGTGTGTCTCTTAAATCCTCAACTTACCACTTGGGTTGGCCCTAGGCTGGCTAACTGAACTTTTCTGAGCTGAACTAATTCCTTTTTGAACTCCCTGCAAGACTTTTCAAGCCTTTTAAACTGTGTGATCTTGGCCGCATTGGTGTTCTACTCTCTCTAAGAGGGAGCCTGGCCTCTGAACATTTTTGCTCACAAGTAGACTTTGACTTTCCTGCCTTGCTGGATGCTTGTAAAGTATTGTGTTGTGTGCTTTTCTAATTTCTGCCTTTTCCCTCCCTTTTTTGATAACTTATTGGAGTGCCATCTTTAGTTAAGCGCTCACCTCTGTCTGAAAATAAGTGGTGTTAACTAAGACTTGTCCAATAAGGAATAAGGGATGTATATATATTAATAGTGACTGTGTTTTGAACTTGCTTACAATAATAGTGCTGGAGTGTTTCTAAGTGTGTCTTTAAATAAATAATTATATACTTTGATACCAAAGCTCTGGTCAGTGTTTGCTTGTGCTACTGTATTTTGGTACCTATCTTGTATACTCTATATACTGTCTAACTCTTCTTGAGAGAAGTCTGGCTGCTCAGCCACAGCTACCAGGTAAATCTGGGTGGTACAGACTGCTACCTATTGGGTTTACTGCCAACACCTGTAGTCTTAAGCCTTTTTCAGTGGTCCCTAAGGGAACTGCACAGGTTTCTGCCTAACACACATTCATCTGTATGCTCACTGGAATTCTGACTGGTGTACCATTGATAGTAAGAGTAACAGGTATTACTGGGAATATGAGAGGTCGGCCATCAGCCAACTTAGTGGGGGCCAGAGGAGCTCTGGCAACTTTCTCTGGGTCTACCCAGGTAGCGTCCACTACAGTTCGACTGCACCCACTATCCCTAAGAGCTGGAGTATCTACCCCATTGATCAGCAAACTGTCTTTAAAGTAGTGCTTGGTGTTATCTGGAATCCTAGCATAAGCCTCTGAGATTTTAGGCTCCCAAGAACCCAGGGAAACTAAAACTACCTCA
The DNA here is from genome assembly GCF_040938575.1 of Ambystoma mexicanum. Taxonomy (NCBI): domain Eukaryota; kingdom Metazoa; phylum Chordata; class Amphibia; order Caudata; family Ambystomatidae; genus Ambystoma; species Ambystoma mexicanum. Next base: position 504,304,334 of record NC_090929.1, on the reverse strand, counting down.
GCTTCTATCCCACCGGGGAAGGAGTCTGAGGAGAAGGATGCCCCTGTAATCTCTTCTTCCTCATAGGAGGAGAAGGCGAGATTAGCAGAGTGGACCCCCAAGGTTTTGACCTTACATCTGGGGTCCCCCTTCACATGGTAAGTTGCTCCACAAGCAAACCAAGATCCATTTGGTCTTTTTACATAGGGAGGCTTACTATAACCAGAGTTTTATTTTGGAGACTGACCTCAAATACCCTGTGAGTTCTCTTGTGTCTTACCCGTATTTCTTCTTTTGTGGCTCTTCTGGAAGGAGGTTTTATCAGTTTCTCCACCCTTCTTATCTTTGGACTTTTTCCCCTCCTCCTGCTTACCAGGATGAGTCTTGTCCTTATGGGACACCCTATGTGACACCCACAAATCTGCTGCTATGGCAAGTTTCTTAGGATCTATCTCCTTTGAATCTGCCAAGTGCTGCTTAAGCTCAGGGGAAGAAGATACAAAAATGTGTTCCAGCATGACAAGACAGATCATACCTGTAAGAGTTGAGACTTTATAACCTTCAACCCAGCCAGTCAAGTTCTTAAAGGATTCAGTTACATAAAATACCCAAGTGGCACCTTCTTTCTTTTTGTACTCTCTGAATCTTTTTAAGTATTGGGAAGGAGTCTTTCCAACCTTTAAGATGAGAGTTTGCTTCAACATTGCAAAATCTGCTCTCTCAGCTTTTGACATTTCCATAATGGCACTGCAGCCTGAATGGGGCAGTCTGCTAAGTAACCAGGCAGTTTTATCAGCCTTGTCAACTTGTTGAACTTCACAGGCATACTCAAATGCATTCAGCCAGTCCATAATGTCATTCTTTTCCTCATACACACTGAGAAGATCTTTAGGAAACCTTGGATGAGAGGAGGCCCCAGACCCATATCCAGGACCCTTGGATCCATTGGCAACCTGAAGCTTGGCCAGTTCCAACTGGTGATCCCTGTCTTTCTGTTTTTCTGCCTCGTCTATTTTCAGTTTGGTCATGTTAAATTCAAGCTCCTTCTGCCTAAACAGCAGTTCTTGCTTCTTGAATTCAAGCATGGCCTCACTTCCAGTACTGGCAGAGGAAACACTAGACATTACATCCTCCAAATCCTCCTGGGTCCCATGAACAAGTGCAGCAACAGAACTATCAGTTCTGCCAGTGTGAGCAGCCCCACCTCATTCTGTACTGTCCACAGGAGCTCTGGCATTAAGCTGAGCTTCCTGCCAGTCCATGATTCTTTGGATCATTTCCATTTTTGTGCCTTGAGCAGATACACTTCTCTCAGCACACATCCTTCTCAATGTTTCGGATTTAGAAGCATTCAAAGTTAACAAGGTGCTTGTTTCAATACTGCTTGATAGTACTATGGCCTTTTTCAGTTATACTACAACAATTCACTATGTGTCCGTGTCCTGTTAGGAACAACTTGAAATGCCTTCACTACTATACAACACTGGATACCTTCAGTCCTATCCCACCGCTGTACACCAATTTGTTAAGAAGGATTTCTGAACTCTGTCCAGGAGGGGCAGATGTTCAGAAGGCCAACCTAGTTTCTTGGAACAGGGGAACCTCTGGACAAGCCAGACCAATCAGGATAGCTATCGCAGGCCGTCAAGACTAATGGGGTAATTCCGAGGATGGCGGTAGGGGGTTAACGGCACCGGTAAGGATGACGGTGCCGTTAACCCCCTACCGCCGCATTCCGAGGTCCCTTAGCGGGTCCCACCAGGGCCGGCTGGTTTTACCAGCTGCCCTTAGCGGGGCCCGTTAAGGGACCATGGAGCTAATAACGGGCCCGCTGTTTGCGGGCCCGTTATTAGCTCCTACCCCATTCCCATTGAGCCTTGTGGGGGCTCAAATGGGAATGGGGAATTGTATTCGAAATGGGCACTTGCCGGGTCCGGATAGTTTTAGTTTAGTTTCTTTATTTGTACCGCGCGCTGAACCCTGGGGTAACCGGGCGCCGGAGACTTAGAGGAGGTTACAGCATAGTAAATACATACAATACATACTACAATACAACAACAGTAAGTGCAGTAGACCGGGTTACATGATTGTCGACAAAGGAGATGAGGAGATGAGTACATTAAGCAGAATTTTTGTTGAAAAGCCATGGTTTTGTTTTGGCTCTAAAAGTCCAAAAGGAGGGTTCTGCTCTAAGGTTCAGCGGCATAGCGTTACATACTTTGGCAGCTAGGTCCGGGAAGCTGGAGCCACCTGCTTCTTTTAGGGAGAATTTGGGGACGGATAGGCAGTGTGAGTATGGCGTTCTAGTTTGTCTGGTTGATGGGTGATTGAGGAACTTGTCTGCCAAGTATTTGGGCGCATCATTGGAGCGGCATTTATGGACGATGACGAGGGATCCGAGAGTGATTCTGTCTCGTACAGGGAGCCAGTGTGCATTTTGTCTGATGCTGTAGATGTGTGCGTGTTGTGGGATACTCAGGGTGGCTCTGAGGGCATTGTTTTGAAGTACCTGTAGTTTTGTTCAGATTGCGTTCTGACGTGCCGAGAAAGAGAGTATTACAGTAGTCCATTTTTGAGAGCACTAGCGCTCTGGCTAGTGTAATGCAACTGGATGGTGAGAGGAAGGGTTTGCAGGTGTTGATAAGCTTATTTGTATAAGCTGTGGATGAGGCTGTGGCGTTCACCTGTCTTTTGAGCGAGAGAGTGGAGTCTAGATAGACCCCAAGGGTTTTAATTTCTTTGGCCACTGTGATTAGGTTACCGTCTATGTTGATAGAAGCGTAACGGGGGTCTAGTTTGTTTAACTGTGGTTGGGAGCCGACAAGGAGGAGCTCAGTTTTCTCGTCGTTGAGGCATAAGCCATGTTCTGCCATCCAGGCTTGGATCTCCAAGTAGAGGTTGTTGATCCTGGTGGAGTCCTCTTCATAGCACCCTGATAGGGTGATGAGAACCTGGGTATCGTCAGCATAGTTTGTATATGTGACGCCCAGGTTATCAAGGCGGTCGAACAATAGCTTGGTGAACATATTGTGTAGGGTTGACGAGACGCACGCGCCTTGGGGGACGCCACAGATGATGGGGATAGGGTGGGCTGAAGCCCCCGGGGAGAAGACCCAGGTGGTTCGGTTGGCTAGGAAGGACTGGATCCAAGCAGTCGCCTGGTTAGAGAAGGCCGCTGAGGTCGTCGGATGTTCCGTGAGGCTCTGATGGTCAACGAGGTCAAAGGCTGCTGATAGATCTAGCAGTAAGAGAATGGCTAGATTGCCCTTGTCCTTTGTCTCGTCCATCTAGATGTTTAGGTCCAATAGGGCTGACTCTGTTCCGTGCCTTGGCCTGAAGCAGGATTGTCTGAGGCCCAGGAGGTTGTTGTCTTCCAGGTGCTTCTGAATTAGCAGGTAGGCCACTCTGTCTAAGATCTTTAGGATGTAGGGAAAGGTGGTGATTGGCCTGTAGTTGGTTGGGTTATTGGGGTCTAGGTTAGTTTTTTTTATAGTAGGGGCATGACCCAGGCCTCCTTGAGGCTGCTAGGGACTGAGCTTGATTTGAAGGATGCGTTGATAAGGGCTGTTATGAAAGGGGCCAGATTGTTGGCGCCTTCCTGGATGATGGGAGCTGGGCATGAGTCCCCTTGGTATCGGGAGGGTTTGAGGCCCTTGATGATGCTTTCTACTTCTTTAGTGGATACCGGGGAGAAGGAGAAAGGGGGGCATGTGGGAGCTTTGGGGGTGAGAGGTGGTGGATAGTTTGTTTTTTTGGATAGGCTAAGCTTTTTCTGCTCGATTTTGGATTGTAACATGGCAATTTTGTCTGCCAAGGCTTTTTGGACCCTCTCGCACCAGTCTGCATCTTTCATGCATGTTTCTGCAAGTGTGGGAGAGGATTTGAGTTCCCTGAGGATGTTGAAGAGCTCCTTTGTTTTGGATTTGGCGCTCTCAATTCTGTTGTCGTATATCTCTTTTTTGGCATTGAGGATGGCAGTTTTGTAGGTGGTAGCTGCTATCGTGAGTTGTGTTGTGTTGGTTTGGTTTGGTGTTTTTCTCCAGGTGGCTTCTGCGGCTAATTTGGAATTCCAGAGGATTTTTAGCTCCGGAGTGAACCATTTGTTCAGGTGGGCTGCCGGTTTGGCTTTGGTGAGTTTGATGGGAGCAATGATATCTACTGCTGATTCAAGCGTTTTATTATAGAGGTCAGCAAGTTTATCTGCATCTAGGTTGGCGTAGTTTGCGGGGGTAAGGATGTTCTGTATAAATGGGCGAAGGTTCTGCAAGGTGATGTTGCAGTTTTTGCTGGTGAGTGTTTGTGGGACGATGAATGTGGGAGTGTTTGGTTGTGACTTCCCTTGGATGGAGAAGGAAATGGCGTGGTGGTCAGACCATCCAATTGGCTCATTTTTAAGGATGGCTGTGGAGCAGTTGAGATCTGCTAACCAGTCCACGGTTCTACCTTTGTTGTGAGTAGGAGCTGTGATTCTGAGCTTGAACCCTAGTTAGGAGATGCTGTTTTCCAGGGAGAGTGCATTGGCATCCTTTGGATCGCCGAGACCGAGGTTAAGGTCACCTAGTAGGATGATTTGAGCTCCTGTTTTGGTATTTTGGTTTCGGAATGTCCCGGGAAGTCCCCATTCCGACTACCCGGACACGAGTTTGGAGGCAGCCATGGTGCTAATAGCACCATGGCTGCCTCCAAACTCTGAATGACCCCCCCAAGTCTTAGGAGGGGTGAGGGTGACTGAAGGACCTCAATGAGCACACAGAGCAAGGACACTTACAAATTACTTACAAATTAAAAATATAGACACATTTATTACAAGGCCTTTGTAACACAGACTATAGCAAAGAATCACAGTAACACTAAGTAAACAAATACATCAAACTCAATACAATATATATACAAGACCAGGGGGGTCTAAAGGGATGACTACACAAAATATGTTAACAACCTAGAGGGGAAGGAAACCGGCAGTGCAGTTAATCTTTAGTCCCAATTCAACATCAGTTATTCACCTAACTAAGAGGCAGTCCAAGCCCTAAGAAGAGTGGAGCCTTGTGCTTAATAGTACATGTGTGCCAATTCACGCGGTTGTTCCAATGGACAAAGCCGGGTCTCTTTAGGGGTCTCTAACAGCACGGGAAGGTGGATAAGGCGATGAAGAATAAGTTCCCACTATTCAAGAAGGACCTGCACTTGAAGGCAGAGGCAGTTTGAGAGTTCGGGATGGAGTCCCTATTTCGCAATAGCAGTGGACAGGAGAGGGGCCCCAGGGGGCCACTCATGCGTAAAGTTGGGCTCTGGCGCTAGGGGCCACCGGTTGGGGTAAACATTACTCACCGGTCCCTGAGGCAAGGAGACCTAAACTTCAGCAGGTTAGTCCAATTCGGTTGCAGGTTCGACAGTGGCAAAAAGGACGTCTCAGCACCTTTTAGTTCCTGAGTTCCAGAGAGGATTTCCAAATGGGACAGTGGTGATTTCTCCGCTCTGGGTGGATGAATCGCCCCAGTTTCACTGCAGCAGGCTTCAGGGGCAAGAGGGTCGCAAATGCAGCGGACTTGCAAGGGACGTTGCCGCAGCAGGGCAACACGCGTGTACTCCGGTCCGGGCGCACTCGTCTCACTTCAGACCTGTGAATGCCAAGTGTACGAAATTTGGTGTGAGGGTGCCGTGGGCACAGTGCTAGCAGTTATACCAAGTTTCGAGGGCCTCCTCGAAACGATGGTGGAGACAGAGCAAAGGTCCTGCGTAAGCTGGTCAGCCCACTGGTTGGCCCAGGGACACTTCCGAGAAAGCTTACTTGCAGGTTTTGGTGAAGGTGCCGAGAATAGTTGGTCCTACTATTCCAATGGGTTGAAGCATCTTCGTAGACCTTCTAGGATGACCAGATGCATAGGGGTCCCACGGGACGACAGAGGGTGCAGGGTGCCAAACCTTCCAGCGGGTCACCAGCGGTTCCTTGACTCAGCTTCATAGTTGCAGGATACTTGGATCCTATCCTTTGTTCATTGAGAACTCAGGAGATCGACATGGTGGTGGTGTTTCCAGCCTCCTCTTATCCAAAGTTGCCTTCACGCCAAAACGGAGAGGACCCAATGGGATAGCTGCTCACAAACACACACTCCATACATGGACCAATCACAGACCTCGGTGGTCTCAAGTATTCAGGACACTCCAGACTCTATGGCACCCAGGATGTGTATTGGGACCAGACATCCCAGCCCAGATCCTGGAGGTACACACACCAGGCACGCAGAAGCCTGCGAAAACATTTGGATTCCTGGGAAAATGCATGACCAAATAAGGACTGGCCCGGGTCGACTCGACCTTGGGAAGTTGAAGGGGGAAGATGGCCAAAGGACAGGACAAAGAACCTCATGGCATGGCCCTTTTGAAGCCAGGCCACCTATTTGTGCCAAACGAGGTTAACGTGGCAGGAAAGGGTTAAAAATAATGTGAAACGATAGCTGTACCGTATAGTAAGATTGTACACTTGTTACATGTTGCACAAAAGTTGCAGCATGAGGAAAAGGACTAAGGGAAACAAAGTCTCCCAGTACTGACTGTCTTAAGAGCATGTCAGTTTCCCCATAAAAAGTGAGCGAAAGCCCAGAGAAGCGCAGCTGAAGGCTGTGCTTCTCTGGCAAAGTCAGTCAGGTATGCATAAACAGCAGCAAAAAGTTTGGGGGTTGACATTTGGAGGGAAAATTACATACACATATGAAATCTTTTCTAACAGGTGTTCCATATGGAGGGGGCTGGCTGCAGGGTGGCGTCATGGGTGATGGGGGCTGGGGTGGGGCTATCCCATGTGGAGGGGGCTGCCTGCAGGATGGTGTCACTGGTAATGGGGGCTGAGGTGGTGGTGTCCGATGTGGAAGGGGCTGCCTGCAGGGTGGGGTCATGGGTGATGGAGTGGGCTATCCCATGTGGAGGGGGGCTGCCTGCAGGGTGGGGTAACGGGTGATGGGGACTGGGGTGTACCATGTGGAGGGGGCTGCCTGCAGGGTGGGGTCATGGGTGATGGGGGCTGGGGTGTCTCATGTGGAGGGGGCTGCCTGCAGTGTGGGGTCATGGGTGATGGGGTGTCCCATGTGGAGGGGGTTGCCTGTAGGGTGGGGTCATGGGTAATGGGGGCTGCGGTGAGGGTATGCCATGTGGAGGGGGCTGCCTGCAAGGTGGCGTCATGGGTAATGGGGGCTGCGGTGAGGGTATGCCATGTGGAGGGGGCTGCCTGCAGGGTGGGGTCACGGGTGGTGGTGGCTGGGGTGTCCCATGTGGAGGGGGCTGCCTGCAGGGTGGGGTCATCGGTGATGGGGGCTGGGTTGTCCCATGTGGAGGGGGCTGCATGTAGGGTGGGGTCACAGGTGATGGGGGCTGGGATGTCTCATGTGGAACAGGCTGCCTGCAGGGTGGCTTCACAGGTGATGGGGGCTGGGGTGGGTGTATCCCATGTGGAGGGGGCTGCCTGCAGGGTGGGGTCATGGGTGATGGGGGCTGGGGTGTCCCATGTGGGGGGCTGCCTGCAGGGTGACGTCACGGGTGATGGGGCTGGGGTGTCCCATGTGGAGGGGGCTACCTGCAGGGTGGCGTCACGGTTGATGGGGGCTGCGGTGGGGGTATCCCATGTGGAGGGACTGCCTGCAGGGTGGCATCATGGGTGATGGGGGTATCCTATGTGGAGGGGGCTGCCTGCAGGGTGGTGTCACGGGTGATGGGGGCTGGGGTGGGGGTGAACCATGTGGAGGGGGCTGCCTGCAGGGTGTGGTCACGGGTGATGGGGGCTGGGATGTCCCATGTGGAGGGGGCTGCCTGCAGTGTGTCGTCACAGGTGAGGGGGGCTAGGGTGGGGGTATCCCTAATGGAGGGGGCTGCCTGCATGGCAGGGACACGGGTGATGGGGGTTGGGGTGTCCCATGTGGAGGGAGCTGCCTGCAGGGTGGCGTCATGGTGGGAGCTGGGGTGTCCCATGTGGAACAGGCTGCCTGCGGTGTGGCATCACAGGTGATGGGTGCTGGGGTGGGGATATCTCATGTGGAGGGGTTTGCCTGCAGGATGGGGTCATGGGTGATGGAGGCTGGGGTGTCCCATGTGGAGGGGCTGCCTGCAGAGTGGGGTCACGGGTGATGGGGCTGTGGTGTCCCATGTGGCACAGGCTGCCTGCAGGGTGGCCTCATGGGTGATGGGGGGGCTAGGGTGTCCCATGTGGAGGGGGCTGCCTGCAGGGTGGCATCACAGGTGATGGGGGCTGGGGTGGGGGTATCCATGTGGAGGGGCTGCATGCAGGGTGGCATCATGGGTGATGGGGTATCCCACATGGAGGGGGCTGCCTGCAGGGCGGGGACATGGGTGATGTGGGCTGGGGTGTCCCATGTGGATGGGGCTGCCTGCAGGGTGGGGTCATGGGTGATGGGGGCTGGTGTGTCCCATGTGGAGGGGGCTGCCTGCAGGGTGGCATCATGGGTGATGGTGGGGCTAGGGTGTCCCATGTGGAGGGGGCTGCCTGCAGGGTGGCATCACAGGTGATGGGGGCTGGGGTGGGGGTATCCCATGTGGAGGGGCTCCATGCAGGGTGGCATCATGGGTGATGGAGGTATCCCATTTGGAGGGGGCTGCCTGCAGGGTGGGGTCACAGGTGATGGGGCTGGGGTGTCCCATGTGGAGGGGGCTGCCTGCAGGGTGGGGTTACGGGTGATGGGGGGCTGGGGTATCCAATGTGGAGAGGGCTGCCTGCAGGGTGGCATCACGGGTGATGGGGGCTGGGGTGGAGGTAACCCATGTGGAGGGGACTGCCTGCAGGGTGGCGTCACGGGTGATGGGGGGCTGTGGTGGGGGTGTCCCCTGTGGACTACGCTGCCTGCAGGGTGGTGTCACGGGTGATGGGGGCTGGCGTGTCCCATGTGGAGGGGGCTGCCTGCAGGGTGCAGTCATGGGTGATGGGGGCTGTTGTGTGGGTGTCCCATGTGGAGGCGGCTGCCTGCAGGGTGGGGTCATGGGTGATGGGGGCTGGGGTGTCCCATGTGGAGGGGGCTGCCTGCAGGGTGGCGTCATGGGTGATGGGGGCTAGGGTGTCACATGTGGAGGGGGTTTCCTGCAGGGTGGGGTTGGGTCACGGATAATGGGGGCTGGGGAGTCCCATGTGGAACAGGCAGCCTGCAGTGTGACATCACAGGTGATGGGGGCTGGGGTGGGGATATCTCATGTGGAGCGGTTTGCCTGCAGGGTGGGGTCACGGGTGATGGGGCTGTGGTGTCCCTTGTGGTGCAGGCTGCCTGCAGTGTGTCGTCACAGGTGAGGGGGGCTAGGGTGGGGGTATCCCTAATGGAGGGGGCTGCCTGCATGGCAGGGACACAGGTGATGGGGGCTGGGGTGTCCCATGTGGCGGGAGCTGCCTGCAGGGTGGCGTCATGGTGGGAGCTGGGGTGTCCCATGTGGAACAGGCTGCCTGCCGTGTGGCATCACAGGTGATGGGTGCTGGGGTGGGGATATCTCACGTGGAGGGGTTTGCCTGCAGGGTGGGGTCATGGGTGATGGAGGCCGGGGTGTCCCATGTGGAGGGGCTGCCTGCAGAGTGGGGTCACGGGTGATGGGGCTGTGGTGTCCCATGTGGCGCAGGCTGCCTGCAGTGTGGCGTCACAGGTGAGGGGGGCTGGGGTGGGGGTATCCCACATGGAGGGGGCTGCCTGCAGGGCGGGGACACGGCTGATGGGGGCTGGGGTGTCCCATGTGGAGGGAGCTGCCTGCAGGGTGGCATCACAGGTGATGGGGGCTGGCGTGGGTGTATCCCATGTGGAGGGGGCTGCCTGAAGGGTGGCATAATGGGTGATGGGTGATGGGGGCTGGGGTGTCCCATGTGGAGGGGGCTTCCTGCAGGGTGGGGTCACGGATAATGGGGGCTGGGGTGTCCAATGTGGAGGGGGCTGCCTGCAGGGTGGGGTCACAGGGAATGAGGGGTGAGGTGTCCCATGTGGAACAGGCTGCCTGCAGTGTGGCATCACAGGTGATGGGGGCTGAGGTGGGGGTATCTCATGTGAGGTGTTTGCCTGCAGGGTGGGGTCACGGGTGATGGGGCTGGGGTGTCCCATGTGGAGGGGGCTGCCTGCAGGGTGGGATTACGGGTGATGGGAGTTGGGGTATCCCATGTGGAGAGGGCTGCCTGCAGGGTGGGGTGACTGGTGATGGGGCTGGGGTTGGGGTGTACCATGTGGAGGGATCTGCTTGCAGGTTGGGGTCACAGGTGATGGGTGTCCCATGTGGAGGGGCCTGCCTGCAGGGTGGGGTTACGGGTGATGGGGGTTGAGGTATCCCATGTGGAGAGGGCTGCTTGCAGGGTGGCATCACGGGTGATTGGGCTGGGGTGTCCCATGTGGAGGGGGCTGTCTGCAGGGTGGGGTCACGGGTGATGAGGGCTGGGGTGTCCCATGTGGAGGGGGCTGCCTGCAGGGTGGCGTCACGGGTGATGGGGGCTAGGGTGTCCCATGTGGAGGGGGTTTCCTGCAGGGTGGGGTCACGGATAATGGGAGCTGGGGTGTTCCATGTGGAACAGGCTGCCTGCAGTGTGGCATCACAGATGATGGGTGCTGGGGTGGGGATATCTCATGTGGAGGGGTTTGCCTGCAGGGTGGGGTCATGGGTGATGGAGGCTGGGGTGTCCCATGTGGAGGGGCTGCCTGCAGAGTGGGGTCACGGGTGATGGGGCTGTGGTGTCCCATGTGGCGCAGGCTGCCTGCAGTGTGGCGTCACAGGTGAGGCGGGCTGGGGTGGGGGTATCCCACATGGAGGGGGCTGCCTGCAGGGCGGGGACACGGGTGATGGGGGCTGGGGTGTCCCATGTGGAGGGAGCTGCCTGCACGGTGGCGTCATGGGTGATGGGGGCTGAGCTGGGGATATCCCATGTGGAGGGGGCTGCCTGCAGGGTGGCATCACAGGTGATGGGGGCTGGCGTGGGTGTATCCCATGTGGAGGAGGCTGCCTGAAGGGTGGGGTCACGGATAATGGGGGCTGGGGTGTCCAATGTGGAGGGGGCTGCCTGCAGGGTGGGGTCACGGCGAATGAGGGGTGGGGTGTCCCATGTGGAACAGGCTGCCTGCAGTGTGACATCACAGGTGATGGGGGCTGAGGTGGGGGTATGTCATGTGAGGGGTTTGCCTGCAGGGTGGGGTCACGGGTGGTGGGGCTGAGGTGTCCCATGTGGAGGGGGCTGCCTGCAGGGTGGGGTTACGGGTGATGGGGGCTGGGGTATCCAATGTGGAGAGGGCTGCATGCAGGGTGGCATCACGGGTGATGGGGACTGGGGTGGAGGTAACCGATGTGGAGGGGACTGCCTGCAGGGTGGCGTCACGGGTGATGGGGGGCTGGGGTGGGGGTGTCCCCTGTGGAGTATGCTGCCTGCAGGGTGGGGTCACGGGTGATTGGGGCTGGGATGACCCATGTGGAGGGGGCTGCCTGCAGGGTGGGGTCATGGGTGATGGGGGCTTGGGTGGGGGTGTCCCATGTGGAGGGGGCTGCCTGGAGGGTGGTATCACGGGTGATGGGGCTTGGGTGTCCCATGTGGAGGGGGCTGTCTGCAGGGTGGGGTCACATGTGATGGGGGCTAGGGTGTCTCATGTGGAGGGGGGTTTCCTGCAGGGTGGTGTCACAGACAATGGGGGCTGGGCTGTCCCGTGTGGAACCGGCTGCCTGCAGTGTGGCATCATAGGTGATGGGGGCTGGGTTGGGGATAGCTCATGTGGAGGGGTTTGCCTGCAGGGTGGGGTCATGGGTGATGGGGGCTGGGGTGTCCCATGTGGAGGGGCTGCCTGCAGAGTGGGGACATGGGTGATGGGGTTGTGGTGTCCCATATGGCGCAGGCTGCATGCAGTGTAGCATCACAGGTGAGGGGGGCTGGGGTGGGGGTATCACACATGGAGAGGGCTGCCTGCAGGGCGGGGACACGTGTGATGGGGGCTGGGGTGTCTCATGTGGAGGGAGCTGCCTGCAGGGTGGTGTCATGGGTGATAGGGGCTGAGGTGGGGATATCCCATGTGGAGGGGGCTGCCTGCAGTGTGGCATCACGTGATGGGGGCTGGCATGGGTGTATCCCATGTGGAGGGGGCTGCCTGAAGGGTGGCATCATGGGTGATGTGGGATGGGTTGGGGGTGTACCATGTGGAGGGGGCTGCCTGCAGGGTGGCATCACAGGTGATGGGTTCTGGTGTGGGTGTATCCCGTTTGGAGGGGGCTGCCTGAAGGGTAGCATCACTGGTGATGGGGCTTGGGTGTCCCATGTGGAGGGGGCTGTCTGCAGGGTGAGGTCACGTGTGATGGGGCTAGGGTGTCCCATGTGGAGGGGGGTTTCCTGCAGGGTGGTGTCACAGATAATGGGGGCTGGGGGGTCCCGTGTGGAACAGGCTGCCTGCAGTGTGGCATCACAGGTGATGGGGGCTGGGTTGGGGATATCTCATGTGGAGGGGTTTGCCTGCAGGGTGGGGTTATGGGTGATGGGGGCTGGGGTGTCCCATGTGGAGGGGCTGCCTGCGGAGTGGGGACACGGGTGATGGGGTTGTGGTGTCCCATATGGCGCAGGCTGCCTTCAGTGTATCGTCACAGGTGAGGGGGGCTGGGGTGGGGGTATCCCACATGGAGAGGGCTGCCTTCAGGGCGGGAACACGGGTGATGGGGGCTGGGGTGTCTCATGTGGAGGGAGCTGCCTGCAGGGTGGCATTACACGTGATGGGGGCTGGCATGGGTGCAACCCATGTGGAGGGGGCTGCCTGAAGGGTGGCATCATGGGTGATGTGGGATGGGTTGGGGGTGTACCATGTGGAGGGGGCTGCCTGCAGGGTGGCATCACAGGTGATGGGTTCTGGTGTGGGTGTATCCCGTGTGGAGGGGGCTGCCTGAAGGGTGGCATCATGGGTGATGAGGGCTGGGGTGGGGGTGTCCCATGTGGCGGGGGCTGTCTGCAGGATGGGCTCACGGTGATGGGGGCTGGGCTATCCCATGTGCAGGTGGCTGCCTGCAGGGTGGGCTCACGGGTGATGGGTGCTGGGGTGGGGGTATCCCATGTGGAGGGGACTGCCTGCAGGGTGGGGTCACGGGTGATGGGGACTGGGGTGTCCCATGTGGAGGGGGCTGCCTGCAGGGTGACCTCACGGGTGATGGGGGCTGGGGTGGGGGTATCCTATGTGGATGGGCTGCCTGCAGGGTAGCATCATGGGTGATGGGGGTATCCCATTAGGAGGGGGCTGCCTGCAGGGTGGTGTCACGGGTGATGAGGGCTGGGGTGGGGGTGTACCATGTGGAAAGGGCTGCCTGCAGGGTGGGGTGACGGGTGATGGGGGCTGGGGTGTGGGTGTACCATGTGGAGGGATCTGCTTGCAGGTTGGGGTCACGGGTGTTGGGTGTCCCATGTGGAGGGGACTGCCTGCAGGGTGGGGTTACGGGTGATGGGAGTTGGGGTATCCCATGTGGAGAGGACTGTCTGCAGGGTGGGGTCATGGGTGATGGGGGCTGGGGTGGGGGTGTCCCATGTGGAGGGGGCTGCCTGCAGGGTGGCATCACGGTTGATCAGGGCTGGGGTGTCCCATGTGGAGGGGGCTGTCTGCAGGGTGGGGTCATGGGTGATGGGGGCTGGGGTGTCCCATGTGGAGGCGGCTTCCTGCAGGGTGGGGTCAGTGATAATGGGGGCTGGGGTGTCCCATGTGGAGGGGGCTGCCTGCGGGGGGGGTCACGGTGAATGAGGGGTGGGGTGTCCCATGTGGAACAGGCTGCCTGCAGTGTGGCATCACAGGTGATGGGGGCTGAGGTGGGGGTATCTCATGTGAGGGGTTTGCCTGCAGAATTGGGTCACGGGCGATGGGGGCTGGGGTGTCCCATGTGGATGGGGCTGCCTGCAGGGTGGGGTCACGGGTAATGGGGGCTGTGGTGTCCCATGTGGCGCAGGCTGCCTGCAGTGTGGCGTCACAGGTGAGGGGGGCTGGGGTGGGGGTATCACACATGGGGGGCTGCCTGCAGGGTGGGGTCACGGGTGATGGGGGCTGGGGTGTCCCATGTGGAGGGGGCTGCCTGCAGGGTGGCGTCATGGGTGATGAGGGCTGGGTTGGGGGTGTCCTATGTGGAGGGGGCTGCCTACAGGTTGGGTTCATGAGTGATGGGGGCTGGGGTGTCCCATGTGGAGGGGGCTGCCTACAGGGTGGGGTTAGGGGTGATGGGTGCTGAGGTATCCCATGTGGAAGGGGCTGCCTGCAGGGTGGTGTCACGGTTGATGGGGGCTGGTGTGGGCGTATCCCATGTGAATGAGGCTCCCTGCAGGGTGGTGTCACAGGTGTTGGGGTGTCCTATGTGGAGGGCGCTGCCCCTGCAGGGTAGGGTTACGGGTGATGGGGGCTGGGGTGCCCCATGTGGAGGGGTCTGCCTGCAGGGTGGTGTCACAGGTGATGAGGTCTGGGGTGGGGTTGTCCCATGTGGAGGGGCCTGCCTGCTGGTTGGGGTCATGGATGATGGTGTCTGGGGTGTCCCATGTGGAGGGGGCTGCCTGCAGGGTGGCGTCACAGGTGATGGGGTCTGGGGTATCCCATATTGAGGGGGCTGCCTGCAGGGTTGGGTCACAGGTGATGGGGTCAGGGGGTGTCCCCTCTGGAGGGGGCTTCGTGCCGCGGATTGCAAGAGTGTTGGGGCGCCATTTGACTGGTGGTGGGCTAGGCCTTTCAGGGGGTGTTGTTGCACGATTACACTCGGGTGCAAACGGGGATCGCGTTGTGTTTTCGTGCGATTACGCTGGGGTGCTGCTGGGGATTGCAAGGTGTTTTCATGCAATTACGCTGGGGTGTGGATGGAGATCACGGGGTGTTTTCACGCGATTGGGTGGGGTGTGGCCGGGGATGTAAGTTTCAAAAGACTTATGAGAAGAGGGAATTCTAGTCTGCAAATAATTGAATGCTTATGCTTCATCCTCCCACAAGAAGGGAGACTGCTGCTTCAGGTGTGAAATAGTGAAGGAGGATTCAGAATTTTAAACCCCTTATGTATTTTCGTTACCCCCGAGAGCCAGAGACTTCCATTAACATTTAAGTCATTCATTAAAGCTGGCTCTGATACCCTACATTTATTTAAGAAGAGCAGAACATAGTCTGCATACAGTGGACAATTAGGGTCTTCCTTGATCCACCTCATCCCCAGAAGATTATCCCTTGCGCAAAAGCTATGAACAAAGGGATCCATTGCTGAGGCGAAGATCAGGGAAGGAAGGGGCAGCCTTGTCTGGCCTCCCTTGGGATAGTAATATTCCTTATAATAGATCAATTGACTCAGATTTTAGCAGAGGTGTTATGTAAATTTGCCCTAACAAAACTTACAAATGATTGGCCAAAGCCATAGGACTTTGCACAGTCAAAAATAAAGGCCTTATTCGTGTCAAAGGAAAGCACATTCTTGGAATTCCCCAAAGCCTCTCCTCTTGTAATCTGGTTGATCACCAGTCTGATGTTATCACTGTAGAATAAAACATGTTCTTAGCCGGTCCACTAGTGAAGGGAGGGCCATCATCAGGTAGTTGTTCAGAACCTTGGGGGACAGTTTGTCTGCATTAAGTAAAGCAATTGGACTTTAGGACTCACATTCTGAGGCTGCATTACCGGGTTTCAAGAGAAGCATGGTAACCGACTGTGCCATTGAGGGAGTGATGGAGCCTGTCCTTAGAAAATAATTGAAGAGGATGTTAGGTGATCGAGAAGGAGCAACTTGAATGTTTTGTTGAAGAGGTATTGTAAGGAACTCATGATGGCAACAATAAAGACAGACACAAATGATCACAGACTAAGGGTGTTTAATAAACTGTATGAATGGGTTGAACAAATGGCTAATCTAAACCCAAATCTAAGATGGGAGCAATCTACGACCATCAAATAATAATAAGGCAGTCCTAGTGGCATCTTGTCAAATAAAAGGACTTATACTAACAAACCTATTGCCAGTCCTTACAGCTAAATTACAAAAATAGTGTGTGATAGTGTTCACAAGAAAAGAAAGCAGTGTTCACAAAAGAAATTATAAGTCAGGATGGTATAGCGAGATCGCCCTTCCTCACGTTTTTAGCACAGGACAAGGCGGGCCTCTTGAGCACAACACACAACTGGGCTTTTCCAGCACAAGGCTATTGTTCTTCTCAGCTATATCAGGATCTGCGGTGGTCAAGTCACTTTACCCAAAGTCTCTTGCCTCCGAGGGTCTGATGTGTCCAATGGTTACCAAAACAAAAGTTCCTTTCCGTATATATGTTGGGTGATGACTTTTCACCTCTGGATTCCCCCTTCAGGGCTCAGACCCTTCACGAATGTTAGCCTCCCTCCGTCTGGTTCACTACAGCTTTTTACTCAAAAGATTTCACCTGTTATATTCACGAGTCTCATTGTCCTTTTAAACAATCTTTTTTCTGTGGACATCCCTCAGCCGGGTTCACTCTTTGTCAACACAATGCTCCTGGGGTTATCATGTGTCACCCCATTTTGTAGGCATCCCTCAGCCGGGGTCACACTTACCAGCTATACAGTTCACTTTGCTTTATCGCAGTACAGGATTTACTTCCTTTAGCCTTCCTCTTCATCCCTCCGTCAGGTTCACATAGCCATTGGTTATAGGTCCAAGACTTTCAACTGTACAAGGGGTTTTGCTCAACCCTCGTATAACCACTTTGACCTCTTACAATGGGCAGAGTCTTTTGATTGAGTGCCCATGTGGCGCCGGACCACTCTGCAGCTGGTCTCACCGTGCAGTTTTAACAGTTCTGCTACACGCAGAGTGTTTGTTCTTTACTTCATCTTATGTTGCCACTTGCAAACTTTGCTCAACATAGTTCGCTTTACTATCGGTTCTCCCTCCGATTCACCAGCTGTGATGAACCGCTTGGCGTTTCTTGTCTCTGGAGTCAAGGACGATACCACATTAGCGAGCGTCTCTCCCTGCCTTGGTTATCAGTGTAGGAGGGCTGTGTGCACCGTTGACATCTGCTACACCACACACTGGCTGTTATTCCCGGTCTTACGATTCCTTTCACAGAGGCTTTGCAGGGCTGGGTCGCAAAGGCCAAAGCCACTTCTCTCCTTGTCGTCCTTTCGGTTCTAGCCGCCTTTCTCCTCCTCTTGAACTGCCGTCCTGGAATAACGAACTTGTTGTGCGTTCTGCCTTGCTCGTAGTGTGCTCTCGTGCTCCACCTTTTAAGCTTGTGGGGAAGGGAAAGGGCTGTCAAATGTGTGTGGTTATTATCAATTGCCTGACTCTACCTGACCCTTGTATTGGGACACATCAGGTAAACGGCTCTAGTGTTAGTCTGTTGTTTGTCATGGTGTAAGAAAGTGTTCATATCGGAAAAGGGGCGGGGTAGAGTTTCTGAATATCCTATGGGGTAGGATGTGGAAGAGTTGTTATAAAGAAGGGGGTACCATGTCTCACCTGTCAGTGTCCCACTTTGACTCCCCGAGGGCCCACCGCCCAGGTGATCCTCGCACACTGGTCCACCCCCAGGAACTGGATCCCATAGTGATGGCCATGTCCTGGTCACCTGGATGACAGGTCCCCGGAGACTAATCAGAGAGACACCGTCCGGTTTCTCACAGTATATTTCCTTTTTACAGCTCTCCAAAGTTCTACTTTGATGGGCTTATATGTTGTGAACGACTTTATTTTAAATGTTTTAATTTTGCTCTTGCACTTTTGTCTGACCAGAATATTCAACCATTTCTTTTTCATTATGGTCCACCCATTCTCCTCACTCTACCCTACGCCCCAACCTCTCAACCTTCATACTTGTCTACCTCCATATACACACATATTTATACAAAAAAGCCAAGTGAAATTCTGGTCGGAAAAAAGTGCACAACCAAAATGAAAATATTTATAAAGCAGTCTTTCAAAACACGGAATATGCTTTGAAGAGTTGTAAGACGAAGTGGCATGCTTTTATGTCTTCCTTGGAGATGGTAGCCTTCGAATTTCAGACAATCAGATTCCTCAAGTTTACGCAACAAAGCGGAGTCCATATAACATTGAGGTCCACCCTTCTCAGTCTTGACAAATCCAAAGCATTTAATAAGAATCCAATCCATTTTTTTGCTTTTCCCTATGGAAGACAGTGCCCTGCTAATCATTTAGGCTTGGGATATAGTGTCTTGTTGGTAAGGGCTTAAGCTTATGAGCTGGAAGCCGATTGGCCTTTTTCCCTTTCAAGTAGTAATAGGGCTTGGCTTTTAGAAGAGAAAGTGCAATCTTATCGGTCGCCAGGTATTTTAACTTGGCCTTTACTAGAAGTAATTTTCGTTCAGAATTTAACAAGACTTTCTTTTTGATTTTGTTCTTTCTTGAAGACTACTTTTTCTAGTTGGATCCTTTGTGACTCTCTTTATCTGATAAAACCTGCAGCAGGAATATTCCCCTTAAAACTTCTTTCATCCCATCCCAGACTCTGCTTTATTCAACTTCAGGGGAAAGGTTTTCCTGAAATAATTCATTATTGCAACAAATATCTCTGCCTTAATTGCCTTAGATAGCCTTCAGAAAACTGAGACTAGAGAATGATGAGAGAAAACTCTAAGGCTAATCCAAGAGTGAAGTATGTAAGGGCACTTGTGTCTACTAGTCTTCTTAGACCTCTCAGCTGCCTTCGAAACAGTTGATCATCAAATACTCCTTCCCTCCTCGCCGACAGGATGGGCTTCTCTGGAACTCTCCTAAAATTGTTTGCATCCTGTTTATCTGGTAGGCAACAGGTCGTACAGATGGGTTCATTTCGCTCCAACCGACACCGTCAAGTCTGTGGTCACCCAAGGTTCCATTCTCTTCCCCAATCATCTTCAGTCTATGAATAACTCTTGGTAAATCTCCTAAATTACCCCAGCACAGCCATCCATCAGTACGCTAATAACACTCAACTGTACATTAAGGCCAGTGGCCCCAGGACATTGCTCACCTCAACAAATGCTTGGCTATTGTCCAACTATGGATGCCAAATGCTTACCTTAAACTGAACCCAACCAAGATCAAATGTGTCCTCATCAGTCCCCCCACCAAACAACAACTTGTGCAACAATGTATGAATGATATGTGCTTTGAAGGATTCACCCCTCAGCTGTCAAACTCCGCCAAATCCCTGGGCCTCATTGTTCACAGTAGGCTTTTCTTCCAAAATCTCATAGCCAAAAAGGCACAAACCGCATGGTAACAAATCCACACACTCTGCAAAATCAAACCCTTCATTTCCCCGAAGAAATTATGTACGGTGGTCCATAGCCTTGTTATCTCACAAATCGATGGGAGAAATGCCCTCCTTGCTGGGCTTCCAGCTGCACCCCTGACCTCCCTCAAAGCAGCACACCATGCTGCAGTCCGCCCCATTACAGGTACCTGCAAATTTGCCCGTATCTTTCCTAGACTACAAATACTTCACTGGCTACCCCTCCTCGCCAGGGTCATGTTCAAAACTGCCTGTATCGCCAAGTATGTTGGTGTTCCATTTGAGGCTCCACACACCTCTGGAGGCTCTCGCACCTCATGTAGCGAAGCTATCAAAAGGTCAAAGCTGGCATGCAACTAGAAGACTCGCAAGTAGTCTTTCTCCTGCTATGCTCCTACCATCTGGAACTCAATCCTGGAAGAGGCTTGAAATTCCCCTATCACCCTCTCAGAAATACCATCCGAATGAATACAAATCCCTCTCTCCCTCCAGCAACAGTACTGCATTACTGTATACAATGTCAAGGCCAATTCTGGCACTATCCTGTTGTAAAGGACCCCACTGCTCTTGAGCTACATTTGTGCTATAAGCAATAAAATAAAATAAATGAAGACAAGGTCATATCAATTGAAGAGAAAGCCCTGTGAATAAGGTCACTTCAGTGGGCCCTGAGATCTCAGTCTTCACAGTTATCAAGCAGACCTCCTTCAAGTCCCAAATAGAGTCACAAATGAACTCCTGTGGTGGACCCACATAGACCAAGCACCAGAAAGAGCTGATGGTGAGCGGGTTGTGGTCCCCAGAAGAGATAAGACTCCACATATACCTGTTGGAGCTTTGAACTATCAGACTGGAGCTGATGGCCTTTTTGCCTTCAATACAGGGGAAGACTGTCCCAATCATGTTGAACACGACAGTGACCATGCACCGCCTCAGGACTACCTTGCTGCTCCTGTGCAGGTAGGCAATGCAGCTCTGGTTTAGGCGTTTCAGAATTGGATCTCCTTATCTGCAGTTCACTTAGCCGGGATGGAGAGCACAACTGTGGATGCCCTGAGGAGGTCGGGCTCAGTCTCCCATGAGTGTCAAACCACTCAAATGGATCTGTTTGAAACCTATTCCAAGAGGAACTGCAAGCTGTTCTGCTTCAGGGAATTTCTCCCAAGAGGTGCACTAGGGGACACGTTTGTGGTGGACTTTGCACTTATATACATGTCCCTGCCAGCTCACGTCATCCCTCCAGTCCTCAGGAGGTAGATGAGGTTTGAGATAACAATGATCCTTATTGCTCCGGATTAGGCCAGGAGGATGTGGTAACCGGACCTTGTACACATGGCCATCTGATCTGCCCTCCACATCGTCTTCCTCAAAGAGCCATCTTCTCTCACAGGAGGGATGTCTGGTTCTCCAGTCGGACATCAAAACAACTAACCTTCACACCTGGCCTTAGAACGGCTTAGTTACAAAGACTGGGACCTCACCAGAGACGTTATTGAGGTGTTGTTTTCAGCCAGGATGCCAGCAACAAAAGATCTATCAAAAGATCTATCACTGACGATGGAAGACATTTTGCAGCTGGTGCAGATCGAAGGATGCGGTCCCTTTCATATGTGCATTTTTGGTGCAATCTTTCCTTGTACACCTGGCCCAACAGTGAAAGGATACATAACTGTTATTTCCATCTGCAAGTGCACGCCTGAACAAGGTTCATACTTCAAAATGCCAATCGTGATCCAGTTCCTTAAAGGTCTAACAAATACCTTTGCGCCAACACCTTTTGTGTAAGCCTGAAATCTCAACATAGTACTAACTTTCTTAATGGGAGCACTTTTCTAGCTGCTACACACGCCTGCTCAGGCTCCTCACATGGAAAACTATAGAATTGCGATCACTTCCAAATGCAGTGTTACAGGCTCTTTCTTTTAACCCACCCTTCACATTCTTTTCATGGGAGAAGTTCATAGTTGGAATTTGTCCTACCTTTCCCCCTAAGGTTATATCTGAGTTTCACCTACGCACAGAATTCACTTACTTGCCTTCTACCCACCCTCTCATCATTCCAAGGAAGAGGAGAGATTGCATAGGTTGGATACTAAAAGGGCAGTGAGTTTCTGTTTTGCCAGAACAAGTAACTTCAGTTTAGAGGACCAACCTTTTGACAGTTAATCTGGTCGTAGTTTGTGGAGTGGAGTCACAAAATGGACACTGTTTTGTGTATCTCAGAATGTTACACTATGGCAGGAAAATAGTTTGCTGAGGTTTTCAGAGCCCACTCCGCTAAAGGTGTAGCTAGCACATCGGCACTCCAAATAGGAGTAACAGTCCTAAACATTTGCCAGGACACAATGTGGTCTTCACTACACACATTCTGAAAATTTTGTTTAGACATTTTGTATGGTCAGGATGCCCATTTTGATAGAGCTAAATGACCTGGTCTAATATCAATGGCAGTTCCCTATCCACTACTCCTTCAAAAGAGGTACTACTATGGACGTATATCTAAGATGAGTAATCTGTGGAAGGATACAATCCATTAGAAGAACAAATTACTTACCTTCGGTTATGCTCTTTCTGTTGTATGTTCTCCCACGGATTGCTCATTGCCCACCCATCTCGCAGCTCAAAGAGCTCTCTATTTCTCTCTTTTTTCGAAGTCTTACCAATAGACATTGGTGCAAAGCCAACACCCCAACGTGTCTGAACATGGCAAAAGAAAGAATGAACTGAGGTAATAGTGTGTGGTGCAAGCTACGTGCTTACATCATGTCTGGCCACGAGGATGAAGCATGGCGAGGAACCTCGACACCAATGCCACACAACACCCCACCCCCACTGTCGAACATTTTCCGAGATCCGCTAAAGCAGGAAGAAAAATCTAAGATGAAGAATCCATGGGAGGAATATCCATCAGATAGAACATTACGGAACGCAAGTCATTTTTTTCTTTATTGTAAGGAACTCATGCTGGCAACAGTAAAGACAGATACAAGTGATCACAGTTCAAAGGTCTTTATTAAACTGTATAAATGGGCTTGAAAAACACCTAATCTAAACCTAAATCTAAGATGGGAGCAAACTACGACCATCACATAATAATAAGGCAGTCCTAGTGGCGTCTTGTCAAAATAAAAGGGCATATACAAAAAAAACTATTGCCACTCCTTGCAGCTAAAATACAAAAATAGTATGGGATAATGTTCACAAAAAGAAAAAGTGTTAACAAAAATGAAAAGTCAGGATGGTATAGAAATACCTCTCTTCCCCACATTTTTAGCACGGAACAAGGCATGCATTTGAGCACAGCACACAACTGGGCTTTTACAGCACTAGGCTATTGTTCTTCTCAGCGATATCATGATTTGTGGTGGTCAAGTCTCTTTACCATAAGTCTCTTGCCTCCGATGGTCTGATGTGTTAAAAATTACCAAAATAAAAGTTCCTTTCCGTAGGTACATTGGGTGATGACTTTTCACTCCTGGATCCTCCTCTTCCGGGCTCAGACTCTTCTCGAATGTTAGCCTCCCTCTGTCAGGTTCACTACAGCTTTTTACTCAAAAGATTTCACCTCTTGTATTCACGAGTCTTAATGTCTTTTTTAAACAATCTTTCACTGTGGGGATCCCTCAGCCGGGTTCACTCTTTGTCAACACAATGCTCCCAGGGTTATCGTGCGTCACCCTGTTTTGTTAGTCATCCCTCAGTCGGGTTCACATTTGCATAGCCACCAGTCAGGCTTCACCTACTTTCGGTTCTGGGTCAAAGACTTTCGACTGTACAAGGATTTTACTCGACCCTCGTATGACCACTTTGACCTCCTACAACACGCTCTCCTATGGCCCGCTGGTATTTCTAGTTTTAACTATGAAATGGGGACCAAGCAGAGTTTTTCGATTGAGTGCCCACGTGGCGCCGGACCACTCTGCAGCTGGACTTTCCTTGCTGTTTTAACAGTTTTGCAACACACACGGTCCTTGTTCTTTAATTCATCTTATGTTGCCATTTGCAAACATCAGTTCCTCCCTATGTGGAGAAACATAGGTTGAAGGAGGTGTCTGCTGTTAACAGACTAGTACATTTGATTTAGGTGACTTTCAGCAACCCACCCTCCCTGTTTACTTTATCACTGTCTGACACTGCTCAGCATCTATGCTTTATGGTCTGCTATGTAAAGAACACGTCCTAACAAAACATGGAAGGTGCTCACTCCTCCTCAAGAATCAAAAATGTATTCCTATACTTAAATGCAACATTGAAGTATCACATTAAATGATCCTACATTATTTATGATGCCTTCCTACGAAAAATTAATTCTATGCAAAAAACATGATTTTAATCACTTTTAACATATCTTCATCAAATTTAACATGCCACAAAATTGATTGTAAGGTAAAGCGAGTAGAAATACAAATGCACAATGTGAAAAGAAGAACGTATACAGTAATGATTAACATCAACATTTAAATTGACAAAGAACAATTGACAAAGAACATTTAACAAAGACCTGAAAAACATAGCTTCATTTTAACTAAGCTTACTAACCAAAAATCAGTGACACCGAAAGAGTCATTAACTGTATCTGGCCGTACAATGTTTAAAATGTATAGGCTCTCATTACCTGATTGGCAGTGTGGGAAAAATCAACGGGAATGTGGTGGTAATTCTGTTACCACCACATTCCTGCACAACTGAACTACGTGAATGGCGGTATGGGGTCAGATTTACCTCCAGCAAAAAGCTGGAGATATATCTGACCCTCTACTGACCCTCTATTGCCAAGTTTATGGCGTAATTACCGCGTGGAACTGCCACCGGCAGCAGTTCTGCCAAAAACTGAGATTTACACCACCATGCCGCCACTTGTAATCCTCTGGTAAAGGTAATCGATTTTGGCAGTAGTTTGCCAGAAATGCAGCTGAACTGACGGCAAACTCGTGATGAGGACCATTGTATTCACATACATTCATTGAATATATCTGGCCATGCAATATTTAGAACATATGGTCAATGGATCAAACATTTTGGCCCAACATAAGATTATAAACGCCTCCTTCAGGACCAATGGTGGCCATGATGAAAAGACAACAACAAATTCAATGTTCCAGCACAACACGGATCAGTAGGTAACTTATACAGGACCAGAAGCTACATGTGATGGAGCTACAGCCAACAAATGCGACATATCACTCATCTGAAGAGGAAGCACAATAGGACTGCAATCTAATCAAGGTAGTAAAGCTGGGCACCATTCTATGTGAATTTGAAGGGAGTGAGACACAAAAAAGAAAAAAAGGCTATTATTTAGTCTTACACTTACATGACACAATGTACCAAACTCATAACTGAAACACTGAGTGACAGGGACCTCCATGATTGGGAGGGGCAACTAGGAATATATTTATGGTAATAGTTGGTCTAAAGCTTGCTCCATTATAGAAACCATTAAGGTAGACGGAATCCTTCAGTTAACCAAACAAAATGTGTTTTTCCACTTATATATTAGTTTAGTATATTTATTTATATGGCACTCTTAATTCAAATGTATCTAGGTTCAGGTTTGCAGGTTACAATTAAAGTGCATGCAGTTTCCAATACAGATTTAACAATTACATACAGCGTAGTGCATGAGGATAACAATACAGTTAACCAGTTACATACAAGGATAAGGGAGTAGGTACATTAAAGGCGATACAATAATAGTACAGAGCATCATCAGGCAGATGCAATATAGGATGCATGGAGTACCCTCCACAAGTCAATAATCTGGTGCTAAAGTCATCTTGTTCTGATGAACTGGGCCCTGAGCAAACTGGGTATTCCGTCATGGTGGCATGAAGAGAGTAGTCATGGACCATCATCTTTTCTGTACCTGTGAATTTGTAAAGGAGTTCTGGGCGGAGATCTTGATATGGGTAGAAATGTTTGTCGGATGTGCTTTCCCAAGAGAGCCTACACTGTCTGCATTGGTAGTCTTTGCATCTCATTTGAATCTTCCTTCTGGGAGCTTACCATGCATTAATAGTTGCCAAAAAATAGATTGCGAAAGTTTGCAAATCTTCTAGGACAACTAAATGCATTGACTGGATTCAGAGTTTTTGTTTGCTATCTGCAAGGGAAAAATCTATGCATACGAGAAGGGGCTCTCAAGAAATGTATGAGGAACTAGAGGCACCATTCAATAACGTTTACGTTTTCCTCAATCAATTCTTTTTCCCCTTATATATCTGTCCTTCGTCAGTCTTATTGGCCCCTTGCTCACTTGCCCTATGTGTCATGGCCAGTCTTGATGACAAATAGGCACAGCTTCATTGTCCATGCCCAACAAATTATTTGATGCATGTTTTTTGTTATGCTCACCATCATAATTGATATTTGATAACCTATTCAGAATGCTCTAAGAGATAGTTATCACCACACTGTAACTACTATTTGATATGTTTGGATCCTTCTTGTGTTTGGTGTTAGTTAATAAAAAGTATTTGATAAAGAAGGAAAATCTCATCTTTAGTGAGTTTTCATTGGCTGCTCATGAGCTTCGGGCGCACAAGTACCCTGTAGGTCCGTGGTTGCGCATGGTGTAAACATCAGTCTTTTAGTGCTTGTGAGACAGGCATGGTTTCAAGGGGTTGTACAGACAACTAAAAGGTAGTTCAAAAATCTTTACTGTTCAGGATGGTGTAACGCCCGTCTTGCCCTAACTCTAAGGTGGGAATGTTCCCTATCGGAAAGTAAACTAAGGGAAGTTCTAAGTCTGTCCAAAACAAAATACTGTCTGTGTCAAACCTATGCTTGCCCTCACTTCCATAGAATAACAATGTGTATGAGATTTGGTAAACACAATAGTGTTCAGAGTGAAAAACAGTTTGGATATGGAGTTCTTCTGTGACTCCCTTCCCCAGGTTCAAGGCACTCGGGATCCCAAAATTCCACAGGCTTCTCAGGATTCACTTGTCAAAAGTTCGTAGTACAGGATTCACTTGACAAAAAGTTCACAGTACCTTATTTGGCTTCTCCAGGTTCTCTCTCCCCGAACACAAAGGTCTTTTGGTTTATATTCTTCAATGGGTCTCCCAGGCTTCCTTTGACCCAAGCTTAGAGCCTTTCGCTTCCACAGAGTTCACTTTCAAAATACCAATGTTCGAATGGTTAAGCTTCACTTTCTTCAACACAAATGTTCCACTTGCAAAACCATGACAGTTCAACGGCTCCTCTTTGATTTTTTCACTTTACTTTGTTATGCAGTTCACTTGTTCAGTGAGGCTCCTCTGGTCGTGGTGCGGTTTGTAAAACTGCACGGTCCACCCACTAGAGGTCACGCAACGAGGTGCCTTGTAAATGTGTTCTTTTCTTTAAAGTTGACTTTCAGCAACAGCTATTTTTCTTCAACCTTCACTTTCTCTGTAAATCATTGTTTGATTATTTTTTAATTGGGTTTCTGTGGTTCCCTTGGGTCATTCCCCTGTCTGGAAACCTTCCCAAGATATACTTCAATGGATTGCTTTTCTCCCGCAGATTCCTCGTCTGATAGATATTCCATCCAGCTTTGCTGCTTTGGCACATTTTTGACAGGGGGCCTAGTGGATGTCTTGCTCGGCACTCCATCGGTGGCTCCGAACTTGATGTCAGGCACCATATGTATACTCTGTCACTACGCCCCACACCTCAGTTACTTTTTTCCACACGCTATCATGCTGCTTGGAACACAAGCAACCCTTAGACTTTCATCAGAAAACTTAATTTTTTCTAATTCCTCGACGCAAGATGTCGGTCACTCAGGTTTCTGGCTTCAAGCGGTGCACTGATTGTGGCACCAAGATGTCCATCACTGACCCACACGAGTTGTGTCTCTGGTTCCTCGGCATGGGTTACAAGATGGAAGGGTGTCCATTGTGCGCCAAAATTCAGCCAAAATCCCTTTGCGATCGAGCGGCTAAGCTCATGCTTGGTCAGCCGCCCTCTAAATCTGAGGCGTGGTCAACGGTTTCATCCTCAGAGGCTGAAACCGAGGGGCACACGCATGAGAAAGAACATCGGCAGAAGAAGAAACGGTCCCACTCGAGAAGCCATTCTTCCTCGTCCCGAAAGAAGTGACATCCCCACTATTGTTGGGACTCTGATTCAGCGATGGAAAAAGGTAAGCTGTCAGCAGGGCCTGCCCCCACAAAGAGTGGAAGGATTTTAAGAAACTCTATGCTTGAGATGTTTAAAAAGCATGCTGCAGTTGGCGCGGTCAAGCCACCCACGCAGCAGGCCTTGGAGCCAAGAGCAGCGCTTGGTATTCCCGACCCCTCTCACGCCCCGGTACCGACTCCATCAGCGCCATTAAACCCTTCGACACCGAAGGAGGTCCAATGGACCTCCTGACCGGACCAGCCCTGTGCACCCAAAGATGTTGATGATACAGCGTCTCATCATCGATCGATGCCGATGGCCACTCAGTCGCCTGACTGTCCTGGAGCTCTGGCTGCGATGCGTTAGAGCATTTCACTCCGGGATGGATGTGGACCTTGCTGGGGCTTGCTAGTACTGCTGCTGGGCTTGGTGATGGTCAACTCACATGGGGGACAGGCGCCCAAGGCCACTGGAAGCACCCCCGACCGCCCTGGAGCTCTGGCCGCGTCGCATTACAGCTTTTCCCTCCAGGTAGCGATGGGAACCCTGATGGGGCTTCCAGGGACCGGCGCTGGACTTGGGGATGATCGATCCACATGGGAGGCAGGCGCCCATGGCCAGGGGCATCACCCTAGACTGGCTGTGCTGCTTTAGAGCTTTTCCCTCTGGGTAGTGTTTGAAACCAAAGGGTGTCTCACCGACTGGTCCCTTGGGATCTGTCATCTGAATGGCCGTGGCATGGCCATCGCTGTTGGATCCAGACCCTGAAGCTGGACCAATGCGGGAGAAGCACCTGGATGGGGGGTCCCTGGGGTGTGGGGCACCCGGCAGTTAGTCGCGTTATCCGTACACCCATTTCCCTGTAGAACACCCTCATTCTATATACTATCTAGGAACCTTATCCGCACCCCCCCCACCGCCTTCACACACTCTGCTGCATGGGACAAAGCGCTTCAGAGAAAGACAGACTCACACACAACCAGTCCGTTTCACATGTCCCAATATCTGGGTCAGGCAGAATCAGGCACTTAATCCAGATGACTCGCACCTGAATCCTGTTCTCTTTCCCCACTGGAATAAAATGTGGAGCATGAGAGCACCTGAGAGGCAAGGTGAGCAAGGTGAGCATAACCAGCAAAGTGGCAGGAGAACAGATCCCATGAAATGCAGCGATCCTGGATGCAGAGCAGAAGGGACCAAGAGGCAAGAGAAAGGCTGCAGAGTGATAATGGAATAAAATGTGGAGCATGAGAGCACCTGAGAGGCAGGCGAGCAAGGTGAGCATAACCAGCAAAGTGGCAGGAGAACAGATCCCATGAAATGCAGAGATCCTGGATGCAGAGCAGAAGGGACCAAGAGGCAAGAGAAAGGCTGCAGAGTGAAGGTCGCACAGACATTTGAAAGGAAACCTCCTCGCTAATGCACAAGGTGAAGGCAAGCCCTCCTTCGGGTGAACGACAGAGTTATGAGGAGGCGTTTCGTGCTCTGCCGATAGCCTTGGCTTCAAGAAAATGCTGGATGAATGGTATCGAGCGCTACCGGTGAGTGAACTGTGAGACTGATTGGCGTTATTGAGTGAAAGATACCAAAGCATTTGATGAGGCTCGCAGGGTTTGGTGAAACCGTGAGCGAAAGTACATTGTAACCAGAACGATGAATGCAGAATCTGCATGTGTTTTGGAAAGCTTGCAACATTGCAAATGTGTTTAAGACTGACATATGCTAAGGATAACGGAGTGGCCCGATAATAGAATATTGCCCTCTCTAAAGGCTCTGCACCCAGAGTGAAAAGTGGTCATACGAAGGTGCAAGCAAAATTCTCATACAATCGAAAGTCTTTAACAAGTGGGAAACAAAGTGAACAATTGTAAAGTAAATCATTGTGATAAAGTTGTAAAGGCAAGTGTGAACCTGACGGAGGGATGCCAAGAGAGATGGGAGCGAATCCTGCATTGTGATCAAGTTGTAAAGGCAAGTGTGAACCCGACGCAGGGGTGCCAAAAGAGAGGGGAACAAATCCTGCATTGTGATCAAGTTGTAAAGGCAAGTGTGAACCCGACAGAGGGATTCCAAGAGAGAGCTAAGGGGAGCAAATCTTGCATTGTGATAAAGTTGTAAAGGCAAGTGTGAACCCGATGGAGGGATGCCAAGAGAGAGCTAAGGGGAGCGAATCCCGCATTGTGATAATGTTATATAGGCAAGTGTGAACCCTGCAGAGGGATGCCTAGAGAGAGATAAGGGGAGCGAATCCCGCATTGTTATTTGAGGGCTATAATGAACCTGACAGAGGGATGCCAAGTGAAAGCAAGGCAAAGTGAATCCCGCATTTTATTAAAGTGACTGAACAGTGGTGTAAAGACGAATGTGAACCCAACAAAGAGGGTATCATGAGAAAGCTGGGGAAGAGGGCAATCACGCATGGTGAGAGTTTGGGAAAGTCTTGTGATGCCAAGCAAAAGACATTGATTCGAGGGATGTTGCCTATTCTGAAGAAACTGCTCCCTGCTGCCTATAGACTCAAGGGGTGCTCACAGTCATGCCACTGTTCAGCCTTGTCCTGTGATGTAACATGGGGAAGGGAGTACACTAGTTCAGCAGTCCTGAACTATCAAAACCCTTTTGGACATTTTAGTTTGCAAGACGCTCTTTTGTTATACATATCATTGTCCCACACCCTTTTATTATATAGAGTAAAGATTTGGTAATAGTTTTTTTAGTATAGGCCATATTGTTTTGACACGACACCACTAGGACAGCGTTTTCTTTATTTTGATGGTTGCAGCTTGCTCCCATCTTAGATTTAGGCTTATATTAGGCCTTTTTCTCACCCTTACATTGTTTAATAAACACCCTTTGATTATACTCCTTGTGTCTGTCATGCTTCTGATAACCATGCCTTCCTTACAGTAGGGGTGGGGACCCTGCCGTGGCTCCCCGGGACCGGCACTGGACTTGGGGACGATCGACCCACACGGGAGACACGCGCCCATTGCCAGGGAACATCACCCTCAACAGCCTTGTAGCTTTAGCTGCCCTGCGTTAAGCCTTTCCTTTTGGGTAGGGATGGGGACCGCCGCTGAACTTGGAGACACTCGACCAACTACGCAGAAAGGCACACAAGCTCAAAAGCTCTACCCCTGGCCATCCCAGAGCTCTGGCTGGCCTGCGTTATAGATTTTCCCTCTGGGTAGGGATGGTACCCTGCATGGGCTCCTTGCGACTGCCCCTGCACTTGGGGACGTTCAACACTTTTTCTTTTCCGCCCAGGTAACTGCACCCACACATGTGAGGTACCGTTTATGTTGGGACACCTGTGGGAACGTGGAAAGGTAGGACATATGTTGTTGCTGGCATGTTTCAGTGGTTTCTTGTTGGGAAATGTCTGAAAAATGTGTTTTTCCCCTACATTCTGGACTTTGCTGGGCCTTGTGGTTAATAAATTCTACAGCGATTTGGAAAGGTCAGACTTCTTTGGATTCCCACAGATGTCTTATTTTCAAAAATGCATTGCGTTCGCTGTTTTCCTTGGTCACTGTGACACCCAGGCCCAAATCTGTGGGTTGTCTAGACGCCCAAATTGAGTATTCCCCAGGGCGCTTGATGTACCAGTGGTTTAGCCTTTTCCCTTTGCGCCCAGGTCAGTGCACCAACACATTTGAGGTACCATTTTCATCGGGACACCTGTGGGAATGTGGGAAGGTAGGACATTTGTTGTTTTCTCTTGGTTTGGATAACGTGTTCATACATTTCCTACTGCACTTTGTTACACAACCCTTTCATTTCCCAAATGAGACCTACATTTAGTCGCTGCTTTAGGCACTGTACGCTTTTGTAACCTGTGCATGTCACCTATCCTTCCAAAGATCTGCCTGTGAACTTTCAAAAAATGTATGCTTGCCACTCTTCACCACATTTGTTTTCCTTGTTTTCAAATGCTATGTCTGTTTAGGCCGTCAACATAAAAATCCTGTGTTCCATGGCTCAGTTTTTGCCTTGTGATATTGCTTGTTTTATGAAACATTACGAAAAATGTGTGATTTCCTAACTAGAAGAGTCGGGGGAATGTAGCGTTGCATTGATTTTCTCAATATTCACAGATGTCATTACCTTATACTTCCAAACATGTCCAGCACATACTTTATTTCTGCCATTTTTACAATTTTTTCCCAAACTATGGGAATTTTAGCTACATACTTGTTGTCTGACCTGCACAAAGGACTCCTTCCTGTATTTAGAATTGTCTACTCTTCAGAAATGTATGCCTTTCTGTCCTCCCATCCAGCTTACCTACCCTCCTCTTCCATTCCGTCCAAGCATGTCCTATTGAAAGAAAAAATGCGAAACTCACCTACCTCTCACAAAACTGATGGTAACCTTATAAAAATTATGTTTTTCTGTTTCCTCTCAACCTGTTCTTGAAAGCTTGCAAAACGGCGAATTAAGAACAGCAAACTATTTGTTCCTAGCCCTTACAAGGAAAACCCACAGGCTTCTTTGCACATCATTTCTTTTATGATTTTCTGAAAAAACACAACCACAACATGGATTTTTTCTTATTTTCTCCCCCCCCCACTACAGAAAACTAGGAATCCTTGGTGGCGTTATGATCGCCTACATGTGGGAAGAAAAGGGTGCACATTCGGCCGGGATATCACTTGTAACATAAAAGTTACAAGAGATTGAATGTGACATACCGAAATGGCCAAAAAGGGCTCAGCATTGGGAGCAAAAACCCTCAGCAGTTAAGGGGTTAAAGCTACCAATGTGGCAAGCAGCTTTGCCAAGTATTTATTTGGTCTTTGGACATCAGTGGAGAATGCTGCCCAGTACATCCCTGAGGGCGAAATGCATGAGGGCTTCTTACAGCTGGTGTAGTAT
Organism: Ambystoma mexicanum; assembly: GCF_040938575.1. Taxonomy (NCBI): domain Eukaryota; kingdom Metazoa; phylum Chordata; class Amphibia; order Caudata; family Ambystomatidae; genus Ambystoma; species Ambystoma mexicanum. The sequence goes on along the minus strand of NC_090929.1, from coordinate 504,272,176 downwards.
GGGAAAAGAGGTGGCCAGGCAGTCGCTGCGAATGGGCCTGGGCATGTGTGGGCCATCCTATGGCGTCAGCAGTAACGCTGAGGAAGCAGACCTACTTAGAAACCTTTTGCTTTTCGGCTACTGTCCAGGTTTAATTGCTGGACATGCCCTTCTCGGGTGATTTCCTGTTCAGCCAAAAGGCAGACGATTCCTTGGAGGAATTTAAGGAATACAAAATTGCTGCTATATCTTACGGCCTAACTGCGCAGCCGGCCAAACCTGCCTTCAGCTTCGCCTCTAGGGCAAGGGGCTACAGGCGGTATGCTCCTTATGGCAGGACAGCACATCTCCCACCAGCTAGGCTGGGGCAGAAGCATTTCTGATGCTCTGGAAGGGGGGCTTCTAAGGGCCAACAAGCAGTTTCAGTGGCGGGGCGACCCAGCCTCCTAAGCCTCTTTGATTTCCCTTCCCACGATATGCCGGTTGGTGGATGGTTGACGGAACACTGGCTCCAGTGGCAGGGGATTACTTCAGATGCCAGGGCTCTAAAGCTCGTTCGGTGGGGTTATTGTCAGCCCTTGTTAAGAAAACCACTGGCCAGACCCCCTCCTTCTCCAATCCAACTGGGACAGTAGCTCCAGAAAGAACTGTGAGCCCTGTTGTTGAAGTGTGCAGTGGAAGAGGTACCACCCGAACAGAGAGGATTGGGTTGGTGTTCTCAGTATTTCCTGGTACCCAAGAAGGGAGGAGGTCTCTGTCCCATTCTGGACTTCAGGGCCTTGAACAAGTTTCTGAGGAAAGACAAATTCAGCATGGTGACGTTGAGAGAAATTCTTCACACTCTCGAGCTACAGGAGTGGTTGGTGTCAGTAGGTCTACAGGACGCCTGTTTCCATGTGCCGATTCATTGAAAGCACAGGAAGTTCCTAAGGTTCACTATAGGGGACAAGCAGTATGATTTCAAGATGCTTCCTTTGGTGTGACCTCCGCCCCACCGGTCTTCACCAAGCTCATGGCGGTAGCCAGGGCTCACCTCAGGAGATCTGAGGTCCACGTATTTCCATGACTCGCTGATCCGAGGGAAGTCAGCACTGCAGGTCTCATCTCACCTAGAGGACACCTGCTTGCTGCTGTACATGTTGGGATTCTCCCTGAATATGAAGAAGCCCCAAATGACACCGTCCAAAGGCTCCAGTTCATCGGGGCATTCCTAGATAGTCATCAGCTTCGTACAGATGGTCGACCTCTTCCGGAACCACACCACTCTGCCAGCGGCTTCCTTCCTCCGCCTCTTAGGTCTCATGGCCTCCTATATTTTTCTAGTGCCTGAGGCCAAGCTATTCATGAGATCCCTGCAGTGGCTCCTGAGGGGTCAGTGGTCGCAGCACCTCCGTGCTCTTTCGGATCTCCTCGAGGTGTCCGCACCCGTGGTCGATGACCTTTTCTGGTAGGCGGACCGCAGCAGTCTCATGACAGGGGAACCCTTCCTGCCTCCATGGTTTAAGGAACTCAAGATGGCAACAGTAAAGACAGACGCAAGTGATCACAGTTCAAGGGTGTTTATTAAACTGTATATGCAGGTTGGAAAAATGCCTACTCTAAACCTAAATCTAAGATGGGAGCAAGCTACGACCATCAAATAATAATAAGGCAGTCCTAATGGTGTCTTGTTAAAAATAAAAGGGGCGTATAATAAATAAATATTTTGTCAATCCTTACAACTAAATACAAAAAGAGTGTGGGATAGGATTCACAACAACAAAAGAAGTGTTCACAAATGATAAGCCAGGATATGTTAGCCAGGGGTCTCCCTTCCCCAGGTATTGAGCACGGGACAAGGCGGGACTCCTGAGCAGAGCACACTCTCGAGTTTTCTCAGCACAGGACAACAGTTCCGTTCTCAGCTATCAGGACCTTCAATGGTTAAGTCTCTTTTCTACAAAAAGTCTCTTGCCTCCGAGGACCTAATGTGTTCAAAATAACAAACAAAAAGTTCCTTTCTGCTTGCACGTTGGGTAATGACTTTTCACCCCTGGATCTCCCTCTTCTGGGTTCAGACCCTTCTCGATTGTTCGCCTCCCTTTGTTGGGTTCACTATGGCTATCCTCAAAACACATTCACTTGTTGCATTCGCAAGTCTTAATGTCCTTTTAGACAATCCACTGTGGACATCCCTCTGCCAGGTTCACTCTAGTCAAGACAATGATCATCGGGGCATTATGCCTTGCCCCATTCTGCAGGCATCCCTTCTTCGATTCACGTTTGGCAGCCTCTCAGTTTCTTCTACTTTCTTACTATGCAGGATTCACTTCCCTTGGTTTTCCAATGATTTGTCAGTCAGAGACTTTCGCCTGTACAGGGGATTTTGCTATACCCCTGTATGACCACTTTGACCTTTTCTTGAGGCTTTCTCAAGGCCTTCTGGTATCAGTAGTTTCAACAATAGGGAATTAACCAGTCTCTTGAATGAGCACCCATGTGGTGCTGGACCCCTCTGTACCTTGTTTTCCCGTTAGGAGTTAAAAGTTCTTTGATTTTCCCTCAATTTGCCATTTGCAACTTTCGTTTAACACAGTCTGGTTTCTTTTCGGTTCTCTCCTCGACTCACCGGCTGTGATGAACCGCTTGGCTTTTCTTGTCTCTTGAGTCAAGGACGGTACCACGGTAGCGGGCGTCACTCCCTGTCCTGATTATCAGTTTAGGAGGGTTTTGTGTACCGTTGTCATCTGTTGCAACACACGCTGGCTATTGTTTGCAGTCTTACTATTCCTTTCACAGAGGCTTCGCCGGTCTAGGTCAGAAAGGGCAAGGTCGTTTCTCTCCTTGTCGTCCCTTCGGTTCTTGCCACCTTTCTTGAATTTCCGTACTGGGATAGCTGTCTCGTTGTGCGGTCTGTCTTGCTCATAGTGCACTTTCATGCTCCACCTTTTATCCCTATGTGGAAGGGAAAGGGCTGTCAGGTGTGTGTGTTTCTGGTCAATTGCCTGACTTTGACTGACCCTTGTGTTGGGACGTGTCAGGTAAACGGCTCTGGTGTTAGTCTGTTGTCCTTCGTGCTGTGTGAAAGTGTTTGTGTTGGAAAAGGGGGGGGGGGTAGAGATTCTGATTATCCTGCGTGGTAGGATGGGGATAAGGTGTTGGAAGAAGGGGGATACCGCATCTCACCCATCGGTGTCCCACTTCCACTCCCTGAGGGCCCCCCATCCAGGTGATCCTCCCTCACTGGTCCAGCCCCAGGAACTGGATTCAATAGCGATGGCTGTGTCCTGGATGACAGCTCCCCGGGCACTTGTCAGGGAGACACCTTCAGGTTTCTCACAATGGCCTCAGTGCCAGATGCAGAGGTATATTGAAATTACCCTCACAATGTGCTGCGCCCTGGGATAGGGATAAGCAGCACTATGCCGAATGGTGGACTGCTAAAAAATGTCAAAGGAACAATGTATTCAAAGGTAGACCGTAATAAAACAGACGTCAAGAATAATATACCTGAAATTGAGTGTGATGACACGGGGCAAAATGCTTCAACAAAGAATAACCCGTTGGCAGTCCTGGTAAGCATGGAGCTGCAGGTCCCACATGACCGCAAAATATGCGTGTGATGCTGTGCGGTGCTTCGGGTACCGTGGTCAGTGATTATCAGAGCAGAAATCACGCTGTGTCAAAAACAAGTACAAAATAGCTGAAACAATGAGGTGAAGACCACCCTTTGTAAATAGGAGATGGGTAATACAGCCCCCGATTGTGGATCAACCTTTGCCTTCGAACAGACGTAGTCGTGAAAAATACATTGACCGTTACTCACCTGTCACAGTCTCAAAAACAGACAAGCGTCAGACAGCAGGTGGGTTCGCTGGTCAGTGTTCCAGCTATTTTACATCTAAGGCCATGCTGTATGAAAACCGTAAACCCTGCGTAACTCAAAGGTCAAAGCAATAGTCGAAGGAAGAAGCACAAGACCTGATAAGGTGTCAGCAGTCCAAGGTGAGGACAGAGAAAGAGGACTAAAGCCCAGGAACCTAAGCCACTGCATTGTATAAACAGAGCGCCATCTTGGACCAGGCGGACTGGAGGGGGCAGTACCTGCATTAGAAAAACAATGTGGTGAGTCAGACCAAACGGGGGCATGCCCCCAACTAAAATATGAAAAGGCAAATGATAAACGCTAAAAGAGCTAGGAAAAATTTAGGAAAAAAATCCAGGAGAACACAAGTCTAAAGCCGGAAAAGATATAAGATCAATAAGAAGGAGTAATGAACGGCCAGGGCCCGGGGCCTACTATTACCACACAGGCATAGTATTGTTGAGCCCTTACTCTATCGTATTCAGCAGGAAAATCCATCGAGCCTCTTTGTTGGCTGGCCGAGTGTGGGAGGTTAGAAGCGTTTTTAACAGTGACTACCCACCAGAGTATATCCTCTGTGGAGTGGCTGTATTCCACATAATGGCTCACTAAAGGAGCTGTCGCGGTTTTGCATCTAATGCGCGAACAATGCTCAATAATCCTGGTGTGTACTGGGCGTGATGTCTTGCCTATGTGGATACGTGGGCACTGGATGCAATACATTTCCCATGGGGTTTTACAATTGGTATGATGGCGAAGTTGCCAGTTTTTGCCGGCCACAACAAATGATTTGATTTTGTTCGTGAATTTACAAATAGAGCAACAACCACAGGGGAAATGGCCTGTAAGCGGTCTAAGGCCCCAGCTACTGGTAATGGACCTGTCTGTCCTTGAAGTGGCATGGACCAACTGATCTCTCAAGTTCTGCAAAGATAGGAGGTGGTTCATTAGGCAAGGCGAGTTGAACATGTGGCTAGAATTTTTGAATCATTTTCTTCCATCTGGCCTTATAGTCCGCAATGAGCCATGTGTATTCCTTGAAGATCAAGAATATAAAACTAATCCGAGTTACATTGTTACAAAATGCAGCCGGGACCAGATAGTCCTCCCCATATCTACAGCTCAAAGACTGCGGGCCATTGTTCAAGCAGAACTAGATGCTGCTGAACAAACATTTTTGAATGATGCCTCAATTTCTTACGTCCAGGATAAACTTGGAGAAGTTACTAAACAATTTGAAGAATTCAAACAAACCACTTTGGCTAAATAAACTAAGAAGCTGTCCCGGGACATTCAAGATTTCAAAGCTGAGATAATTTATCCATATATGTCAGCAAACTAGTTAGAAAACATCAACAGCAATCGCAACTCATCTAGTAACTCAACACGTCGTAGGGTAACGTTCTCTGATAGGAGTAGCGATTCTTCTGGATCAGACAATTCTTATTTTTACCCACTCTTCTTTCTACCACATCGGCCATCATGAGGTCCAGGTCCCGGCTGGAATCAGCCCCCTCCATATCAAACATGGGGACACTACCAACGCCATCCCAGATCACGCAGGATTCCGGCCAACAGACAATCGTGGAACCGATAGAACTTCCTATCTTCAGTCTCTCTAAATCCCCCCAATGTTTTTTCAAAGGTTTTGACCTTCATCCCTAGCCGTCCGACTGACTGGTTTCGTACAGAAACCGATGTAAAAAGATTCTTTCGAACTATCAGGCTCACACCCGAGCAGTGTACCTGACATGTCCGCTACTATGGTCAGGCGAAGTCAGGCAATTACTGACAATCTCTCACACCAGACTTCCATTAACCTTTCCCACACGGATAAAAGGCAGAGCACGAGAGCAGACCCTGAGCACACTAATGAACAGCAGTTTCGAGTCTGCAACATAACAAAGGGAGAATTATGGCAAACCAAGAAGGGTTCTTTTCGGCAAGACGCCATTAGTTTCAATAAACCTTCAAGGTAGAAAGTGTAAGGCCGGGAAACCAGACTGAAGAATCCTGCATTGTGTGTCGGAGATATCGTCGGAGATATTGAAGGCCCTCCCACGGAACTGGCTAAGGCGGGGAGGAGCAGCAGACGCTGTGGTTATGTCCTTGGCTCCAATTACAAAGTTGGGGAGACCTATGCACGACCGGTTTGTGTTGAAGTCAAGGTTGCAATCGGCAACATTGTATAACAAGCGCTGGAATGAACATTAGCTAAACTGCTGATGAATGTTTGAACTTGAGAAGGAAAGATACGATACCCTTGACAGAGTGGTCTGGCACTGTGAATGTACTCAATCGAAGGTCTCTGTAAGGTATTCTGCCAAGAGAAACAAAAGTAGAAGATTCATGTGAAATACAATTGTGTGAAGTTAATCAAAGTGGCCCTGCAACGGTTTAAGCAAAACCCATTGCACATTTGAAAGTCTTCGATTCTGATATCAAGGGGATCCGAGCATGAACGAGGGGGATCCATATCAAGGGGCTCTGAGTCCGAACAAGGGTGATCCATTTCAAGGGGAGCCAAGTGCAAATGAAGGAGATCCGTGGTCCGAGCTCGAACGAGGGAGACCAGTTGTGAACTTGTGAATGTGAAAACCCTGACAAAGGAAAGCCCTCACAAAGGAAAGGAACTTTTGTGTTTTGTTTGTTACATCAGACACTCTGCAATAAGAGACTGTCATTGGGAGAGAGACTTTGGAAGAAGGCCCTGGTGCCTATGATTTGAACTGTTACCTCGTGACCAAGAAGCCAGAGTGTGTGTGAAGCTCCCAGGTGCTGCCTTGCTCCGTGCTGAAAACGTGGGAAAGGAAAGCCAACTGCTTAACCGTCCTGACATATTGTTTCTTTAACACTTTTCTTTTGCATACACTATTGTCCCACACCCTTTTGTATTTATAAGTAAGGATTGGCATTAGGTTTATTAGTATAGTGCCTTTTAGAGACTCCACTAGGACTGCGTTATTATTTGATGGTCGTAGCTTGCTCCCATCCTTAGATTTAGGTTTAGATAGGCGTTCAACCAACCCATTTGTAGTTCAATAAACACTCTTGAACTGTGAACACTTGTGTCTGTCTTCACTGTTTGATACCATGCCTTCCTTAAAACGCTCATCAATTGAAGGTGCTCCCCTTTGGCTTAACCTCAGCGCTCAACTTTTTCACCAACCTGATAGCAGCACACATCAGAAGATAGGGTGTTCATGTATTCCCATACCTGGACTACTGGCTGATCCGAGGAATATCCCCAGAGCAGGTATTGACACAGCACTAGGAAACCTGCCCTCTGCTTCACAGGTCCGGCTTCTCCCTACATTTCCAGAAGTCCCTTGTCATACCAACATAGAAGCCCCAGTTCATCAGAGCAGTCCTAGACACATTGGGGGGAAGGCTCCCCCACCCCCCGAAAGAAAGAGTCGCCGGTGTCCGTCAGATGGTTGTGGTTTTCCAGAGCCAAGACAGTCTACCAGCGGCTTCCTTCCTCCGCCTCTTATGTCTCATGGTTTCCTTGATTTTTCTTGTGCCAGAGGCCAGACTGTGAATGCAATCTCTGCAGTGCATGTTGAGGGATCAATTGTCCCAGTCCTGCAATGCCATGAAGGACATTCTCAAGGTGTCGAGGTCAGTGAAAAGCAGCCTATCTTGGTGGTCCAGCAGAGAGAACATGATGATGGAACCGTTTTGGCCTCCGTGGCCCCAAACCCAGGTGGCCACCTATGCGTCCTGTGGTGACCTGCAGGTGAGCAGCCTTTGGTAACCAATGGAATGCCAGAGGCATACCAACAGGCTGGAGTTGTGACCGATAAGGTTGGCCCTGATGACATTTGTGCCCTCTCTCAAGGAGAAACACATCCCTATTCTGACAGACAACACAGTGGCCATGCACTATCTCCACAAACAGGGAGGTGTTCAGTCTCTGCCCCTATACAGAGAGGCGCTGCAGCTATGGTTCTGGTTGCTGGAGTTACGTATCTCTGCTTCAGCTGTTCATCTAGCAGGAACAGAGAACGGACTGGCGGATGCTCTGAGCAGGCAGAGCACGGTCTCACACAAGTGGCAAGTGTGCCAGGAAGTTCTCAAGGAGATCTTCGCTCAGTGGGGTACCCCAACAGTAGATCTGTTTTCCACGAGGTCCAACACAAAGTACAGACAGTTTTGCTCGAGGGAATTCCTAGCGAAGAGTTTACAAGCGGACGCATTCCTGGTGGAGAGGGTCTTCGACCTCCACTATGCGTTCCCTCCAATACCTGTCTTCCCGTGGGCTCTCAGGTGGGTGAGGAGATTTTGAGCCGCCATGATCCTGATCGCCCCGGATTGGGCGAGGAGAACATGGTACTTGTAACTCCTGGACTTGGCCATCTGCCCATCTCTCTGGTTGCCACGACGGCAGGAACTCCTATCCCAGTCTGTAAGGTGGGGTACTTCACCCAAACCCAGATTACCTCAACCTACATGCGTGGCTCTTGAGCGGATGAGATGTGATGAATGGTACCTCTCAGAAGAGGTACTAGAGGTGCTACTGGCTGCATGCAGACTGTCTATGATCTCTTTGTACGCATACAGATGGAGAAGATTGGAGGCGTGGGTTAGGGAATGCAGGATAGCCCCTATCACTTTTCCCATCACTACAGGGATGGAGTTCCTTCTATCACTGTCCTCTTCAGGCCTTCAGATATGATATGGCATTTATAACGTGCATATACACAAGTGTTTCAATGCGCGACGCAGCAAGTGAGGGGGAACAGAGGGAAGACAGAGAGAGCGATCCTACTAGGCCAAGTGTCATTCAGATGGCGCAAGTGCAGGTGAAGGCGGAAGAGGAAAAGTGCTGAGTGGGAGGTGGGTGGGGACTAGTAAAATACACAATAATAGAAGCAGGGCCGGCAAGTGCAAGGTTAAGTGCAGACATCAAGTGTCAAATGCTGGTAGGGGACTGTAGGCATACAGAAAACAGTCCCCAATTGCAATGGTTGCCAGGGAGGCATTGCAGGTGTCTAACTGGTGGGGGAGGGGACCTTGGGCCCGAGAACAGAGGGTGGGCAGGTAACCAGTACAGTTTCAGCCAGGAAATCAGAAGGGGAGAGGAGGAGAGAAAGCAGAAGCAAAGAGGAAGGTTTTGAGGTGCTTCCTTGTCCTTCTGTGGCAGCGTTGTCTGTTTTTAAAAGGTCTCTGGATCAAGGATCCTTCTTGACAATCCTGGTTATGTCCCAATTCCTGAAAAGCCTTGTAATTAGGTTTCCCCCTACTCCGTTTCTGGTGCCAGACTGGGACCTAACCTTGGTTTTGACATTCTTGATGGTGGCTCCGTTTGAGCCTATGCATTCATTTCCTATCAGGCTACTTACCCTGGAAACTGATTTCCGGGCACAATCACGCCAGCAAGACATGTAATGAGCTGCAGGCCCTATGCTGCAAGCCACCTTTCCTACGATTCTTTAAGGAGAAAGCTTCACTCAAGGTGCATTCTAAATTCCTGCCCAAAGTGGTTTCTGAATTCCATGTGTCCCAGAGCATTGATTTGCCAGTGTTTTATCCTCTTCCTCCTTCTGAAGAGGAGGAGAGGCTGCACAGGCTGGACCTCAGAGGGCTCTCAGCTTTTATGTGGCTAGGACAGCGGAATTTAGGCATGATGACCAAATCATTGTGGCTTTCTCTCTGTCCAGGAAGGTTCTTGCTGTGTCCAAATACACACTTTCACTATGGATATCTCTCTGCATACTTTTCAGAGAGCCGGTAAAGATCTGCCAAGAGGCTTCGGGGCACATTCCACCAGGGGTGTGGCGGCAGCATCTGCATTGCAGAGGGGTGTGCCAGTACAGGAAATATGCTGCTCCATATGTTTACCAAGCATTACTGCTTGGATGTGGCACGTGGTTCGGACGCTTGACAGAGCGGTGTTGCAGAGCTTTCTTGTCTGAGGGCTTTCCACCCCTCCCCCCCAGCTCTTTGCACTACTTTGGGACTCTATCTAATTAGGAATGCAGAATGCAATCCATTGAAGGAGAAATAACTTACCGTTAATGTTCTTTCTATTGATTCTTCTCCCACAGATTCCTCAATACTCTCCCACCCCCCCACTACGAAAAGTGGCCTGCAGTCTATATGTGATTGTCTTCCTCTAATGGCACAAGGTAATGATTATTAGCTGTTAGGCACAGTTTCATGCCTTGCTTTATTAGTACTGTTAGTCAGTGACTTTCAGCACGGTTCTGTTCCTCATGCACACACAAAAATGTATGGCTATTTTCAAGCCGAATCCTATGGATTCTTCCTCCGCGGCTGTTGAGCTCGGGGGGCGAGGGAAGATGTGGAACTGAGGTACAGGGGCGTAGTGACATAATATATATATATATATATATATATATATATATATATATATATATATATATATATATATATATATATATATATATATGATTGATGTCACGTCCAGAGCCGACGAGTGGCACAATCGGGTCAAGAGGAGTCGACGGTTGATGTCGAATCGTACTATGCCCGCTGTTAAAAAGGTTTATGAGCAGCTGCTGCTTAAATGGATATCTATCTGGTGAGGAATCTGTGGGAGAAGAATCCATAGAAAGAACATTACTAGTAAGTAATTTCTCCAATCGGGCTTGCTAACCAAAGTTCATATCACAATAATACAGTAATAAAATGAATTAACACATTAAACAATGTTCCCAAAACTAAAATCACATTGTATTGTACTTGTCATTTATATAGCGCCTTTTACCCTTATTATAGTCTCAATGCGCTGTTAATGGGACTGCTTTCGGAGGACCGAAGTCCAGAGTTTTGGAGGTCTTTGAGTAAGATAAGGATGCATATGTGCATTTGGCCAAATAAGCAGTGCTGGTCAGGCTCTGGTAGAGAGCAGCCCTTGTGGTCAGGTATGTGGATGGATGCTGAGAGGAGTCATCAGATGGTGTGTGTGCTAGAGACTCGCTATGTGTTCAGCGTACCCAAATTTGTCATAGATCCTCACTGCATTCTGATGTCAGAGGTGTTGTGGCATAGTCTGGTGTAAGTAGGCAGACACTTATGTGATCAACTTGACTGAATTTTGTCGTAAGTCCTTGCTGTATTTTGATGTGTGAGGTTAGCCATGCCTGCGGCCAACGTCCTCTGGATTGGTGCGTTATACATACTGAGATTGGTGGTGATTTGTTGTTTGTGCACCCGGTCAGGTAATTGGTTTGTTCTGTCGATTTTTGCAGCTGCGATAAAACAGTTAGCGACAGCAACAGTCTATGCTCCAAATATTTGCTCCAACTATTTGCGATAAAAGGAGCACGGGTTATACTTCCAGTTTCTTCTAGGCGGATAACAATGCAAGTCTAACCATATATAGAGCGCTTACTTGACCTTTACAGTTGTTACCTTTTCTATGGGCGCGCCAACCTATAGTTCAAACTTGTGCAATACCAGCCCGTCCCCCCTTCCTTGCAGAGTGATTCCAGGCCTGGTTCTTGATCGCCCTTCTAGAGTATTGCACGGGGGACATCCACATGGCCTACTGGTGCGAGACTGGCAATGGCACACGTCCTCCCATGACAATTCCCTGCAATGTGTCCCAATCTGTCCAATTGCGATGGTGGTAATTCTATCACAACCACTGGGAGTACAATTTGCCTGTTTTCATAAATTCATTACATTTCCCTAAAACACTTTAATTTTCTGTCATATCTTGCACCTGCATTACATTGTTAATTTAAATTGGGTTCTAGATTCTCTTGCTAATGATTTATCTACGAAATAAGGGGGTTTCTAAAGTGGCATACTTCAGAATCTTGGCTAACAAGTTTTCGTGGGGGAAAAGCAATGGTAAGGAAGGCATGGTATCACCAGTAAGACAGACATAAGTGACCACAGTTCAAGGGTGTTTATTGAACTTCAACATGGGTGTGATAAATGCCTATCTAAGCCTAAATCAACAGATGGGAGCAAGCTACGACCATCAAATAATAATAATGCTGTCCTAGTGGAGTTTTGTCAAAATAAAAGGGCCTATACTAAAACACCTATTGCCAATCCTTACCGCAAAATATAAATAGTTTGGGGTGGTGTTCATGAAAAAGAAAGAGGGGTTCGCAAAATGATATGTCAGGGTGTTCAGGCCGTTGGCCTCACTTCCCCACATTTTTAGCACGGGAGAAGGCCGTTCACTCGAGCAAAGCACGAGGATACCGTTCCATTACCAGCATCAGGGCCTTCTGTGCCCAAGTCTCTCTACTTCTCAAAGGTCTCTTGATTCAGAGGACCTGATGTACAAAACAAAAACACAAAGTTCCTTTCCTCATAAGTATTCAGTTTGGGCGTTTCACCCTGGATCCCATTTAGCCGGGCTCAGATCCCTTTTTTATCACAGTCGTTATTGTGGATCCCATTCTTCTGGGCTCAGATCCCCCTTTTTACAATGTTCAGAGAATATTCTTTCTCGGGTGACTCAGGGTTCACCCCGGATCCCCCTCAGCCGGGCATGAACCAATTTCAATTCGCATTACAGTATCAAAGACTTTCAAAAGTGCACAGGGTTTAGCGTGACCTGTTGCAGGACCACTTCAATTTCTAAATTCTCTTCTCACAGTCACCAACCAGTTGGATACCTATCAGAGACCTTTGAATGAGCACCCACGTGGTGCCGACCCACTCTTTCTATGGCATATTTCTTGGCCTCCAAAGTTCAGTCACTCCTCTGGTTTTCAATTATATTCACGTTGCTCGTCACATACGTTTCACACACTTCCCTTTAGATTCTTTCATACAAAGTTACCGCTTGCAACCTCGGTTCTAACACAAGGGGGCTACTGATGTGGCATACTGCTGGGAACCCCAGGCGCTTTTCTGGAAGTAACAAGAATTCCACCTATTCTGAGAGGCAACTTCCTGATATGAATCACAAAAGTAAACGCAGCAGCCGGTGTTGAGGAAGGGACCCCTATGCCCATATATTCCAATTGTTTAATACAGCAGTAGCCAACACGTGTTTTCAACCACACAGTCTTCTTCTGGACAATTACAATGTCATTAGCACGTTGTTATGAACAAACATTAGGAATGTCCACAACCACAGATTTGGGGTGCAGGCAGGGAATTTTTGTTATTGACATAATAATTTGAAAAAGAAATAAGTCACATATAGTACATACCAATTATATCGCCAAGTCATAAAAGTGGCACATAAAACAAAAGAGGGGGAGGGTAAAGGTAACAATAAATAAACCGAGTTGATGACAATCATTACATTCCATTTGTTAAATAACTAAAAACAATCCTAAAGAACACAAACATCATTATACTCAGCTTCACTATGTGTGATTTGTCATTGGAGGGCACTTAACCAAGGGATGACCTCTATTACCGTGCACCAAGGAAAGCAACACCAGGTCTGAGTAGTTGAAACAAGCTCAATTTAAACATGCAAGGCAAGGCTTTGAATATTTAAAATATTCTGTTATTAGATGCAGTACTGTGCGATAGACGTAGTGTGTATGTGGAGATTGTTATCCGGACCTTAACTGAAGCTATATAATGCCAGCGTGGCATGTAAAGTGCTCAGGTGTACCTACCTGAGTTGGTTTGAGTATGAATCCTATTTGGAAATGTGGAGAGGGAACAGAGTCGTAGCTTATAACATTCAAGCTTGGAGAATGTTCCACATGTTATAATTATTCAGGCATTAGCTACCTAAAACCAAACTTAGGATCCAACGTGCCTGACTCCAAAGGAATACTTTGTCCAGCTGGTATTAGTTGTGCTGCTGGTACATCCAAGTAGACAAATGTTAGATTAGACCTCATCATTGAGGCAAACAATAAAATTGTCTCAAGTGTCACGAACATAAGCTCATGTCAGAGACCACTCATACCTTGTGTCTCTACCTGCCTGCCGAAGTAAACATTGTCTAAGTTTGCTACGCTAGTTCACTGATACAAAAACTCCAGCTACAATTACGGGAAATAGAAACAGGACTTGTGGTCTTTCGACACAATGTGCACCATTTTGGGTGGGGCTAATATCCAGCCCGCGAGTTAGAAATGTGAATAGATACCATGGGCAATGTACCCCAAACTGTGCTGACCCTATCTATTTATTATATTTATTATTTAAGCAAATTACCTGATTGTAGACAGACATCTAATATAGGCTCATGTTCTCATTAGTAATTCCACAATCAGCCTTATGCAAATGCAAAAATGGATATTGCACATCCTGCATATCCTAATGCCGCCGCCATCTTGGTTAGGGCTAGTTCGAACGCTGCACTGTACAATGGCAAATTTGAAGTATATATTCTGCTCAGTCAGTATTAATCTCAAGTTGTGAATTGGAAATATGGATAGATGTAGTGGGGCCAATATACCCCAAACTGTCCAGATCCTATCTATTTGTTCTTTAGGGTAATGAAGTTTGAAGCTCAAGTGCTTATTTCAAACAGCTCGCCTCTGGTGTTGCCCAGGCGCAAGTATACAGGTTTATACAATTGGAAATAACATTGCTACCAATGTTTTGATAACAATTTGTTTCATCGCCCTATGTATACCCAATATGGTAATCATTCGGGATAATTAACCAAAATATGGAAAACTGCAGAACAACACTGAAGCAGACATTAATTCTATGCCACTGGTGTTCTGATTCAAATCATTAACAATTCTGTATATAAATTAATATCAAATAGTTACATGCCTAATTTGGATTCACAGAAATACAGAAAACTCATGGTCTGTGTTAAGACCATTATGGACTGTCTATATTTACAAATAAGACGAAACTCTTATTTGTCTCAATCCTAATTCTCGGTCGCCACCACGAGGTGGCACGGGTGCCTGTGTCATTCCAACAAATCTTAATGCTTGAATATTATCCATCTGATTTTGCCAATGGTTGGCTAGGGGGTATTTGGCCTCTTGGCTTAATATCGTGCTCATATGTTCCCGAATTCTGACCTTGAGGGCTCGTATTATGCGGTCAATGTAATGTGAACCACAGATGCAAATAATACAATAAACAACACATTTAGAATTACATTTGATAAACTGTCCGATTTTATAAGTTCCAAGTTTCCCAAACTTGATCTCATTAGTGTCAAAGGCGTATGGACGCATTGAACAGCCTCTGCATTTGTGTAACCCCCCCGCGCGATTTTTGTAACCAACTTCCTGTCTGTCGTGTCTCCTTCATAAATGATGGACACAATATATTTCTCAGTGTAGGTGCTTTGATATAATATGAGGTTTAGTGTCTATGCAATTAGATAAATCTTTATCCAATGTAAGAATGTGCTAATGTTTTTGCAATATTCGAAATATAGATTGGCTGTCTGCATTATAACTGGTAATAAATCTAGTAGCCAAAGGGCTGATATCTTGTACTTTTGGTTTAGGAGTGAGTAAAGAATTCCTGTCAAGGACATTGACTTCTCGTTGCGCTTTATCTAGTGTTGCTGCTGGATAGCCTCTAGCCAGAAATCTGTGTCTAATATCGCTGTTTTCGGCCTGAAATTCACATTCCCTACTACAATTGTGTTTGGCTCTTATCAGCTCCCCTTTGGGTATATTCTTGATCACCGTTTTTTGTGGCAACTGCTAGAACGCAATAGGGAATTAACCGATTTTGGTTTCCTAAAGGTTTGAGAAATAAAACCTGTGGTGGTAATTGTTTTTCTGAGGTCTAAGAAATCAATATTCCATGTACTTCTCATGTGCGTGAAAGCAAGGCCCCAGTTATTGGAGATGAGGTACTACACAAATTACAATAGTTCTGTTCCAGTCCCTAGCCACACCATGATAACATCATCTATATAACGCCTCCATAGACGAATGTGATGCTGGAAGCTCAATTAGAAAATACATGTTCCTGCTCTGTTGTGCATGAATATGTTGACTAATGCCGGTGCACAGCTTGCTCCCATAGCATTACGACCTTATGGACGTAATAAGCGCCAATGAACAAGAACACATTGTTAGCTAGTGAAATTGCAAGAACTTCCTTCACCATCTCAAGATGTTGGTAAAATGATGCTGACTTGTCCCTAAACATATAATCCACACTTTCTAATGCTAGATTATGTTGTATGGAAGTATATAAAGCCTTGATGTGTAGTGTGACTAGGCTAAAATTGACACATATTTGCTAATCATTGAACATGTTCAGCACATGCATAGTATCCCATATATAGGTGGGTAATGCTTCTACTTCTGGTAGGAGGCATTCATTGATATATAATGATAAGGGGTTGGTGGGCCAAACCTTACCACTCATTATAGGCCTGCCCTCTGGGATTCTAGCAAAGTCTTTATGGATGTTAGGCAGAAAATAAATAGTAGGAACAGTCAGTCGTTGAACCATCAGATATTGTCAGATATTGTCTCTCTCTGTCTGATAGGAGCCCCGTTTGGTGCCACCTCAAGATCAATTGGCTTGCCAATGAAAAATCTTACTAGTGGGATTAGATGCCAACACCATTTAACAGCTTGGAGTATTCAAGCGATTCATAATCATCTTTATCAAGAATAACGACATTCCCACCCTTGTCTGCCTCTTTGATAACTTTGGTGTCATTTTCAGACACATTTTTCAAAGCCAAAGATTCATAGAGTGATAGGTTGAAACATTGTTTAAACTTTTTGTTGAACATCTTTTTGGACATTTGTTGGTCTGCAAGTGCATAGATGTCCCTGGAAACGGCTTTATGAAAGGCGTTGAGTACATACTTGCCTGAAAACATGGGAGTGAACTTGAATTTCTTCATAAGTTCTTTAATTGCCAAATTGTGTTGATCAATTTTAAGATCTTTTAATACTTCTGATATGGTCAATTCAGGAAGTCTTGCTCTGTCTTCCATGGATACTAGCACATGGGTACATAAGGCCGTTTGCAACAAAATATCTGAAGGTGAACAATATGCTTGCAATGGTACAAACTGCTTCACTTTTTTAATTTTAATTTACGAACAAATTTGAAAAGATCAATTTGAATGTCCATAAAATTATTGAAAGATGATGGGCAAAAGAAAGTCCTTTATTGAGTCATAACTTCTTGTGATGAGAGCTGGTAGGTGGATATATTGTTTACTAGGTTAGTAGTCTTCTCTTGTTCAGTAATTCTCGCTGTGAGGCTCCTGTAAATGGGCGGGTTAATGGAGGACCGTTTCTCCTCTATTGTTTCTCACCCCCGCAGCCCCTTAATTTCTGGTGGTTGTTAAAATATTGCCGACTAGGAGGTCTTGGAACCTGACTTGTTTTGTAGCAGGGTATTTGTTCTAAAAAAGAAGAAGAGGAAGATGGGAGCGCCGGGGGCACTGCCTCATTTTCAATGCTACTGGCCTCTGATGGGCAAGATTGACTGGTACTGATAGGTCAGATATCTGATTCACTCTCAATATCTGAGCTAGCCGGCAATGCAGCCACACTGCTTGCCTGTGATCTAGAAACATCATCATATTTAGGTTGAAAAGTATAGACCCTGTTGACTCTTTAATCATTATTATCTCTTGAGAATTTGCGAGATTTTCTCAATTTAATCTAGTCCTGATGTTGGCGCAGAATCGAATACAGCGTTTTGTAATTCTTATCTTTCGTGGCATTGGGGGAGTCAAAACAGTTCGATCTCTTGTATCAATGCATCGATTTGAACTATGATGCAAGCATGTTTCCGCTCTGCATGTTCAACAAGTAACATGATCATGGTATTTGAACTGGCTGTGATATTTTCTTCCCATTGGTTCGCTAAATCATTATCCAGTGTATTTTCAAAATCTGGTAAGTTTAAGATTGTAAGACCCCTCTGTATCTTATTTTGTACCAAATAATGCCTTAGAGTTGTTAGTTCCCAGAACGTGTTGATTTCCTTGATGCTAAATCTTTCCAGTTTCAAATATCTTTGATGTAGATCCTCATTTACTGCTGCCAAACATTTAAAAGGATTGAGGGTGGACCCTCGAGGTGCAAAGAGAGCTTTGATGTCCTTGCTGCGCGTCATAAAGTATTTTGCACAGTGAATTATTTCTTTTGTTTTTAAACACAATTTATTACGTTTGCAAAAAACAATAAGAACCATACATAAAGTATACAATGTCTCACAGTAAAACGTCAACGTAATTTGCTGAACAATTTAAACATTACATATCATCAAATTCATCAAAAATAGCTTCATCCTGCGAAACATAATATTCAAACTAACTAGTATACACAAAACAGCACAATAGACAACACAAATGGGAAGAAAAGAAGAAAAAATAATAAATTTAAATTTTTTAAAAAAAAAAAACACCCACCCCTTCATCTCCACCTCATTCTCTTACCTCTAAAATGACATATGCACCTGAACAATTCCACTGTCACATCAGTCATAAAGAGCCAAAAAAGGTCCCCATACCTTCATGTATTCCTCATTTCTATCTTTATTTTCCAATGAAACCTTATCATATTGTGATAAAACTTGCAATTCAGTCAACCAGTCATCAACATTAGGCTTTATTCTCTTTTTCCAAATTCTGATAATTATCTTAGTTGCTACCATCATAGCCCTATCAATCCAATTAGAATGTTTCCTAGCACGCACACATCTATCAATATGAGATAATAAAATTGTGTTTGACTTATTTCTAATGGAAAATTGGTATTCAATTTGTATGGTGTAGACAGCTGCCGGATTCCACTGCTATTGAACACTAGGGGGCTACTGATGTGGCATACTGCTGAGAACCCCAGGTGCTTATCTGGAAGTAACAAGAATTCCACCTATTCTGAGAGGCAACTGCCTGAAATGATTCAGAAAAGGAAATGCAACAGGCAGTGGTGAGGAAGGTGCCCCTATGTCCAGGGGACCCGCAATTGAGAACAGTAAACCAAAATGGTTTCAACACCACATTGTGCAAATACGTAGAACAATCGCAATTTGTATATTCCATTTTTTTAATACAGGAGTAGCCAGCACGTGTTTCGACCGCACAGTGTTCTTCTGGGCTATTACATTAAATCCAATGTCATCCGCATATTGTTATGAACATATATCAGGAATGTCCACAACCACAGATTCGGGGTGCAGGCAAGACATTTTTGTTATTGACAATAATAATTTGAAATAGAAATAAGTCACATATAGTACATACCAATTATATTGCCAGGTCACCAAAGTGGGACATAAAACAAAAGAGGGGGAGGGTAAAAGTAACAATAAATAAACGGAGTTGATGACAGCGATTACATTCCTGATATTGAATAACTAAAAACAATCCTAAATAAGACAAACATCGTTATACTCAGTGTCGCTATGTGTGACTTGTCATTGGAGGGCACTTAACCAAGGGATGACCTCTATTACCGTGCACGAAAGAAAGAAACACCAGGTCTGAGTGGTTGAAACAACCTCAATTTAAACATGCAAGGCAAGGCTATGAATATTTAAAATATTCAGTTATTAGATGCGGTACTGTGCGATAGATGTAGTGTGTATGTGGGGATTGTTATGCAGACCTTAACTGAAGCCATCTAATGCCAACGTGACATGCAAAGTGCTCAGGTGTTGGTTTGAGTATGAATCCTATTTGGAAAAGAAGAGAGGGAACAGAGTCTTAGCTTATATATAACATTCAAGCTCGGAAAAAGTTCCATATGTCATAAGTAATAAGGCATTAGTTACCTAAAACCAAACTTAGGAGCCAATTTACCTGACTCCAATGGAATTCTTACTCCAGCTGGTAATAGCTGTGCTGCTGGTACGCCGCTCAAAAGTAACAAACTCGGTTGAATCTTGGGTATACACCCGAGTAGACAAATGTTACATTAGACCTCATCATTGAGGCAAACAATTAAATGGTCTCAAGTATCACGAACCTAAGGTCATGTCGGAGACCACTCCTACCTCATGTCTCTAGCTGCTTGTCAAAGTAAACATTGCCTAAGTAAGCGGCGCTAGTTCACTGATGCAAATACTCCATCTGCAATTACGTGAAATAGAAACAGGACTTGTGGTATGTTGACACAATGTGCACCATTTTGGGTGGGGCTAATATCCAGCCCGCAAGTTCCAAATGTTAATAGATATAGCATGGGCAATACCCCAAACTGAGCCGACCCTATCCATTTATTATTTAAACAAATTACCCGATTGTAGGCAGACATGTAATATAAGCTCTTGTTCTCATTAGCTAATTCCATAATCAGCCTTATGCAAATGCGAAAACTGACATCGGACATCCTGCATATCCTAATGCTGCTGCCATCTTGGTTAGGGCTAGTTCGAACGCTGCAGCAAGATGCAGTAGATGTTTGTGTTCTTTAGGGTTGTTTTTAGTTATTGAACATCAGGAATGTAATCGCTGTCATTAACTCAGTCTATTTATTGTTACTTTTACCCTCCCCCTCTTTTGTTTTATGTGCCACTTTGGTAACTTGTCGATATAATTGGTATGTACTATATGTGACTTATTTCTTTTTCAAATTATTATTATGTCAATAACAAAAATGCCCTGCCTGCACCCCGAATCTGTGGTTGTGGACATTCCTAATGTATGTTCATAACAATGTGCTAATGACATTGGATTTAATGTAATAGCCTAGAAGAAGACTGTGTAGTAGAAACACGTGTTGCTACTCCTTTATTACAAAATTGGAATATACGAGTTGAGATTGTTCTCGGTATTTGCAGTGTTGTGTTGAAACCATTTTTGTTTTTTGGTTCCAACACAGGCTGGTCTGGTATCAGTCTCTCTGACTCACTGGCTGTGCTGTCTTCACTGGCGCTGCTTTGCTGTAGGAGCCAAGGACAGTACCTTAAGGTTATTATTTTCTAAGGTTCACGAAAGTAACAATCTGAAAAGGTCAAAGGCACTTCCTTCCTTGCAACCCGCGACCCTCTCTGGTCTCGCAGTCTTTCTCCTTGTATTAAACTTCCATCTTGGAACTGCTGCTTCCTCATGTGCTTTGCCTTACTCAGAGTATGCTTTCATGCTCCCACTTTTATCCGTGTGGGGAGGTGTGATGGAAGTCGTGTGTGTATGTAATGATCAGTAATTGCCTGACCTTGCCTGACCATTGTATTGGGACATGTCAGGTATACGGCTCTGGTGTTAGTCCTTTTTCTTTCGCTCATGGTGAACTGTCTGTGAGAAAGTGTTTGTGTTGGGAAAGAGGGGGGAGGGTTTAGTTCCTTGGTATCCTAATTGGCAGGATGGGGAAAAGGTGTTATAGGGAAGGGGATACCGCATCTCACCATCCGGCGTCCCACTCCCACTCCCCGAAGACCCCTCAACCAGGTGATCCTCCCGCACTGGTCCACACCCAGGAACTGGATCCAAAAGCAATGGCTGTGTCCAGGCCACCTGGATTATATATGCCAGGAGCCCATCTTTTTCTACATATCTGCCCACCTGGATGACAGATCCCCGGACACAAGCGGGTGAGACACTTGCAGGTTTCTCACGCTATGGTCTAAGATCATCTAATTCACCACAATTGTGATATTTTAAAAAGATATATTTGTATGGCTTGTTTGTATCATTTGGTACCCCTGCCCAGAACATGCATATCGTATAAAAAAGCAATTTTCAAAATTAACATTGTGTTTTGCAGAGATGCAGAGAATTACAACCAGACATTTGCAAGTTGAATTTTAGTTTCCTTAAAATATACTAAGTTGAGAACCTTATTCTACATAATTACAAAAATATAATTATCATTATTATTATTATTATTATTATAATGGCTCTGCTTCTTTGAGTAAGTCAGTTACATGCAATATTTTCTACAGAAAAAGCATTCTTGGTGTAAAGTTGGGGAAATGTTGCAATGGTTAGAAGCACATTGTTTAAATATGCTGGCAGCTGCTTGCAAATTGATGCACCTGGGCCCTCAGGGGTCTGCAGTAACCTTTCAGTAAGTGATCATGGACATCCTAACTAGTTAATATGATGTTCAATCAATTGAGATGTCCCAACTCGAGAATTATAATTATAATCTGTTGTGATGTTACAAATAGACCAATATTATGATTTGTTTTTTGTAATTATAACATGCTAATATTTTCTGTAAGTCATTTGGATTTGGGCAGTTTTGAATAACATTGTCTGATAATGCTCCCCTTGATGCAGATAAAACCAGTTCTGTTTACTGTTCATGCTGTCGTCACAACCTCTGATTTGGAGATCAGCCCAGCCGAGGTGGATTTTGGATTCTGCACCATCTATGAGGCAGTTCAGACCACTGTGAAGATCACCAATAAATCCATCCTACCCCAGGAGTTTGGATTTGTAGGAGTCCCAGAGGTACAGACCACTTTCTTTTCCTTGACCATTGTGGAACTTGGATCTGAACCATACACACTCCTTGGCAGCATTTATAAGTCTGTGTATACTTGTCCACATCACACCATACAGTTCTAAGTCGAGCATTAACAAAACAAACCATAAAGGGGCACATCTTAAGAACGTCTAACAAAGAATATATAGTCGTGGTTGTTTGCAGTGGTTCTTGACGGAAGCAAGTGCACCGCTCAAGTGGAAACAGGGTGATCTAAAAAGGTTTATGTGGCATGCCTGTTTTTTGCAATCCAGTACCAGATTGCAAATAAAAGAGCTTGATTGTATACAAAGAAAAGAACATTCATGAAAATGCATTCTTGGTCTAAAGTTATGTGTGAATAAGGGCTTGCTGATGGATGACTTTACTGATCCTGACATTTACGCTGTAATTCCCCTAAAGGGGGCTAATGCAATAATGCAGGTAATAGATACACTGTCAACAGCTTCTCCTAAGGGCCACAACTTTGTGTTGGCACTAAAACACATGCCCTGATACCAGGTACGATGTATGTTTGGTCTTGATGGACCGCTGGGCATATCTGTATTGGGTGCAGATTTGCACAAGGAGGTCTGCTCCTGGGTGGAGTCACCGTTGGTGTCTGCACTGTGGTGCTTGCCCCTGGGTGGGGCTATCTGTGTACTTGCTCTGATGAGCTACTCCCAATGAGCCCACTGTAACATTGGCACTGTAATACATCACCCTAGAGGTGGCACATTGTGATGTATGGTGGTAATTGGTCCATCAGGGTATATGCCCTGCATCCAGGGGAGCAGAGTGGGATCTTGTTATTCAAAATCCACACAATGATGTGCTTCGCTTTGGTCATCTCTGGTTTCTGCACTATAAATATTGCTCAAAGGGGGTGTTACCTGTGGTGTTTGTTCCTGGGCATGCCCCATTGATGTGCTTTCCTAAAGGGTCTATTATAATACTCCTATGCTGTTGTCTGTTCCCGGTGAGAAGGGCCTTTGAAAATGACTGTAGAATGGTGTTGGCCAGGATGCTTTCAGTACATGGTAAGTTTTCAACTATCTGTACCGTTTCTAAGGGATTGTGTGCTTCCACGGATTCCTCATCTTAGTGATTAATTTCCTGCTTTGCAATTGTGGAAAAATAAAATTGACAGCAGGGGGGCGGTGTGCAGCATCGGCGTTGATGTCCCTCAATGGTTTATATTCCCGCATCAGGGTGTGAAGTTGATGATGGTATAAATAGGACGCATCACGTCCTGTTACTCTCCGCTCTGTTTTCCTCATGCACAGCACGCTCTCAGAACGGATCAACTCGCCTCAGAGAATCTTTTCTTCGACGCAAGTCGTACTTTTGTGATTTGTTTGTAATTCTTTCACAATGTCTACGCCTAAAACAGTCTTCAATAGATTTGTGGACTGCAACTCGAAGATGTCGATCACTGATCTTCATAGAATTTGTCTCTGGTGCCTCAGCGAGGCCCATGACGTTGTTGAGTGTGGCTCCTGCCAATTGATGAAGAATAAGGCCTTGAAAGAGAGAAGGTTGAAGCTCGTCCTAGGTCATGGGTATTGAAATCTACGTCCTCCAGACCTTTCAAAAGAAAATCCTCAGAAAATAGGAGTTCTGTGGGGGACAAGTCTCCCGAAAGTTCTGAAAAACAGTCAAAGCACTCCAAGAGGAGTGATTATCGTCATTCCTCTTCTTCGTCTGCTTAGAAGGAGAGTAAGAATTGATTTTCTTCATCACATCCCTTGCCCGGCAGACATCAGGTATGTTTACCCTAGAAGACCACTTCAGCGGCTGAATGAGAACATTTTATAATTAAAATGTTGGAGGTGTTTTCGAAGTGGCTTCCTCTTGCCCCTCAAAAAGCCAAATAAGGCCCCAGATCCCATTGCATCCTCCAAGACCGTCGGTAAGTATGTTCAGGCTTTGACCCGCGTACCCAAAAGCCTGAGTCACAGGCCCTCTGAAAAGGCTACCCGAGTAGCGTCGACCACTGTGACCTCATTGATGCAAAACAAACTCATTGACATCCCTACAAAATAACCTCCAAAGTCAAAGGACGTCAGTGGAAGACTGCATTTTGGATCCATTTTTGAGGATGAGGATGATTTGAGGGCGACAATATGGTTCCCTTTGGGTATGAATGCTTTAGGGCTCTGAATTTCCCAGAAGAACTTATCTCGGAAGAATCTTGGATAGAAGACTTAGTCTCATGCCTCAAAGACACCAGTGGACTCCATACTTCTCTAAAAGTCGAATATGACACTCCTGATGTCCGCTCTCACCCGAATTCAGCATGCTGGACTGTGATGAACAAGGTCATTGAATATTTGGGCTGGGGTCGTCCGGCTAAGGACATCACGCAACATAAGTTTGCAGACATTCTACACAAGGGTCCTCCTAAAGAACCTTTACTACCTTTCCATTCAGCACTCGGGGACCCCCTTTTTAAGCTCTGGAAAAAAATAGGTACCACTCCTGCATTGAATAAGGAGTTAGTTCAAAAATGTAAGCCAACTTCATTGGACCCAGATTTTCTGTCAAGGCACCATACACCTGAAAGCTTAGTGGTGCGGACTGCTACTTCGGGGTTTAAGGCTTCGGCCTATCCTACCATCCATCCAGACAGGGATGATAAGCGTTATGATGCCCTACTTTAAAGAGTTTTTCAGCTCGGAGTATGGCTTTAAAAACTACTAACGCGTCCTGACTTTGCCAAACCCTGCAATCAGGTTTAGATGCATCAGACTGCATGGGTAGATGCATGGGATCTAGTGCAGGTATCGGGCGCTTTATGTGGCCGGTAAATCTGATTTTCCTCAGGTTGCCCAGGCAAGGCTTCTAGATATGCCCTTTGATGGGTCCAATCTGTTTGGTCGCACGGCAGACAATAGCGTTGAAAAATTGTACCATAGGCTTCAGCAAAATCTTTAGAAGCAGCCATCTGTTAACAACAGCAACAACCACCATCACAAATTTGGGTAGGGCTTTCCTTTCGATATTACTCTTCCTTTAGTGAACGAGGTAGATGTCAAACTGCTCAAAGACAAGAGCAATAAAGATTTGCACGTGCTCCAAGAGGTCGTGGAGGAAAACCTGCCTTCAGCCGGAGCCACAGCTCCAAAATGGGAGGCAGATTGTCCCACTATCTGCAAGAATTGTAATCCATTACTTCAGATACATGGGCCTTGCAAACAAGTGCCCATGGGTATTATCTTCCATTTCTAATAGATTGTGTCCTCCCACAGATTTCTCACCTTAGATTTTTATTCTCCTGCTTTGCAGCTCTCTGAAACTGTTTTCCCAGCATGGGGCGTCATGCACACTGGCGTCGATGGCCATCGAGTCATTGCCTCCACGACTGGACGTGAATTCGATGGAGGTACAAATAGCACGTCCTCTGCCACTCTGTTTTCTCCAAAATTATTTCGAATTTTCTAGTAGAGTTTACATCATATCTACTCTGAAACCCTCCGGTTTCAAAAAGTGCTGCGATTGCGGTGCACACATGTTGCTTACTGATCCTCACAGAGTTTATCTGTGGTGCTTAGTGTGAAGGCATCATGAAGGAAGACACAAACAACAGATTCAAAGTTCAAACAAAATGTATTTATTAACTTAAATGTCAGGATGTTTTAAGGCCTTGCTTGCCCTATCCTAAGGTTGGATTTCCCTACCTAAATAAACTAAGGATAGTCAAAGTCAGTAAGTTCAACTTAAAAGTCTGTCTGTGTCCAAAACATGTATTCGCCCTCACAACTAAAGCTAAACACTCTGTAGGGATATCAACAACAAAAGAAGTAGTGTTCCAAAGAAGGGTCTGAGCTTCTTTCAGCTCTTCGCTTACTTTCTAGCTCCCCTTCTCCAAGTTCAAACAACAGCCCCACAAAGGTTTGGGGTGCCCTTCCCCAAGAAAACACCACAGTTCCAGGATGATTTTATTCCTGCTCTTCTTCACTTGCCGGAGCCTTGCTCCTTGGGCACTGCAGCCCTCCACCTTGCTACAAGCATCCTCCCACGAGCGTGTGCCTGCTAGGGTAAACACTTCTAATCACGTTGTGCGTTGTGCTGGCTGCGCAATTTTTTTGGATCATCATATTTAAAATAAATAATAATCTGCATTTTCAGCTGGTGTGGAGTGATTGCGTGAAGTGCAATCTTCATTTCTCTTGTATCCATTGCCTGGGTTTTTGCGATTTGCGTGTGCTTGCTAACTGGGCCACACCATCCATGTACCCTCCCAACATTACTGTTTCTTTTTCATTTTCATTTAACTGAGGTCCCTGCCTGTCCCGCACTCCCTTCCCCATTGGCTGCCTGGGTCTTCATAGGCCAATCAGGGTAACCGGGAGGTGATGGCTTGCTGAAAAACCACAACGAGGGCTCTTTCATTTATTCCTGCTCTTCTTCACTTGCCAGAGCCTCGCTGCTTGGGCACTGCAGCCCTCCACCTTGCTATAAGCATCCTCCCACCAGCGTGTGCCTGCTAGGGTAAGCCTTTCTAATCACGTTGTACATTGTGCTGGATGTGCGAATTATCAGATCATCATGTTTAAAAAAAAATAATCTGCATTTGCAGCTTGTGTACAGTGATTGCGTGAAGTGCAATCTTCATTTCTCTTGTACCGATTGCCTGGGTTTTTCCGATTTCACATGTGCTTGTTAACTGGGCCACACAATCCACAGACCCTTCCGAGATGGCTATTTCTTTTTCTTTTAACTGAGGGCCCTGCCTGGCCTGCACTTACTTCCTCATTGGCTGCTTGGGCCTTCATGGGCCAATCAGGGTGACCGGGTGCCGGCTGAACAACAAAGACCCACGACTAAGGCCCCTGCCTTCTCCCTGTCCACTACCAGAATGCTACACTGGGTCCTCTCTGTTCCCTTCACCTTAACAACAATGATACTATCACCTCACCCTTCTAAGAAACCGGACTGCCTTGACATTGTCACCTCATGAATTTAGGGTTAGTTCCCTCCTTCTGGAATCACTCCTTCCAGCTCTGACTAATACTGTCCTTTCTGCTACTTTCTCCCATGCAATTTCTCTGATTCGCAGGACTACCTAAATTCTTATGCTAACACCTGAACCTAAATTGGAAAGTCAAATTCTGCTGTTTTTTCCCTTTTGCTTGGAAGTGAAATTTTGCTGTTTTTGCCCTTTTGCTTGAAAGCCAAATTCTGCTGTTTTTGCCCTTTTGCTTGAAAGCCAAATTCTGTTGTTTTGCCATTTTGCTTGAAAGTCAAATTCTGCTGTTTTTTTGCCCTTTTCCTTCAAAGTCAATCTTTGCTGTTTTGCCTCTGGTCTGATAGTGTTGCTGCCCCTTTCTAACTTATCTGTACCTTGCTTGTCAACTGTTGCTTCTTTGTAATTTACCGCCCCAGTGACCTTACCACTTTCTTTGTTTCCACTCCTACCTGCCTTAAGTCCCCCCCCAACTGTTTCTCCTGCCTCTCCTCATTACCACTCCCATGGGGCTTTCTGTTTCTCGTATCCTCTGCAATTGCTTCTCCATTGACTATCCTTCCCTTCTCATAAAGTCTGGCAGGATACAGTTCAAAAAGGACATCCTGTCCTTAAACCCTAGCCTTCCTATCACCGACACCTACTCCTACGCTTCCTCCAGACATACCCTCACCGACATCCTCTTTGTCGTTCCTTTGCCAGATCTATGGACTCTTCATATGATCTCTGTGCTTTGTCCTATTTCCTCCTCTCCCATTAATGGTGGCACTCGTTGGGAAGTTCTCATGGCTTCCTTCGACTCCTCTAAAGGCATCATTAAAGTCTACCTTAATTGTACCGTCATGGTCCAAGGCCCTCAGGCCAATCTCCTCCTCTTTGATAGGCGCTTTCCTCGCCTCATCAATTTCCTCTTATCTCCTGCTGTTCCCACCTCTCCCCCCTTAGCTACCTTGCCCTCTCTCTCCTCCTCCCCTGCCCCTCGTAGGGCTCCTTCTCCTCCGCAGGGCATCCCTCTGATCTGTGCCCCTCTCCGGAAGGTCTTTAAGGCTAGCAACCTTCTACCTCTTGCCACTCTCAACTCTCACTCTGCTGTCAAACACTCCTCTGACATCTGCCACCTCCTTAAAGAAATAGACCTAGATATCCTTGGTCTTACTGAAACATGGTCCGAACGAGCCGCAACGCAGCGCCGATCCTGGCGTCAGACCAGGCTAACCAGCCACAAACAGCAAGTCTGCTGCCACCTGACTTCTGCCTTGATAAAGACTTCGGTTGAAACTCGCGTCGGCTGTTTTTTGTTTCACCAATATGTCACAAGAAGAACAATAGATATTATCTATGCTGTTTGAACACCAATAAAACCACAACCCACATGACTCAAGGACTGGACTTTTACTATCTGATCTTTTTCACAGTTGGACTACCAAACCCAGCCAGCGCCCACTACTAACAAAGGTTTGTCTCCCCACCACTTACTGAAACATGATTCACGGCCAGCTCTGTCACAAGTTTTGACACTCTCCTGCCTGACGGCTACAAGATCCTCTCCGCACCCAGATCCTCCCGGTCTGGTGGGGGTGTAGCCCTGATCTTTCCTGAGTGGATTCCTGCCTCTCTCATTCCCACTCAGACCTACTCCTCTTTTGAATGCCTTGTCTGTAGGCTCTCTCTATCTCCTAGCCATTCTCTTACTGTGGCTACTATCTTTCGGCCTTCTAGTCAAATCTGCTAATTTCTCTCTGAGTGGGCTGACCTCGCCTCTTCCCTCCTGGCCTCTACCACTCAACCCCTCCTCCTCAGTGACCTCAATATCCATATAGACTCTCCTTGTTCCTCCTCTTTACTCTTCTGTGACCTCTGTGACTCCCTCTCCCTTTCTATCCTCCTCTCCGGCCTGACTCACTCTGCAGGGCACACACTCGATGTCTTGATCTCCTCTGACCTCCCCCTTTCCATCCCTCTGACCTCTGCTCTCGCCTGGAGTATTATTCCCTCCATTCCTCTCATCTATCGCTCTCTTGCTCCTAGGTCAAGCCTACCCCAACACTGCCACCTACCTTCTCGGACATCCGGCCCATGAAGCGTGTGTCAGTTGAGGCTTTCCCCGCCACCTTCTCTCCCCCCGCCCCCTCCAACTCTGGCTGACTCACATCCTGACACAGCCTTGTCTCTGCTCTACTCTTCTATTTCTGATACTCTTGATGCTCTTGCCCCTGTCATGAGGATCCGCTTGAAGTCCAAATTCAAGTGCAATTCTTGGTATGACTCTGACCTAGATACACATAAACGAAAGTGTAGGGCGACAGAGAGGAAATGGAGGGCTTCTTGTTCATCCTCTGACAAACTGGCCTGTCGCCTGCTCCAAAAGAAACAAAAGAAATACTGACTCTCTGTCCTCACCAAAAAGAGAGCCCACATTCAAGTCTGTATCTCTGCAGCATCTAACAATTTGGCTGAACTCTTTAAAAACCGCAAGGAGATTGCCAACCCTGTTGCAGTCTCTACCCCTCCTGTTGCCTCCCAGGCTCTCTGCAATGCCCTTACCTCTTACTTTATCTCAAAAACCCAGGACGTCCTTCCACCCTTTCCTACCCTACCCCTTCCCTCCCCTCTGTTTCTGTTCATACTGACCCCCCCTCAGACTCACCCCACCCCCGTTCCCGTCCTTTCCTCTTTTCTCCCCTGACGAGGTCGCTAGACAAGTCCGATCTATGAAAGTCTCATCAAAACAGGTTCAACCCTGTTCCTCTAAAACCATCAAGGATCACATTGATACACTCGCCCCTGCCCTTGCTGATTTCTGCAATCTCTCCTTTGCCTCAGAATCCTTCCCCTCCCCTCTGAAGCACTCCCATGTGCATCCTCTTCTCAAGAAACCCACAGCTGATCCTTCTTGTCCGGCTAACTATCGCCCAATTTTCATTACTCCCTTTCTGGGTAAACCCCTTGAAAAGGTGGCCATCTCTCAGCTTAACCTTCATTCTGATTCTGTTGGATGTCTCCAAGATCACCAGTCTGGCTTTAGAGATGCCAGAAGCATGGGAACTGCTCTCCTGAACATCTGTGAACAACTGCTCAGATTCCCTCTGTCCTCTTCCTTATCGATCTCTCTTCTGCCTTTTACATGCTCAACCATACCATCCTGCTCAACTGTCTCCGTGACAAACTGGGTATCACCGATCAGTCTCTGGCCTGGCTGACCTCTTTCCTCTCTGATAGACCCTCCCAGGTTGAAATTGGGTCCTTCCTATCATCTATCTCCCTCTCTACCTGTGGTGTTCCTCAGGGGTCTAACCTCTCGCACTGGCTTCTCAACCAATACCTGGGAACTCTCGCTCACTGCATTGCCATCTTCTACTCCCATTTCCAGTGCTATCCGGATGACACTCAACTCATTTTAAGGCTTCCCTCAGCCACCTCCTCTCCTTCCCTCATCTGTGATTGCCTAACTGCCTTTCAAGATTGGTGTGCCGCCAACAATTTTTGCCTGAATGCCAGCAAAACGGAGATCCTCCTCATCGGCACACCCTCACCCTCCTTTCCCCTCACTCTCTGGCCAGCCTCCCTTGGCCCTCCTCCTACCCCCATCTGCGAGGCTAAGAATCTTGGGGTCATCTGTGTCTCCACACTTTCTTTCTCTGCACACTTCTCTGACGTCTCAAAAAGTCAAACTTCCTACTGCACCTCCTCAGAGGTACTCTGCCTTTCCTCTCCTTCCCCCAGAAGCTCACTGTCTCCAAGCTCTGGTTCTCTCTAGGTTGGACTATTGTAACAGCCTCTTTCTAAATCCACTTACCTCTACTCTCCGCCCTCTGCAACTAATCCAGAACAGGACTGCAAGACTTGTCCTTGGCCTTAAGCCCTGGGATCGAATCTCTCCAGCCCTAAAATCTCTCCATTGGCTCCCAGTGGATGCAAGGATTACATTCAAAACCCTCTGCATTATCCTCAAGGCCTTCTGGGGCCTGGGTCCAAAATATCTTCAGCTATCCCTCTGTAAATACCTCCCCTCCCAAGCTCTTTGCTCCTGTACCTCCAACTCCCTCAGGGTCAGTCGTTTTTCTAAGAAACAAGCTGGGGTTAGATCTCTGTCCTCGGCTGGGGCTTCCCTCTGGAACAACCTCCCTGCCACTCTGAAACTTGAGGAGAACCATCTCTGGTTCCGAAAGCACCTCAAGACCTTCCTGATTCTGCCTTCGCCCCCCCTTCTCCCCTGCTGATCTGTTCTCTCTCAGCATCGTGCACCAGGCCTACCCTCTATTTTCCAGGCTAAGGTACCTGCTCACCCTACCACCCACCCCCACTGCTTCCGGGCCTCCCCTTGCACTATGGTCTGTATCCATCCAGCCCCCGCCTCTCTTCTTCCTGCACTTATCAGTCTTACCCTGTCTAGTCCCTTAAACCCAGCACTTGCAACTTGCTGGCTGCACTACCACTGTTTGTTGCCTTTATTATTTATTTATTCTTTATTATTTATCTGTTGTCTCCTCTGCTCCGCACTTTCCACTTCCCTCCCCTTCCATGCACTTTTCCCCTTTCCCTCTCCCTTGCACTTGCACATTCTCAATGTCACTGGGCCTAGTAAGATTGTTATTTTTGTTCTCCCCTGTCCCTCTCCCTTTGCCTTGTTGTGCTCTGAAACAATTGTGTACGAGCGCAATATAAATAAAATATCAAATATCAAAAACTTCCCTTGGGTTTCCCACTACCAAGGCGTTAGCTTGTCCAGCTTGCCAACTCAAAATCAGTTGATGTCTCTTAATACTCAAAATCACTTCCAAATCAACTTTAAACTCTTTCAATCTCTTCAATGCTGTGCACAGATTGCTATCTTCCCTATTCACTTCAGCAATCTATTTCATAAGGGAAGATTTGGGTATCTGCATTTGCCATGACTTTTCAGACAGGGTTCCTCGGTCTCTGCACAGTTGTCAGACCACACGGTCCACCCATTACAGGTCACTAAACCGATAACACTTGGCTTTCTTGCCCACAGGGTTCTATGTCACCCCACCTGTGCTACGGTTCACATTCACTTTGGTTTCTTCTTGCCTGTCTCATGGCTTTGCCACAAAGTGTTCTTCCACACAATTCACTCAATGGCTTGACTTTGCCACAATGGCCGATTCGTTTTCGGTGTGGGCTGCACACCCTATTGCCCATAGGGAGTTTGTTTTGAGTTATCAGAAAAGTGAAAGAGATCTATATAAACTCAAAAATAATTCCATAATTTGTGTTGATAATAATGTTTTGTTGTGTTTAATTGATATGTTTCAATGCAGAAGCGAGAAATTGCCAATGCATTTCAGGCATCAACATCCTTCATCAGGGCCTATTTTCCTCACCTAATCAAATGTTTATCAATCATAAGTATTTATCATAAGCATTAATAAAAAAAATCATCAATCACAAGAATTAGCAATACCAAAAAAAATCATATGTGCAATCAATGTTTTGAATACCAACACATAAAATAAATTGTGCATCATAGGGGCATAACGAAATTGTTCAAATGGTCAGTGATAAGGATCAATGGGGATAACAATTCAAAGTTATGGAGCATTATGACGAATGATCGTGTCAACAATACATTTCAATGCGTGTCATCATGTAATTCAAGGGCCACAATACGGACGTAGACAAAACATACAGACAAATCGAACAACATATAGGAAAACATAAAGAAAACGTGCGTGAGAATCTTTAATCACTTTAACTCTATAGTATTAAGACAGACTTCTACCACAAAATTCACTCTGTGGTGCTCATTCTCTTTCACCACCTTACTTTCACAATCTTTAACAATGTTCATTACTGGTTTTCCACTTTATTCAGCATGATTAGTTCTTTGTCTTTCATTATTCATTACGTGATTTTTGCCCATACTTGCATTCCATACTTAATGCTCATCAAAGCTTTCCTTCAGTTCAGCATTCAATAATGATTTATTCACTTTCTTTCACTTATAGTTCAACTTGCTTGCAACTTGTTTGCATTATTCGATCAAACACCTCACTTTGGGTTCACCTTCAATTGTACATATATTTCTGTTAATCCGACAATCACATCTGCCCTGTAGTAGCCCCGGAGCGCCCTGGTATGAGTGTTCCCTCTGATTCACTCACCGGTCCTTGGCGGCACCTCCGGGCGTCTTCTCACTTGGTACGACACTACGCGCACACGTCTGTGTCTTTGCAAGCAGTACTTGCGCTTCGAAAGTGTTGATGTGGGATGCCAGTAGCTCCGCCGGTGGCATGCAGCGGCACTGGGGTTTCTTGCGTGCTCCACAGCTCTGGCTGTGAGCACACGAACAAGGAGGCTCTGGCAGTGTTGACACTCTCACATCTCGCTCGGGCCCCGGGGTCGCAGTCTTTCCTTCACAATTGTCAGCGTCCTTGCCTCCAGGCAGCACCCTCCTTTGCAGATTCCTTCATAGCAGGATTTCTTCCCTCTCTGGGCCATAACACCCAGCCTGGCTTCTCCTGCTGGTCTCCCCTTCTGCACTTGTGACTCTGCCTTTTATGCACCTGTGACCTGTTAACATGTTGTAGGTGCAAGCCCATCCACTCGATTGCCTGATATCAATTACTTATGTTCTTGGGACATGCCTGGCCCTGGTAATGGTTTCTAAGCTTCTTCCTCGTCCCAGTACTAGAATGGTGTGATTGAGAGGAAATAATAGGACATGATTAGCAACACCCTATAAAGATGGGTTGGATAAAGTTTGCTCTCAAAAGGGAAAGGGGAATACCATGTCTCGCATGCAGACACCATCTCCACCAATCCATCCCCAAGGACCCCGACCCAAGTGATCCTCTCTCGCATCTCCACCTCCAGGGCCAGGATCCAAAAGCGTTGGCCTTTCCCTGGCCACCTCAGAAGAGGATCCATGAGGAGTAGGTGTAAGAATGCCCTCAGGGTTCTCACACTAGGTACCGACCACCTTGCAGTGGATTGTGGCTCTTGTCAGGTTATGACACTGAATGCCTTAAAAGAAAGATCCTCCAAATTGGCCCTGGGTCAATCATCATCGAACTCTCCATGTATGACACCATTGAAGACCCGACCCAAGGAAAAGAGCTCTGTGGCCGATAAAATGCCCGAGAAGGAGAAAAAATTGTTTAAAAACACTGCACGAGATCCCACTCGATGGGCGACTCCTGTCATTCTTCTTCTTCCTCGTCGACGAAGAAGAGAAGGAGAAGGCATTCATTGACAGTCTCATCCCCAGGAAGACAGGTACTTTTCCCATCTAAATCTGCCTCAGCATAAATGTGTGAAGAGTTTTGCATCAAGATGATGCAGGTCTTTCAGAAAGTGAGCCTGCCCGTTCCCTCTTCCTCTGGGAAGAAGACCTCGGGCCCATTGGGCCCGACACCGCCGGACGGGACGCAACTCATCAACCACCACGTGCACCTAAGAGCGCAAAACTGGTGAAATCCTCGATCAGACTGCCGACGCTATTGACGCCATCTGCGGCTGATGTTTTCTTTGATGTTTAATCAGCGCCATCAATGTCACAGCCTAAACAGTCAAAGACAGTCAAGGATCCCTCAAGAAAACTCACCCCAAAATCTACTACAGATTTTCTGTCCCCTTTCAGGACATTTTCGACGAGGATGACGACCCGGGTTCCTTTTAGGCTTGAGCCCATGGATCTTCCTCAACGTTGTGAGGACGAGGAAGAGACTGGCGACTTAGCTTTGGCTCTGCATGACACAAGTGGCTTGGACATCTATCCTGAGGTGGAATTCCCACAGGGAGATCCTAGAGCTCATGCAAATGTGGCATGTAGGAAAATGATGGCTAAGGTGATGGATGACGTACGTTGGGGGCCCGATCTGGCGACATAATGAAATGCGACTTGACTGGCATTCTAGACAAGGGCACATCCGTTGAACCTATCCTTCCATTACATAATGCCATCAAAAATCCTCTATTAGAGCTATGAAAGACTCCCTGCTCGAGGCCAACAGTCCACAAGGATTTTGCCAAGAAGTATAAACTAGCCCATTCCGACCTTGAATTCCTAACCAGACATACGGCTCATGACAGTCTGGTAGTACAGGCTGCAACTGTGAGCAATAAGGCAAGTGCCTATCCATCCTTACCTCCTGACAGGGTTGACAAGAGTTATACCGCTTTAGCGGAAAGCGTTTTTGTCTCTGGCAGTATGGCACTTAAAGGAGTTCATGCTTCATGTGCGCTGTCAAAGTACACACACACCCTTTGGTCTGTGATAGCTTTATCACAGAGAGTTAATTGAGGAATGGTTTCCTAAACATAGTGGAAGATGGTAAGGAAGCAATGCTCTAATCCCTACGGTCAGGACTCTGCACAGGTGATTGTGTGGGTAGATCTATGGCAGTAAATTCTGTCATGTGAAGATTCACCTGTCTGAGAAAATCCATATTTGCGCAGGACGTCCAAGTGAAGTTGTTTGACATGCCCTTTGACGGCTCACATCTTTTCGGTCAAAAGGCAGATCACAGCCTTGAGAAATTGCAGGCATCCAAGGCTGCTGCAAAGTCCTCGGGTATGGCAATTAGGCAACCTGTTCAACCTTCCACTCAATGTAAAGGCAAACCTTTTAATTTCTACAACTGCAGACAAAAAAGGCAAACAGCCCGTTGCTCATCAAGGACAAAGCCAGAGAAATGTTTCTTGACCTTCCAGAGGTAGAGGAGGACACAGGCACTTCTGCATCTGTGCTCTGTAGTGCAGCCTCAACCGCAAAAACCTCTTTGAAGACTTCTGCCACATGACTCTTGCAGTGGGTGTGTCTGTCAAACCATTTGCAAGAATGGTTGGTGCACCATTACTATGGGCATTTCAGGTAATTTCCCATGGTTACTGCCTCCCAGTTGCAGCTGGTGAATTTT
The DNA here is from genome assembly GCF_040938575.1 of Ambystoma mexicanum. Classification (NCBI taxonomy): domain Eukaryota; kingdom Metazoa; phylum Chordata; class Amphibia; order Caudata; family Ambystomatidae; genus Ambystoma; species Ambystoma mexicanum. The sequence continues at coordinate 504,236,221 of NC_090929.1, read as the reverse complement.
TTAACTGGAGGGGTGTAAATATTTGTCACTGATCTTGCCGAGCGACCAAGCGTAGCAAGGGAGCCCATAAACATCTGCAAGCAGGGTTTTGGGGGGTTCTCCTCCCGAGAATATTTTTTTAATTATGGGTGAAAATGGTGCATTTTAGAACACACTTTTTAGAAAAATTGGTAAAAATGCCAAACGGTTTGCAATTGGGTTTTGTAGGGTAACTCGTGTAATAAATCCAATAGATGTAAGTCACCAACGGTGCACTGGAGCATTTCTCCAACACATTTTCATGATGCCTTTTGTCACAATATGTGCCAGTATAAAACATTTTCTCACTGGCTGTGCCCATACATTTCCATGCTGACTGCAACATTATACCGTATTATTCCCATATAAAACCATAGTCATGTTTGCTTTGTGCATAATGCCAGTAATGATACTATAAGAAAACATGTCCATGTTGGTTCTGCCAATATATGGCAGTATGCCCACATAGGAACATACTCCATTTGGCTTCACCATGAAAAATGCATGCCAAAGTATGAAAACATGTCCAAACTGGCTGTACTAAAATGCTAGTCGAGCTACATAGTAACACTTATCATGCTTGCTTTATGAAAGATGTCCAATACAAAATGTCATACCCAATAAGAAATTGCTAGACTAAGTACATAAAAGTGATGGTCTTGCTTCATAATAACCCTCATCATGCTTGCTTTACCAACGATGCCCAATACGAAATGACTGAACTGGTTTCATTGAAATGCCAATCTAGCTAGATAATAAATTGTTTTACCAAAGGTGCCTAATACAAAATGTCATGCCACAATAAGAAATGACTAGACTGGCTGCATTAAAATACAAGTCTAGCTACATATTAACAGTTATCATGCTTGCTTTATCGACCATGCGCAGTAAAATATGCCATGTCTGCTCCAAGGTGTGCCAGTGCCTTGCAGTCAGACATAATCACAATAATGATGAATGTGATTATGTGTGATTTCGATGCGCTGGGGGGGGGGGAGGGGGCGCACTGGGGTAAGACATGTTTTTTTATTTTTACTGGCCATCTATCATAGATACCATGCCTGGTGACAGACACAGACACACACACACACACACACTCTCTTTCTCTCTCTCTTTCTCTCTCTCTCTCTCTCTTTCTCTCTCTCTTTCTCTTTCTCTTTCTCTTTCTCTCTCTCGGTTCTCATGAACCATTAGATCTAAAAATGCTACCACCAAAAGTTCAATCCTTTGGTGGTAGCATTGTACAAAAAGAAACTGGGGCTGCGGGGGTGTCTTTACAGTATAGTGAACGGGGGTTGTGGGGGGAACCCCTGCAGCCTTCTGAAAAGAAAAAAAAATGAAAAGAAAAGGACCCTGTGGTGCCGCTTCCCGATCACGGAAGTGAAAGGGAACTGGTGCCGCAGGGACCCACCGTGAAGAAGGTAGTGGGGTTTGTTTATGTTGGGGGTGTGGGGGGGGGGTGTTCGCATGAGAAAGGTGCACACTTTTGGTAGTTCGCACCTTTCTCATGCGGACTTTCTGGCCACGGCAAAATCAGCCGCGGTCAGATCACGTAGATCCGTATGCAAGGTGCTGGGGGGCAGGTACGGTATTTTTTACTAGACATCTATCATAGATGTCCAGTAAATAAATACCATGCCTGTCCCCTGGGCCTCACAGATCCAAACAGACAATCAAAGTGATTATGTGTGTATGCAAGGTACTGGGGGCCATGGGGGCAAGTATGGTATTTTTTACTAGACATCTATCATAGATGTCCAGTAAAAAAATACCATGCCTGTCCGCTGGGGGACACACACGCACACGCACACGCACACACACACACCCCCCCTGTCCCCTGGGCCTCACAGATCCAAACAGACAATCAAAGTGATTATGTGTGTATGCAAGGTACTGGGGGCCATGGGGGCAAGTATGGTATTTTTTACTAGACATCTATCATAGATGTCCAGTAAAAAAATACCATGCCTGTCCGCTGGGCCACACACACACCCCCCCCCCCCAAGTGATTCTATATACAAGGCACTGGGGGGGCAGGTATGATATTTTTACTAGACATGTATCATAGATATCCAGTAAGAAAAAACCAGGCCTGTCTCCCTGGGCCTCACAGTACCAAACACACGTATTTTTACTAGTCATCTATCATAGATGTCCAATAAAGAAATAGCATCCCTGTCCCCTGGGCCGGACAGCACTTCAGAGAGCTGATTTTGGCTGGTGGGGAGGGGGTTTGTGCAACAAAGGTATTTTTGAAATGCCTTTGTTGTACAGACCTCCTACCCCACTCGCCAAAATCATCCCGGACCAGCACAAACACACACACTTACACAACATGCACACAGCAAGCACTCGCTGTCTCATTCACACTCACAAGCACACATCTCCCTCATAACACAAGCATACACGCATCCATACACATATTTCAATAATAAACATACAAACACACACATTTACACAGCAAGCACTCTTTCATTGACACGAGCACCATCATGCACTTACTAAAAACACAAGCATACATGCATCCATACACATCATTAAATAGTAAACATACAAACACACACATTTACACAACATACACACAGCAAGCACTCTTTCATATACACACGCACCCATCATGCACTCACTCAAAACACAAGCATACACGCATCCATACACATATCTAAATAAATAAATTAACATACAAACTCACACATTTAGACAACATGCGCAGTGCAAGCACTCTTCCATTCACACGAGCATCGATCATGCACTCACTCATAACACAAGCATACACGCATCCATACACATATAAATAATAAACATACAAACACACACATTTACACAACAATCACACAGAAAGCACTCTCTCATTCACACCAGCCTCCATCATCCATCATCATACATTCACCTAACATCACAAGCATGCACACAACCATACAAATTGTTTTAATTAAAAAAATGGAACAAACTTAACTTCTGCTGTGGGTCTGGAGTTTCCAGTGCTCCAGCCCCCTGCAAGCATTAACAGGAATCAGGACGTTTCCTGGTTTCTGCACATGCTTGCCAGGGGCCCTAGTGTGGGTGACAAGACACCCCACTCCAGCCTGCTCTGTCTGTCTGTGCAGCTCCTCAGCTAGCATTTCCTTTGAGCAATGAGGGGCTGGGAAGCAAACGCCTCAGCCTTGCATGGTTCATTGCGCTTGCGCGGCAGGGGAAATGTAACTGTGAAAGGGAACAAAGTTTCCCTTTCACAGTTAAGCCCACTCCCTCAGCTGAAAAAAAACAGCTGAGGGAGTGCTCATATTTTACTGGGCTGGCTCCTCCATAATGGGTGAGAGTACCCAGTGGGTAGATGCCCCCTTGCCCATTATGGGCGAGCCGCCAACAATGCTTCCCATTTGGATTTCCCCACTCTGGCCAGGCCACCTCCTGTTCCAGACTCACTGCTCCTATCTATCTATCTATCTATCTATCTATCTATCTATCTATCTATCTATCTATCTATCTATCTATCTATCTATCTATCCATCCACCTATCTATTTCTTTTATTGAGCCACTTGCCCATGGGCCTCAGAGCACTCACAAGATAAACATACAAAGAACAGAGAAAGTGAGATAAACAAGTTGTTTTACCATAAAAAGCGGAAACTGGAATTACAAGGGTTTACCCCTTTCCTATATCAAATAAAAAGGTTTTTAGATGTTTCTTAAATTGTGCTGTTGATATACATCCTTTAAATTCTTGGGGTAAAGTGTTGCAGAGGGCAGGTGCCCAGGCATTGAAACTTGTACCAACTATTTTTTTCAATAATACACAAGGCTGGAAAAGTTAAGTGATTATTGGATAGTAGCATGCACGCAGGCATAGTTTTCTGAACTCTGGATGTGAGATATAAAGGTGCCTCACCATTCAAACACCATCACGAGCCCTAAAACTGAATTCTCTGGTCAACAGTAAGCCAAAAAAGCTTCCTACGGACATCTGACATCTGACACCTGACACCTGAGATCTACGGCCAAGTCCATAGACAGCTCACACTGCTCCATTTTGGAGCACCTGCAGCCTCTTTATGTTGGTTAGAGCTGTCCCAACCAATAAGCTGTTGCAATAGTCCAATTTCATATTAATAATTGCTACCGGAATTAATGCTTTGTTTGCTTCAGATAAATAGGATCAAATCTGCCATAAAAGATGAAAACATAATAGGAACATGAGGTCTTAATATGGGGTACCTGTTTTTTGAAAGATAGATGAGGATCGAAGAAAACTCCTAGAGTTTTTACTGATCCAGAAACTTGAATGACATTTCCGGCAATCCAGAAGCTTTTATATTGTCGATCAAGTTTTTTCAACTTCTGCTGGGTGGCAAGAATAGGTAACTGAGTTTTTGAGTTATTCAGAGCCAGTGAGTTTACCGCCATCCATGACTGGATTGCCTGAAAAATCTTGTTAACTCTTCCCAAGTCACTATTGTATGACCCTGTTAATTTGAACACCACCTCAGTATCATCTGCATAATGTGCTAGTTGAACCCCCAATGTGGTAAGAAGGTCACATAGTAGCTTGGAGGGAGAGAGAGGGAGAGAGAGGGAGAGAGAGGGAGAGAGAGGGAGAGAGAGGGAGAGAGAGGGAGAGAGAGGGAGAGAGAGGGAGAGAGGGAGAGAGAGAGAGAGAGAGAGAGAGAGAGAGAGAGAGAGAATGCCTATAAAGAAGGAGCAAGTGAGGTGTGTTGGTTGCATGACCTGTAATGGGTGGACCGTGTGGTCCAACAACTGTGCCTAGACCGAGTATACTTTTCTGCGGAAAAGCCACTTAAAGCACCACAAAGAAGCTTGTGATTTATTCTAAAAGGAAACCTTGTGTGATTTGAAAGTAAGGAGTTGTACTCTATGAGATTGGTGAAAGATAACCAAGACAGAAGAGCTGGTATTGAAACTGTTGAAAGACTGATAGCTTGTTGGGAAAGAGAACCCCCTTTTGTACTCTGAACTATTTGCACCTTGAGGAAGGGAAACCCTTTGGCAAAGAGCTGGACCAAATGCAGACCTTTGATGTGAACACTTATCATTTTGAACCGACACCCTTACACACTGTATACATATAGATGTGAGGGCAAGTATAGGTTTTGGACACAGACAGACATTTGCTTTGGACTTCCCGACACAGACTATCATTAGTTTTATTTAGGTAGGGAACTCCCACCTTAGCTTAGGGCAAGATAGGCCTTTTTCAAACCTTTATTTAAATAAAGGTTTGTAGCCCAAACTTTCAATGAGTTGTCTGTGTCTCATTCATGATTCCTTCACAATACACACGCTCAACCAGCACGCCTGGCTTCTAAAAGGCTAAGATACAAGGTCTAAGACTTGGACCTTCTGGAAGTCGTCATTGAGGTGTTGCTTTCATCCAGACCGCTAGCACCAAAGCTCTTTACCACTGCTGTAGAAAGAAATTCTGCAGCTGGCGCAGAGCACAGGATATGGATCCGTTTTGCGTGATACCTCATGATTGTTGTCCTTCCTTGTTCATTTGGCAATACAGGGCCTTCAGGTCACCCCCATCAAGGGCTATCTAGCAGCGCTATCCATTTCTAAGCACACGCGGGAGCAAGGACTGTAGTTCTTGATCCCCTTGTTGGGGCAGTTTTTAAAAGGACTAACACATTCCCTCTGAAACTCTTTGTGGTACATGCATGGGACCATAACATTGTGTTAACTTTTCTCACGGCTTTGCCGTTTGAGCCATTACATTGTGTCCTCTAAGGCTACTCTCCCGGAAGATGGCCTTTTTCCTCACCATTTTCTCAGCCCAGAGAGTGAGCAAATTGCAAGACGTATCCTGTAAGCTACCTTTCAGTGGAGTGCGCCCTTCGTTCCTCCCAGAGATCGTATCGTAATTCCGCCTGTCTGTTAGAACTCACAGCCAATACTGCCGAACAGGGTGGAGGGAGCGTTGACCAGGGAGAGCCGACTAGTGGTTGCTGGAGAATTCTTCCTACTATTGTAACACTCTGCTGTGTGAAAGTAACAAGCAGAAGGATCTAGTAGTCAGAAGATGGGACACACACACCCATGACACGCCGGCTGTGGAAAGAAAAAAAAAGGGATTAGTTATGGCTGGGTTTCCAGAAGCCACTCCCAAAACTAAGACTGAAGGAGGAACCAACCTCACAGTATGTGAGAAAAAACCCTCGCCGGTAACAGGTAGTGGAGTGGATTTGGTGATGCTACGTCCCTGAATACTTGCACCTGAAGGCACCTGAAACAACAAAAGCCACCCTGATACAACAGAATAAGGAAGCTGGGCTTAATTCAGAAGAAAAGAAGGGTCTTACCAGAATTATGGTCCTTGATAAGGTAGAAGTCCTGACTCCAAGACCAGTTCCAAGTCCTACCCTGACGGCACAAGGACATCTGGAGAGTATCCTTTGAACCACAGAAGTCCAGAATCCAGGACAGTTCCAAGGGCCTGTCCCGAAGGCACGAGGGCACCTGGAGAGAATCCTTTGAACCACAGAAGTCCGGGATCCAGGAAATGTCCAAAGACCTACCCCAACACCACGAGGACGCCTGGATGGAAGGTCACACAAACAGCAAGCGTCTCTATTCCGTGTGGGTACAGTTCTCTAAGAGATGGTGTAGAGGGAAAGGTCCCGCATGCTAAGTCCCAAGGAACGAGCCAGAACCGTCTGGGAAGACGGGATCCGAAGTCAGTACAGAGGCAGCAATGAGCGGGCTGAAACAGGTTGAAGTTATCTAGCAAGGCAATCTGTGAAACAGGCCAATTCGGTAATGAGTGGGCAACACCAGGAATGTAGATGGCAGGCAAAGGCAGTCCTTTAAACAAGCAGGGTCAAAAGGAATCGGGCTGTGAACCAAGTATAAGAGGGTTAGGCAAGGTAAGTCCAGCAAACAAAGCAGGAATAAGAATGTTTTAGGCAGAATCACATGCAGTACCCTTTGGGAACACTACATGCAATTAGAACTACAAGTGTAAGCACAATTTCACCTTTGGTACAAGCCTGTACTACACAGTAAAGGGGTAGCGATGGCTGAGCAATCAGACTTATCTCAAGAGTTCAAGTGAGCAGTAGAACAAGTTACACAAAGGACCAACTAATACAGGGATTCAAATGATACCAACTCTAGGTTTCTTGGTAAAAGAATATACATTATTTACTCAGTCAGTTAGAAAACATTACACTAGCAAGAGCATCTCAATGTCACACACTAATAAACCACAAATACAAAACCAGCAAGTAAATTAACAAGTTTAGCTCTCCAATGAAATTTGAGCAAATTGGCACTTCATATACTTTTCAAAGGGTTAAAAAGGCAAGGTTATGTGAATCAACAGCACAAATGCATTCATAGGCAAGGCAAAGGGTTTCAGTAACTACAACCAGCAATTCATCTTATAGGCCTGGGCCAAAGTCAATGATTCAGAGTCTTTGTATTGGATAGCACAGTTCTGGTAGTAACGGTAAAGTCTTTGTTACGGAGTTTAGAAGAATTCGGCTAGGCGAAAAGTTTGACGAATGTTGAGGGAAAGACAAGCCTTTGAAGTTGAGGAAAGTTTCATGCACTTTCTCAATGGCCGAAAAGATTTCCAGACCGCGTTTGCACAGAACCTTGTTAATGAAGAAGAGCTGTAGCTGAGGCAGTTGTTCCTGGCAGTTCGACCAGATCTCGCTGTTCCTGAGCTTCAGTCGTGGGGACAAGGAGGAGGACGTCGGGAGGTTCCTGCACTGCTCAGGGATGAGGCCAAAAGCTTTAGCAAGACGTCGGTTTAAGGTGTGAGTTCCTTAAAGACCACTAGCTGGTTTCCTTCCCTCTGGCTATCCAGTTTTCAACAGCACCTTGCCGGACAGTCAGCCGGCCAATCACGCCAGAGTGCATTCAGGTCTCCTAGGAGACTAAGCAAAGGGAGTTTCGGGCACCTCCCTCACATCCTGTCCACCCCACACACTCAGGCGTCAGAGGAGGGCTTCAACACTGAAACCCGCCAAAGGGCCAACGAACAAAGGGACCAAACCTGGTTTGGCGCGCAGAGAGAAACACAAGAAGGACTTTTCCTAAAAGAAATTGCGAAAAAAGATGACCGGAGTCTGTTTTTACAGATAGGTCCGGGGCGCCATATTGAAAAACATGGCTGACAAGATTCTTAGCTACCGTTGTTAGCGGTTAGGAACAATCACGGTAGTTGATCTAAACCCCTGCCACCAGCCATTTAAAGTAGGAAAAGGTAACATTTGACTGTTACATGGTTGTTTTGACTCAGGGGAAGCTAGGCAACCCCTCCAGCACTCTATAGGAAGATAGTGTATGCTCGGTCAGTAAATTTAAAAAGACTAGTAAAGCCAATTTATCTTTACATGCTCTGGGAGATGGTAGTCAGTCCCAGATAAGGTATTTAAACCTTGGGGAGTCTAAAAGACACCCCTCTGCCACTGCACTGAAGGTGCTGTGTGACACACAGAAAACAATGATGCCTATGGAGTTGCTTTAAAACTCCATACCTAAAGAACACAAAAGTAAAACACACACAAAATATATGGAAGAGTGGGGAAAAAAAGGTTCACACTCTTCCCAGGTAAAAAAATCAAATCCTAGAAATCCAGCAAAGTTGCTGGGGGTCCCAAAAGGTAAGGGAAATTAGCACATTCTTGAGAACAGAATGTACATGAAAACACAGAGCAATACAGAACGTGAAAGTCCAAGGCAACTTCAATTAGAAGTGCCGGGCTGTCACTGAGAGCGGACTTTATTCTCTGTTTGTCATGTGTTTCGTGTCAGGTGAACGGGAGACAAACGCTTCCCTCCCGCATGGTGACATATAAGGAAGGGCTTCCACTGTCTCCACAGCAACATGTAGCGTCAGAGAAACAGTGTTCTTTACTGAAACAGAGATGATGTTGATAGCCCAGATAATCGGGAGTGGGGTAGCGAGGGCTTGGGCGGAGTTACGGCCCTTGGGGTTGTACCAGCAGGCACAGGAGCTGGCCTCTGCGGCCGCCGGCCGGGTGTGTTGATTCCTGACACTGTTGCAAACAATTTGTTTGCCAGCCTTCTATCCAACCTCCTCATCCATCCAAGGAGAAAGAAAGGCTGAATAGACTCGACCTCAAGAGGGCTTTGAGTTTCTACATCTCCAGGACAAGACAATTCAGGCTGGAAGATCAGCTGTTCATTGGATACACAAGTCCAAAGAAGGCAAAAGGAATAACAAAGCAAACCATCTCCAGTTGGGTAGTGCTTTGGGTTGCAGAATGCTACACCAGAGCAGGTAAAGGAAGGCCTGAAGTTTTCAGGGCTCTTTCCATTAGAGGTGTATCAGCTACCTCCGTTCTCCAAAGAGGGGTACCTGTTAAGGACATCTCTCAGGCCCTGATGTGGTCCTCCATACACACTTTCACAAAATACTACTGCCTGGACACAGTATACTCAAAAGAGTCTCTTTCAGTAGGGCTGTCCTCCAACAAATGGTGACATAATCGCAATGAGCATGTAATGGTTTTTCTACTATGGAAGTCTATCTAAGATGAGGAATCTGTGGGAGGACACAATCCATCAGAAGAACAAATGACTTGCCTCTGGTAATGTGTTTTTCTACTGGATGTTCCTCCCATGGATTTATCATTACCCTCCCAACCTAACCCACAGTTAAGGAGATCCCTAATTCGATTATATAATGACTCTCCTTTAACGCTTGGCCCGCTATTCTTGTCTCTGTTCCCTAACACGGCTGTGCAATGGGAAAAAATGACAACTGAGGTCAAGGTGCACTGAGTGTGCTATTTGGACCTGCATCAACGTCCAGTCACAGAGACGACAACTCGATAGCCGATGACGCCAGTGTGCGTGACACCCCCTGCTGGGATCAAGGTTTCTGAGAGTTGCCAAGCAGGAGAAAACCTAGCTAAAATGAGAAATCAATGGGAAGAGCATCCAGTAGAAAGAACATTACCTGGGGTAAGTCATTTTTTATACTAAAGAGGCCTCCAAATTGATCCCCAAGTTATCACTCTCTTTCTCCAGCATGGGATCTTACATGGATTTACATGCTCATGAATATTCTCTGTCGTCAGGCTGAGAATCCTCAGTAGTACCAAAAGCATTTTACTTTAAAGATAATAACTGCTTGTCCCTTATACAGCCTATTGCTGTCACTTTGGGTCATACTGTCCAAGCCAATGGCATTCATCCTCCTCAGTCCCATCCCCAGTTGCCATCTATCAGATTTTTACTGCACATTTTCCTGTTGGGTGTCCTTGTATTTTTCTTCTCGAAAATCTAGATGTTTTGTTCTATTTTTGTGACAATTCTTCACCGTTTTTCATCTTCTGTCACTTTGGCGACCATAGGCAGCGAGGACCCGTTGCTGGTTAAGATTCATCGAATAGTCTGATCTTTTTTCTTCATGTGACAGGGTCCACTGCCACGACTGCAGTGGCTTCCTCAGAAAAAGTCTCTCGATGACAAACTCTTCGCTGACGAGTCATACACCGTCGACGGGCAGAGCACCGTCCATGAGCAGCCACTCCAAGGGTCATGTCCATGTTCGTATCCCATCATCGAAATCTAAGTTTCTGTTAGAGTTAACGATCAAGTCATCGTCACCAGTCCCTCGACCAAAATCTTAATTTACCACCTCGTTGACGGCTCCTCGGTCTACCGTCTCGTTGATGGCTACGACTACATCTACAAATGGCTATGACTACATCTACAAATGTTGCATCTTTGGTTGCGTCGACAACCTTGTTGACAACTTCGTCGACGACTACGGTAACCGTCCTCAAGGTTTCTCGTCCTCCACAACTTCCCTCATTCGGCCAATCTTCTGCTCCTTTGATGTCACCACAGGCTCCAGTGTTTGCCTCTTTTGCCAGGAGTGCAGGTGTGGACAAGGAGATGCCACCAGCCCTCTCTGTTCTCCTAAGGCCTACGCTACAACCACTCTTCTCCCTGTCATCGGTGGGGTCTCCAGGAGTGTTACCTTCTGCTCAACTGCTGCATGCAGGCACTCTCTCTGACGACAAGCCTCAAGGGTCTTTCTCCTCTAATCTGGAAGAGATGAAGGATTCTCCTAACCCCATTCTTCCTAGGCCTCATCATTCTCCACAGCCACAACTGCCACATCGCTCTTTGCAGCCACATCCAACGCTGTGAACTGTGTCCTTGCCCGCTGTTCCTCAACCAGTTTTACCAGCTGTACCTTTGCCAAAAGCCCCCATAGGAACAGCGGGACTTGTCCTTGGACATCCTGTCTACTCTGAACACCTTGGTTTACGAGCTGCAGCAGCGTCTGCCTCCAACAGCTCCCCATGCACTCCCTCTAGGAGTCCATGATTGCCCTCTGGGCTGAGGCATACTAAGTGCCGCCTCCTCCGCCTTGGTGGTTTTTTCGTCCTTGTGACTGCCCTCATGGACACAGATACTCATCTGGATACTGACCCCTAACAAGGTACTCGAGATACAGATGAGTTTGAGGACCTGATGATTCCAGCTGATGATGAGCCCCCTGATGGTGATCTGCCCTCCAGGGACTTTCTACCGGATGGGATCGGCACCTTTCATGCACTGTTGACCCCTGAAGTGAAACTATTCAACCTGGTCCCTGAAGAGAAGGAGGGTTTCCTATTCCAAAGAAGAGAGTCCTCTAGGAAATCAGTTGTATCAACCCCCCAGCTTGATGTCAAATGGGAAGATGGCTTATTGCTCATGAAAACACCATTCTCTGCCCCTCCAAAGAAGGAACGCCTAGAGAAGAAGTACAGAATCCCGGATTCTACCCCAAAGTGCCTTCATTCCCAGCCTTCGCCCGACTCTGTGGTTTCTGCTGCAGTGAGGAAAAAGTCAGCTAACCCCTCCTCTTCATGCATGGTTCCACCGGACCAAGAGTGTAAGAAGTTGGATGCATTTGGTAAACGCATCATCATCATCACGGCTGCCACAACCATTAAGGTGGCTAACGTTTTACCCATACTCTCCAGATAAGATATGGAGCTATGGTATAAGCTGGGACCCAGTTTGGACTTCCTACAAGAGGACAAGATGAACGAGGCATTGGCATTATTTCATGAAGTTGAGGTTGCCTCCTATCACACGATTACAGTTGCTCTGGTCATTTTGGATTCAAGTTTCTGCAAGATGGGCAACAGAACAGTGCTCTGCATGCAGGGCTGGTTGAAGGCCTCTAATTTACACCCTGCGGTCCAGGCAAGGCTGTAGATGAGACCCTAAAGTTCATAAAGGCAGACACAGAAAGAGCACACTCACTGGGTACTCTTCAACAACAAAGGCAGTCCTTTCATTCATCCAATGGCCGTTTCTCCAGGTCCACGAAAGGGAACAGGCCAGCATACCCTCAACCGTGCGTCCTACTGAGGGGAACTCAGCGTCAACGTGGAACATCCTCCAGGACGCAGATGACCAAACAAGCCTGACCAGGTCCAAGGCCCGGTACCCCTCTTCAGCACCCCAGTTGGATCTAGGACACGGGGCCTAAGACCCACCTGTCAATCACTGTTAAACTGTTGGTGCCTTCCTGTTTTGTCGTCCTTTTTCCCTAATTAAGCAGCCCTGCAGCCTCTTTTCCTTTGCAGTTGGTGAGCAGGTGCACGTGGATCTAAGTCACGTGACCTAAGCCCATCCCACCTGTCAATCACTGCAAAACTGTTGGTGCCTTTCTGTTTTGCCGCCCCTTTTCCCTACTTAAGCAGCCCTCCATCCTCTTTTCATTTGCACGTGAGCAGGTGCAAGTGGATCTGGGTCACATGGCCAAAGCCTAACCCACCTTCTTAGCCCTGCCTCTTCCTTTATGCTTTTAATGCTTAGATCAAGGGCATTTCTCACCCGGGCGTCCAAAGTGAAGGGCAGACAAAGAAAGGGCAATTCCTGTTTGGGCCTGTTCAGAGCGGGAGGACACAGGGCCCGAACCCTTGCTTAGACAACAGGTACGCACATGTAGACATATTTTCTCCCTCTATCCCCACAGGCCATCCCCACCATCACCAGGCAACGCCAGTGACGTTGCTCGTCCTCTAAGGCATGGATTGCACAATGCTGCAACCTCACCACATCAACCTCAAGCCCATCAGCACGCCCTCACCATCCATAACATGGAAATTGATGCTTGCCAACGTCCGCTGAACTATCACCCATGCAGCAGATGTAGTCAACCTCATCACTACACACAATCTTGATGTCATTTTCATCACTGAGACCTGGCTTACACCCTCCTCCTAGATGTCCTTGTCCCCGACAGCTACAGCATCCAACACAGAGAATTGCTGAACAAGACAGGTGCAGGCCTCGCAGTCATCTGCGAGACCTTGTGGCCGTGTGCCAGATTTGATGTTGACGACATTGGCTCCTTCGAAATCTGCCTGTGCCATTTCCCGCTCTCCCGAAGTCACCTTCCATATAATCTACAGACCACCCAAACCCAACACTGCCATCAGCGGAGACTTCACCAACCTGGTCAACACGATGTCCCTCACGCATGCCGACAGCATAATTGTTAGGCAAGATTGTGTGCAATATCCTTTGGAAGACTAAAGCAACCTTGACTTCCTGGCAATAGGAACCCAAATTTGGTATAAGTCTGTACTACGCAGGTTGGTAGTGTGGCCGAGCAGCCAGGCTTATCTCAAGAGGGGTCAATGTGAGCAATAGGATTGTAACACAGAGTTTCACAGTGACAGTTATTCAAATAAACAATTCCACTCAAGGTTTCTTGATTAAACAATTATTAATGATGTATTTAACAGTCAGTTATATAGGCCTTCTTCAGAAGGGAACAAGATATGTAACAATTATAATACACTTCAAAACACACTCTTAGTTTCTCTAAATTAGATGAAAATGTAGGTGCCTTTCCCCGGCTTACTACGTGTGAGAGAAAATAAAATAACCAACACCACCCCTGTCGGGGAAGGAGGCACTGAGACCTGGCTGCAAGAGTTCAAAGGATGGTTTATTTCTCCAGCTAGGAAATAACCCAAAAAACCCCTACCAAACATTTACATCATTACTCGTATATATATCAATTAAAGTAACTCTAACAAAAAATACTAAACGGACCCGATTGGCCAGGCGGTGTGGTACTGTAGGTGTGGGTGGCATCTCTTCCTCCTGATTGGCTGAGTGGCTGACGAGATGATGGACGTCAAATATCTTGTGCTCCACGCAGGTCAGGGTCCGGTCACTGTGGTCACTACCTAAGCTAATATGTTGCATTCGAAAAACACTAAATAACAAATTATCTAAACATTTTATGCTACTTTTCATATTTCTACACAAGTTACACATAGTAATTATTGACAGTACAATTGGTTCATTCGTGGTTTTAATTGGAGGCCTTGACCTTTATTATGCATGTAAAAAACAATCAAGCTGTGTTTCACATATCTCCTAAGCTTTAGACCTATTAGTATAAGTAAAAACATATATTGTGGTAAGATGCTTAAGGTTAGTAGTGGGTGTGTTGGGTGGGTTTCGCAGCACAGGCGAGGGTCTGGCACTTGAAAGAAATACCTTACAGGGAGCGCAGGGTCAGGATGGCAATACATTGCTCTAAATGGAGGTGGGTGGCTTGCACGTTTATGGGGACGAACGAGCAGAAAGTGCTTAGCTCATCCTCGTTCACATGCTGGTTCTCATGCTAGCAGTGATCTCAGAGGAAGAAAACTGTATCATGTTGGTTGTTACAACTTTCTCCGGCTTCAGCGTGAGAATGGGAGCGCAGAGCTTTCCTTCGCAGGGGGAGTGCAAGGGTGGGGGCCAGCCAGCTGCCTGCACGCCTTGTGTGTGTGTGTCTCTGTCCTTGGCTGCTGCGGTGCAAGGGGACCTGAGCATTGCTGTACTATCGCAGTGAGGCCTGTTTACCCAAGATGGAGTCGAAAGGGGGCACAACAAATGGATGCCCCGTGTCCTGCTCAGTAGTCCCATCTATGCATCAGTCAACTGTGGTTAACTTTACATAAGGGCAAGGGGGAATCCCACTACCGGAGGCACGTGGTCCAAGCCTCGTACTGAGGAGTGTACAGCGCGAGGGGGCCTGGAGGCCCCCTCACTCCCATACATTCCCCCCTTTCGTTACATCTAAAGTAACAAACTATTTATCTCGTTCTTTCCGTTCTCCCTTCGGTAGCGCTCAGCTTCAGCCACAGCCTCATCCCAAGCGGGTGTACCCTTTAGTGGCATCCATGCTTTGCACACACTTCTTAAGCTGTTACCTCTTCTTGCGTATTCTTCTGGGGTGACCATTAAGTATATCCCACCATCCCCATCTAAATCTATCCAAACCTCGTTATACCACAGCAAGTCCTTTGGTTCTTTAATTGTAGTGTGATGTAGATTATCGACCACGTATTCTCCAGTTTGTACTTGGGCATCTATCATGGTAGCCACCGTTGTCTGTCGGCCCACTGTTACCATCATCATCGCTGAATTAGGCATATTATTTTCACAGCATCTTGTCCCAGTTGGCACACACAGAATATTAGGAGAATAAAGACAATAATGGGAATAGGTATCTTCGCTGCTATGTTCACCCATGATGGTATCCAGCTGAACAGATTGTCGAACCACGTGTTGTTGTCTGCTCCACCTTCTGTTCTCATTCTTTCTCCTAAATTATGCACTGCTGTTATCACGTGTGACAGTGTCCCGTTATCAGCATCTGAAGTTGGTACGAACGTGCAGCACGCCCCCCCCAATTTTTTTGCAAACACCGCCATCCATCGCCGTGATAAGATCTAAGACATATCTGTTTTGCATCGTCATCAGGCGCAGTGCACTGAGTTCTATTTTTATGATGTTGAATCCTTCTTCAGTGTCGTTAGCCAGCTGGATGAGCTCCCAGCGTGTTATCTGCAGCCATTTTGCGTTTGTTCTTGCTTGAACGCCTGGTGCTAGAAATGATGCAAAAAATGTCCCTGCAGATGAGAAAAGCTTGTACTGCTGTGGGATTTCAGCAAGGAGTTCTGACGATTTGGACGAAATATAATTGGATCTTTTGCTGCATGACTACTTGGTTCTCACTGATTCTTCTGACAATAGTTTGTATGCTGGGGGCTCCGTGATTGTCACATCGTGTGCTGTCGATGGTTCAGCCGATTTCCCTGCTGCCGATATGTCAGCTGATTAGCCTGCTGTCAAACCATCAGCCGAAGGCCTTGCTGTAAACTGAACGTGGCTCTCTGGTATCACCATTAGTGCTGAGTGAAGTGTGGCTAGGGCACAAGTGCCCCTCCAGGATGCTGGGAGATGCAGGTAAGCTTGTTTGCCACAGATTCAGTATATGTCCATTAATGCAGCAGTGCCTTTTTTCATATCTGGTATTATTAAAGTCTTATTGCACTGTTGTGTGTTTCCCATATTCACCTTCCCTTCTCCGTGGAAGCAAAGTTTGTGCGGTATTTCACTTTGAATCTTTATGGGTCTCTCCAAGGTGTGACCCATGTCAGCTTGGTGATATGCTGTGACCAGATGGGGATGCACGTTTCTTTTTCCCACTCGTATGTTTCGTCTGGCAGCCCTCGAAGCCCCTCAGCTTTGCATTTAATCGTTTCATCATGCCACTTGTCGTCTGCATAACTTGTCCCTTTTATGATGAAAAATGGCTCTTGAAGGCAGATTACTCCTTGTCGTCTGCTGGTGCATGTTTGTTCGTTTTCCAATTTTTCCATGGCGACTGTGTGTGCCTGAAATGTCTTTTTTATTCTACACAGCATCAGATGAATCAAACATTGAGCCTCAGACAAGGGTACTTTCTGTGGAACTAACATTTTTGGGGTTCCAGTTGCATGAGGAATGAGTGAGCATACGTAGCAACTTTCATTAATTGCTTGCTTTGCTGCGGTGCTCATGTTTGAATACCATTTATTTGATTGGTCAGGGTGTCGGGGGTCCTCTATTTCATCTAACCCCAGATTGTGATAAATATCATATCTGTTTTTTCCCGCCCCCCTTTTTCTCCTCCTTCTTTTGTTTTTTAATTGGGTACCAACTCGTTGATATTGCAGCGGGAATATTCTGGGCCACGCATCATCAATGTTGTTCATGGTGATGTGTGTATTCAGTAGTGGTTTCTGGTGCTGTGTGTGTGTGCATGCTTGTATTTCTGGAGTTAGTCAACCAATAGTAATCGTCATTTACATTCCATCCAAGCTCTATTTCCTTGGCCATAGTATTAATCAACAATGGAATAGCAGTTTTGTTCACATGCAATTGTTCATAGGATGGTGTTACATTTATGCTATTTGATTCAACGTTATAAGTGTCTTTCAAAATGGTTGTTACTCCAGTCTATATTAGTTTAGACCCTGGTTTTGTCATATTAGCCCCGCTCCCCCCTTTGTTCATTTCTTTTGCCACAAATAAAACAACGTTATACCAAATAAAATAAAACATCATTATTGCAAATAGTATGGCAGCATATTTTATAATGCATTCTACATTGCTCAATCTGCTGGCCCTAGTGGCACCCCTATTTCTATCTAACATTTCAGCCTGCTCAGCCGTTTC
This sequence comes from Ambystoma mexicanum, assembly GCF_040938575.1. Classification (NCBI taxonomy): domain Eukaryota; kingdom Metazoa; phylum Chordata; class Amphibia; order Caudata; family Ambystomatidae; genus Ambystoma; species Ambystoma mexicanum. The sequence goes on along the minus strand of NC_090929.1, from coordinate 504,218,688 downwards.
ATCGCATTGGCTCATGTTGAACCTATGTGGGCGAGACAAATTTGTTAAGTCATCATGAAAAGAAACATATTTGCAATTGTTCATTGTTTTTCATCTTTTTGCTCAATTAGGCATTTAACAATTTCTTTCCATTTATCATAAAAACAATGAAGAAAAATAGAAAAAATAACACGATTCATATGTGATTTAAAAAGAAAAAAGAGAGAGAGAAAGACAGAACACATAAAAAAACATTTTGCTTTTTCACTATTCTTTCCCTGTTTTAGTGGCAGTTTTCATCGTGTCAGACTGTGTTAGCGATGCCATCCACACAGTCTGTTTCATTTTGGGGGAGTGCAACACTGTGCACCCTTCTCACGTCCGATAGGTGCACCCAGTATTTCAGTCCCTTCACTTTAACTGCAGTTGGGGTGCTGTACACCACTGTGTATGGACCATGACAGCTTGGTGAATTCCACCTTCTTACAAAACTTCTAACATAGATGTGTTCCCCTGGCATTGAAGTCCCCTCTGGGCTTCTGCTGCCGGCATGGAGGTGTCTGTTGCTACATGGCAGAGCAATTTGTTTTTCTATGCTGCGTACTACGCGCGTTAGCTGTGCTAGGTATTCCTTAAACTCTTCCCCCAGCACTGTGGCAGCCCTGTGTGCATCAGACGCCCTCCTAACAGGAGAGAGCGGCATGTGCATTCTTCTCCCTGTCACAAATTCGTGCGGGCTCAAATGGTGATCCTTGCATGGTTGATTTCTGGGTTGGAACAGTGCTAGGGGCAGACAATATACCCAATTTTTTGTCAACGTGCTGCATAATTTCGATAAATTGCTTTTGAGCAGCCCGTTGATCCTCTCCACAACTCCATTGGCCATTGGATGATAAATCGAACATAGTTTATGTTTCACCCCCAGAAGGGAGGTTACTTCTTTGAAGAGATCATTCACAAAGTGCGTGCCGTTGTCTGAATGGATCACGTCACAGATTCCCCACCACGAGAATACTTCTCGGACAAGGAACTTGGCAGCACATTTTGCATCAGGATGGGGACAGGGGCCCGCTTCCACCCAGCGTGAAAAAGGGCATACCACCACAATCAAGTATCTCGCTCCATTACATCTTTCTCCCATATCGGCGTAGTCGATATGTAATTCCCTAAATGGACCTATAGGGCATGGCAAAGTGCCACGCAGAGTTCGTAATGTCATTCCTGAATTGTAAGTTTGGCACGTAGTACATTCAATCGCAAATTTAGCCAAGTATTTGTGCAGATTGGGAACAAACCAATCCTCCTGAATGTCTGAGGCCATGTGTTGTTTTGCAATGTGAGCTAGGAAATGTAGTTGTTGGAATGCTACTTCTAATAATTCTACAGGCATCACTACCTTGCCTGTTGTTTCCTGTCTCCAAATGAGATCTGTGGCTGATTGTTTACATCCTTGTTTGCCCCACAACTCCTGCTCTTCCGGTGGGGCCTTTCTCTGGAGTTCTATCAATTGTGCTATGGGCGTGTTACTGTATGCTTCTGCTGGTTGTTCTGCTGTGGCTGTTTTTACAATGTACTCTGATGTTGGTGTCTTATTGAAGTACGAGGCTTCCTTCGCTGCTGTGTCGGCTGCTGCGTTCCCCAATGAGACAGCGTCTGTTTTATTGGTATGGGCTTGGCATTTAACCACTGCCACTACCGATGGCTCTGCTAAAGTTTCTATTAGTTTATTTAGCAATGTGGCATGTTGTACGGGGGACCCGTCTGCTCTTCTGAACCCTCTCCTTCGCCAACGTGATAGCCCTGAGTGAACTGTGGTGGTGGCGTAAGCTGAGTCTGAATATATTGTTACGACCCAATCTTTGGCTGTGTGTAACGCGCTGATTAGTGCAGTCAGTTCGGCTGCTTGTGCAGAGTAATGTGAGAGGAGGCACTTTTGAACAATCACTTCGTATGTATCTTCTTCCATGCGCACTACTGCCATCCCCACATGTTTCTCTCCTGTTTCTGAGTTTACGGATGCTGACCCATCTATGAAATAGATTTCTCCTTCTGTAAGGGCATTTTCTCTTGCTTTGGGAATGTCATCGTCCTCTCCCTCATACGTGCTACAATCGTGTTCCTGTAAATCCTCAGTTGTGCATGGCTCTGTAATGAATGTGGCTGGGTTCACTGTCTTGCATCTGACCACATGTACATTTGGACTGGATATTATTATTTCATAAGCAGATGCTCTCTGTGTTGTGAGAGTAGATTTTGATCTTTCCAAGATAGCAAATAATGAGTGTTCCGCATATAGCGTCACTGAACATCCCATTACGATCGTGGCACTTTTCTCAATGGCGAAGGCCGCTGCAGCAAGGGCCTGTTCGCAAGCAAAATGTCCCTGCATTACTGGGTCTAATATTCCACTGTAGTATGCTAATGGTTTGTGGCCTAGCGATGTCTTGTGTGTCAATACTGCTGTCATCAATTTCCATCTTTAGATATTTGCTGGCCGAGATATACAACGTCTGCAAGGCAGTATTGTAACTTTCCTTTGTCGACCTTGTATCCCTTGGCAGCCAATACGTTAAGCAGCGTTATCGAGTCTTCTCTACACTCTTCTTCTGTTTTGCTGCAGACGAGTAAATCATCTGCGTACTGTATAATGGTTCTCCCTACATCTATGTTGCCGATGTCTTCTCGTAGTAATCTGTTAAAAATGCTTGGGCTCTCGCAATACCCCTGTGGGAGTCTGCGGTGTTCATATCTGCTGTTTCCTAATGTAAAGGCTGTAAGGTACTGCGATTCCGGTGCAAGTGGCACAGAGAAAAAGCATTTTTCAAATCAATGACAGTGAAGCAAGTTGCCTCTTTTGGTATACTGCACAATATTGATGCCGGGTTAGGCACTAATAGGAACTCTTTTTGGATGACGTCATTGAGTGGGCGGAGGTCCTGGACCATTCTCCACGCACCTCCTTTCGCTTTTTTAATCGGAAAAATCGCTGTGTTGCATGGGGAATTTGATGGCACTAAGATACCTTGGCTTAGGAGTGCATTCAGTGTTTATCTAATACCTTTCTCTGCTTCTTTGGATATTGGGTATTGTTTCACTCTGGGAGGGAGGGCACCTGGTTTCAGTTTTATCTTCATGGGTGTCACCTCATGCAACAATCCCACGTCGTGTGGCCCTGTAGTCCAAATTTCAGGTGCTACCCTGGCCATGTCTTCCTCAAATATTGTCAGTGGGGCCTTTATGTTAGCCATGAGTGGGTTGTGTATTTCTCTGTATTGGATCATAATGTCTCATGGTATGCTTATTTCTATTATTATTTCTCCATCCCCCTCATAATCGGTAAACAATTCTTCATCAGTTATATCTTTTAGCATTATTTTCGGCTCTGTGCATAGCACACTTCTCCACTCGCGTCCCTGCGCGTCCAGGCCTATGACCACAATGCGTTTGTTGGAAACTTGAACTGCCTCAATGTCTATAGATATAATTGTGCCTGGCACTACATCTGTTGGTGTGATTGGGCGGAATATGAAGTCTGATGGTATTCTACACTCTGTTATTTCAGGCACTACTCGGGCTAATACCTGTATTCCATGGACGAACATGTCCATGTCAGTGGGGATCCCTCTTACTGCAACTTCCTTTGTAATCGTGCTTATTATCAGGAGAGCTCGTACGGGGCATACCCCTGGCATTGAGCACACCATCCCTCTTTCAGTAAAGGCTATGGTCATGTTTAACTTACTGAGCAAGTCTCGTCCCATCAAATTGATTGGCGCGTCTTCGTAATACAATAAGGGTGGGCGCACTGTTTTTCCCCCTACTGTTACACCAAGATCTTCTGTATAAGGAACTTTTAAAATAACCCCAGAGAACCCCTGCGTCTCCAGATTTCTTCCCGAGAGCTGAAACTGCCCTTCTGTGAGACATGATTTTTCTGCTCCAGAATCTACCATAAAGATAAACTGCTTGTTTCCTATCTCTGCCGCTACTAGTGGTTCCTCATTTGCACTTTGGGTGGTGGATAGGACTGGACACGCAAGTACTCCCTGTGGGCTGTCCTAGTCTTGGTATCTTTGCTGGCCTGGCACTGAAGAAACGTGGTCACCTATGACCGTTACGCCATGAAATGGTGCAAGGGCACTGTTTGCGGCCGCTGCAAAAGGATTATTGTTTATGTTCCCTACTGAGTTTTGTCTTGCCATGGGCTGTAGTGCGTTTTGCTGTTGTGGCTGCTGCTGTTGCTGCTGTTGTGGGGCTGGCTGTCTTTGTTGCATTTGGGGGTCATAGCAGTACTGATCTTGTTGTTCCCCCCTCCCCATTGGAGCTCCACAAGGGCTACCTGGGTGTGGGCACCCCCACCCCTGTTCATTGTTCATGGGCTGCTGCTGCCCCTGAAAATACCCTGATGGTTGCATCCTACAATCTCGTGAATAATGTCCCCACCTTCCACAATTCCAACATGACCCCTGTTGTCCTCCTCTTGGTCCTTGCCTACCATACTGTCTGTTTCCCATTCCTCTGTATCCTCCCCTCTGCCCACGGTACCCACCTCTTCCTGGGGCCGGCCTGTTCTGCCACTGTGATCCTTGGCATGGCTGTTCCTTTCCGTTCCACTGTCCTTGGTTCTCTCCAATCCACTGCGCTGCTATCCCAACGGGTCTTCTTCCCGCGCTTTCCTCTCCTTTGTTTCCTCTGTCTGCGGTTACACTGGCAGTAATGGCGGGGACCTTCACTAATTTTGTCTGCACTAATTTTGCTTCGTCGGCCAGCCTCTTCTGTGTGACCTCCTTTTCTTTCTCTTTGATCCTCCTCCAATGGTGTACAATTATGCTCTGAATTTCAGGCCACCCTTTGGCTTCGATCCCAGCTATTTTGTCCAAGGCCTTCTGCACCTCTTTCGGCAACCCCTTTTTAATGATAAAATAAAATAAGGCTGTTGATTGATTCTATGCCGTACCAGTTTCACTTCTCCATAAGTCTTGCACTCGCAAAATTAATTGCGCAGGATCCTCGTTCTCCTCCATCGTGCACTGCATCACTGCATGTAAGTCTGGAACGTCTAAAATGCATGCCGCAATGCATCCCACACTTGTGCTCGAACATTGTTGAATGGTGATCCATCGTGGCGATCACAGCTCATTGTTACTCCCGGGAACCCTGCCCTTTCCCAGATTGTGTCTGCTTGGTCCCCGATTGCTGATACTAATAAACTTCTTACATCACCTATAGCTAACGGCGCGCCTGCCGTGTTCTTCTCAAATACATGTATCCACTTACCTGCTCCTCCCGTCAGCGGGGGGAGGAGTTTTAACGGGTTGTTTTTGTCCATTTGGGCCTAATGAATATAGTTTGGCCTCCCTGCTCCTTTATGTATCAGTGGCATTTGTAGTTTCTGTTTCTTTCCTGTTTTGCTCGTTCTCCCTTCTTTCGTTTTACTTACCCGTATGTTCCCTGTCCTCCCTGTTCGTTGTCTTAATCTACCTTGCCATAATGGTGGTGATAGTGGGTCTGGGTAACGGCAGTTTGGCAGTGGGGAACCCTCTGCGGCAGCTGCCTCGTCGTATTCATCTAAATCATCCCATACTTCTTCTATTTCTGACTCTAGCTCGTTATTATCCTCCCAGTTTTCCTTGGGTTCACTTCCTTGTCTTTCACCCTGATCTCCACTTTGTTGACTCTCCGGTGTATCTGGGCGTATAATTCTCACTGGCTTGTTATTCAATTGGAACAGGAACTGTCCTGACTGCCTCTCTTGTTCTTGTCTTTGCTGTGATGACGTCCCTTGTGATGCTATAGATTGCCCTGATACTGAGACTGCTGGGGTTGCATTGCTTACTGCCCCTATCGGGGGGGTGAGATCTGCCAGTGACAGCGGGGGTACCTCCCCTCCCCCTAGCAGCATTTGCCCTTTATCACATAGAGCTCTTAACCGTGTTATTTCCATTTGTGCATGTGCTAGCTGGCGATTTAAATCGCCTATTAAACGTGCTATGTTCACAGGAGGCGCACTCGTGGGGCGGTACATGCCTCCTTTGTCATATGGCGGGGGTTCAGGGGCTGTTGCCCCGCACTGAGCAGTGGGGGTGGGTGGTATATACAGGGGCTCACTAAACCCTACTGCTGGCCTGGTCATTAAGGGATAGATTTTTGTTACTTCGTTCTCGGTTGTAGTTGTTGAGCACTCCCCTTTTGGTGTCCCGCTTACTTCTTCAGGTATTTTCTGCTTTTCTATCATTTGGCTTGTACCTACCTCTGCCATGGGGGTAACTTCCTCGAACATTTGCCATAAATCTAACACTTCTCTCCGGTTCTGTAACTCTTTCCCTTTGTATCGTGCTAGCAAATGTGTTGATACTAGGTCCAACACTCTTTTGTCGAATGGCCCTCCTTCTGGCCAAATTGGTATAACCCCATCTCCTTTTATCTCAGTGATCCACTGATCTTGATACTTCTGTATCCTGTCGAAGGTGCTGGCAAATATGTGCCAGTGGCGTTACTCCCCCCATCGCAATGACTCTTTTCCTTTCTTGTGTGTTCTGGTACCCTTGAGTCCCTTCCCACCTCTCACTTGATATGTCAGTTACAATATGTGAAAATACGTTCTTTATCAATGCTCGCAATTATGGTATGTCACATTAGCTGTTCTTTCTGAGAGGTGTTACCTGGTCACCTCTCACAATTTATTTCTTTGCCTATTATTTATTAATCAACCAGTTACTTGTACTGAAATACTTTAGCGTGTTCAACAAAACATATACACAAAGCAGACCGACAAACATATAATCATGCAACATACACATGCACTGCCTGCGCGCATTTGTTCTTTCCCTATTCCCGTTACTGTCCCCGGTTTTTCTTCTTCCCTATTCTACCTACTATTTCGCATTCACTCCCCACCCCTTTCAGTTTTATTATGTCTCAAGATTTCTTACCTCCACGGAAAAAGAATATTCTAAAACTACTCCGAGTCTACTCAATGTACGAGACCCCTAATATTTTTGCTTTATCTCTCTTCTGCACTTGGTCGGGACAAATGCTACGCGGCGCCGCCTTCTACCCCGTACGGGCTAGGATACCACTTCTCTTCTTCTCACTTCTTACAACACCTAATAGCCATATAAAGGATAGATCAGAAAAGCCTCGCCGTCACTCACACAGGCCCTATTCTTAACTACCTTTCCTTTGTTGCTAATTCCCTTCTTCCCGTATTTCCCCTTACCTTCCTTTGGGGTCTTTGCAACCGGGACTCCACGTGTTCAGTCAGGTACTCCGAGGGTCGCCGCTCACGGCCGGGACTCGCTCAGGTCCGTCCCCCAACCAAGCCATGGCCTGTCTTGGCAAGCAGCCTTTTCGATCGGGTATTCGTCAACTGGGAACCCTTGACCCTTTCTTCTTGGTGTGCACAGTCTGGTCAACCACAGAGGCAATGGTTTTGCTGGGGACGTCCTGGATCTCGCTGCCGGGCGTTGCCGGCCTCGAGGTGCCTCTCTAAATCACGTTGCGAGGGGGTCACCAAAAATGAAGGTGGCTTTCCCCGGCTTACTACGTGTGAGAGAAAATAAAATAACCAACACCACCCCTGTCAGGGAAGGAGACACTGAGACCCGGCTGCAAGAGTTCAAAGGATGGTTTATTTCTCCAGCTAGGAAATAACCCAAAAAAACCCTACCAAACATTTACATCATTACTCGTATATATATCAATTAAAGTAACTCTAACAAAAAATACTAAACGGACCCGATTGGCCAGGCGGTGTGGTACTGTAGGTGTGGGTGGCATCTCTTCTTCCTGATTGGCTGAGTGGCTGACGAGATGATGGACGTCAAATATCTTGTGCTGCACGCAGGGTCCCGTCACTGTGGTCACTACCTAAGCAAATATGTTGCATTCAAAAAACACTAAATAACAAATTATCTAAACATTTTATGCTACTTTTCATATTTCTACACAAGTTACACATAGTAATTATTGTCAGTACAATTGGGTCATTCGTGGTTTTAATTGGTGGCATTGACCTTTATTGTGCATGTAAAAAACAATCAAGCTGTGTTTCACATATCTCTTAAGCTTTAGACCTATTAGTATAAGTAAAAACATATATTGTGGTAAGATGCTTAAGGTTAGTAGTGGGTGTGTTGGGTGGGTTTCGCAGCACAGGCAAGGGTCTGGCACTTGAAAGAAATACCTTACAGGGAGCGCAGGGTCAGGATGGCAATAAATTGCTCTAAATGGGGGTGGGTGGCTTGCACGTTTATGGGGATGAACGAGCAGAAAGTGCTTAGCTCATCCTGGTTCACATGCTGTTTCTCATGCTAGCAGTGATCTCAGAGGAAGAAAACTGTATCATATGGGTTGTTGCAACTCTCTCCGGCTTCAGCGTGAGAATGGGGGCGCAAAGCTTTCCTTCGCAAGGGGAGTGCAAGGGTGGGGGCCAGCCAGCTGCCTGCGCGCCTTGTGTGTGTGTGTCTCTGTCCTTGGCTGCTGCGGTGGAAGGGGAGCTGAGCATTGCTGTACTATCGCAGTGAGGCCTGTTTACCCAAGATGGAGTCGAAAGGGGGCACAAAAGATGGATGCCCCGTGTCCTGCTCAGTAGTCCCATCTATGCAGCAGTCAAACGTGGTTAACTTTACATAAGGGCAAGGGGCAATCCCACTACCGGAGGCACGTGGTCCAAGCCTCGCACTTAGGAGTGTACGGCGCGAAGGGGTCTGGGGGCCCCCTCACTCCCATACAATACCCATTGGGGATGGCACACAGACATGCCCTACACCCTCAGGTGACTTAAATAGCTAGGATACTGTGGCCATTGATTTATCACTGGTACATTTATAGCAATACTGAGTTTGGGTGTACAGGGTTAACTAGGGGAATAAAAAAAAGGTTAACAAAGCATTCATAAATGGTTAAGTACTTTTAAAACCCTCCAATGCAAAGTAAATGAACCCTTTCCTGAAAGGCAAAAGCACAAAGTCAGAGGTAGAAGAGTCTCTGAGGGAGCCAGGACGGTCAATGTTAGTTGAGCACAGTCTAGTAGAGCTAAATATCTTCTTTGCAGGTAAGTAAAAGTCTTGCACAATGTTTTTAGAAACGTTTGTATAAATAAGATTCACTTGAAGGGCCACAAGCTGTGAGGCTTGTGAGGGACTAAGCTATCAGCAACTCTGCAATGGCAACCAAGACAAGTCTCAACTGAGAGCAAGTAAGGCTACACAACAAGAGGTAAGTCCTCTTAGGTTTACAGTACCTTTGGTTAGAAGAAATGGCTCCAGCTAGCTTCTGTTCCTGTGTGGCTCTGCGGATCCTGTTTTTCCTGTGCCTCATTCATGGGGACAAGAGGGAAGACTTCTGGGGACTCCTGCAACACAATGGGAAGGTCGGCGGCAGCAATGGGCAAACTTCAATTCAGCAGCACTTTGCTGTTTCAGCTCCTTGCGTCTGACAGCAAATAGCACCACTGCGGTTCTCAGATACCACTTCAGACTTTCCTTGCATCTGGGGTTCAGCATTCTGTTGAGGTGGCTTAGACTTGGTCAGTCCTGATTCAGGGAAGCCCGGAGGATCTACCTGGCGCTCGGTTCCAGCATTTCCAGCAGCAGCAGCGGAAGTACAGCCAGCTTCGAGAGGATGTGAAAATGAGTTCACTTTGGAGTTGAATGGTCCTTGCAGGCTTCTCTAGTCAAAAACTAATTTGGAGCTTCAGCACAGCAGCAGGGCTTCACTGGGCAAACAAATGGTTCAGGATTTGCAGCAGGCGTCTCTTCCAAGACATTCTTCGGATTCCTTCATCCAGTGGTCGACTCTGTCTTCCAAGCCAAAAGCCTCACCTTTTATGCAGGTTTTTCCCATTCATTCCAGCATAGCTGTCAATCACACAGCAGAGCGGCTGTCCTTGCCGGACAGGCAGCTGGCCATTCACCTTTGGGTGCATTCCTGTAACCAACTGGATTAAGCACAGGGAGTTTTGGGCACCTCCCTCATTTCCTGCCCCTGCCAGACATACTTGAGCCAAAGGTGGGTTTCACTTGTGAATCCCGCCAAAGACAAAACGTACAAAGGGACCAAACCTGGTTTGGCGCGCAGAGTAAATCTCATGAAGGACCTTTCCAACAAGAAATGGTGAAAAAAGTAGACCGGGCCATTTTGACAAAATGGGCACCCATGGGTGCCTTACTGCAGCTGCGAACGCAGCCTGCAGTAAAAACACACAATGGTAGTAAAAAGTGAAACACTGCCACCAGCCATTAATTGAAGAAAGGCTAACATAAAAATGTTACATGAGAAACTAGACAAAGGTGATACTAAGTAACCCCTCCAGCACCCTATGGTAAAATAGTGTGTGGTGGGTCTAGAAAGTTACAAAAAATGTAAGTATAGTCAATTTCACTTCACTGCCCTTGGAAACAGTAGTTTCAGCAAGAGAAGGTATTTAAACCTTTGGGAAATCTAAGAGACTTCCCTGTGTCACTGCACTGAAGGTGCTTTGTGTCACAATTGAAAGATGACGCCTATGGAGTTTGTCAGACTCCAAAGTCCAAAAAAAACCACAGAGTCGAAATCACAGAAAAATACATGAGATAGTGGGAAAAGGTTTGCACTCTCTCCAGGTTAGAAATTAAAAGTCCTAAATTCCAGCAAAAGAGCTGGGGGTCTCTAAGGTAGAAGGGAATTAGCACACTTCTGAGAATTCTCCCCAACAACTTCAACCTCCCAAGCAACAAAGCCACCAAAACCGATGAAGGAAGCTCTCCTTGACCTTCTCGACACCCTCAGCCTCACACAGCATACGGAAGACCCACTGCACGAGAAAGGTTACATCCGCAACCTAATCATAACTGCACTGCCTTCCTTCCACTCAGAGGTGTAGTCAGGATAGTCTAACAAGTGGGAATTGAAGCTAATATAGTAGTGCCCACCGCAGTGGCATTAACATCTGCAAATGCCCACACAGCACTGCTGAGTGGGCATTTACAGATTTTGGGTGGGCCTTGCCCACTCAGGCCCTACCCTGTCTATGCCTCTGCCTCCACTACAGCTCTCCTCTTCCGCTTGACTGGTCTGACCACCTGGCCGTGCCTTTCAACATCCTGCACACCACCCCAGTCAAGCACTCCCAGCAGAAACCCATCAGACAAACCTTCAGATGCCTTAAGAACTTCCTGGTGGAAGCCCTCACAGAAGACCACACCAACTGCCACGTCACATGGAGCGAACACCCCCAGCTGAAAAACGACTCTCTACTGGAAGCACTCAACACCACCCTATCAGCCTCCATTGACTGACAAGCGCCTCTGAAACAATGCACCTGCAAAATTTAGCAATCCGCACCCTGGTACATGCAAGAACTCAACCTCTCCAAAAGAGTAATCAGGAAACAAAATAGAAAACCTGGCGCTGCTCCAGGACCACATCCGACCTGGTGCTCTTCAAGGAACTCCATGCTTCTTCACCTTCTTCATCAACAAAATCATCAAGATTTTCAAGCAGACCTACCTCATGTCCCTCCTCCCGAAATCACCACACTGTGCGCAACATTTAAGACACTCTCTACAGAGGACCTGGTAGAAACACTGGATGCCCTCAAAGCCACATCGTATACAGACAATATCCTCCCAGCATCCATCCCAACGACCCTCCCTGCAGATCATCAACAGCTCCGTAACTCAAGGCGCCTTCCCATTGACCCTAAAAACAGGACAAATCTTTCCTCTACTAAAGAAACCCACTCTGGATCCCGACAACCTAGGTAACTATCGCCCTATCACCCATCTTCCCTTTCTAGGTAAGATCATCCAGAAAGCTGTAGCTGCGAAACTGCAGCAACACATCGACACCAACCACCTCCTCCAAAACTACAAATCCAGGTTCAGACCCAGAAGCAACATGGAGACTGCAACCATACAGACGGTCAACAACACCCTCAACATCCTTGACGATGGCCACCCCTGCCTCCTGGCTCTACTCAACCTCTCGGCCTGTTTCGTCACAGGTGGACACCAGGCGCTCACAGACACCCTACGCTGGTTCAAGCCCTACCTCGCCACCTGCCAGCAGTTTGTTCAGATGGACTCCTCTAGATCGCCAATGCTACCCGTCACCTGTGGAGTCCCACTGGGTTCCATCCTCTCCCCAGTGACTGTCAATATATACATAAAGCCGCTGGGAGGCCTCATAGTCACGCGCAACATCTGTATCCACCAATAGGCTGACTGCACACCGCTATACCTCAAGATCGACTCCATCAAGGACATCCACAGGTTCAAAGCCTGCCTCTCGCTGATCCAGTATTGAATGTCCAGTGCATACTTCAAGTTCAGTCCCTTCAAGACCAAATTTGTACTCCTCACTAACAACACCCAACACCCAGACACACAAACCTGGCCATCAACCGTGAACCCTGAGGACTTCACACCAAGCTCACCTCCTGCGCCAAGTCCGTCGGGATCCACACCAAAAAATGCCTCTCCTTCAAGGCACACATAGCTAAGAAAACTCAGACAGCTTGGTATCAGCTCTCCCTCCAGCGGAAAGTCAAGCCCTTCCTCCGTCCGGGCAGCTTTAGATCCACCGTTCAAGAACTGGTCCTAACCCACCTGGCTGGCGCAATGCCCTCCTTGAAGGTCTCCAATTGTCCACTCTTATGCCCCTGAGAAGTGTCCTACACATGTCTGCACGCCTCATCAAGGGTCTATACTGATACAACCACATAATCCTGGCCCTCATCGACCTTCACTGGCTCCCACTGCATGCACAAATCACCTTCAAGTGTTGCTCCATCATCTATAAGGCAGTCCCCACAAGTCACCCAGCTATCTCGAGGAGAAACTCATCATCTCCAGTGGACATCACACCACCAGAAGCCAGTACACGTGCAGACTTGAAATCTGCTGCTGCAAAAAGGAAAGGACCAGAAAACGATCCTTCTTTGCCTGTGCCTCAAGACTATGGAACCGCCTCCTCTTCAGCATGAGACTCACTCCCACCCTCCTACAATTCAGAAAAGAACTCAAGACCCACCTCTTCAATGAGTCTCTCCTTCTTAACACCTAAGCCAATACGTCGCCCCCCACGCAACCTGACTTGCTAGAGTCTGCTCTCCTCTCTGCCACCCTGTAAAGCTGTACCCCTCGTCTGTGCCCCTCTGTATCCTACCCCCACTGTATATTTGTTCTGTTGTAACCTGTTAAAAGCGCTCTGTTATGTTTCTGTACTGTTGTATACCGTTGTAACACGCTTTGTTGTGTATCTGTATTGTTATATACCTCTGTAAAGCATTGCGTTGCTTCTTGAAGCTAGGTCCACGCTCAATAAATACTATAATAATAATAATAGTGGGTGGCCGTCTCTCACATTTTGTGAATGACTTGCACAACATCTCGCCGACAAGTGGGTGCTCAGCATTGTCCAACAAGGTCACACCATCAAATTCCTGGACACATTCCCCTTTATTCCGCCCGTCATAAGACAGGAGCAACACCTGCCTCTATTCTTGGAAGAGGTCAGGGCACTGTTAATGAAGGGGCAGTAAAGACAGTGCCAAAACACCTTTGAGGCTCTGGGTGTACTCCAGATACTTTCTATTGAGAAAGAAGTCTGGTGGTTGGAGGCCCATCCTCGACCCGAGACAACTCAACAAAGTCCCAAAAGTTCTGGATGGTCACTTTGCAGCCCATGCTCAAACAACTGGACCATGGAGACTTCCTGGCCTCCCTAGTTCCTAGATGATGCCTACTTTCACATCCCCATTCACCATAGGCACCAACGCTTCCTCAGGTTTGTTGTAAAAAGCAAGTATTACCAATTCAAGGCTCTTTCCTTCGGCCTCAAGTCAGCTCCACAGGTCTTCACAAAGTGTCTGGCTCCAGTGGCGTTGAGGCATATTTGTCTGTCGCTACCTAGACGACTGGCTGATCCTGCCCGCTCTTAACCACTGGCCTTACAGCACACCAAAGAGACAATAAGGTGCCTAACTTTGCTGCGATTCTCGATCAACAGTACAAAATAATACGTGGTGCAATGGCAGATTGCTCTCTATCTGGGCTCACGTCTGAACACACTGACTTGCCTGGCTTCTCCTTCTGTGGAAATGGCAATTTCTATGTACCCTTTTATTTGCAATTTAGTACATGACTTTTAATTTTCCCACTGTATTCAATGGGCCTCATTCTGACTGTGCCGGTCTGGTAACAATGGTGCTGGTAAGCCTACTGCCACCATTGTTACAGGACCGGCACAGTAGGACTCTGCAGGCGGGTGCCGTCCCTCCCGCTGGGGTAAGATCTGACGGGCGGAACGGCACCCGCCTGCAGAGTTACACGGAAGCACTGGCACCGTTGTCAACAGTGCCGGTGCTTCCGTAGTCCACATTCCCATTGAGTCCTATCGGATTCAAATGGGAATGGGGATTAACAATTTACCGGCACCTGACTTCCCAGAACGCCAGGGTTTTAATACCCAGTGTTACCGGCAAGCCAGGCATCAGTAAATATTGCAAGTCCGGCGACAACCCTCTGGTAGCACTGGCAGGGTTACCGCTGGACTTGTAATGAGGCACAATGTATTGCGCGACTTAATTTTCCAAAGTATTGGGTGACTTTTATTTTTCCCAGATGCATTTTCCTCTTTGTCCCCTGCACTGTGTGGGTGGGGGCGTTGTGGACAAAAGCCATGATCTGTCAACAAAGAACCAGTTCTATCTGTTAAATCTGTTGCTCAGTTGCCACCTGGAACCCCTTTCAACTCTTCCTTCCACTCGCCCCACCCTAAAATTAATCTCCCCTTTGTCTTGGCATGAAGCTTCTCTGAACCCTGCAAACCAGTTCTGCTTGTGTCCAACAAGTAACCTCCCCTTTGGCCCCAACTGCCCTGCACTGTATGACTTTCATGTTTCCTGCTTTACGGCTCCAGCTACCCCAAAAAGCGAGCAAAACAGCAGATGTTTTTCCTTTCAACATCTGCACTGTTTACATTGTGTCTTTAGGGGGTTTGTGAATTCTTCCAGCCCTGGGAAAGGACTCCAGCAGTTTCCCCTGTCCACTCCAGGCAACCAGCTCACGGCCAGTAGCAAAGGGGTCAGATTCCTCCCAAAGGCCTGCCAACTCCCCTGTCATAAAAACCTGTTCAGCAGCCTTTTTGAGCTGAGACCCTCCTCAACTACCCAGTGACAGTTGGCCTGCTTTTCACCCAGTCAGTCCACTTGTTTCCATCATGGGCAGGGGACCTCTGGCAAGCCCACCCTGTAATTATACTTAGTCACCAAGCTCCTCCAGCTGCAACTTGTCGCTGACAACCAAACAAACAGACAGACTTGTTGCCTGCACCCCATATCCCCTGGCAACCACATGTTGTATTTCTGGGTTGGGGAGGGGGGCTTGCTCTGAGTTTCCCCTATTGAGGGAAGGGATGAGGGTGGGCTACCTGAAACTGTGTGTCCGCCCTGCACCCCTTCTCCCCTGGCAACCACATATTGTGGCCCTTGAGCCTTAGATAAGGCTATGGAGAGAGGGCTGGTCTCTCCTGCAGGTACCCTTCCCCTGGTTCCCTTCCTCCCCAACCCTGCTCCATTTTCTCACCAGTGTGTCTCCTGGCCTCTGTCTCTTCTTCCCCTGCTTCTCTTTCCAGGCATCTCAGCCTCTGCTCCCTCACCCCCGCCTGCCTCTCTGCACCTCCCTGTCCCTCTTTGCTTCTCTGTCCCCCTTGTGCCTCTGTGCCTATCCCCATGTCTGTCTGTCACCCTGTGTTTGTCCCCCTGTGTTTCTCTCTGCATGGGTCTCTGTCTCATTTTCCCCCTCACCATATCTACCAGCCCCCCTTCTCCAATCCTTTCCTTTCTCCCTTGGTGTCCCTTCCCCCACCTTTGCATCCAAGGGTACTCCTAAGGCCCGGGGATCCATGTCAGTGGGTGTGCCCAGCTAGTCCAGTGATTCACATGTATCCTGCTTGCAATGAGTTTACTCCTCTTCCTGTAATAAATCTGTTCCTGGTTTCTACAAAGATTGTGGTGCCTTCATTGCGTTGCCACTTTTCAATATAACCTGCCTGTTATTACCCAAGGGAGGACCCAGCCCGTCTGCGTACACAACGCACCCGCAACGGGTCTGTTGACTCCCTGGGCCAAAACTGTGGCTCTGCCTTGGGTCTCCCACACAGCCTCCCCCATTTTGGGCTGCCTTCCTCTTCCACTCTTCGGACGAGAGGGTTGAGGCCATCTTGAGCAAAGTGCGACAGCATTCAATTCTTTGAGTGACGACCATCCACACCATCAAATGTCTGTTAGGGATGATGTCTTCATGCATCCCTCTAATCCCTCATTGCAGGCTGCACACGAGACCTGGATGGCGGGTGGCAACAGATATCAGGCTCCTGGAATGACAAGATCGCCATCATTCCAGTGTACAGGAAGACCCTGCAGTGGTGGTCCATTCATCAGCATCCCATGCACGATGCCCCTTTTAATCTTCCAATGCATCAGGCCAAAGTGACCAACGATGCCTCCCTGGAAGGGTGGGGAGCACACAGAGGTCAGCTTCACACCAGGGGCTTATGGCAACCAGGTGAGAAGGATTTGCACAGCAATGTCTTGGGGCTGTGAGTGGTGTTCTGGGCTCTCAAGTCATTCAAGCCCCAACTCCAAGGCAAGGTAGACTGCATATTCACGGACAACACAACCACCATGTTCTACATCAGGAAATGGGGGAACCCTCCTTCTATCCAATGAAGCGCAAGAATTGTGGAAATGGGGGATAGATCAGAACATTTTCTCATTCCATTCCATCTGGCGGGCATTCACAACACCATCGCAGATTCACTCAACAGGGAACTACGATCCTGCCATGAGTGGCAGCTTCATCAGACTCAAGTTGTTCTACTCTTCTCCAGGTAGGCTCGCCCTCAAATCTACCTATTCACAATGGCAGCAAACACAAAGAGCTCCAAGTTTGCCAACCGGTACAGGCAATCAAGGAGTCTGGGGGACACCTTCTCGTTCCTCTGCGAAGTCCGATTTCTGTACACGTTCCTGCCTATTCCCCTGATTCTTTAGATGATACTTATTGCCCCGAGGTGGCCCAGGCAACTCTGGTACTCATACCTTCTCCACCTGTCGGTGGCCTCTTTGCTTCAAGCTGCTTCCTCTTCCAGACCTGCTCTCCAGTGAGGGAGGGTCTGTCCTCCACCAGGACCCAACGTCCATGAAACTGGCGTCTTGGCTCTTGCAAACCTAGAGTGTCGTCATTACTCCTTGCCTGCAGAATGTTAAGTTATTCTGGCTAAAGCTGCAACACCATCTACCCTTGCATGCTACAAGCACAAATTAAAATGCTTCCAAGGCATAAATTAGTTTAAAAAATTGATTAGCAGAGATTACTAATTAAAATGTTCTTGATTAGCAAACAAACCCATTTGATTAGCAATGTTGTTGTGATATTTTTAATGTCACCAGGAAGTATTTGTACCCAAGACATAAAATGAGCAACAATGCAGCATTTTTGTGTACCACTGAAGACATTTGTGAAATGAGTCAGGCCTTGCAAATTCTTTAAAATTCTGCTAAACCTGCCGGTCGAGTAACTTCGTTTACCTACTCGATCTATGCGAAATGCACACGACCCATGGCAACGGATGAGAAAAAATGTAAATGCGCTTTCTGTAAAATGGTGCATGCCGCCACAAACCCACTATCTTTGGCACACTGCTGCTACCCAGAGGCCAGCCATGCACAGTGATACTTTTATTTGGCATTTCCTGCAAACAGAGTAAATGTTAAAAAGACATTTTCATACATCCTCTCCAAATGGTACCCTGTCCAAAAATCTACTTGACTTTGTGAGCCCTGGATGAGTGTCTGTAAAATGTAAAAGGTTAGCTACATGAATGGACACAAATAAATAGATATCGTAAAAAAGGATCTGAAAACAGCTTGGCCAGCTGTCTCCTGCAGGTGCTAATATATAATGCAATCATAATCCCAGAGCAAGGTTCTGGAGGATTACTACAGTACAGGGTATATTGCAGTAGATTTGTAGATGTAGAGACTGAATGGAGCTATTAATCACTACTTTGTGTAATCATCTAATTAGCTTTGTGTATTCATTATGTAAGAGGAAAGAAAGTAAGAAACTAAGCAGATTGGATGGCGTAGCAGTCAGAGAAATGGCCAAACTACGTGGAATATTGTAGTTTGCGGCCATCTCACTTTCAGGGTAGCTGGTATAAATGAACATGGTGATTAGATAGAATGTCGAGAAGTATGGGATCAGCTCATGGGTTGAGCACCAGTTGCATAGATGCATGCAACCAGCAAGTCACAGAACTAGGCTTGCTATTAAAGGCATTTGGCTGGTTGATCATGTACATTTTTAAAAGTGTTCACTTGCCAATAAGATGCATCTCCCCCAACAAAATGAAATATAGTTGACACAGAGATTTAGATACACTAACCTAAACTTTACTGTAAAGCATGGAGATAATGCAGTGTTTGACTGTCTTTTAAAAAGAAATAAAGTCAACGTTCCCAGACAGAGTTAGCTTAGTAAAAGTATCCTCCCAATTTACTTCTTTTTTTTTTAATTTATTTGCATTTGGTTCAAAATACATAACAATTCATGTAGAACCTTTACAAAATTTAAAATATTACAGACAATCATTTTGCAATTACAAAAATAGCTCTAATTCATTCTCAATGTGCTTACAAAAACTTGCCAATTCATATATTAGGGGTTTATGAAATCCCTGCATCATTCTGGACCACAGAACTTCAAGGCAGTCCTCAAATTCAATTTCCACGAATTTCCTCAATTTAAGTGTCCTTATGTTCTTAAAATGCGGTCAATACAATATAAGGTGTTTCAATGTTTCTTAAGGTTCATTACATTCAACAAATCGACATCCCACACAATTATTTGATTTATTCATTTCCCAGTTCTTGGTTCTTTCTCTTGTATGGTATAGGTTTAGTCTGAAGCGAATATATACCTTTCGGATATTTTCACAGGGGAATAACAAGACATGATCATAACGTGGAATGCGCTGTTTAACATGTACACCGTATTCCTTATATAACCCATAGGTCTTAATTAAATCAATTGTAATACACCAATCCATTTCAAAGAGTTTTTTCTTAGCAAAACCAGGACGATATTGTATATCCTCAACAGTTATATTTACATTGTCTAAGATTTGTTGCATTTTCAATTGATAATTAGAAAAGGATTTTGGAGTTTGAGAACCCAACATTTTATTTAAGTCGATATACAATGAATTTATTGGAGGATAATGAATCTTAACGTAATTGGACAACTGTCTCCATTTCCAACGAGATGATAATGAAACCAGTCCCAACTCGTGTCGAATAATGGCATTTGGAATTGACATAGGGAGAAACATTGCAGATTTCAGAAGAGAGCCCTGTAAGCTATCAAGCGCGCTTGTCATGTCACATAGACAAATATCTAATGTATACAGTATGACACTTTCAATTTTTAATGTCATAAAATCTATTAGCGGGATTAAAGAGAATTTGCAATAATGGCTATAGATCCTTTTCATTTGAGATAATAGTGGTCGAGTTTTATTTCTAATGATAGTTGACCAAGCGTTAATGGAGTTGAGGGCTGATATATAATACCCTAGATAGATAGCATTATTCACACGACAAATTTGTGTATTCAATATTTGCCATCTAAAATTCGCTCTTTTTAATTTAACTCCAAAGGTCATAATGGCAGTTTTCGCTGGGTTAGGTGTCAAGTTATGAGCTTTTGCAAAAGTCTCAAATAATGAGAGTTTAGTTTGAAGTCCTACCGGGGTAGGGTCAAACAAGATGATATCGTCAGCGAATGCAATCCATTTCAAATGAATACTCCCCACTTTGACAGAAAACAAATTCCCTTTTTCCCAGTTTTCACCGAGATCAGATAGGTATAGATTAAATAAGGTAGCCGCCAGGTTACAACCCTGTTTCACACCTATTGTTGTGCATATGGGGGCAGTGGTACCACCTTCTGGCGAGATTCTTATTCTATACGAAGTATTCGTGTGCAACTTAATGATCCAATACATCAACACAGTTGGAATCCCTAACTTCATCATTTTCTTCCACAATAAATTGCGGACCACCATGTCGAAAGCTGAACTCATATCGATCATTGCTATACAAACAGGATTAGAATTATTTTCTTTTGCTCCAGCAATAACATGCGACATGATAAAAGCATTTAAGGTTGTACTCATGCACGTCCTAAATCCAGTTTGGTATTTCGAGTACATGTCATTCGCCCTAATTACTTTCTCCAATTCGTTTAAGAGAAGGATAGAAAAAATCTTAGCCTCAGTATCAATTAAAGATATTGGACGATAATTTTCTGGGAGAGATGGATCAGCCTTTTTAAATATGGGTACTATATTAGTGGTTAGCCATGAGGGTGGAACCTCCCCGGACCTAATGATAGAGTCGAACTTAAAGTTTATAATGCCAGCCCACAACACGGGATCCGCCTTATAAAGACATGGGGGAAGGCCATCAGGTCCTGCAGCTTTTGAATATATCAACCTGGAAATTGCCCACATAATGTCAATGCAATCCCACTTCAGCCTTGGGATATTAGAATATTCAAGAGAAACATCTGGGACAAAACGAAATTTGCAAGGCAGTTGGTATTTAACCTTTATAAATGTTTGCCATGTCTGCTCAGGAATACAATTTAACGAGAACAATGCCACACATCTGTTATCAGCTTTCAAGGTGCGCCGGATTACTTGTGTGTCATGAGCCAAGATGGCACGAATTAATGTGCAATTCGCGTCGTTATAACTTGAAATACGAGCAGATCTCAAGTTGTGTTTATAGGCTGATAATATTCTATTCCCTCTTGCCTTGCTATCTTCGCTGCCCAAGTTGCTTTTCTTTAAATATCTCAACGCCCTATTCTTCTCCCTTTTTAATAGTTTACATGTATGATCATATGAATGTGTATGTTGCACGTTACTTTGTATATTGCCAAACCGCTCAAGAGCTGTTGCAACTATATCAGGATAATGCATACACAATGTATATTCAAAATTTCCCCCTGCTCGTCTAATCCTCTCAATCTCTGAGGAAATTTGTTTAACAACAAAGTTGCAGGTCCCTCGGTTCCATCTGATGGAATGCAGAGGACGATCAATTTCAACCACTGCCAAGGTTATATTTGGCATAAGCGAATGACATTTTAGTTGAAAAAAAGTAGAAAGTTGTGCATGATCTCCTATCTCAATCTGTCCTATTACTAGGGGTGCCATATGCATGATAAGATTATGAGATACAAATATATAATCTATCATTGAATGCATCGTTCCTCTTGCCCATGTATTTCCAAGATTCATGTCATTTCTGACCATTAAATCCATATCCCACTCTGTGAGGAGTTCTCTAAATTTAACTCCTCTACTATAAGAAAGAGTGGACGATTTAAGTTTATGGGTTACAGTCAAATCTCTACAGTCACAATTAAAGTCACCGCCTATAATGATTTCACAAGTCTGGTATCTACCAGATATATATAATAAGCATGCATCTAGTTCGTCCAACATCTCGTCGACTGACAAGGCAGCTGGATTCCAATATAGGGAAATTATCATGAGTGAGGAATACCTAAATGAGGGTATTGCAAGATGGATCCCCGGTATACTAGCAGATTCCCAAGCTAATTCCGCTTGAGTCTGCAAGGATATCTTAACTCCAACCAACAGACCCCCAGATGGATGTCCTAGCAGAGATCTCCTTGCAGGTGAAGTAAAAGTTAAATACCCAGGAATCACAAATGGCTCAGTTTTCATCGTTTCTTGTACCATTATTATTGTTGGTTGGTCTATATAGGTTAAAGCAGAGGGCCACTTACTTCATCAAGTTTACATACCAGCAAGAATTCCAAGATATAATTTGCATACTCATATCATTGCGTGGCTATTTAGCAGGCATAGATAATTTTGGACATAGGATTGCCGAAAGCATAGGTTCCAACCATGGTAGTCCTTTTGTGTTGGCTACAAATTTCAATATTTCCAACATTCCTCCATCCAGCCCTGCTTCAGATTGCGTACAAGGTCCGCCTGCTACTTCAATCTTTTCAATACC
The DNA here is from genome assembly GCF_040938575.1 of Ambystoma mexicanum. Classification (NCBI taxonomy): domain Eukaryota; kingdom Metazoa; phylum Chordata; class Amphibia; order Caudata; family Ambystomatidae; genus Ambystoma; species Ambystoma mexicanum. Next base: position 504,196,601 of record NC_090929.1, on the reverse strand, counting down.
CTTGCCTGGTGTTTCTAGAAATATTAAAGCCTCCGACTCACAGTCAAACGTAAACAGCGTCAGACCCTCCTTTTTTATTTCCTCGCAATTAAACCAGATAAATTTCATTATAGCCTCAAAGGTAAGATAACAAATAGCCCTGTGATTATTTACACTTGCCAAAGAAACCCTTGTAATATCCTCAGATTTGATTATTCTCAATTGAGGTATTTTTGAGAATACGGAGAATGACCTTCTTAGTGGAGGACCATGGATAGATATATGGCTCGGGGCAAAAAAGGTACCCACATTATTTACTTCATTTATTGATAAATTCCCAGGCTGGGTCCTCAAAGGTGCCTCAGCCATTTCCGCTTTTTTGCCTTGGCCATTTACCATCACTACATTTTCCTTTTTGTCCAATAAACAATTTTCCAACCTTATTGAATCATCACATATTACATTCATTTTATTGCTATTTCTATTTCCTACTTCTGATTGTATTTCATTACTCAGTCTACATACATTATTTACGTGTGTTCGATTATTCGAGACATTAGTACATATCTCACTATAGGAATTCCTCGTAGGTATTTTTAGGGGGACGCTGATTCCTCCGTCCTGATGCTTTATTTGACTTTTCGACATACAGCATCTGCCTACTATAGGGAAATATTCACTTAAGGTGGCTTTTGCTGAGTTTTGAATAATGCAATCCGTGTTAGACTTTTCATTTTCCTTTTCCTGGGTTAAGTGATCTTTGGAATAATCGTGACTATTTTTTGATGTAACACAGTTTTAGAAGTTAAGGTTTTCTGAGAGTTTAATTTTGCCAATTGTGTAGTACTAGTTTTTATCCTTCCCGTATTGGTATGCACGTCTTCCTTCAATAGCGAAGAGGTGCCGAGGCCTCCACCTCCTTTTTCCACTCTTACTTCAGTTGCAGGTGTGAGGGCATCCTGACTCTCTTTGGACAACTGGTCCAAGTCAATGTGCTCCTCATCTGCAATTTCTAGGATAGAAGTTGATTTTATGACCTTCTCCTCCCTCCTTCTTTTCGCAAGTCTTTTCACAGCACGCACATGCATCCTTTTAGCCCGGCGAGACATAAAGGTTCGGGTTACTTCGGTGTGAATATTTTCAATCTCTGCCTTTTTTTGGTTTTCAATTTCGTCCAACAAGACAGAAGGGCTATCAGGCAGATCTAAAATCGGAACTTTGGCAGTAGGACTACGCAGCGTATCACAAGGCTGTGTTTTATTAAGTAATTGTGAAACTATTGTATCGTTTAATGCAATTATCGAAGCTTTAATCTCACTCAGATCATTCTCACAAGAGCACTTCAGCGGCTCGGATGATACCCCATGTGATTGCCTAGAAATGTTACATTCTAGGTGAACAGGTAGCGAACATTGTGTACTTCTCTCATGACACTCATTTGTAGCCTCTCTTGATCTTTGGCCACCTATTTCATATTGCAAAGATCTCAGGGTATCAATTGCGGTTATAAAGCCCTCAATTTTATCCATCTTGGAACAAAGATAATGCATAATTGCCTTTAATTCCTTTAATTCCAAGTGGGTAAGTTTGCGGCCCTTATCGAGAAGATCCAATATTTTTGTGATCACTGTAAGGGGGCTAGGAGATTGAGGTTCAGCACTACCCCTATCAGATATGTTACCCTCAGGATCGTCATTTATGGACCTTCTTTGGGCTTTGATTTGCTCAGGAGAGTACAATAAAGCATGCGAAATCCCTTCAGAGCCTCCTTCGCCTATTATTTCATTGTGAGTTTTCATGATGTCCTTTCTACAAGTTGGTTTAAAAATCCCCTTGTTAGATGATCTATGAACAAGTGGGGTCATCATATCAATGGATTGATTAACCTGTTCATCCAATTCAGCCATTTTCCTCATAGTTATCCTAAACGGGTCTCCATTAAAAGTGCAAGGTAGTAATGGGGTTGTGCAACTCCCCAAATTCACCCTGGCATCATTATTTACTTCCTCTTTTATGAAATTGTACAAAGAGGCAGTTGGGTCGGCATGAATCTGAGCCAAATAAGTAGTTTGTATTGGAGTATCAGTGCGATTCAAATTATCGTCTTTAGCTACCTCAGCTAAAGTGTTATTATCCAATAGCTCATTATCAGGAATACTCCTTTTGTGACCTAAGGAGTCATTATTAGTTTCAGTACAAGCTTTCAATATTGCCTCAGTGCATCGCCCACTACGCAATCCATTAGCCATAGTTAAAATGCAAGATATAGCTCTTGTGCAATGTATTAGTGTAGAGACAGAGTTCTCAGCCTGCTAGATAAATGTCAGGATAAAACAATGGTGGGTAGAGACTAATCCAGCTTTACACCCGAAATCTAATGAAATACGAATTAGCACATTATGAGGTGACAAGCACCTAGCACTTTATAATAAAATGTCAGCAATTAGAATATAGCCTCGCCCTCACTCACCAGCGCATATGATAAACTCATAGGATCTTCATATTCTAGCAATATATCATTGGGTTCACTACTTTCAGCACGAACCTGAGCGTTAACACTTTTAAAAATAGAGCCTCCGGGATCAAAAGTGACTAATCACAGCAGTCTCCCTTCTAAATGTGCCGCCAAACAGCCGCACAACAGCCAATGGGCTTTTCACCGTCGGGCTTAACGCCGCAAGGGTGGGTTGAGCGTAGTTTTCAACTCCCTGCCAGTCACGTGATCACACGTGGTCCGAGTGACTCCGCCTCCTCCAGGAAGCGGTATGGGCCAGGCAAGAGCAACGCTCGCAGTGCCTGGATGCTGGCAGGTAAAACACAAGGTCAATCACAGTAGTTCACTGCTCACACGCTCTTGGATTCCGAAAATAAAGCACCGCTCAGGCGGCTCGAGCGCAGTTTTCACCTCGCTGCCAGTCACGTGATCACACACGTGGTCCGAGTGACTCCGTCTCCTCCAGGAAGCGGTATGGGCCAGGCAAGAGCAACGCTCGCAGTGCCTGGATGTTGGCAGGTAAAACACAAGGTCAATCACAGTAGTTCACTGCTCACACGCTCTTGGATTCCGAAAATAAAGCACCGCTCAGGCGGCTCGAGCGCAGTTTTCAACTCGCTGCCAGTCACGTGATCACACACGTGGTCCGAGTGACTCCGCCTCCTCCAGGAAGCAGTATGGGCCAGGCAAGAGCAACGCTCGCAGTGCCTGGATGCTGGCAGGTAAAACACAAGGTCAATCACAGTAGTTCACTGCTCACACGCTCTTGGATTCTGAAAATAAAGCTTCTTATTTGCAATAAATAGAAAAAGAACAGGACATCTAGCCTAGCACTCCCAAACGTATGAATGTGGGAGAGGATTACGGCTGCACTATCTCCCTCCATAGCCCCTTTGAACTTGCAGAGAGAGCCCTGAGGGCAAGACACAAATGCAGGGCGAGCTGTGCTTTCCTTGAACAGGTTAACTTAAATAGCTAGTTTTGCTGCAAAAGTGTCAATTTAATAGCAAACCTACTGAATTTCATAGCAAATTGCTATGCAACACTGCTTATTTTATGCCTTGGAGGTTGTCTCCCCTTTGCATAAAAGCTCTTCACATCCTGCCGTACCTGCTCTCCCTAGCACAGGCAGTCCTTACTCACGCATCTATCAAGGTATCAAGGTACACCTGCAGCTATCTCCCAATAATACTTGAATGCCAGGCGTTCCTTGTGGTCAGACTTGTTAAAGAATTCCTGAAGGGCCTGTTCAGAGTGTTCCCTCCTGTGAAGGATCTAGCTCCCACATGGGAGCTCAACGTCATTCTGCCAAAATTGATCATCGGTTTGAACCTCTTCACAGTGTTTCTCTAAAGTTTTTGTCTTGGAAGACTGCCTTTTTGGTGTCTATCACTTTGGCCAGACGTGTTGGGAGAGTTACAGGCTTTCTCTTGCAAACCGCCTATTTGTCTTTACATCAGTCCAATGTGGGGCTACAGACTCATCCATTTTTCATGCCAAAGGTACCGTCCGGCTTTCATTTGAACAAGCCTTTAGTTCTGCCTGTTTTCTTTCCTAATCCTGCCTCTCCTGCAGACCGGTCTCTGCATTCACTGGACGTGGCACTTGCTTTAAAGTTCTATGTTGCAAACACTAAGACCTTTCACACAACCTCTCAGTTCTTTGTGACATTTGCACAAGGATTTCATTTCCAGGTGGCTCTCTGGCTATATCCCATACTGGCAGTGGCTTGCAAACAGGCTGTTCCCAGGAAGACCAAGAGCCTATTCTACCAGAACCGTGGCTGCTACTGCAGCATTCAAGTCTGGTGTTCCCCTACTGGACATTTGCAGGGCTGCTACATGGAGGTCGACTCGTGCCACCAGAGGATTCAACTGCATCGAGAGGGATTCCTGGGTTAAGCACTGTGTCGTCCATGCAGTGCATCACAACCTGTTTAATTGAGGGGAGTGAGATCCAGAGGTGAGTTGTGGTATTGCTTTTGTTGAGCTTGTGCCGCCTCCTGAGGTTGTGTATGCACTGGTGTGTAATCGTATTCATGAGCATGTAAGATCCCATGCTGGAGAAGGAACAAATTACCTGTAACTCCTGATTTGCAGCATGGGTATCTTACATGGATTCAAATGCTACCCTCCCTCCTTTCCCTCTATGGCTCTTGGTTCCTACTGCTATTTCACGTGTGCCTCTAAATCTGAAGATGCCCACTGGGAGTGAGACTGAGGTGGATGAATACCATTGGCTTGGGCACTATGACCCAAAGGGACAGCATTAGTCTGTGTATGCAACATGTCGTTTTTATCTTTAAAGCAAAGCTGCTTTTGATTTTATCGAGGTCTCCCAGTCTGATGACAGGTACTATTCAAGAGCATGTGAATCCATGTAAGATACCCATGTTGTAGAACAGGAATTACAGGTAAGTAACTTGTCCCTTGGACTCCCGACTTGCTCCTCTTACAGGAGATTATCTCCCTGTTGGAAAAAGGTGCAGTGGAAAAGGTACCTACAGAGGAACTGAACCAGGGATTGTATTCCACCTACTTCCTGGCATCCAAAAAAGACGGAGGACTGCGACCCATCTTGGACCTGGGGCGCTTGAACAAGTTCCTCAGAAAAGACAAATTCAAGATGGTCACTCTTTTGCAGATCCTCCAGGCCCTTCAGCTCTAGGACAGGATGGTTTCATTTGATCTTCAGGATGCTTACTTTCATGTGCCTATACATCTCAAGCACAGAAAGTACCTGCAAGCCGCCATTGGCAGTCGAGTGCTTCGTTTTGGGCTTACTTCCACCCCATGGGTTTTCACCAAGTTGTTGGCGGTGGTGGCAGCAAGTCTAAGGAAAGGAGGTATTCACATCTTTCCTTACCTCGACGACTGGCTCTTCAGAGCTCGTTCTACCGGGCAAGCTCTGGAACATCTTAGCAGCCCGTGCCACGCCAACACAAACTGGGCTTCTCCCTCAACTTCAAAAAATCTCAGGTGACACCTTCTCAAACGCTTTAATTTATTGGAGCGGTCCTGGACTCTTCCTCAGGGGGGAGGCTTCTCCTCCCAAGTTGAGGGCTCAACATATTTTGTAGAGGGTGATGAAATTTCAGAATGCCTAATATCTGTCTGCATTCTACTTACTTTCTGTGGTTGCTGGGACTCATGGCATCCTGCATTTCCCTGGTGCCAGAAGGCCATCTAAGGGTGAGGTCCCGCTACTGGGTACCCTGACTCCAATGGTTATAGTTCTCAGGCAGAATGACAGATCTTCTTCAGTTTCCAAACAAGGTAGGACAGGATCTTCTATGGTGGGCCTGGAAAAACAATGTGATGATTGGGGAACCTTTTTGGCAACCCTGGCCGGAAATAACTGTAGTCATGGATGCCTCCCTCATGGGATGGGGACACACATGAGGAATCTGACGATGAGCAGGCTTTGGTCCCCAACAAATTCAAGACTTCACATAAATCTGTTAGAGCTGAGGGCGATCAGACTAGCGCTGACAGCCTTTTTGCCCTCTATCCAGGGAAATAACGTCCTGATAATGACAGACAACACAGTGGCCATGTATTACCGCAACAAAAGAGGAGGGGCCTCATTCCGAGTAGGGCGGTAAGGGTTAATGGTCACCGGTAACGAGACCGGTGCTGTTAAACCCTTACAGCCCTACTACGAGTCCCCTTTGCGGGTCCTTAAGGATGGGACCCACAAAGGGACTCCGGGGTCAATAACAGTACCGTAATTTATGGTACCGTTATTGCCGCCTTCCCATTGAGCCCTATGGGGGCTCAAATGGGAATGGGGAATGGCCCTGGTGAATGGGGAATTACCGGTCCCTCCGACCTCGGAATGGACCGGTAATTACTCCATTCACCAGGCTGGAGTTTGGACGAGTTCGGAGGCAGCCATGCCGCAAATAGCGGCGTGGTTACCTCCGAACTCGGAATGAGGCCCGAGGTGTAGGGTCACTGCCACTGTGCCAGGGGGAGCTGCAGCTCTAATTTTGGGCTCTGCAAAACAGGATCTCTGTCGGCTGTTCATTTAGTCGGGAAAGACAATACAACAGCGGATGCTCTGAGCAGGCAGCGCACAATCTCCCACAAGTGGGAGTTGACTCGGGAAGTTCTAGAGATCTTCACCCCCTGGAGAACCCCTCAAGTGGATCTGTTCGCATCCAGTAAGAACAGGAATCGTGACCTTTTCTGATCCAGGGAATTTTCTCAGAGAGGAGCTCTGGGGGACATGTTTGTGTGTGCTGGACTGGGAATTTCCACTGCTACATGCGTTCTGCCAGTCACTTCCATCCCTCAAGTCCTCAGGAGGTTGGGGAAATTTGGGAAATCCATGATCTTGATTGCCCCGGATTGGCCTAGGAGGAAATTGTACCCGGACCTTCTGGACATCTCCATGTGCCCTCCATTCCGTCTCCCCCAGAGAGTAAATTTACTCTCACAGGAGGGAGGGTGTTTTCTTCACCTAGGAATCAAAATGCTGAACCTATCCTGGTTTCTGAAAGGCTAAGATATAAAGATTGGTACCTACCATAAGATGTTATGGAGGTGTTGCTTTGGGCTAAAAGACCAGCAACTAAAGCCCTATACCGCTGCCGTTGGAACACGTTTTGCAGCTGATATAGAGCTAAAGATATAGACCCTTTCTCTTGTTTCTCTTCTTTGGTTTGGCCCACTTGGTTCACTTCCCTGCCAAGTACTGCCACAAGAAAGATGACTTGTATGATTCTCTTGATTTGGGTCCTCGACCCTTGCCGGGTAGCCAGTAGGCTTATGTCTGCTACTGTAATGAGGCGTATCCCCTGTAGGGGTTCTCATATTCTGCAGGGGTCTCTGACCTGTCCCTGCAGGTCTGTGTCATTATTCCTGCCACTGGAGTGTGGTTTGTGGCACTCACAACTGTGGTACCTCTCCTCTGCCCAGTGTCAGTAGAGAGACGCTAGAGCAATTGCTCTTGCCGGTACTCGCTTCTCTCCCGCGTCCCCTTTGGGTCTCCCATGCTTCCCCTTACCTCTCTCGGTGTTGTAGCATGTTGCCACTACTTCCAGGGACTTCAAAGGGAAGGCACGGCTCTCCCGGCATCTGGCTCTCACCGGCTCTGTGGGACAGTCTTCCCATCGATAGCCTCAGATTGCTTTTCCTTAATTTGCTTCCATGCGTAGAACCAATCCTGCGTATTCAACAAGGGCCCGGCTCAGCCGTCGGCTGGCGTCTTCCCGACTCACTCTCTCCCTGAGCCTCGCAGACCCATTCGAAGCTCCCACCTCCTAACAGCTGTAGCCAAGGAAGTGTGACCACGGAAGGGACGCCGGAGCAGAGGAAGAGCAGATTTCACCTGCAGGATTTGAGTTGGTCCTGTGCTCACAAACTCTGTTTGGCTGTGAAAGCATTGGAAGAGACTGGAAGAAACAGGCAGTCTTTCCAGGTGCTCTTATTTGCTGTGAATGAAGAGCTGAAGTTGTGCACCCTCCGAAGGCATGTGTGCAGAAGCAAGCCGAGGGAACCTGGAGAGTGGAAGACTGTCCTTTAATGAGGTGGGATCAGAGACACCCATGCAGCAAATGGGTGTGGATCCCAGGAGTGCCTCTAGCAGCAGCAGTATCAGAAACCCAGCCCGGAAGCAGAAGCACCCCCCCAGTTGTCGTGATTCTGGAGTCAGAAAAGGGAAGCTGTGTACTCCAAATCAACAGAAATACCTTGCCGGTAACTGTAGCCACCTTTATTCATACTCGTGTACACATCAAAGCGAGTTAAAGTTGTTTGCAGAAGTGGGAAGTCTTTCTAACACAGGAAATGTAACACACGTTTATGTTAACAATAGTACCTGCGTGTAGTGAAGCCATTTATTTTCCCCATCGTTAGAAGTAACTTGTTGCTGAGCGGTAGAGTGGCTCCTATTAATGAAGAGACCATTGCCAGTAAATCTATTGAAACAGAAATTACTTTGCTGAAATGTTAAAAGCACAGTTTAACGTTTGAAGAGTTTGGACATGAAAAAGGGAGGGGGGGCTGGGTCTTGGAGTATCAGCACTCTGCCCTGCTCTGTTTATAAACACAATTATGTTAAAGGAGTCAAAGTCCCATTGAGAGAAGATTGCAAAATAACAGCTTTCAGAAAGGTGTTAATGATTCCATGTGGTATGGTTAATACAGCCGACATGTGTTTCGACCCCCACTTGGTCGTCCTCAAGGCTGTTTTGTGAAATATGCATAGTGTCATCAACAAAAGAAGAAACCAAATTCAGCATATTGAACAATAAGCACAGTGAGAACTAATATTGCACAAAAGATTTGTTAAAAAAAAGGGGGTTTCACAAAGGAAAAACAAAATAAATTACATACCCCATGGTTATTGTCACACGAGAGAGGTATTTGAGGAAGCAGGTACAAACAAAGCAAGACATTGATCATATTATTATGGATTCCATATTAAATTTCAAAGCAAAATTAATATTTCACCCGAGGTGAATGGTAAAGAATTCAATGTATTATGAAGTAAAGTAGCTGGTATGCTGGAAAAGCAGAGAAAAAGGTGATGGGTGCATACCTATCCCTGCCAAGCACACCCAATTGTTTTAGGGTATTGATGTATTAAGATGGTGAGTCAAATTAGATAGTACCAGTAAAAGGGTAGTGAAAGCCCATTTAAGTATTATAACAAACAACCTAACCCGTGCATGCTCCAAAACACTTGGAGCTGGCAGGCCTTTCCCAGTCACTGACACCCATCAGGGCTTATAAAACCCCAAAGGGTAGTCAAAGGACTTCCTGGACATAATTTTCCATCTGGTAATGCACTACATGGGACTACATGCAGCCCAGTCAAAGGAAGCTGAATCATCTGGTTTATCTTGGGTGTGGCTGTGGGAATACTTTACTTGTGATTGCAGAATGAGGCTGGAGGGACTATTTTATTGGAACTACTTACAAGGCTATTTAAGCCACATCCTGCCGACAGAACACGCTTCGCGTTATTCTGCACTCCTGCAGCGTAACGCTCACCGTGTCTGCTTAGCTCCCGTACCTGAACGCCAGCAGCCACGCCCGTTCTGGAACTTCCATCCATTGGAACCTGAGCACAGAAGAAGAGAAGAAAAAAACAGGAATTAATACAGAGTTTTTAACCTTACCTGAAGAATTCCATCCGAGCGGCCGCTCCTTCAGTTGCTCTTCAGTTCGCCGCACCTGCAGAAAAGAAAGCAACTGCTAGAACAGCTGATACTCACCCAGAGACCGCTTCCCTTGGGATTTCACTGCAGCGGTTCATCCGATCGCCGCTCCGGAGCCACGCTGCACCTGTTTGCAGGAAAGAAAAGAACACAGCAGGTTAGTCGCGCACGGAAAGAAACCATTATAGAGACATTCGGCGCCAGTCACGAACGCTAAACTTCCCACATAGAACCTGCTCAGCGTTGAAGGACGAGTCAAATCTTCATTACAAAACTGCTCAAGACCGCGCCTGAAAGAAAGGTGAATACAAGGTTAAAACTTGGGTAATAAAGACATTTAAGCAGCTATTCCAAGCATCTATTGGTATAAAGACGTACCTGCTGAGTCAAGCAATTCAAGACTCCACTACACCCCCACAGGATTAGTGAAGGAAGTAGATCCAGGGAGAGACTGTCATTTTGCGCCCCTGCAAGAGACCGCAGGACGGAGAGTCCACCACTAAACAAAACAAGGTGAAGCTGAATAGAGAGGGGGCATTAGGAGGTTACGGAAGGTGGGAACTCAACCCCGCTCCTCACGGTGCTAACATCTTATTTCGACCTTGTAGGCAAAAGCATTCGGGGAAGTGACATGGAAGGAGAAGTCAGGTGCAAGCCTCCTCATCCAGCCATGTAACGCCAGGGCAGACATCATTCCTGCATCTTCGAGCAACGCCCCGAGGAGACCAGGTGAGCGTGACAAATACTTCAATGGACTTTCACTACCCTTTTTCTAGTACTGTCTAATTTGACTCTCCATCTTAATACATCAATCCCCTGAGACAAAGTGCATAAAGCTTACACTGTTTTACCCGAGGTGAGACCCAAACTTAGCAGGATTGGATGGGCTACGGAAAGAATTTCTAAGTATTTGGAAAATGCCTTTAAACCATATGTTCTTAGAATGCGCTCATACACTCAGGGTAGTACTCATATATTGGAACATTTGTCCATTATTGTGTGTCAAGAGAACTACCTGCTAGCTACTTTAGATGTTGTTGCCCTCTATACTAACATTGACTATGATCTTGCTCTACGGGCAGTGGACTATACTTGCAGAAATTATTCAGCTTCATATATTAGACATATTGAAATGATCAAAATGTTCCTTAAATTTACTTTGATGAACAATGCCTGCACCTTTAACAACATATACTATATGCAGACTAGGGGCGTAGCCATGGGGGCTAAATTTGCCCCATTGCTTGCCAACCTTTTCATGTTTTTTTTTAGGATACTTTTGTGTTGAGCAATACTATTTTCTCTCAAAATGTGGTCTCATGGAAGAGATTTATTGATGATGTTTTGATTGTCTGGCGGGGTACTTCAGCTGGTTTTGAGGAATTTGTATTATATGTCAACAATAATACTTTTGGAATACAACTAACAGGCCATTCTGACCCATATAGCATCAATTTTCTTGACCTACACATAAGCATACAGAATACCAAAATTGTGATCAATACTTTTTGGAAACCCACGGAGGTTAACTCCATTTTGCATGCTAAAAGCTGCCATTTAAGCTCCACAATTGATAATATCCCATAATAGTTACACCTGGCTTGATAAGTTCTATCAAGCCAGGCGTAACTGGAGTATTTCAGAGGATTTGAATCAGGAATGTGTTTTATTGAATAAGAGGTTTTTGAATAGAGGTTATCGACCAAAGGTGATTAACACAGCTTTTGATAAATAGAAGAGTGTGGACAGAACCAATTTACATCCCACTTGTAAAATTTTAAAAAAACAGGACCAAAAGTTGAGTATCATAACCAAATACTCAGATTCAAGATTACTAAAGAATCTGGGTAAGGCTCTCGTAACCAGGACTGTCTGGCAGAGAAACTCCCAGAACCCCCCTTGTTATTTGCATATTTTAAGTAACTTTTGGTCTCACCCTAAGTTACTAGGGGAATCCAGACGTGGACTCGTTAGTCACTATTCTTAGAGAGGTACAGCTCCACCCTATTGATGAGGCCCAACCAGACCGAAACACGTGTCTGGGGTTGCTGTTGGTACTCTTGTTCAGAGGAGAATTGCCTAGCATTTTGGTGCTGGACTGCCCCAGGGCAGGACAAAGACTGATATGTTTTGGATATTTCTCCTCTGTGAAAGATAGTGAGCTAAAGACTCTGGGTAAGGCTCTCGTAACCAGGATTAATGTCTGGCAGATGGCCTCCCAGGACCCCCCTTGTTGTTTGCTTATTTTCCTTTGTGAAACCCCCCTTTTTTTTCAACATATCTTTTGTGCAATATTATTTCACACTGTGCTTATTGTTCGATATGCTGAATTTGATTTCTTCTTTTGTTGATGACACTATGTATATTTCACAAAACAGCCTTGAGGACGACCCAGTGGGCATCGAAACGCGTCAGCTATATTAACCATGCCACTTGGAATCATTAAAACCTTTCTGAAAGCTGTTATTTCGCGATCTACTCTCAATTGGACTTTGACTCCTTTATCATAATTGTGCTTATAAACAGAGCAGGGCAGAGCGCTGATACTCCAAGACCCAGCCCCCTCTCTTTTCCATTTCACTTCACATAGGCCTCAACGGGTGGCCTTTGGGTCTATTGGAATTTGCAGCCTCCCATCTTCATTACTTTATGGCGTCTTAGCGCCTTCCCTTTAAGGATCGTACGCGTAGCTCTTTAATTTTTGTGTTTGCACAGGGAACAGTGTTTTCCCAATACATAACGGTGAGAACACACATTTTTTGAAGTGGGAGTTCAAGATCAAAATGCAATCACGCGTGCCTAATATCGTTTCCATTAAGAGACTTGTATCTTGTAACAATCTGAACACTGAAGTAGAAGTTGTAGAAGTGACTGAAGCTGAACAGAGAGCAAGTATTATGCAAGCCAGCAGACCAAATCCAGTTAAAGTGAATTCAGCTCATTTAAGAATTTCACACCATTATTTTGAGTCACTGAAGCTGTTGTTAGTCTAGAGTCCTCTAGCATAAGGGTGACAAGGTTATCCAAAACTGAAAGAGTGGCACTACAACTTTGCGATAACTACTGGAGGAAAAGGTTTATATGAAGCTGGGGAAGGGAGCAGGGTACTTGTTACAAAGATTCCATTTAAAATCTGTAGAGCTGAGACTGTTCAGTATGGGAAGAAATATTCTGGAAGCAAAAGAGAGATTTAGTGGTAGCTGCAAGACATAAATAAGGAAAGCGGCTGCCCTTTCTTGCCATCCAAGAGAGAAGTGTGCCTTGCCAACGTGTAGAGGTCGGAGAAGTCTTGTTGAAGTTGCCTAACACTTTAAGTTGCACTAGCAGCAGAAGAACTGTGGTTGTCAACATTCTTGTCAGCACTGTAGTAGTTGAAGGTTGTAGAAGCAGATGTCAACTGTGGGGCAAGTGAGCCTGCTTGCAGAGTATCATTTGTAGAAGGGAGTTGCTGGAGAGGGAGCAAACCCTAAGCAGAAGCCTCCTGAAAAACTGTATGTAAAAGACGTCACATAATTTGTATGCAGAAGAGTTGTGTTTGAACAGAAGTGGTACGTTTGTTGTCAACTTTATCCATTCTTTCCTGGAAGGAGGTTATCCAGGAACCCCATTGGTGCTTTTGTTTTCTTTGTGAACCTTGGAAAGGGGATCTTTTCATCAAGCGAAGAAGGAACCACACTGTTACCAGTGGATTTCTATTTGTGTGAACTTTTGTTTCTTTGGAACGTTTCAAGCCTTTATTCAAGACTTTCTTTTTTCTTGGAAGAAATTGACTTTGGGACATTCCTGTGGGAGCAAGATCTGCCCAAAACGAGTAGAGGTCATCCAAGATACTGGTTGTTTAGTTACCTTTTATTTATATTGTTTTCATGTTGCTATGAATGTTTATGTTGTTTAGTGTGAGGGTTAGTTTTGTGCATGCTAGGAGGTTATCCATTAGATCCTATACGAAACACAGCCGTGAGTCTCACATTACTGACCCCTCACACCATCTTCAAATTTTTACTGCACGTTTTCGTGTCGGGTGTCATCGAGTTTCGGTCCTCGAATTTCTCCTTGAATTTTCCCTATTTTAAAAAAAATCTTTCTGAGATTTCTCCTCTGCGCATCACGGAGCCGTAGCTTTTTCCTTACTTGCTCTTGCTGGCCACGGTTCACCTTGCCGCTGTAAGGAAGGCATGGTATCAACAGTAAGTCAGACACAAGTGAGCACAGTTCAAGGGTGTTTATTGAATTTCAAAAAGGGTTTGAAAAATATCTATCTAATCCTAAATCTACAGATGGGAGAAAGCTACGACGAGCAAATAATAATAGCTCAGGCCTAGTGGTGTCTTGTCAAAATAAAAGGGCCTATACTAATAAACCTATTGCCAATTCTTACCTCTAAATACAAATAATGTGGGAAATAGTGTTACAAAAAAGAAAGAAGTGTTCACAAAATGATATGTCAGGATGATCAGGCCATTGGCCTCCCTTCTCCATGTTTTCAGCACGTGACAAGGCAGTTCACTCTGACCATCCTCTCTGGTCTCACTTCCCTGAATTCTGTACAGAAGATGTGTCTAGGGCAGCAACTTCATTGAAGACTGCAGCCCTGTCGGGCCCGGTGCCATTAAAAGTCTTAAAAGAAATTCTGCCCATGATCATCTCTCTGGTTACGGCAGCAGTACATTTCTCTCTCCAATCGGGCGTCATCCCCACCAATCTTAAGCAAGCGGTTGTTATTTCCGCTGCTTAAGAAACCATCACTGGATGCCTCCGTTTTGGCTAACTACCAGCCCAACTCTCTCCTCCCTTTTCTGATGAAATTGTTGGAATCCTTGGTGTCACCTTTGCTTTCTTCCTTCCTGGAGTCGTCTTCCTTTTTTGACCCTTTTCAGTCGGGCTTCCGTCCCAGGTCGGGGGACGGAGTGTGTCCTGGTTTCGGTGGTTGACATGTCACCATGCTGGTTGACCAGGGTGGAGTGGGTGCGCTAATATTGTTAGATCTATCGGCGGCCTTTGACACTGTTGACCACTTTATCCTTGTATCCCACACAGCATTTGCAGGCCTCTGGGGCCCTGACCTAGCTTAGTTTTCATCTTTTCTATCTCATAGGTGCCAAGCCCTTTCTCTTCCACCCTTCCTGTTTGCCAATTGTTCACTTTCTTGTGGTGTCCCTAGGGCTCTGCCTTGTCCCCAATGATTTTTAACATCTACAATCAGCCATTGATTTGCCTCATCGGCTCCCATGGCTTCCGGTGCTACTCCTATGCTGATGACACCCAAATCCTGCTCCATTTAGATCTTGACCAGGCTGGCATGTCTTCCTGGCTGTGTGAGTGCCTGTTGGCCGTGTTGGCTAGATGGGCAGAAATTGTCTGAAATTAAATGGGGACAAGATGGAGATCCTGCTGGTGGCTTCTCCTCCTGATTCTTCTCTCTGGTCTTCATCTTTCTGGCCCTCTGACTTTGGGGTCTTACCCACTCCTGTAATGGTGGTCAAGAACTTGGGGGTCCATCTCACTTTGTCATATCCATGACGGCTCAGGTGAACGCAGTATGCAAGTCAGGACAATTCCTTCTGCGGGTACTAAATGGGGTTTTACCCTATCTTCCTATCCATCTTTGCCCTCAGGTTGACACTGCAGTAGTCATTAGTCATATTGACTACTGCAACGCCCTGTTCCTGGCCCAGCCATTGGGTGTGATCCTTCGGCTGCAACGTCTTCAGAACCTGGCTGCCAGGGTGGCCACTTCCACTCCATAAAGGGCCCACATTAGCCCAGTACATCATGCCCTCCACTGGCTCTCAGTGGCAAAAAGGATTGATTTCAAATCCCTGTTCATGGTGCACAAAGCATATTATCACCAAAGGGCCGATTATTTGCAGGACAAATTCAAGCCCTATGTGCCAGGGCACTCTCTCCGATCAGGTGATGCTCTCCTCGTGGCCATTCCTGGGTTTCGTTGTCAGAGAATTGGGGGTTTGCCTTCTCTGTCTCTGCGGCTAAACCTTGGAATGGTCTGCCTACTCCCCTCACATGGGTTGAGAACGATCTGAGTTTTTCGTCCGCTGCTTAAAACCTGGCTCTTTTAATGCCCTCTGGTGGCCTTGATACTTTGTGTCTCCTTGCGCCATGATGCCTTTGTGCGACTGTGCGTGTTACAAGTTCTTTTAACATAACGTAACATAATATAACATACAGTTCAATCATTGCTTCTCAAAGTCTCTTCATTCAGAGCGCCTGATGCAACTAACTAAACAACGTTATTTTCCTCTTTAGTTTTTCACAAGTATTCACTTTAGGTGATTCACTATTCACCCCAGATCCCCCTCATCTGGGCTCAGATCCCTTTAGCACAATGTTCATCACTTTGGATCACCCTCACCAGCGCTCAGATCCCTTTAACACAATGTTCTTAAGATATTCTTTTTCGGGTGACTCATGGTTCACCCGAATCCCCCTCAGCCGGGCTCAGATCCCGTATCGAAGACTTTCGAATGTGCACAGGATTTGGCATGAACGGTTGCAGAACCACTTCGATTTCACAATTCCTTTCCTTTTAACATGTGTCACCTTTCCACTGGCTACCTAACAGAGACTTTCAAATGAGCACCCACTTGGTGCCGGACCACTCTGTCTATGGTATCGTATCTTAGCTTCAAAGTCCAGTCACTCACCTGCTGTTTTAATTATATTTGTGCCGCTTGCCACATATGCTTCATACACTGTTCTCTTCAATTTTCCTTATACAATGTTGCCGCTTGCAACCTTGATTTCCACACAGACCAGTCTGGTATCAGTCTCCCCAACTCACCGGATGTGCTGACTTTACTGGTGTTGCTTTGTTGTAGCAGCCAAGGACAGAACCACAGCGGCACATGATTCTCCCCGATTTCACTATCAGTGCGGGAGAGCCACGGGTACCTCCGACACATAATGCAGCATTCTTCAGCTTTGATTCCAGGTCTTACGTTTCCTATTCTCAAAGGCTTATGAAAGTTGCAGTTTTTCGGTGAAAAAGGTTAAGGGCACTTCCCTCCTTGTAATTAATCCTCTTCATTCTTGCCGTCTTTCTACCATGGTCACTGGACAGGAACCCCAGTTCACAAAGGGTCCAGCCTTTGGTGCCAGGCTCATAAGAAAGTGTGCTCTGCACACTTTTTCCCTTGGGCACGTGTCATTCCATCTCATATCAGTCAACTACATGTATCTGGATTGGGCGTGGCCATAGGAAGCAATGAAGCTGCACGTGCAGCATCATTTGGGAGTGGCAGGGTGGGACCATCTAGCAGAGCAAGGGGGCGTGGCCAGGACCAGGCTATTTAAGCCTGCCCCGCCCGCAGGCCTAGGCTTTGTGTTATTCTGCCTAAGCAGCGTAACGCTCACCGCCGCCTGAGAAGCATCTTATCTGTTTTCCAGTGCAACCATCTCGGAGAAGCCGCTTACCTGACTCCCAGCGAAACCATGTCAGAGAAGCTTCTTACCTGTCTTCCAGTGAAACTATCGCAGAGAAGCATCTTACCTGCATAGCCAGCCAAACAATCGCGGGGGTGCAACTTACCCGTTTTCTCCATCAGAACCAGCTGAATCATCGCTGAAGCATCTCTTACCTGCTTGCAGTGACTCCATCCGCGACCCGACCAGAGCGCACTTACCTGGCTCGTGGAATACACCCACCAACTGCACGCCTTACCTGACCTTCAGCTCGGACACCAACTCAGAAGTTCTATATGGCCAGCTTCGTCGCAGTCACAGGCATCCTTCAGCCGCCGCCAGGTCAGCGCACCGCAACTGTTCTCCAAGCGCCGCCAGACTATACCTGCATGAGGAAAGAACAAATAAGGTTAGAAACCTAATTGAGACATTTGCTAAGGTCACGCGCCATCGCATCTAGCGCTTACCTTTTGGATTCCAACCAGTCATCTTCTTGGGAACACTTCGAAGTCCTCCACCGGCTCAACGGCTCCGCTGGGCTGCCATCACCTATAAGGGAGAAAGAGACATTATTAAGAGTACGAACTTGAATCATGTGACAAGACATTAATACTTATATGAACAATAATCATCACAAATACTCCTACCTTCAAAGTGGTTCGGTCACAGCCGGCCTGGGCCACCACATCTATGGACCAGTGAAGCAAATGGGTCATCTTGAAGTGCCCCTGCTGATGAGAAGCAGGACGTAGAGCTTGCCCTAACTATATATCAGGTGAGTCTATATGGGTAAACACTTACTTACCTCATTTTGGCACTAAAGGTCCGAGGGGAGTCATGATACCTCCACACCCTTCTCATTGCTTCTCGTGTTCCCGCAGGGGTAGAACCAGCATCCAGAACAGTATACTTGGCAGCAGCTGGGGGTGAGAACCAATCCCGGGGAGCCGAATCAAGGGAGGGCTCCAACCGTGCCCCAACGTCCCCGCAGAGACCAGGTGAGCGTAACAGAACGCAAAGCCTCTCTGAATCTCTGCTTGGGCATTATGGAAACCTCTGAAACTGACCAGCTGGCCCAATTACTAAGGGAATTGTGGGCTGAAGTCCATGGTTCCAGACAAGAGACCAGTGCCTTGCGAAGGGACTTAATTGTAACTCAGGAACGAACCGATGATTTGGCAAGGCAAATGCTTCAGACACACGCAGGACAGGTTCTGCTACCTGGGATGTCTCAACCTCCTACATCGCAGCCATCACCACCAGTCCAGGTGGTGCTTCTGGGACAGTGCCACTGGCCCCACCTGAACGTTTCACAGGCGATCCAAACAAATATGCAATATTTATGAATCAATGTCGTCTTCACTTTCTGTGCCGACCTGGGGCCTTTCCAAAGGATAATGCACAAGTGGCTTTCGTCCTTTCCTATTTAGGCGGAAGCGCAGCAGACTGGTCGATACCATTAGTGAACCAGGATGATCCCCTGCTCCGAAACTTTGGGGATTTCCAACTAGAAATGGAAAAGTTGATTGCTAGACCTGGACATTGAACTGTTGTCCCTCAGACAGGGGAGCCAAGACCTGTTTACCTATATCGCCACCTTCAATTGCCTCGTGGCGCAGACAAATTGGCCAGAAGAAAAGAGAACCACGCTCTTTTATTGGGGTTTGCATTGGGAATTAAAAAATGTGCTAGCCCAAGTGGTTAATCCTCCTGAAGGGTGTGCAGAGTATATAAATCTGATGGTACAACTAGATCACCGGTTGCAAAATCGAAGAATGGACCGCTCAACGAAAGAAGGGAGTTCCGTCTATATGCAACTCCGGGACAATTCAGCCAAAACCCATGAACCAGTCAAACCAATGCATATTGGAGGAATACATGCTCCTATCTCCAAGGCGGAGCGAGAGAAGAGGAGGCAGCAACAACTATGTTTATACTGCGGAAAAGTAGGACATTTCCTTTGAGAGTGCTCCATCAAACCCTCCTAAAGAAGTGTAGGAGCCACTGAGAAGGAAGAAAAGGAACAAGATCAGGAAAACTCAGGCGCCCGGCAAGTTTAGGGGTCCACTTGTCGAGCGAAAAGAAGGAATCTGTACAGACCTCACACCTGGTCATCCCAGTACTTTTGGTCAACCATCAGCAACCCACAAAGGTGCATGCCTTGGAGGCATATATTGACCGTGGCGCTGTAGAAAATGATATTGATCAAAATCTGGCCGGATGAATAGGCCTTCCTCTTCAGCAAAAGCTCAAGTCAGAAAGCATCACAGCGGTGACAGGTCTCAACTGTCATCTGTCCCTGTGACGCGACATACCAACAAAGTCATGCTGATATGTTAGGGCGGCCATCGAGAAGACATTACCTTCGAACTTATTGGAGCTCCACAGTTCCAGATGATTTTAGGAATGCCGTGGCTGGAAACACATAAACCAAGGATCGACTGGCGAACAAGAGTGCAGACTTTTCCTCCAGAATGCATTAACGTTTGCTTCCACCAAGAAGAGAAGATCAAAGAACTCAAAACCAAATCCATCTTGGGACTTTCTGGCTCTTTACCCCTGGAATATCGGGATTATCGGGACGTGTTCCAAAAGGAACAAGCAAATACTCTTCCCCCTCACAGGCCGTACGACTGCCAAATCGTTCTGGTGCCGGGGTATCAAATTCCATGCAGTCGAATTTATGCTCTAACCGAGCAAGAAAATCAGCATCTGAAATCTTACTTGGACCAGTACCTAGCTAACGGTTTTATCCGCCCGTCTAAGTCCCCTGCCTCTTCATCTCTATTCTTTGTACCTAAGAAGGAAGGTGATTTGAGAACTTGTATAGACTATAGAGCACTGAACCA
Organism: Ambystoma mexicanum; assembly: GCF_040938575.1. Taxonomy (NCBI): domain Eukaryota; kingdom Metazoa; phylum Chordata; class Amphibia; order Caudata; family Ambystomatidae; genus Ambystoma; species Ambystoma mexicanum. The sequence goes on along the minus strand of NC_090929.1, from coordinate 504,176,692 downwards.
AATCACTGTAAAGAACAGGTATCCCTTACCACTTATCCCGGAATTGGTCGATCAAGTCAAGAACGCCTAAATCTACACTAATTTGGACTTACGAGGGGCCTACCATCTCGTGCGGGTAAAAAAGGGGGACGATGGAAAACGGCATTCCGAACCAAGTACAGGCTTTTCGAGTATCGGGTCATGCCCTTCGGATTATGCAATGCACCTGCTGCATTTCAGTTCTTCATGAATGATGTACTTCATGAATTGTTAGACGTTTGTGCACTTGAGTCGAATTTCTGGGCTTCATGCTTACCCCACATGTTGTTCATATGAATACCCACAAGGTGGACGCCATTCTACAATGGCCATCACCAACATCCATCAAAGGGGTGCAAAGCGTACTCTGATTTGCTAACTTTTACCGATGATTAATTCCCGGATGTTCGCAAATAGTCCATCCAATCACTTACTTACTGAAGAAGACTAAAAGATTTCTTTGGTCTCCTGAGGCAGAAAAGGCCTTCCAGGAACTGAAAAAGGCCTTCACATCAGCACCAGTTCTGCGGTATCCCCATCCTGACCTGCCATATGTAGTTGAAACAGGCACTTCTAGCATTCCCATGGGAGCCGTCTTATTACAGAGAGATCCGGATACTGGACAACTGCATCCCATAACCTTCTGGTCCTGTAAGTTCTCTGCACCTGAGTTGAACTATGCAATTACCAACAAGGATCTATTGGCAATCAAAGGGGCCTTCAAGACATGGAGACACTATCTTTTGGGAGCCAGGCACACAGTCACGGTTATTACAGATCACCAGAATTTACAATATCTAAAGACAGCCAAGACCCAATCCTCGCTGCGTTACACAGCATAAACCAAAATTAAACAAGAATAAAAACTCTTCTTTCCCACCTCCTGCAACACACTGCTATGGGAGAATAGCAAAGATGAGGAGGAATATGTGGGAGGACACAATCCATTCGAAGAACAAACTACTTAGCCCTGCTAATCTTCTTTCGACTCAGCTGTGGTTACATTTCCTTTTGAATCACCATTTTTCTTTTAAGACAATCCCTATCACATTTGACTTAAGAGTGAGGGCAAGCATAGGTTTGGACACAGAAGAACTTTGGTTTTGGGCTTACGGACATCAACGGCCCTTAGAAGTATCCGTTGAGGGAACAATCATCTTAGAGTTAGGGCCCGGTAGGCATTACACCAACCCCACAAAGTTTGGTAATAAAGGTTTTCGAACAGTTACTTCTGCATCTGTGTCTCTCTTGATACCATGCCTGTCTCAGAGCAGTCTTTTGGTTTTAGACTTTGCCACAACTTGCCTTCACCTTGTTTGATGGTGTATGTCTTCTTCCACCACCTTGCATTCACTTTGCCCGTTTGTGTTCAACAACTAGCCTTTTCCACATGCCTTTTGTTAATTTCATAAATGTTCATCAACAACTAGCCTTTTTCACGTGCCTTTCATTCAGTTTATCAATGTTCTTAACATCTTTCTCTTTGTTTCTTAATGTCTGTAACAAGTTTAACTCCTTATAACATAGCACATATCTGTTTTCCACTTGTGCTACAATTTCACATGATTTTCATGTCATTTCTGTAGTTCAGTACTCAATATTGGCCGCCGGGTTCTAAACCCTCTTGTTTTTTGCCTTTAGCTTGTACACAAACATTAACGATCTCATATTCGCCCCAGAGCACCCCGGTACGAGTAACCTCTCTCTCGTACTCACCGGTGCTGCTCTGGTTCGTCGGGTGGCTTTGCACTTCTCTTCCTTCAGCTCTCCACTCCCGGATAGGCGTCGGGAGTAACAGCGAGCAGCGCTCACTTTTGAAAAGCCCTTGGGCAGCGTCTCGCGGCAGTCAGGAGTTTGTGTTCCCCAGCTCCAGCTGAGAACACGTAACACCGCTAAAGTGTTGGGGTTTTGGTCCTCTCGTGGCCCGCTCGGGTCGAGGCACTTCTTTCCTCCCCTGAGAACACATAGGGGGTCATTACGAGGTTGGAGGTAAAGGATTACCGGCACCGGTAAGGGTGCCGATGCCGGTAATCCCTTACCTCCGTATTCCGAGTTCCCTTTGCGGGTCCTTCCTTACCTCCTGCTTTTAGCAGGAGTTAAGTACGGGACCCGCAAAGGTACCTCAGAGGTTATTACGGTACCGTAATTTACGGTGCCGTAATTACCTCCTTCCCCATTCCCATTGAGCCCTATGGGGCAGAAATGGGAATGGGGAAGGGCAAAAGGTGAATGGGGAATTACCGGTCCCTCCAACCCTGGAATGGACCGGTAATTACTCCATTCACCATGCAGGATTTGGGACGGTTTCGGAGGCAATCGTGGAGCTAATTACTCCATGGTTAGCTCCAAACCCGGAATGAGGCCCATAGTGTCTGCCCTTCCAGTCATGCGCCGGCCTGCTACTCGCTGTACATCTGCCACCTTCTTTCTAGGCATGTTCTCCCTGCTCTGCAGTGTGGGCCTGCTTTTAAGCACCTGTAGCCTCTCAACAGGCTGCAGGTGTGAGTATTTTTTTTCTGACCTTCATTGTAGTAATTAACATGACATGCCTGATCCTTTGAAGGCATCTTCCTCATCCCAGTACCATAGTGGTGAAACTGACTAGGAGTGTGCATTCCTCCTAGTGGCCTCTTCTTCGTCCCAGTTTTAAAGGGTTACCCTTTAAGGTTATACTGTGTGCTGGAGAGAGGTTTGGGCTGGCCCTATGAAGAAAGTGGGAGGATAGGATTAATTCTCATAGGCAAAAGGGGGGTACCATGTCTTGCCAGCTGGTATCTTCTTCCCAAACGCCAAGGACCCTCTACCCAGGTGACCCTCTCTTGCATCTCTACCCCAGGGTCAGGAGCCAAAAGCGATGGCCCTTCCCTGGCTACCTGAACAGAGGATCGAAGGGGTGTAGGTGCGAGGATACCCTCAGGCTCACATAGCCTTCCCTTATGCCAGCTGGACCTAAGAATTTCACATGTAAATCGGGAGACAATTCCCTTAATCTCAACCTTTCCTAGGTTCAACCGTGAAATAATAAGGCTGTAGGTCCAGGAACCACTGCATGTCCCTTGAGTTGGATTCCTTCAACTATCTTATCCAGACTAATGGGGAATGGTCTGTACTTAATTTGAATTTACGGCCTAGCAGATAGCTAATGCCTCCAGCTCGATAACTGAATCATTTTATTTTCTCGAGGGAAGAACTTTCGGCTGATGTGCAAAATGGGATGCTGTAAGCCATCATGATTATGTGATAGAACCGCCCCTAAACCCATTAATGATACGTCAGTCTGAAGAATTAATTATTTGGAAAAGCCAGCTACTTTCACAAAGGTGTTGCTTTTAAAGTATGGTAACACATTTCATCTTCTTCATCCCATTTGATCTTTTGGGGCTCTGCATTTTTCAGTTTAACAGTGAAGAGTGAGGTCTTACTAGAAAAGTTTGGGATAGACGCCGGTAATATCCAATTAAACCTAAAAGGGCTCCTACGTCTTTTTTGGTTTTTGGAGTGGGGGTGTCTAAGACGACTGTCACTTTTTCATGCTGGGGTTGAACAGTCCCGTTGCCCACAAAGAACCCCAGATATTTAACTGCGGATTGGGCGAGCTTGCAATTTCTAGGTTTTCCAGACAGGCCAGTTTTTCTCTCATAATGATGTAAAGGTGGTAAAAATTGTCTTACCATGTCTTGCTATGTTTTACTATAAAGTCTTTGTAGGTTCCGCAAAATCTCAAATAGGGTTGTAGGGTTCTATCCATGAGTCTTTGAAAAGTTGCGCTAGCCCCGTATGGCACAAATGACAAGACCGTCAACTGAAACAGGCCTATAGGGGTAGCAAAAGCAGTTTTTTCTTTATCCAGTACATGTAAGGGAATCTGCCAATAACCTTTCGTAAGATCAACAGTAGAAAGATAGACAGCATTACCCAGCCTTTCGATAAGATTGTCTATGCATGGCATTGGGTAAGCGTCAAAGGTAGAAATGTTGTTCACTTTTGTGAGAATCCTGAGGGCGTTCTCACAAGTAGTGCCCGAGCATCCGGTGCTCAGGTGACCAGGGGAGGGCAGTCGCTCTTGAATCTCAACCATGGGTGCGGACAAGTGAAGGAGGATCATCTGGGCAGGGGGTCCCTGGGAACTGTAGGGAGAGCGTCCAAAGGTGAGACGCAGTATTCCAACAGGACTATAAGTGGAGAAGGAGCAGTCCCGGTAGCTTTAAGGGTATATGTTGTTTCCATCCTCCATGATCCTGGTCTCAGTCGCCCCGATCCAAGAGAGGACAAGAAAGGATTTTATTATAGGAAACTAGTTGTGAAAACAGATCTAATAAGACAAAGACATGGTCGTAAGGGAAGTATCCATTCACCTTCCACTACTCTAGACCACAGAGAATACTTTAAAGTCTCATGCTCATATGTCAGTAGGTCAGGGGTACAGAGTGACCTACTGAGCGGGAAAGCTATCCCTTTAAATAAAACCAAGGCTAGAGGATTTCCCTATATCTCCTGTCAGTCACCTACTAATGTTTCACTAAATAAATCCAATCTACAGTCACCTTTTGTCTCCCCCTCCCCATTTCCACCAAATACTAAGAAGAAGAATTAGATACAGCTAAGAACAATGAGGATTACACATAGGAAAAACATTGGGAAGCAAGACGGGGCCTACTACAACCTCCCATTAGGTTGTCCCATTAATAGACTCAGGCAAGGTCAAGCACTCTATTCCGACTGTGCACACCTGACTCCAATTGACTCTGTACACCAGTATAAAACGTGTGGTTTTGCCAATAGCAATGAGCGAGCTGGGGATGCCGACTAGACCAGAGGAGCCAAGGTGCTGGAAGAGAAGCCTGCAGAGTCCGGAGGGGAGCGGCATGCCGAGACGCTGGACCGGTGTGTTTGAGGGGCTGCAGCGTGGCTGAGGAGCTGTGTCTCCCAAAAGCTGGAGTGAGGCAGACAGCAACCTGCTGGCCGAGTCCATAAAGATGCTCCTTCCCTCAGGACGTGTGCTGGTCCCAAGAGTGTCTTAGGGGCAGGTGGTGAGACCCGGACCGCGACCCAGTGTATCCTGAAGAGACCGCTTGCCAGCGCTACGCTACATGGTGAGTTTCATGACATTGAAGAGAGAACCTCAGGAGAGTGTGGGTGGCTGCAGTGGGACATGAAGACAGAAAGATTTATAAGCTGCAAGACGGTAGAGAAAGCTGAACGCAAGAGAGAAAGTAAAGCAAGCAGAAAGCAAGAAAGAAAGCTTGAAGAAGGATGCGCTAGCGGTGGTGAAGTAAAGAGAGATAAGAGGAAAGTGAACTTTAAGGAATGTAAGAGAAAAAGAGGGAGCGAGTGATCGAAACAGAAAAGAGGGTGCGAGTGACCCGACAGACTGGAAAAGTGAAAGTAAAAGCGAGAGAAATTGAAAACAGGGTACGAGCGACCCGAAGGTTGAAAAAGGAAAGTGCAAGCGGTACAACAAAGAGAAAAGAAGGTGCAAGGGTGCACAACCAAAGGAACAGAGGGTGCCATAGGCACAATAAAGACATGGCAAGATGAAAATAGAATGCAAGTATGCACAATGGAACAGACGGCGTGCAGGTGGCACAGTGAAGTGGAAAAGAGCAGAGTGAAAGAAGCACAGAAGGGAAAATGAGCCAGATGAAAGGTGCAGAGAATAAGGAGAGGGGTTAATAGGTCACAGTGTTCGTGTTTGGGAGGAGCAAACAGCCCAGCGTTTTTGAAAGTCTCTGATACTAACCCCACGTAAGAACTGTACTTTGAAAGGTACTTCATGACAGGAGAATTTTGTTTGTTTGAAGACTAAAAGGGCATAGGCTTGGGGAAGGGAACCCTGAGAGGCCTAACAGGAATTGTGCAAGAGACATTGTTGAACTTTGTAAAGAGAGGCCTAAACTTTGAGAAGGGGATCCTGAGAGGCTTGACAAGAACTGTGTATTTTTGTTTGGAATCAGAGGAGTCTGAGCTTAGGGAAGGGAATCCCAAGAGACCCAGAGACATTGGGCCTCATTACAAGTTTGCCAGTAAGAAATCCCTATTACCGGCTTGCAGTGCCACTGTGTCCGTCAACCCTTGATGCCGGAAACACCGGATGATTCCGTGTTGGCATGCACGCGCCTTCTGGCATGCCAGAAACGGTGGCACCGGCATGTCAGTAATACCACCACCCACACCCCAAAAAGCCAACACTGGCATCAACGGTGCCACAATTACCGTGACCGGAAATACAGAGATCGCAGGAACAGAAAATGGACCGGCGGCCATTACTAAAATGCAATCCATTCCAGTCCTGAGAGCACAGGCTAGAGACCAAAATCCTGAGCACAGAATCAAATAAAACAACATGACATCAAGAGTCTGTGCAACCCGAAGGCACAAGCCACGCTTCAGCAAGGCGGAGCTCAACATGTTGGTGGACACCATTGGCCAACATGCAGATTAACTATCCTCCACTGACCAACGCAGGCAGGCCCAGCTGCGTAAGAAGACCATCTGGGAGAAGGTTGCCCAGAAAGTCACAGCAGTTGGTACAACCCCCCGCACTGTGTGTGACTGCCACAAGAGGTGGGATGACCTGAGCCTGCGGGTGCACAACCTCCTGTCAGCACAGCGCAGACAGGGTATGGCCACAGATGGCGGCAGCACATCCCTTGTCCACCTGCTACCCTGAGAGGAGACGTGCAGTAGTGTGCTGCACCTCCAGGCAATAGAAGGGGTTGGTGCTGTGGGGGCCAGAGCCATGACATCTGAGGAGGCTGGTGCGTACACATAACCCCAATGTCACATCAACCTCCCTGTCCACCCTGCACCCACTACAGCAGCAAAATATGTCAAGTGTGTCGTGCACAACACCAATACAGCCCTGCTGCCCCACCCTCCCCAGACCTGCAACTTGGGTGCACACAACGACATACACCTTCACCCAAAACGTCATTCATACCACAAATGTGTATTTGTATTTATAAGGCGCACCAATGACCCAAAGTCTTACGGGCGCAAATACACATAGAACATAGCACAGGCCCCCTGTATCGCCAACAGAACATGCTCCTGCTGCCACTCAGACACACATCCGACTGCCACAGCAAAATTGGTGTGTGTCTGCTGTGCTAGCACTGGCGCAAAGTCACATCAGTGCCAAGCACCTTCACCACCCACAAATGACCAGCGTCACACACCAAGGAAACATGTGGCTCCCTCGTCCTAGCCAGCCTGACCCATGAGCACAAATTGCCACCTATCCCTGTAAGTGCTACAGGCACATGGCGACCCCATCCATGGCACAACCCTCCCCAACATGACATCACACAGCGTGTGTGCCACACCTCTAACACCCTAGCCAGCAATTGCCAGTACACCACGGCAGTATCTCTGGCACACCATACACCATGTACGTACATCACACATTCACAAGCACAGTATGCATGAAACAAGCATGTGTGCACCATGCCATGTCCCCCGCCATGTCCCTGACACAGCACTTTCATTAAAAAGCCAGAGCATTAAACTCTGCCTCATCAATCCACACTCATCACTGACAACCTGCACTTTCTGACTCCCTCAGGCACATCATCCGTCAATGAAGCTGCTCATCCCAGCACCAGGGGCACCAGGCGTCGACGCAGAGGAACCCAACGGATCACCACCACCTCAACCCAGGACTCCACAGCCTCAACAGGCACAACTGCAGCTGCGACCCCAGCTGCATCCGTCGAGCAACCTCCGGTCCCAGTGCTGCCACCGGCACATCCACCTCAGGCCCCAGTGATGCCACCAGCACAGCCACCCCAGATCCCAGTGGTGCCACCAGCATAGCCACCTTAGGCCCCAGTGGCGGCACCGGCACAGCCACCTCAGGCCTCAGTGGTGCTACTAGCACAGCCACCTCAGGCCCCACAAGCTGCACCCACCCCGGCAGCCCCAGATGCAGTAGTGCCACCACCACCACCACCTCTGCCACAAGATGGGCAGGGATAGTTAGGGGGGGATAATATTGCGAGTTTACCCATTACACATTTGTATATATTTACATAGCACAAATTACAGTTGGTGTTGAAAACAAATCATGACGGGACATTGATTTTTCAGTGTAAGTGAGTGATTTTATTAATGTGCAGTGTCCAGTGCTAGCCTGTGCCGCATGTGCGTCAGGTGATCAGAAGTACTGCTGTATAAGTTCATCTCGTGCTACACGTCCATCCATGCCATCACGGCACTGTGCAAATGGCGATTCCCCATCACTGTCCTCCTCCGCTTCTGGTGGGTGCATGTCCATGTTGGGGTGCAGTGGGATGTGGCAGGTGATACACATGTTGTGCAACATGACACAGGCAAGCACCATCCTCCCACCTTTACAGGGCTGTACATTAGTGTCCCCCCCGACCTGCTCTGGCAGCAGAACCTCGCCTTTAACAGGCCAAATGTCTCTTCAGTTTTGCACAGAGTATGAACATGGGCATGCTTGTATGCCAGCTCTTGATGGTTGTATTATGGTTACCTCACAAGGCCATGTCATCAGGGGATAACTAGCATCACCTGCAGAGGAGCAGCAGAAAGTGTACAATGTCATACTTCTGCCCATGTCATGTTGGTACAGGCTGTATAGAGTTGACTTAAAATACAAAAATGCACATGCAAAATGCAGTTTAGCTAGCATATGTCCTATTTCGGGTACTAGAAATGTACATTGTGATAATGCGTGTTGGGTATGTGGTGTGCAGTGGCTTTGATATGGCCCATTCATAGCCAACATGACCTCTGATCCTTTTAGTACAACTAACACAAATGGTACTGGTGTATGTGTTATTATTGTTTTACAATGCAATAATACTATTATGTCCATGACACTAAATCAGACATATGTACTGAAAAACATTTCTAATTCCAATCTGATGCATATATGATTGTGCACTTCTAACAGGCAGGGCACCTGGATAATTGGTGTGCAGGCCAATGGTGGTATGTGGGTTGGGGCATGAGTACTCTCTGTCTGTGCATCTGGTGGTGTGGGTTTTGTTGACTGCATTTTTGCTTCTATTGGTCACTATGGTGTGAGGCATTCTGGTACATGTAGTGCTTTTCGTATTGGTGTACGGAATTGATGTTGTGCATGCACTGGATCATTTTCTTTGATTGAGACACACCTGTCAAGGTATTGCACTCAGGCATGCTATTACTGTGTTGCATCTTGATTTCTCCCTGTACACTTACACGTTGAATGCATTCACAACCCAAAGTAGGTTTGTCTTCCCTTACATTTTTTATCATTACTTGTACTATTGTAGCAATTATTGATCCTTGCTCTTATTCATGGTCTACCTTCCCCTTTATCCACCCTGTCTGGCCTCTGTGCGCTTTCAGGGTGGTTTGCTAATTGTATGAGCGCATAATCGTTGAACAACAAATGAATTGATGCATACACTGCGCACAGCCACTGCTGATCAGTGTTATACATGCCCATAATTCAACAGTGCACATGCTTTTGGAGTTAGACTCACCCAGCAGCCAGGTAGGCTATCGTTTTCTGCCCCTCCTCCTCCCCATTGCAACAGTGCACATGCCCTTGTAGTTAGACTCACCCAGCCGCCGGGTAGGCTATGGTGTTTTCTGCCCCCCCCCTCTCCCATTTCAACAGTGCACATGCCCTTGTAGTTGGACTCACCCAGCAGCCAGGTAGGCTATGGTGTTTTTTGCCCCACCACCCAACTCAGCAGTGCACCTCCACTTGTAGTTAGACCCACCCAGCAGCCAGGTATGTTGTCCACTATGATGTGCCATGTGCCCAGGCAGCATGGAGTTGCGCAGCACCATGGAGCCGTGGGTTGAACTGGGAAATCTGGCACAGCAATGGGTGATGAGGTGGCGGGCATCACACACCATCTGCACACTCACTGAGTGATAGAGATTTCTGTTCTGGTAGACTGCCTCCACAGCATGCCCGGCCACCAGCTCCACATGTGTGCAGTCCAAAGCACTGACCACATTTGGCATGGCTGCAAGGGCATGGAAGGCCATTTTTGTGCCATTGACCTGGTCAGCAGACCTGGGTAGGCTGATGTGGTCTCCAATGTGACGCAGGAGTGCATCAATGACCTGGAACAGGACACACGAAAAACAGGGTTGCAATATCCCATGCAGCTCAGCCACAGTGTGTTGGTATGTGCCTGTGGCTAGGACGTGTAGCACAGACACTACCTTCAGCAAGGCAGGGATGACTGTGCGGATATTTATCAGGCTGACCAGGTTGTCATGGATCAGGTCCACTATTGAAGTGATGGTGTCCCTGTCTAGTCGGTACAAGGCGTGGATCTGGCTTTGGCTCAGGTTGAAAAGTGTGGCCTTATGCATGGAATTGGTGGGTGCCTGCGGACTGCAACCTGCTGGACATTGGGGTTTTGCTGGACCATGATGGCCCTCCTCTTCAAGAGCCTCTGCCGCATCCTGTGGCTCCCTGCCTCTTCAAGTAGCAGGCCTGCAGGCAGGTTCTCCAGCTCCAGTACTGCTACTGCTAGCATGGTAGTGTTGGAAGGGGTGTGTGGTGTGGGAGTGGTCCTTTTGTGCTGTAGCAGTGCTCATTGGGACAACCTGTGCTGATTTTGGGCACTGGTAGCATGTTTCTACACACCTGAGTCTACTTAACACCTGGTCTGTGATGGCAGTGTTTCTGGCACGGTTTTCACAGTGCTACTGACATGTCCATGCCAGTATTTGTGTGTGCGTGGAGCTCGAAATGTGCACTTACTAACGCCATGCCGGTATATCAGACATGGCTGACGAGGCTCTCAGCAGATTCCAGCAACGGTGTTGCCGATGCAGTGGGTCACTTGCGCTGCCGATGTTACCGGCATCACAACTCGGACTATGCCGGTCTGGATAAAGGTGCCGGTACGAAGCAACCGGCAATGCCATTTCCGGACTGGCATACTTGTAATGAGGACCATTGGGAACTTTGTTGATTTGCTGCAAGAGCCCTGCGTGGAAGTTTCCAAGGGCTCCCCGTTTGAATTGAGCTATCTTGCACTGGCACAACTACACCTATTGGTAAGACTACTTGAAACCAGCTGTGGTTTACATTTTCTTTTGCTTGAACCACTATTTTTCTTTAAGAAGACTTCCTATCACATTTTGTCAAAGTGTACGGGCAATCATAGGTTTAGACACAGACGGATTTTGGTTTTGGACTTTAAGACATCGACGGCCCTTGGAAACATCAGTTGAGCGAACAACCCCTTTAAAATGAAGGCCATTTAGGTATTACACCAACCCCGGAACTTTATTGAATAAAGGTTTTTGAAATGGTTACCTTTGAGTCTATGGGCCTCATTACGACTCGTGCGGAATGGGTTAACGGGTTCCGCTGGTGGATGCGGACCCGTTAACACCATTTCGCACGATTACGAGGTCCCCTCGCGGGATCCGGTAAGGACGCCTGGTAAAACCAGGCGTCCTTACTGGCTCCCGTGAGGGGAAGAGGGAGCTAACAACAGGCCGGTTGTAATCGGCCCGTTGTTAGCTCCCTCTCCCATTCCCATTGAGCCCTATGGGGGCTCAAATGGGAATGGGGAAGGTCCGGCCCGGGTTCCCTGAGGGAGCAATTACCGGACCCTCCGAACTCTGAATGGCCCGGTAATTCCCCATTCAGGGAACCCGATAAAGGAGCACAGTTTGGCGGCAGCCATGCCGCAAATAGCGGCATGGCTACCGCCAAACTCGTAATGAGGCCCAGTGTCTCTCATGATACCATGCCTGTCTCACACCTTTCTCAAATCTATGCAGAATCTCTAACTCCCATCAGGTTTTGCCACTAATACGATAGGATAGGACCAGGGGCTGGTAGATGGTCCGATGATGTGAGCCTTCAACATTTGCTTTACCTTTTAAAAGATGGTTTCCTTTCGGGACCCTGCAGGGTTTTAAATGTTCCACTTTGCCTTCCGGAGTTCAGATACAATGATAAATCTCCTTCACTCTTCTGGCTGCCTCGTTAAATACATCAGGAAATAGGGCTATGAGGTCGTACAGGTCTTGCTTCTGATTTTTAGTGAGTTCAGGGGAATCAAGGCCATATTACCAGGATCTTCGGGTAATAAGCAGGGATTCTCTTTCCACTCCTTAAGAAGATTGAGGTGTTAGACTTGAATTTTTTTTAATATGTTTATTATTTTGTAACAAACAACAACAAAACAACACAATAAAATACAACATCACATTTCGGAAATTTTGTATATAAGATACCCTGTAAACCTCCCAACTCCCCCCCCAAACCTGCCTGTGCATACATTCTAGATGTTTGCTGTTTCAATTACACTGCAAACTGCCTCTCATTCTGTATCTTGCATTGCGACTTCGCCTATGTCTGGATTGAACTGGGGCACAGTCAAAGCAATCCATTGCTGGATGTCTGTGCCTAATTCTTGTTTTTGTTCCCTTAGCGCCCTTTCCCATACTCCAGTTTCTGCTGTTGTCAATTTTTTCAAGTCTTCCCACCATCTGGCCACACTTCGTACCTTTGAATCCTTCCACCTCACGGATATGCTGCATTTAGCTAGTATATACATTAAATCTCTAAGATTGTTCAATGATTTATTCTTCGCATTCCTCTTGTATCGGCCGAGTATGCATGCCTCTGGGGATTCTATGTCCAGATCTATACCTCCTTGGGCCGCTCTATGTGCCACTCCCTCCCAGAACCCCTGCACTAATGGGCATCCCCAGAACATGTATTATCAATACTGCCCCCTCTTCTCTATGTATCTAGGACATTCTTGTTTACCCGCTACCTTGAATTTTGTAATTTCCGCCGGTGTGAGGTATGCCCTATGTGTGATGCAGAGTTGTATTAGTTGAAGTCTGGCATTTCTGCAGACCCTTTTATGATATAATACTATGTCACTCCATTCTTTATCTTCAAACCTTTGGCCCAATTCAGTTTCCCATCTCTCCTTGCACTTCAAATCTGCCCTCGAGTCTCACTCTATCAATACCTCATAGATACTTGAAATGACGTGCCCAGCTTCTGATAGCTGAGCAGGGCCTCTATTTCCCCACTGCCTATGGTGTCGTCATTGACTCTCGGCCATCTACCCTTCATCAACCTTAACACCGCACTATGTAGCAGGAATTGCCCTGTTTGTATACCCCTAAGCTCCTGTAACTCAGCGAATGTCATGAACCCTTTTTCATTACGTAGGTCACTGATCGTGGCAATGCCGCATGTTTCCCATTTAGTTCGCACCCTGGCACCACTCCCTGGCATATCTGCCATTATTGCCGCTAAGGGGGTCTGCAGCGAGATCGGGTCCACCAGTCCCATGATTTTGCAGGTTTTTCTCCAAATTTGGATGCCCAGATTTACTACATAAGGATGACTCTTTTTTTCTTCCTTGAGGGTCCAAATGAAGTCCCTGAGGTAAGCATTTTTTATGGCTGGTTGCAGGAGAATCGATTCCATCATGGAATCGTCCGCCATCCATTGTACCACACATTGCAACTGGCACGCCAAAAAGTACAACTCAAAATTTGGTATCTTCCAGCCCCTCGCTCATAGGGCCTTAGCAATATATTCAGCGCCGCTCTATGACTCCCTCCTTGCCACAGGAAGCTTCTGCAGAGCTTCTCTAGGTCTTGGAAAAATTTCCTCAGGATGTTATACGTGATATTACCAAAGCAGTGCCACCATTTTTAGTAGTGCTGCCCTCCCCACCATGGACAGGGGTAACTTGCTCCAAAACTCCATTGATTTCTCTAACCCTTCTTTGGCTCGTGATGTGTTGAAGACATGCTCTGATTTCGGGTCGTGATATATGTTCACTCCTAAGTATCTAAAGGATTTTGTGCTCCATGGCAGGGGAAGGACTAGCAAGTCCTCCCTCACCACAGTCGCTGTTTTGGCCAGTGGGAATAGACATGACTTATTTTTATTTATCTGGATCCCCGTCAGTGTACTAAAATGATCAAGCTCCTCTAGCAAATATGGTAGGTTGACCTAAGGGTTGCTCAGATACAGTAACATATCATCTGCATACATAGACACTATATGATTTACTCCATCTATTACAATTCCAGTGTCAGCATATTCCTGTCTCAGCTAGGCAGCTATAGGTTCTGCAGCAATAATATATAATATAGGGGACAGCGGGCCATCCCTGTCTTGTGCCCCTGTGTATTTGCCACTTGTCTGAATACGTACTCCCTGTCTTGACCCTGGCCATCGGTTTTGTGTATATTAGCCGTACCCACTTCATATACTGCGCCCCTATTCCCATCTTATCCATAGTGGCATACAGCCAGTTCCAATGTCCACTGTCTTTTTTACTATTAATGACATGGTGCAGTCTGTGCAGGTTCTCTGCGATGTTCCTACCTGGTACATACTCCCTTTGGTCTTGGTTGATCAGCGAGGGGATTACCTTCCTCACTCTGTTTGCCAAGATTGCAGTTAGGATCTTGCTATCTTGGTTTAACAGGGACAGTGGTCTGTAGGATCCACAGTCTGTGTCCACCTTGTTTGGTTTTAGTAGCAGGATTATCATGGCTTCCCTCATGCTATCTGGGAGGATTCCTACTTCGTAAGCTTCATTATACACCTTGGCGAGGAGTGGCACCAACATGTCCGCATAGGCTTTGTAAAACTCCCCTGTTAGCCCATCCATGCCAGGGGCTTTCCCGGAAGGCAACGTTCTGATAGTGGCTAGGACCTCCTCAGGGGTTATGGGCTCTTCTAGTATATCTGATTGTTTTGCATCCAATTGTGGCAATTCAGTAAGGTCTAGGGCATCCTGTATTTCGTTCTCCGCCTCTGACTGGGGGTCAGCGTATAATGCCTATAATACTCAGAAAAAACTCCATTTATGCCTGCCTGCGTGTTTACCTCATCATGGTCTGATTTACAGATGCAGCATATCGGAGATCATTTATCCTTTTGTTTATACAGCAAGGCTAGCATTCTACCAGGTTTGTCTCCCTGTGCGTAGCTCCTTTCTAGGTATTTTGTATGATTACATTTCCCTAGCCTTTCCCATTGCACTGGGCATGCTTGCCTCAACCTAATCTCCTCTTTCACATGTTCCTCTTCTGCCTCTGCCTCCTTCTCCAATTCCAGCAATTTATCTTTAATGCTTGTAAGGGTATTTACAAAGGACTTCTGAAACCCCCCTGATACTGCCATCATTTCGCCCCTGATGACTACTATGTATTCTTCCCAGACCTTGCCCACTTGTTGTACACTTCCCTCATTTATTGTGACAAAATCTACAGTACTTTTCCTGATGTGATCGTTAAATGCTGCATCTAATAACGCTTCACTTTGCAATCTCCAGGTGGGTATGGGTGGTCTTGGGACAAACACCCTCCATATCAGAGAAAGTGGGGAGTGGTCTGACAGGATCCTAGCTAAATACCCCACCTCAGAGAATTCCATCCCATGTTCGTCTCCCGCGTACAAATAGTCAATTCCTGTGTGGACTTTATGGGGGGCTGCGTAATGGGAATATTCTCTACTATCTACATGCTGTTCTCTCCATAAATCTCTACGCTGGAAATGCTTCAGGAGGGAGGCTAACACTTTAGCTGTGGGGGGAAGCCTTTTATGTTGGAATCAGATATGTCCATGGTGAGATCTATGATGCAATTAAAATCTCCACCCCATATTATTATCCCATCTCTATAAGGACCCACCCTCAAATATAGCGACCAGAAAACGACTGTGGCATCATGAATTGGTGCATATGTGTTCACAATGCATATTTACAGGTTCTCCAGCATACTGTGTATCAGAGCCATTCGACCTTCATTATCCGTTCTAGTGGTTAGTGGTTTTGAACGACATGGCCGGGTCTATCCAAATTAGGACCCACCTTGCATATGTTGAGTATGTGGAGCCCACAGTTACCCCCCCACCCCAATGCTCTTGCCAGGTTCTTCTGTTTTTGTGCATCTAGATGTGTTTCCTGCAGTTGCGCAATCCCAACTTTATTCCTCTTTATATACATGCTTATTCTTCTGCGTTTCACATAATTGTTTAGTCCTCTGAAATTCCATGTCATTTTAACGGTTCCATCCATTGTGTCTCAAAACGCAGGGTGTCATTGGGGCTATAAGTCTAATGAAATCTTTAGCAAGAATTATATGCGGTGTATACCTGAGCATGCCAGGCCTCCCCCAATCCCTACCCCCACACTCTCTGACTAACAACAAACAGTTTTCCAACTAAACCTGTCCAGCTATACTAGGCACGCTAGGACTTCACTGTTTCCGCTCCATTCAACCTGGTCTCCTGGTGGCTAATGGGCGGGCACCGTACAGTGCCCTGGAACTAACCTTTGCGGGAGTAGCGGGTATGCATGTAGCGTCCCCCCTAGCGGGTTTTAGTGTTTATACTGTATTGCTCCTGCTATAATTTAGGATTATATATTGCTTCCATTTGGTTTAGTAGCAAAATTCCCAGTGAAGTTCTGGCCCCAACCTCCCTTTGTGCAAGACAGTGCCTAGTTCAGCTAGTTGTGTAGGTCTACGCAGGGCCCTCTGGCTCATAGTTGAGAACGTTGGCTTTGCTCAGAAGTCTCTGGGAACTGCATGCTGTCCATCCAATCCTGTGTTTCTGTAGATGTCTCAAAGAATAGTACTTTACCATTGTGGATCACCTTTAATTTCGCTGGGTATATTAACATATACTTTAGGCCCGCTCTCCATGACCTTGCTTTTATCGTGATGTATTGAGCCCTTTTCTTTTGCACCTGGAAGGTGTAGTCTGGGAATATTGAAATCTTTGCAGAGGCTCTTTGGATTGTTCCTCCCGTCCTGGAAAAAGCAAGGATTTTCTCTCTATCTTTGTAATTCAAGACTATTATGGCCTGGGCAGTGCGCCCAGTGGTGGCTTCCTGATGAGGGTACGGTGCGCTCTCTCTATCGTGAACCCTTGCGTGAGTTCCCCAGTACCTATTTCCTGTAGCAGTTCTCGACGTATGTGGTGGGGTCATATCCTTCTGTCCCCTTAGGGAGCCCAACAATCCTTATGATGTTGCGACGTGCTCGACCCTCCGCTTCCTCAGCTCTATCTTTCAGCAGTTTAACTTTCTGTCGGCGGATCTTTAGTAGTTTGCGCCCTGACCTCTGTGTTTTCTTAAACTTGTTCCTCCAATTTTTCTGTGCGTTCCACAATAACCCTGACATCTTGTCGTAATAGTCCGACATCAATGCCCACGGCGTCGATCTTAACTTCCAGTGTAGCGTGTGACGCTGCTATTGCTTCCAGGATCTGTTGATTCCCCAAGTCCGTTGTGTCCGCCCTGGCCAATGTCCGTCCCTTCTCCGTATCGCCTCTCTTCATTGTGTCTGCTCGCTTGGCTTCCATAAATGTTTCCATTGTAGTCTGTTTTTTTTTTTACATTTGCTACCTTTTGATGACATTCTCTGCCACCCGCTCAGATCTAGCTGCCTGAGTCTGATCTTCCAGAGGGGGCTACTTTCTTTGTTGGAAACTATATGGTGATCTTTAGCCCACTCGCAGGATTCATATGATTATACTCTGGCCTAGCTCGGGACCACTCCTGTCACTGATCGCTTTCAGTTCCGGCAGCTATGGTCCTCTTCACTGCTCTATTCCGAGCTGGGGGACCAGGCTCTGTGTATGTTGTTGCCTAATTCGCTGGGGTACAGAGTTCTGTATACTTTAGCCACCTACTACTTGCGTCTTGGGCTTGCTTCGTGTTATAGGCACCCTGGCTTTTATGTTGTCTGACGCAGCTTTAATTGTATCACAAAGGTGCGTCTGTTCGTGATACACTTTTAATATAAGGACTCTTACTCACCCTACTTGCTCTGTTTCCCCTGCAGGTCTCCTCTGTACCAGGGCCACTCCTGCCTTAGTGCGTTCTTTCGTGCCCCCACCCCCAATCCCCTGACAAGTAACTTCCCACCACTGTCCATGTGTCTGGAGGGGGCCCAAGGGCCAACCTTCATAGTCTGCCTGTGATGTGTCTCAGCGCCTCACTTTCTCTTCTTCGGTTAAGTAACACACACTTCCTCTTTCCTTCTGGAATTCCTATTAAAGCAATATTTAGAATTGTTACTTGTTCTCCCTCTGCAGATGGCTTAGAGGGTTGCTTAAGGAACATTCAATTGAGTTTCTCTATTCGACTTTGAATTGTAGAAGTGAATTCTTCCTTCCTTGTTCATTGCATTCATCTAGCTCCTATTCTTGAGTCTGGTCATTAAATTTGACTTGAACTTGAATGCATTTGAATATTCACAGACTTATATTAGTTCAGCATATTAAGTCTAACGTTCATTGAACTGCCTTCATGTACAACCTTTACTTTAAGGGTCAATTCGCTGCACCAGGAACAAAGGGTTAACCTTCAGAGTCTAAGAACCTGCCACCTTCCTGGAGCTTGACAGTCTGTGTATTTCACAAGAACCCACCCTGTCTCCTGTCTACACTGAATGGAAATAAGTCACTGCGCTGCCCACGAGGTAAAATAAACGTGTGTTTATTTGAAAGGCAGCTTCTATGTCTAGGCGCAGAATTTATTAGACAAAGATAACCTTTCGGAGAAAAAAAGCGTGCATACTCAGTATCAGGAAGAAAATTAAACTGACTAAGATCGAAATCCTGCGTTCTTGTTTAGTTCGGCTTCGAAAAATTCATAGGTGAACGTTTATTAATGTGCGAGCACCGGCTGTGTCAGTTGGAACGTGTAACTGACATAGAAAAGAGCCTCAGAGCCTTCCGCTCCGAAGGTGTTCATGCGGCTCAATAATTCAACAAGGATACGTTTAGTAGTTTTCAAGCAAACAGTTCATGTGCCTGTAATATATTTACGAGCAGCACACAATAGACTCACACAGAGCTCGTTCATACTATTAAAACGTATGCAGCTCTGAAATGACCTACGCGGTCCAACGAGAAAAGCTTTCCCAATTAAATTGACTAGGTGGTTCCAATACTATGGAAACGCTGACAGGCTAGTCAATCTATATGCACACTACGAAAAAGTAAAGAAACCAAAAAGAATGCTCTGAATAGAAGCGCAAACAGAAAAACAAGCATGCATAGTTCAATATAAACAGTAAATGTTCTAAATTGATTTCATTACTTTAACAGTCAATTATCAACACACTTTTTCATGGCAGATGAAAATGAAAGTTGAAACTTATTAAAGGCATGGTCTAGTAAAAAATGTTATTGTCCCTACGGGTCGGCCATGTTTTTTTAAGCCTAAGTGGCTCAATTTTAGAAAACTTTCCTATGGACCTTACCCGAGTTTTCGTCCATTAAACGCACGCGAAAACAGGCAGTAGGGCGGCGCAATTTTGTGATAATCCTATCACTTGCCGCATCGCCCTGGCTGACCTGCTTCTGTGGCACTAAATCAAATCCCCCGCCCCTGAGCCTGACATTATCAAAACATTCATATTCCCCGCCTCTCTCCGTGACGTTACTGTGCTGCGTAGGCAAACGCGCCCAGTCATCTTCTACGCGACTCCACACAGAACCCGGAAACCAACACAGACCATCTCACAACACAGCGCGCCAAAATCGGAATATGAAACTCTACTTTAAAATCAAACAGCAACACGGTACATTTGGTAAAGTACATTTATTTGACATTAAATGTTTAGAGAATATTCAGCAATTGCCATATGAACTCCGAAAGCCATTTATTTTCTTTTATCTGTATCCGCAAATCCGTATAAGTTTATATTGAGTCACGCACTGTTCCTTTCGTTAAAAGAAGCACTTTGGAAGCACGGTGAACCGCAAGGCTGTTCCATCAACTAGGCACTAGTCCATTGTAAAGGTTGATATGTTGCTTCTAGCCACTAGTACAGCGTAAGGGCAGCTGGGCCCTTGGCGATCGTCCCATAAAATTGTAAGTGTGCTCCAGTTGTTCACACGAAGCTGCAGGTGTCTGTTGAAAAAACCATCTGCCGGTGTCTCAAACCGATGACAGTAGCAGAACGGGATCAAATACCTGTTATGAAAACAAAAAAAAATATTTTATTTATTACGGCCAATCAGAAACTATTTGCTTGCAAGGATAGTTCAATGGAGTATGTTTGGCTCTAAAATCAATGCGAAAAGTAACAAAATAAATCGAGGCCAACACACAATGAGAAACAACACTTTGACTACATGCGTGTGGAATGATATGATATATGATATGGCATTTGTAACGCGCCTATACACAAGTGTTTCAAGGCGCGACGAGGCAGAGGGGGAAAAAGGGCAGACAGACAACGATCCTACTAGGCCAGGTGTCTTTCAGATCGCGCAAGGGGAAGGGGACAGGGGGGTAAATGTGCTGTACATGGTTAGTAGAATACAAGATAAATAATAGGGCCAGCTGGTGGCAAGTGCAAGGTAAATGCCGGGAGAAGGGGCTGAAGGATACAGAGACAGTCCCGTAGTGCAGGTAGGCAGTGCAGGGAAAAGTGGCTGGGCCAAGGACCGAGATCGGTGAGACCTGTGGACCTGCATGCCCATGTGCCCACTACGAACACGTTTTCCTTGCTTTTCCTAGCTCTTCATTCATTCATTTATTCATGCATCCATTAATTAATTCTTCATTCCGGTATAAAAGCGTCTAAAGGTTTACTCACATTATATTTGAAATTTCCATTGTGTCTCTGCGTAATGCAGTCTGTAAATCCGACCGTGCTCTTGACAACGATTTTTCGTATACTGAACTAAAATGAAACTCGGTCTAGTTTCTGAATTTTCTGCCTTATCGTATTTTACGTTCTCCAGCATGGGGTCTGGCATGGATTCACATGCTCATGAATATTCCCCGTCGTCAGGCTGGGAATCCTCGGTAAAGAAAAATCAGTATCAGTTTCGTTTCTGATCTGTCTTTCGTAGTAGTAACCAATCACTGATCTCTGCGTCATACTGACCACAGCCAATGACTGCCATCTCCCTAAGCCCCTTGGTTAACAAATGGGGTCTGTTCTGACGTGTAGCATTTAGGGGGGCTACTTATTGATTGTAGTAGGCCTAGGTAATTTCTATTGTGTCCAAGAAAATACAAACACACTTTAAATGTGAAGATGTATAATGAGGAGTTCAGACAGGAATAGATATCATTCAAACAGCTTTTAAATTTATTTTGCTGCTGGATGCATTTAGTAGTCATGCATCAGTGGTATTCAGAAAGAGGTATTTGTAAAGATAACAAACAAAAATGCCAACAAATTCTTCACAAATACTGAGTGTGCAGGGAGGTTAATTCTCAGTCTTAGCCTTGCCCTTACACAATTATTATGACAAGGTAAATTACAAAAATGCAATGATAAAACAAGATAGTGCTATAAGGAGCACTGTGTAACCACCACCTCTTGTGACAAGTGATTAATGTGTATTCAATACAAGACAATCCAAACAGAAGCAAAAAATGCGGAAACTCTTTGTTGTCTATAGCCAGGCTGGAGGGTGACCTAATACATGGTCGACGTCTAGAAGTAGATCAGAAAGATGTTGGGACCAGGAGAGATATATAAATGTTGGTCCTTAAGACGTTTCGGCAGAGTGCCTTCATCTTGGGCCTGGGGTAGGTCTCCCTAGGGTAGAGATATAAGGACACTATTAGTGTCTGAGTTGAGAGTTAAAAACTGTTTAAAAACACAATACAGAGTCTGTTCCAAGACTTTGGTACACCACAATCAAATCAGGCGGCAAGGGAGATAAAAGGACTGACCTTGGGGGCTGCAATGCTGCATGTATCTGGAGATTGCTTGTAGCACCAAAGTGGCGTGAGGTGCAGGAAATAATGGGGCTTTTAAACGATAACTGCAGGCTGTGAAAGGCTACAGGAGTCAAAAACACATACAGTTTTTGGGTAAGTTAACAGTTATGGACGAACAGAACTGGACCATGGTGGCTTGGGTGCGTCAAATAAGGCAAACGCTCACCTTGCCGGGTGGCTTCTGTGTTGAAATTCACATGAGAGGCATGGGATGCTGGTTAATCGGCTGGTGTCCGCAAGATTACGGACCCGTGTGAAATGGTGACTTTGTGGAGCCAAGTTCGTTTTGTAATCTTAGGCTGTTAAACAAGAGAGAACGAGATATAAGTGCCCGTGTCCTTGGATAATGCAAATATGGTCTGAAAATTGGTGTAGGGATAGGGGGTCTAGTTACCTGAAAACCGAGTCCCGAACTTTCTCCCTAAGCCCCGCCTCTGGCAGCCATCTTCAGATTTTTACCGCACGTTCAAGTGTTGGGATCCTAGTGCTATTGCTCTCGAGCTTTAGTGCTTTTTTTTGCGCTTTTTCTTAGGAAAATGTTCTCTTTTTCGGTCAAAAGAGCCTCAAGCTCCACCGTTTCTTCATCCGATCAACGGGGACCCGTGTCGGATTCTTCTACGCCCCTCAAGGGTGAAGATTTCGTCGAGCCACGCTTTTGGAGGACTCCAGAGGTTTCTCAGGCCCATCTCGATCATGGCCCAGGAGAAGGGAAGCTCGACGCCCGGAAAGCTGTTCAGGGTCTGCCCTGGATGCCAGCTTCAGAATGTCTTTAAGGAGGACGAACACTCCCTTTGCCTCTACTGCCTGCATGAGGACAAGGCGCACGTGGAGAAGGACTGTGCGTTTTGCGGCAATATGTCAGAGCGGACCATGAAGGACCGCCATCTGCGTCTCGCCAACTGGCTGGAAGGGAAGAGCCCATCAGGCGAGAAGAAGAAGAAGAAGTCCGAGCGATCTTCTAAGACCTTTGAGGGCGCCCCGGCGACGGGGGTCCAACAGAAGGCCAAGCACCGCGAGTCCGCTGGCACCGGGAGCGCTGAACGGTCGGGCTCTAGGGGCGCCAGGCAGGGCGCATCCTCCCCGGCGCCATCAACCACGAGCCAACGCTCTGTCTCGGGTAAGAGGAAGGCCGAGCACCCGGCGAAGCTCCTGGAGAGACCCTGGTCGAGCTCGAAGGCCCCATTGGAGGGGGAGCGAGGCGGTGACCCTCCCCCCAAGGAGAAGGCAGTGAGCGCACCTAAGGTGGTGAAAGCCTTGATCCACCCGGCCAAGGCCTCTATCGAGACAGTCGCAGCGGACCTGGCTCAGCCTGTGGAGGCTACACCAGTGGTGGCGACCTCGGGGCCCAGAGTCTCCCTGCCACCGCGGAGGGAGTCCTCTTTCATGCCCATCGACAGGACCCCCGTGAAACCTCCGACGGAGAAGAAAAAGGGGGGGCAGGAGGTCATCGTGGATTCGGCCTCAACCTCTGAGGAGGAGCTGATCGAAGTCTTAAGCCACGGCGTTGGCGTGGAAGAAGACCAGTCCGTCGGGAGGGACCCCGACATAGGAGACGACGAGAACGTCGAGGGTGCCGACGGGTCGCAGGCGTTGTGGATGGGTTCTTGAGGAGGGCGAGACCCTCATCCCAGATATCGTCCAGTAGAGGTACAGCGAGGACCATCTTCCTCTTGGTCTCGCGCCGTTGATAAAGGAAACCTTCCTTCTTCTTCTCTTCTGGGCAGAGCTGCAAAAGCTCGGATGCCCTGGCGATCATGGCATGAAACGATCCAATCTCGTCGGGCGGGGAAGCCCGGGGAGGAGGTGACGATGGGAGATCCTCGTCGTAAGCCTTGTCGTCTGTACCCGTCGCGGCCGTGTCAGTCCCCGTATCATCCCCACGGGTCGTGGACGGGGAGGGAATCCCCTCAACCAGTGCCGCAAGACAACTCTGCGGCCATTTTGTTGGCTATAAAGTCCTTATGCTCGGAGATAAGGACGAGATTACCGTTACCACCAACGGAGGAAACGCTCCTGACGGGGGACCCGGAGCCAGGCCCTTCTGGGAGCCCTCCTCCTAAGAGAAGAAGGATTCATCCTCCACCTCCTTTTCAACCATCGCGCCCTGCTCAGCCCCCCTCCCTGTCCACGACCCGTGGGGATGATACGGGGACTGACACGGCCGCGACGGGTACAGATGACGAGGCTTACGACGAGGATCTCCCATCGTCACCTCCTCCCCGGGCTTCCCCGCCCGACGAGATTGGATCGTTTCATGCCATGATCGCCAGGGCATCCGAGCTTTTGCAGCTCTGCCCGGAAGAGAAAAAGAAGGAAGGTTTCCTTTATCAACGGCGCGAGACAAAGAGGAAGACGGTCCTCGCTGTACCTCTACTGGACGATATCTGGGATGAGGGTCTCGCCCTCCTCAAGAACCCATCCACAACGCCTGCGAGAAGGGATCGGTACGAGAAGAAGTACCGGGTCCCGGACCCGGCCCCCTTGTGCCTTTGGGCACAGCAGACCCCGGACTCGATCGTCTCCGCGGCGGCCAGGAAGAAAGCAGGGTGGCCCTCGGCCTCTACGTCAACCTCCCCGCCGGACGGCGAGGGAAAGAAATTGGACACGATGGGACGCAGAGTCATCTCATCGGCAGCGACGACGATTAAGGCTGCCAACGCCTTGGCTATCGTAGCCCGCTACGACAGGGAGTTGTGGTACAAAATCGCCCCCCTACTGGACTTCTTACCAGACGACAAGAGGGCGGAAGGCCCTAGAGATCTTGCAGGAAGGAGAAGTGGCGTCGGACCACGCCATTACGTTAGCGACGGACATCGCTGACACTGGATTTCGCCAGTTGGGCAACGGCGTGTGCCTTAGACGGCGTGGATGGCTCAAGGCAACTGACTTCCGTCAGGACGTGCAGACCAGAGTCTTGGACATGCCGTTCGACGGGACCAACCTGTTTGGGAAAACAGTGGACGATTCCCTACAAGCCATCAAGACGGACACGGAGACGGCCCGGGCTCTTGGTGTTCTCCAGCAACGACGGCCGCCCTTTCGGAGTGGCGGAGGCAAGCAGGGTGCCTCCAAAGGTTCCGGCGGCGGATTTTCCACCTATCGTCAAGCGGCCCGTTCGTCGTCACAGGAAGCCTACAGGGGACGAGGCAAGTCGGGCAGACCCCGCCGTCGTCGCCAAGGAGGACAAGGCGGCAAAGCCTCGTCGTAGCAGGACTGAACCGGCTGTGTGGTCGGGCCCCCACCGAAGCACCCCGGTGGGAGGCCGGCTGGCGAGCTTCGTCAGCGTGTGGGAGTCCATCTCCACCAACCGTTGGGTGCTGGACGCCCTGGCCCAGGGTCACGCGCTCGAGTTTCTAAAGAAGTGCCCGCGCGTCCCCCCCTGTGGCCAGGAAGGAACATCACGTCCCTCAACTTCTCTTGGAGGTAAAGGCGATGCTCAAGAAAGGCGCCATCAAGCTCGTCCCAAAGAGGCTTCCGGGCTCCGGAGTTTACTCAAGATACTTCCTCGTGAAGAAGAAGACGGGAGGATGGCGTCCCATCCTGGACCTACGACGACTGAACAAATTCATCAAGGCACAGAAGTTCCGGATGGTCACCCTCCAGCACGTCCTGGGTCAACTGGAGGAGGGCGATTTCCTGTCGTCGTTGGATTTGGAGGATGCCTACTTCCATATCTCCATCCTAAAGGGACACCGAAAGTTTCTCAGATTCGTGGTCCAAGGGCGTCACTACCAATTCAGAGCCCTTCCCCGCGGATTGAGGTCGGCACCCAGGGTGTTCACCAAGTGCCTCTCACCAGTGGCGGCGCGGCTGCACCTGGAGGGGATCCACGTCTACCCCTACCTGGACGACTAGCTCATCCGAGCAAAGACAAAGGAGCTCGCCGCGGAGCACATGGCGAGGACCGTCCAACTACTCACGGACCTGGGATTCTCCATAAACTACGCCAAGTCCCACCTGGTGCCCGCGCAAGACGCACTGTTTCTGGGAGCGAAGCTCGACACAGTGGCGCTTCTGGCCTCTCCGTCGGAGGAAAGGACGAGGGCCATCTTGGGCAAGGTGTAGCGGATGCTGATTGCGGACGCGGCCAGGGAGAGGTCCATCAAGTCCCCCCTCAGAATGATGTCTTCCTGCATTTATCTCATTCGCCTGTGCAGGCTTCGGATGCGCCCGTTACAGGAGTTCCTGGACGCTCGCTGGATCCAGACGACGGGCAGCTTCGAGGAACGGATCACACTGGACGAGAGCTTCCGACGAGCGATCCGGTGGTGGGGCACCCGCGTGCATCTGACGGCGGGCATGGACTTCCAGACCCCGGGCCACCAGAAGACAGTGACCACGGATGCCTCCCTGGAAGGGTGGGGAGCGCACACCGAAAATCTGCACGCGAGGGGCCTTTGGCTGCCGACGGAGAAGTCCCTCCATATCAACGTCCTGGAACTCCGTGCAGTGTTTTGGGCTCTCAGGTCCTTTCTTCCGTCCCTCAAGGGCAAGGTGGTGCGGATCTTCACCGACAACACCACCACCATGTTCTACATCAGGAAGCAGGGCGGTACCAGATCCCCAGCCCTGTCCAAGGAGGCGCAGGATCTGTGGCATTGGGCCGTCGCCCAAGGGATGTTTCTGGTGCCGTTTCATCTGGCAGGAATAAAAAACACCATCGCCGACTCGCTCAGCAGAGAGCTGCGCTCGTGCCACGAGTGGGAACTACGACAGGATCTAGTGGACCGCCTCTTCCGAAGATGGGGCACACCCAAGATCGATCTGTTCGCGACAGCGACGAACTCCAAGTGCCGGAGGTTCGCCAGCAGGTTTCCCCAGCCGAGGAGCATGGGCGATGCTTTCTAGTTCCCCTGGGGGGGCCTGTTCCTATATGCGTTCCCCCCCTTGCCGCTGCTGATCCGGCTCATCAACCAGCTCAAGAGGTCACGGTGCAGGATGATCCTCGTCGCACCTGAGTGGCCGAGGCCGATATGGTTCCCGGACCTTCTGGACTTGTCAGCGTCCCCGTCAATCAAGCTGCCGGTGGACGCGGATCTTCTCTCCAGGGAAGGAGGCGCCATCCTCCATCACGACCCGAAGTCGCTGAACTTGCAAGCCTGGCTCCTGCAGCGTTAGAGTTTGGAGGCTACGACATACCGGCCGACTGCAGAGAGGTTCTTGCAAAGGCCAGGGCGTCCTCAACTCTTAAATGCTACGGACACAAATGGAAGAGGTTCTCTGTCTGGTGCCACGCACAGAAGATTAACCCTCTACGGATTACGGCTCTTCAAGTACTGCCGTACCTGCTGACGCTGGCCAAGGCTGGACTGGCGCACGCTTCCATCAAGATTCATCTTGCTGCGATCTCCCGATACACCAGAACCACGGGACGGACATCTTTGTGGTCTTATCGTCTGGTGAAAGAATTCATGAAGGGACTGTTCAGATCGTTCCCGCCGGTGAAGGCCCCGGCGTGGGAGCTCAACGTGGTGCTGACCAAGCTCATGGGACCTCCGTTCGAGCCTTTGCACTCAGCTCTGTTGAAGTTCTTGTCGTGGAAAACAGCGTTTCTTGTGGCCATCACCTCTGCACGACGGGTGGGAGAGATCCAGGCCCTTTCCTGCAAGCCCCCGTACTTGACTTTTCACGACACGAGGGTAGTGCTCAGGACGCACCCCTCCTTCATGCCCAAGGTGCCGTCGGACTTCCACCTCAACGAACCCTTGGTGTTGCCTGTTTTCTTCCCGTCGCCTTCGTCACCGGCTGAAAGGACTTTGCACTCGCTGGATGTCGCTAGAGCGCTGAAGTTCTCCGTGGACCGCACGAAGAGTTTTCGGAAGACGTCACAACTTTTTGTGAACTTTGGACCTGTCAATCAGGGGAAGGCTCTCCCGAAGGCTTCCATTTCCAGATGGCTCTCCGGCTGTATAATGTACTCTCATCGGTTGGCAAACCGACCAATGCCTGGCCGTCCGAGAGCCCATTCCACCAGAGCGATTGCAGCTACCACGGCGTTCCTATCTGGTGTGCCCTTGCTGGACATCTGCAGGGCTGCTATGCAGAGGTCGACGCACACCTTCACGAAATTCTACTGCGTCGATCGGGATTCCAGGGAGGAGTCCAGTGTCGGCCAAGCAGTGCTGCGCAACCTGTTCGCCTAAGGTGAGCCTGGTGAGGAGGTAAGAAT
Source organism: Ambystoma mexicanum (assembly GCF_040938575.1). NCBI lineage: Eukaryota > Metazoa > Chordata > Amphibia > Caudata > Ambystomatidae > Ambystoma > Ambystoma mexicanum. Next base: position 504,148,762 of record NC_090929.1, on the reverse strand, counting down.
TGCTTAATGTTGAGTTTTGGATGTAATGCTTAATGTTGAGCCTTTGCCACCTCCCGTGGTTGTGCATGTGTGTACTGCTGTGTATTCTTTTATTCATGAGCATGTGAATCCATGCCAGACCCCATGCTGGAGAAGGAACAAATTACTTACCTGTAACTGTTGTTCTCCAGCGTGGGTCTGGCATGGATTCACATGCGAACCCTCCCGCCTACCCCTCTGCGGCTCTTCACTTGGTCATACTGCCACTTCACGTGCTACCAAATCTGAAGATGGCTGCCAGAGGCGGGGCTTAGGTAGAGTGAAGTCATTGGCTGTGGTCAGTATGACGCACAGATCAGTGATTGGTTACTACTACGAAAGACAGATCAGAAACTAAACTGATACTGATTTTTCTTTACCGAGGATTCCCAGCCTGACGACGGGGAATATTCATGAGCATGTGAATCCATGCCAGACCCACGCTGGTGAACAACAGTTACAGGTGAGTAACTTGTTCCTTATTGCGCACCCCCTTCAAATGAAGTTCCTTCGGCATGGTCCCTGTCTCAAGGTCAAAAAACAATAGACCCTTATACTTCCAGTGCGACTTGTGGGCCTCTTCTCGGCGCGAGCTTAAAATCAAAGCCGCTGTCCTTCGCATTCTTTATTTGCAACATCCCGTAGTAAAGGCATCTGTGAGAACTTGAAGTTTAGAATCACTCTATGTAGTGCGCCACAATGTGCAAATGCGAACTGGCTTCTCTCCCAAAATGCCACGGCCCGCTTGGCGCGTTCTAAGGCTCCCAATTTTGTCCCCGTTGTCTGCGAGCTTTGCAGCCCCAAAGAATCGTAACTATGGAGACATTTAATTTTTGGCGGAAGGTCAGGGAAAGTATAAAGTACCAGAGGAGTTGAGTTAAAAGAAATGTATTGTTTGTATGTTTTATTATTTGCAATACGCAAGTCTCCCCTCCGTTAACAGTGCGCAGCATTTACATTTACATGAGATGAGACAATAGAAAAATATATACATACACATATATGAGGTGAATAGAGAGAATTCAAAGATGACACCCAGCTTGTTCGCCACCCATGATGGTGAAGGTAGGGGTTAGGGTTACAGGTACACTGTACAATAACATTTATTTACAAAAAGACAATCGTATTGCAATTATTTAAACCGGGATTTGTACTTCACAACCAGATGTGCTTCGGGTGGACATGGCACAGTTGCAATGTTCGGTGGCAATGGATCACTGCTCTGCACAGAAATGTCCAAAATTCCATATCTGTGCTTCTCTAACACAGCAACAATAAGGCCTTTCACAAAGTCGAACTGCATTTCATCATAGACTGGTTTGATCACCCATTGCTTACTTTGTTTTGAAAACACCTTAGTATAGCGAGGCATCCTTACTTTACCCCTAGTCCTAGATTGTTCACGTCCGACATTGCTGTTATGGACCGCTAGTAGAGTGCGATGTTTCATGCCCCGAAAGCTAAAATGCAAGCGCTTTGGCCTGCACTTTAGGCACATATTGTGGAACACCTCCAAATCTCCTGTGTGACAGAATTCTGTCAGTCCTCTCAAATCTCTTGATAGAGTTTTGTCGAAAACATACTTCTGAATGGCTTTGTGTGTCGGTGAAGATGGAATCAACCACTTCTTCTTCCTTGCCTCCTCTGGGGAGAAAGGGTCATGTTCACATTGGTGGAAATGTAGGTTTTCTGACCAGCGGTGAACGTTGGTACAGTGGTGCATCGGTGACCGCCATTTTTCAAGTAGTATTTCCACTGACGCTTCACAAGTTTTTGAGCTCCACCAAAGATGGTTGGTGATAGACTGGCACCACTGCAAAATACTTTCAAAACCTTTTTCTTTTCCTGCAGCCAAGATTTTCTTATTGATTGATTTAGCAAGATGCCATATACGTCAAATTGATGATTAATAAGCGGGAACTGCGCTCTCATTGTCTTGGCAATTGAAACGTGTCTGTCCGTGTCATGCATGCTGGACGTGGTTCTACCTCTTACGCTCATAGAACAGCTAGACCGTTCTATTCCAAATGGCGGTTGTTCGATTCATTGCCAGGAAAGCGACGTCTGCACTTTTCACGTCGCTAAATTCACGTGAATTCTGCTTCGTCACGTGAGCTACGGCATTACGTATATAAGTAGCGTGGAAACTTCACTCGCTGCTTCTGATCGAATCATTTGGCGTTGTGTAGCTGAACCTCCGATCTGAGTCCTTGCAGTTTTCCTCAGCTGCTTCTTGGGCCTTCTATAGTGTGTTTTCCGCCACACGCTGATTCCTGGAGCTGTTTGTTCACGTGTAATTCCACACGCGCACGTTGTCTTCAAACGCGGCTGTCCTGGGCTGCGTGTATCCTGTTAACGTGCAAATCCACAAGCGCACGTTGTCTTCAAGAGCGGCGGACCTGGACTGCGTGAATCCTGTTCGCGTGTAATTCCACACGCGCACGTTGTCTTCAAACGCGGCTGTCCTGGGCTGCGTGTATCCTGTCAGCGTGCAAATCCACAAGCGCACGTTGTCTTCAAGCGCGGCTGGCCTGGGCTGCGTGAATCCTGTTCGCGTGTAATTCCACACGCGCACGTTGTCTTCAAACGCTGCTGTCCGGGGCTGCGTGTATCCTGTTAACGTGCAAATCCACAAGCGCACGTTGTCTTCAAGAGCGGCGGACCTGGACTGCGTGAATCCTGTTCGCGTGTAATTCCACATGCGCACGTTGTCTTCAAACGCAGCTGTCCTGGGCTGAGTGTATTCTGTCAGCGTGCAAATCCACAAGCGCACGTTGTCTTCAAGCGCGGCGGACCTGGGCTGCGTGAATCCTGTTCGCGTGTAACTCCACACGCGCACGTTGTCTTCAAACGCGGCTGTCTTGGGCTGCGTGTATCCTGTCAGCGTGCAAATCCACAAGCGCACGTTGTCTTCAAGCGCGGCTAGCCTGGGCTGCGTGAATCCTGTTCGCGTGTAATTCCACACGCGCACGTTGTCTTCAAACGCAGCTTTCCTGGGCTGCGTGTATCCTGTCAGCGTGCAAATCCACAAGCGCACGTTGTCTTCAAGCGCGGCGGACTTGGGCTGCGTGAATCCTGTTCACGTGTAATTCCACACGCGCACGCTGTCTTCAAGCACGGTTGTTCAGGACTGCGTGTATCCTGTTCGCGTGCAAATCCACAAGCGCACGCTGTCTTCAAGCGCGGCTGGCCTGGACTGCGTGAATCCTGTTCGCGTGTAATTCCACACGCACACGTTGTCTTCAAGCGCGGCTGGCCTGGGCTGCGTGAATCCTGTTTGCGTGCAATTCCACAAGCGCACGCTGTCTTCAAGCGCGGCTGGCCTGGATTGCGTGAATCCTATTCGCGTGTTATTCCACACGCGCACATTATTTTCTTCGCGGCTGTTCAGAACCGCATGTACTTCATTTATTCCACAAAAGGGCGCTATTTCCGACTCCTGCATCTGTGATATTAACAGGTGGATTTATTCATTTCTATACTTTTCTCTACGTGGGAAGGAAGCTTTTCAAGGACTGATGGAAGGTGACAGTGAACAGTACTTTGGACGCTATCCTGTGGTGCAGCAATCCGGTATCTAGCGTGAGCCTCGTGCCGTTCGGGATAAGTCTCCCTTACTAATCTTCCCTTCCTTGTCGTTTGTTCCAATTCCGGATTTTCCTCAAGAGACTTCTGCTGGATTCTTCTACACCAGTCATAAGGTCAGTGTGTGAATTAATGCCAAATACTGTTCTATCATAGAGAGTCGATTTGGGGCAGTTTCTTATGATACTTTATTTTGTTCTAGGCTGACTTCCTATACTTTACCCACGCCCTTTCCAGTGATCCATCTCTCTGCCTGTTTCATCAGTCAGAGAGTCGTATCATTTGGAAGGTCTAAACTTGACTTCACAACTATCAAATCGTGTGAACAGGGATCCGGAAGACCCTACCATCTGTATCCTTTTGAGTACTGTATCCTTTTCAGTCAATACTTTGGTGCTTTATGACAGAATCAGAAGCCATGGAGGGTATGGATCCTTTAACTGTTTTGACTCAGTTGATCAGCGATTTGAGAAATGAAATGGTTACGGCACAGGATATGTTACGGCACCGTATGGACGTTATGCAAGACGCCATGCACGCTAGTCCTCAGGGAGCACAGATTCCGATGGCCACTGCATCTGGATCTGGGACTTTGACTCCCCCACAGGAAACTATTAATGTGGTTATGCCCACTCAGTTTCCCTTGGCTCCTCCGGAACGGTTCACAGGTGACCCCAAAACCTATAGAACCTTCGTTAATCAGTGCCGACTCCATTTTCTTTGCCGTCCTACATTATTCCCTGACCTAACCACAAAAGCAGCATTTGTGCTTTCCCATTTAGGGGGTACAGCTGCTGCTTGGGCTAACCCTTTGTTGGAATCAAATAGCCCTTTGTTATACGACTGTGATGATCTTTTGGCTGCTATGAGTAAAGTCTTTGACATGCGTTATGCTACTCAAGCTATGGATCTGGAGTTACTTAATCTACAACAAGGCAGTCAACCTCTTTTGCCTTACATTGCACGATTCAATCAACTAACAGCTGAAACTCAATGGCCTGAAGGCAAGAAAACGGCTGTTTTCTACAAGGGTCTTTCAGAAGAACTGAAAGATGCCTTATCCATGGTTCCGGTGGTTCCTACGGGATTCACAGAGTTGCTCGATTTGGTTCTACAAATCGATGCCCGAAGAAATTCTCGGAAAGGAGAGAAAAAACCATTCTTACAAGCATCGGTTCGTTCGGAGGCACCGGCAGTTCCCTCGAACGACCCTGAACCAATGCAGATTGGCGCTGTGAGAGGCCGGTTGTCCAATGCAGAAAGAGAGAACCGAAGAAAGAACAATTTATGTATGTATTGCGGTTCATCCGAGCATTTATTAGCGACATGTCCTAAGAAACCAGTCAAGCGTTCGGGAAACGCCAAAACTCGACAGTAGCAGGAGTCCCTGTGTCGAGTGTTTTATCGGACTCCAGTACCATTCCTAATCACGCACCTATAGCTGTCGAGGTGACGTTACGTTGTGATGACCAAGAATTGGTTTCCAAGGCCATGATTGATTCCGGAGCCACTAACAATTACATAGACATCACATATGCCAAGAATTGTTCCATACCCCTTGTAAACAAGAACAAACCTGAAACGGTTAATACCGTGGACGGATCTGTTTTGACTTCTGGTATGGTAACCCAGGAGACGGTACCTGTTCAGATGACATTATCTAATAGTCATTCGGAAGAAATCGTCTTCGATGTCATAGCTGCTCCGCAGTACAAAATAATACTTGGTCTTGCCTGGTTGACCCTTCATAATCACGCTATTGACTGGGTTTCGGGATTGCTCCAGTATCCTTCAATTTATTGCAATGAACATTGCTTTACCAGTCAGGAGGTGTCAAACAATTCACATATATTGGCCTCTATGGGGGGAGCTTCAACTATTAGTGTGGTACATCAAAGCGATACAACCATACCATGCGAATACACTGAGTACGCTGATGTTGTTGATAGAGGCCAGGCAGAACAACTGCCTCCACATCGACAGTATGACTGTCCGATTGAACTGATTCCTGGAGCTAAAATTCCTACAGGTCGTGTATATTCATTGACTCCAAAAGAAGACGTTGTGTTGAAAGAATACATCGATAAAGCTCTAGCGATGGGATTCATACGGCCATCGCAATCGCCTGCTGCGTCTGCTCTACTTTTTGTTCCAAAGAAAGAGGGAGATCTAAGGCCTTGCATTGATTACAGGGCACTTAACGACATCACTATAAAAAATCAGTATCCTTTACCGCTGATAAACGTTCTATTGGATCAATTAGGTACTTCCAGGTACTTCACTAAATTGGACTTGCGAGGAGCATACAATTTAGTTCGCATTCGTGAGGGCGATGAATGGAAGACCGCTTTCAAGACGCGGTATGGCCTTTACGAATATTTGGTGATGCCTTTTGGTCTGTGCAACGCTCCCGCTACTTTTCAGTTCTTCATGAATTATATTTTCAGGGATATAATGGACCAATTCGTGGTGATTTATTTGGATGATATTCTGATTTATTCATCGTCTTTTTCAGAACACGTCAAACACGTTTCTACAGTCTTACAAAGACTCAGGGAGAACCTTCTTTTTGTGAAAGCCGAGAAATGTGTCTTTCATTCACAGGAATTGGAATTCCTGGGTTACGACATTACCAATCTAGGTGCTCGAATGAGCCGTTCCAAAGTGAAGGCCATATTGAATTGGCCTGTTCCGCACAATGTCAAGTCATTACAGTCTTTCCTAGGCTTCGCAAATTTTTATCGCAGGTTTATTCGTTCCTTCTCCAAAACAGTGGCTCCTTTGACGGCTTTAACTAGTTCCAAAGTTCCTTTCTGTTGGAACCAGAATGCCCAAGCATCATTCGAGATGTTAAAGGAAGCATTTACCACTGCACCCGTGCTTCAGCATCCAGATCCAGATCGCCAGTTTATTGTTGAAGCGGATGCATCCAGTGTCGCTACTGGAGCGGTGCTCTCACAAGTTTGCACAGAAACCAAGGAGGAGCACCCAGTGGCTTTCTTCTCTCGCAAACTTACCCCATATGAACGAAATTACACCGTCACTGAGCGGGAATTACTGGCAATGAAGGATGCTTTCCGAGAATGGCGACATCATCTTCTTGGGGCCAAACATCAGGTGTTGGTGTACTTTGACCATAGAAATCTTCAAGCATTCAAATCTATGAAATGTCTTACGGCTCGACAGGCCAGATGGCATGTCTTTTTTGCTCAATACGATTTCCGGGTCACATATCGTCCTGCCAGAGAACACGTTAAGTCAGACGCTTTGTCTGGCATTGGTGAGGAGGCGAAGGAAGAATCACAGGTGCGCAATCAGTTGTTGGCAGATCATGTAATAGGTAGTTGTTCTGTTCAACCATCCTTAAAAAACGAAGTACAGGAGTGGGTGAAAAATCATCCCCAAGTGATCCAGGATATGAAGCTGGACGTACATAACGGTTTACCTTTCACACAAGGAGTGCTCTACTTACCAACGTTTTCAACGCGGAATAAGGCCCTCAAGTGGAATCATGATTCCTTGATCGCAGCCCATCCTGGACAGAAGAAAACACTAGAGCTGCTTAAAAGATGGTGTTGGTGGCCATCCATGACAAAAGATGTCATAAATCATGTATCAACATGTTCTGTATGCATCCAATGCAAAAACACTCCTGGTAAACCAGTGGGCTTACTCCAGTCCCTACCTGTCCCTAACAAACCATGGGACATGATATCTATGGACTTTGTGGTGGAACTCCCACAAAACCAGGAATACGATACCATATGGGTTGTAGTGGATTACTTCACTAAATTGGCTCTTTATATTCCCTGTATTGGTTTACCAACAGCTGCTATTTTGGCTGACCTGTTCATTCGACATGTATTCCGTTTCTTTGGTCTACCGTCAGTAATCATTACGGACAGGGCCTCACAATTTGCGTCACGCTTTTGGAGAGCACTAACTTCAGCATTACTGATTGATGACAGAATGTCCAGTGCTTATCACCCTCAAACTGATGGACAGACCGAAAGAGTCAATAGCACTATGGAACAATATCTGCGGTGTTTGTGTCTGCAGTTTCAATCAGATTGGCTCAAGGTCCTGCCGGCAGCAGAATTCGCCTACAACAACTCCTATCATAGTGCCATAGGCACTTCACCTTTCTATGCTCTTTATGGACAACACCCCCGATCAATACCTTTGGATTCCAGTTTGTCTTTGGATACTCCTGCCGCAGGCCATACTTTTCGTGATCTTAAGAATCTACAGAGGAAAGTGAAGCAGCAATTGGAACAAGCTAAAAGACACGACAAGTTCTATGCCGATGCTCATAGAGTACCTGCACCTGTCTACAAGGCTGGTATGAAAGTATGGTTGTCCACTAAGAACTTGAGGATACCAGGAAAAAAGAAATTGTTGCCTAAATACATTGGTCCGTATGCAGTACTCCAAGTAATTAATCCGGCTGCTGTCCGTCTGGCTTTGCCACAACGATGGCGAGTGCATCCCGTATTCCACGTGTCACTCATTAAGCCGTGTTCTGAAGCTACCAGATTGCCTGTACGACCTGTTGCTATTTCTGTGAGGGGTTCAGATGAGTACGAGGTACAGGACATACTGGATATGAGGCTATGTTCTGGTAGGCCGTATTATCTGGTGGATTGGAAGGGCTACGGTCCCGAAGATAGGTCCTGGGAACCTCTTTCCAATATACATGCTCCTGCTTTATTGAAGCGTTTTCACTCGAAAAGGGGAGAGGTTGCCCCTTTGGGGGATGGCACTGTCATGCATGCTGGACGTGGTTCTACCTCTTACGCTCATAGAACAGCTAGACCGTTCTATTCCAAATGGCGGTTGTTCGATTCATTGCCGGGAAAGCGACGTCTGCACTTTTCACGTCGCTAAATTCACGTGAATTCTGCTTCGTCACGTGAGGTACGGCATTACGTATATAAGTAGCGAGGATTACGTATATAAGTAGCGAGGAAACTTTACTCGCTGCTTTTGATCGAATCATTTGGCGTTGTGTAGCTGAACCTCCGTTCTGCGTCCTTGCAGTTTTCCTCAGCTGCTTCTTGGGCCTTCTATAGTGTGTTTTCCGCCACACGCTGATTCCTGGAGCTGTTTGTTCGTGTGTAATTCCACACGCGCATGTTGTCTTCAAACGCGGCTGTCCTGGGCTGCGTGTATCCTGTTAACGTGCAAATCCACAAGCGCACGTTGTCTTCAAGAGCGGCGGACCTGGACTGCGCGAATCCTATTCGCGTGTAATTCCACACGCGCACGTTGTCTTCAAACGCGGCTGTCCTTGGCTGCGTGTATCCTGTCAGCGTGCAAATCCACAAGCGCACGTTGTCTTCAAGCGCGGCGGACCTGGGCTGCGTGAATCCTGTTCGCGTGTAATTCCACACACGCACGCTGTCTTCAAGCGCGGTTGTTCAGGACTGCGTGTATCCTGTTCGCGTGCAAATCCACGAGCGCATGCTGTCTTCAAGCGCGGCTGGCCTGGGCTGCGTGAATCCTATTCGCGTGTAATTCCATACGCGCACACTATTTTCTTTGCGGCTGTTCAGAACCGCGTGTACTTCGTTTATTCCACAAAAGGGCGCTATTTCCGACTCCTGCATCTGTGATATTAACAGGTGGATTTATTCATTTCTATACTTTTCTCTATGTGAGAAGGAAGCTTTTCAAGGACTGATGGAAGGTGAGAGTGAACAGTACTTTGGACGCTATCCTGTGGTGCAGCAACCCGGTATCTAGCGTGAGCCTCGTGCCGTTCGGGATAAGTCTCCCTTACTAATCTTCCCTTCCTTGTCGTTTGTTCCAATTCCGGATTTTCCTCAAGAGACTTCTGCTGGATTCTTCTACACCAGTCATAAGGTCAGTGTGTGAATTAATGCCAAATACTGTTCTATCATAGAGAGTCGATTTGGGGCAGTTTCTTATGATACTTTATTTTGTTCTAGGCTGACTTCCTATACTTTACCCACGCCCTTTCCAGTGATCCATCTCTCTGCCTGTTTCATCAGTCAGAGAGTCGTTTCATTTGGAAGGTCTAAACTTGACTTCACAACTATCAAATCGTGTGAACAGGGATCCGGAAGACCCTACCATCTGTATCCTTTTGAGTACCGTATCCTTTTCAGTCAATACTTTGGTGCTTTATGACAGTCCGTGGCTATGAGGTCGATGTGCATTCCCCTTGATTGTAGATATTCCACTGATTTTATAAATCCTAGTTTCTCCATGGCCACTGAGGATGTACATTGTGTTACCTGTACGACCACCGAACTCACAATTTTCTTACTATCCATGTCCTGAAAGTGGTAGGTGCAGTACTTGGCAGAAAATCCAGGGCTGTCGCACTGTCCATCGCCGGCTAGCCTGAAACGTTTCCCTTCGAATGTACTTGCTAGAGACAATTGTTCAATTTTCCAAGCATCACTAATGGCCGGAAACAGATAATCACGTTGGTATATGTAGTACAGCGATTTAGAAATGAAATGGAGTCCCACAAACTGAAAGAAAGCCTCTAACTTTCTACAACTGGAGCCACTAAAAAGTGATGCAGCTGCACACAGTAGATTGCATTAGTGAGGATTACAATAGTGAAAACATAACACACATCTGGGGTCGACAGCACAGGTACATATCAACGGCTAACCACGAATGAAACATTGTGTAGAACAATCAAACGACAAGAATTCCAGCTCTGATGATGACGCTCGATGGAGCTGTCAGTATCCATACCTCCTGCTGGTGAAGAACATCTAGAAATGTTGTAGATGTGGCAGACGCTTCAGCATCTCCCTGAAAGACAGTACTTGCATTAGTATGGATAACACTAATTATAACTGAAAACAAACACCAGTGGACGATAACTAAGGTGTATATCAATTGGAAAGCACTAACCAAACATTCGGTAAAATAATTACACGATAGAATAAAACTATTACTTGACATGCAAAAAACAAGTCTGTAGCGGATTAGCCTAGTAAGATTACCTGATACGCGCTAGAAGTGGTTGATAACTGCGGCCACGTCAAGGATGTAGAATGTTCTTGCTTCAGATTCAAGGGATAGTCCAGAAGTTGTAAAGGTAATTAATGATTGATAATGAAATGCAATATTAAAAATAGCCATGTAAGGCGACAGAATACTTGAAAAATGCTCAATACAGCACAGTTCCCTGTTCCCATATATATACATTTCGTTTGTGGGTTATGAAATCGAAAAAGAATATATTGATAAATGTCATTATTCAAAAAGCTATACACTCATATCAATATTGAAATTATTACAAGGGATAGAACACCTACAATATCAATTAATCCATTCGGCTACCTACACACTACCGCAAGGCCTAAAGCTAAATCCGGACACTTGACTCACCGGTGTCGGAATGTGGACGAATAGAGTGGGAATGGCGTTTTCGATCAATTTCCGTGTCGTTCGCCGTTTATTCTTCTTTGTTACCCAAGATGTTGTGTACATGTCCAATTAAAAGTGCCGGCTGCAGATGCGGTATCGATCACCCCTCTTGTCCTGTAAGACTTGTTGGACTCTACTTTCCAGCTCATCCAGTGGATATCCGCAATGTCTGACCCATTCTCTTATTCGATCAACAGTTTTCGGGAATACATGCATTGTAGTGCCTTCAGATTTCGCATGGGTCTTCGAAGGGCAACCGCTAATCGAACAGGCAGGCATTGTTGATAAATCTGAAAAGTAAATATCGACATTATTATACAATCTTCATGAATAAAGATTTGATACAAAAGTAAATGAATCATACAATGATCAATGCAAGGTTTGTTTTGGTCGCTGGAACTATACCAGTTCATTATGTGCGGCTTAGTATTTGCATAAGTTGCAGAAATGTATAAATGATGTGACTAAAATCTGAACATGTGACTCGTCCCTTGGATGTTCTGTCTTGCACGAGAAGGAAACATGCTTACATTATAGACTGGACCCCCGAAGGATGCAATTCGATGACAATAGACAAAGATGAAAATAAATAGATCTATTGATAGCATAGCAATGGAAACTCAAGTCAATAGCAATGAGACCAATGAACATAGCACTATTGTGTACTCTACTCGCAAATAGATAGAAATTTAAAAATCTGCGAAATATGACTAGGATACATGGCCTTACCTTGACCAACAAACAGTTGGATTCAGCAAGCAGAGCAGTATGTTGCAGGAGAATAGGTGGGTGGCCACAGGTAGCACACTGAGGGGTTTGCTCTAAGCGGTCACAGAAGTTCACGGATAGCACGACGACGAGCAGATTAGCATAGATCTCAGTGGTTGCCAGGTAGCACGTTCAGGAGTTGACTTGCAAAGCACAAAGATGTTCTCATGAGACATATCAAGTGGTTTATAAAGTATTAGAAACAGGGGTGTGTTTGTGAATGAATGACGTATGTATGTCGTGGTCTTAGGGGGGCGGCCTGCTTCAAGGAGAGGCCTGGCTGGAGACACGGGGTCTGAGGAGGCCATGTGAGCGATGGACCTTGGGCGTGGGATACCTTTTGAAGTGTACATGCTGTTTGGCACCTTGGCCGTTTGCGCCCGTGACAGCCCCCCATGCCAGCGCTCATCCCTGGGTGCGAACCGCCTTTGATAGAGGGGGTGGGATGGAGGGGCCTGGGGCGTGCAGATAAGGCACAGGAAGACTGCTGAATGGAGACACACTTATGTGGATTGCAGGGGGCGGCCTGCTTCACGGGGAGGCCTGGCTGCAGACACGGGGTCTGAGGAGGCCATGTGACCGATGGCCCCCGGGCGTGGGATACCTTTTGAAGTGTACATGCAGTTTGGCACCTTGGCCGTTTGCGCCCGTGACAGCCCCCCATGCCAGCGGTCATCCCCGGGAGCGAACCTCCTTTGATAGAGGGGGTGGGATGGATGGGCCTGGGGCGTGCATATAAGGCACAGGAAGACTGCTTAATGGAGACACACTTATGTGGATTTCAGGGGGGGCGGCCTGCTTCAAGGGGAGGCCTGGCTAGAGACACGGGTCTGAGGAGGCCATGTGACCGATGGCCCCTTGGCGTGGGATACCTTTTGAAGTGTACATGTAGTTTGGCACCTTGGCCTTTCGCGCCTCTGACAGTGCGCATCCACTGGCGCAAACCGCCTTTGATAGAGGGTGGGTGGGATGGATGGGCCTAGGGCGTGCAGATAAGGCACAGGAAGACTGCTGAATGGAGGCACACTTATGTGGATTGCAGGGGACGGCCTGTTTCAAGGGGAGGCCTGGCTGGAGACACGGGTTCTGAGGAGGCCATGTGACCGATGGCCCCTGGGCGTGGGATACCTTTTGAAGTGTACATGCTGTTTGGCACCTTGGCCGTTTGCGCCCGTGACAGCCCCCCATGCCAGCGCTCATCCCCGGGTGCGAACCGCCTTTGATAGAGGGGGTGGGATGGATGGGCCTGGGGCGTGCAGATAAGGCACAGGAAGACTGCTGAATGGAGACACACTTATGTGGATTGCAGGGGGGCGGCCTGCTTCAAGGGGAGGCCTGGCTGGAGACACGGGGTCTGAGGAGGCCATGTGACCGATGGCCCCTTGGCGTGGGATACCTTTTGAAGTGTACATGTAGTTTGGCACCTTGGCCTTTCGCGCCCCTGACAGCGCGCATCCACTGGCGCGAACCGCCTTTGATAGAGGGTGGGTGGGATGGAGGGGCCTGGGGCATGCAGATAAGGCACAGGAAGACTGCTAAATGAAGACACACTTATGTGGATTACAGGGGGGCGGCCTGCTTCAAGGGGAGGCCTAGCTGGAGACACGGGGTCTGAGGAGGCCATGTGACCGATGACCCCTTGGCGTGGGATACCTTTTGAAGTGTACATGTTGTTTGGCACCTTGGCCGTTCGCGCCCCAGGCAGCCCCACATGCCAGCGCTCATCCACGGGTGCGAACTGCCTTTGATAGTATATCGTTGCTTATCAATAACAAATGCCACATACCGGAGATTCTTGTGAGCACAGACCCACACTTCAACCGGTGTATTATAGTAGTCAAGACCCTTAACCTAAGGCCTGTATAATCCAATGGTAATTGTTAGTATAGATATATGTGTGACTTTTATAGCGACATAACCTACTGAAAGACTTTGAACAAGTGTTATTTAGTGCATGCATTATCGAGAATATGTTATGTTAGCTTAGATAGATAGTGACCACCCTGCTTCACAGTGACCAGACCTTCACCCATTTGGAGCACAGATGTCTGACGTCCATCCTTGAATGGAGACACACTTGATTCATTTAAAAAATCGAAACAACCGTTGTTAAAATATATGTGGTGTTTTATTTTGTATCTTATTTTCATGACACAAAAATACAAGACTTTAAAGATTATACAGGTCAGGTTGCAGCGCAGCGAGAGAAAATCCCATGTACTGACCGCTGTCACTCGGGAACGTTTCTCTTATGGCACGAACGGCACAGGCGGGCATCACTCTTCGAACGCGGTGTCCAAGCCTCCCGTGGAGCAACCATGTAAAGGAACGATAGGCCACCAGCCTGTACCACGTGTGAAAAGGAATGAAACAAACTGTTTTTAAATGACCAAGATAAGTTTAATAAACGTTTGTTGTCAATGACAATTCTTGTAACTAATGGCATTCTGCACGGACAAATGCTATCTAGACAATGCACACTATTGAACGACTTTCATGCGTTACTACTATATGAATATATAATTTTGGATATAGTAGAAGAACATGAAATAGGAGTGGCATGACAAGCAGAGTATACTTACTCGTTACTCGGATTACGAGGACGAACAGTTGCGTGAAGTTCGTGCATAAGCACCATCATTATTCTCAACACGGCCCGTGTGAGGCAGGCTGCCCTGAAGTCTGGCAGCTCGGTGATGCATTGCGGTCGTGGCTCACCTTCCGAAATGTAGGCCAGGCATCCCGAGTTTTCTCGGCAGCAGCAGTTCTCGTCCTCGGTTGGCATTAGCTTGCACCGATTGCATGTGCAACAGGTGGAGACGCCGTCCATGCGACTAGGCCCAGGCTCTTCATCTGTTGAATCGTCCTCCCAACTGTCGTCCGAATCCCCATCGTTTTCGCAGGCTTCCCTTTCCAGTAGTTCCTCCTCGGTATACTCGGGCTCGTACATGTAGGGCATTATTGTAGCCATTGTGTGGTAAACAAAGTAAAATAATTTACAGAGATGGTACAGGTGTTCAAACGGGCTACAAGCGGCGAAGGTAGCTGACCAGAGCACAGAAACGAGTCACAGAATACTCAAAGTAACACAGAGAGAGGAATGGAATCGAAAATCTGCTGCTGTGTGTTGGGAAACGGTCTGTTTATACTTATTGAGGAAAGAGGCGTCCTGCCATTTCCATGGCAACACGTCATTAGCTAAGGCGCAGCGATTGTTGACACGAGACGTGCTTTGGCGTTGGGAAATGGGTGGTACGAGTCTGTTGATGACAGGCTCAGGGGCGGGGGATTTGATTTAGTGCCGCAGAAGCAGGTCAGCCAAGGCGATGCAGCAAGTGATAGGATTATCACAAAATGGCGGCTCCCTGGTGCCTGTTTTCGCGTGCGTTTAATGGACGAAAACTTGGGTAAGGTCCATAAGAAAGTTTTCTAAAATCGAGCCACTTAGGCTTAAAAAAACATGACCGACCCGTAGGGACAATAAAGCTTCTTTCTAAATAACAGATAAATATTTGCTTTGAGGTAGAAAGTACACTTAACTCAGGGACTTCTTCTGTCTTCACAGGTTTCAAATTACTTCTGGAATTCCACAGGAGTTTATTTTCCTGACTGACTCAAAACAATAGGCCACAACTTCAGAGCTTCCTGGATCCTGACCTCAGTTGAACTCTGAACAATGAAAGGCAGTTGAAGATGTTTCCCACTGACCTTGAGAATAACTCAGTCAATCAGATCATCGACTGAAGCCTCCATCTTGGCTAGGGCTAGTGTCTACACTCTAATTGGAACTGTTAAGGCCCAAAAAGGAAAATGAAAATAAATACAGAGTTCTCCCCCTAATAGTTACCTTTCATAGAAGACAGCGAATATCCAGCTAAACTTCTTCAGCGTCAACCCTGACAAAACCCTTAATTGTCCTAAAAGTTGCCAGCCTTCTTGCCCTGGGAGGAATGTGCCCTGCAAGGCCACGGAGGGGGACTGATCACTTTGCAAGATGCGATCCCATGAGAAGGAGGGCACAGGCCTCTGACCCCACCAGTCTGCTCCAAGTTATAGCACCGAAGTACCCAAGACCTTTGAATTTCAAGATACCAGCCAGCCCCAGACCACAGACCATAAAACTGTTAACCCCCCAATTGATCAAGAAAGATCAGAAAGCAGAGCTCTCTTGCCTTCACTCTTGGGTCACAGGATTTGTGCTGCGAGGTGGAGGACCGGACAAAACAACAAACCTAAAACGTGGGTGAAAGACCTTGGAAAAGTATCAGCCTTTCTAAGATCAAGTGAAGCATGTGAGTTAGTATGACCTTGACCTGCTTGTACCAGGTGCACTGCTAGATAGATAGAGATGCATTGTTTATTCTGCACATAATTGCCAATTGGACACCGCCTCATGGCCGATGACGAGTGCAGTATCACCCACGTGGAAGAAGATGGACAGAAGAGTCTGGGACCAGTGGCCTGGCATCCCCTATGGAGCAGATAGCCTATGCATAGGGTCTCCAACCAGCCGCTGTATGTGATGACATCATTGATGACGATACATGCCTTTTTAACATGCTGCTCATGCAGATTGTGGCAGAACGTTCGCAGCAGCAGAGTTCTTTACTGGTGCAGTTTTACTTAGTCAGAATAAAAATATGTTATCTCCGCAAAAGGTGTGCTGGGTGTTTTTCCCTAGCGGTTTCTATTTTTTCTGGTGTTTGCGTTGAGGGGTTTGCTAACACTTGAACAAAGGTTTTAATGTATGCATTTATTCCTGACCAATAAAATTAATTTGTGATCTGGCCTTTGTTTTTGTTTGTCCCAAATGACCTCCCGTGAGATGTGAATGAGCTATAGCTAATACCACGTGCTTATGACTTTTACGGACAGCTAATTGGCTTCTCGTCACTCACTCTGGTGTAGTGTCTCCCTGATATATAAGCCCATGTCTCAAAAAGAAAAAAGGACTTCCTTTCTCCTAAACCTCTTGCTCAGATTTAACCTGCAGAAAGGCTTCTGCCAACAAGGGGTTGTTTCTGTGGGCAAAGGCTAAATCGGGAAGGTTTCAATTTCTTCCTCTCTGACTTTTCTAGACTCAGGTTCCCAAGGGGCGTCAGGTGTCTCATCTGCCTCTCTGAAGCCTTGAGTACCTCTATCATTCTTCTCCTTCCCAGCTTCCTCCTTAATTTTAAGGAACATCACCCTTTCAAGCACTCCTTGAGCAATCTTATCACCTTGATGGATATGAAAGGGATCTTTCCCGTGATTCTCCAATAGTACCTTAACATCCCTCTAAATTCTGGGTCTATAACTCCAGCTACTACATCATTTCCAAACCTCCAGGCTAGTCCTGACTTAGGAGCCAACCGGATATAGGTCTCAGGGGGTGGAATTACAATTAAATCAGTGGGTATCAGCCTTCTTTCTCCTGGGGGAATAATGTCATCCCTACTACTACAAATATCAAACCAAATAGAGCACTTTGTGACTACTGAAGGGTCTGATGCTCTGGTGCTTTACTTTTAAAATCTGAGGGTTTGCCAACGTATATCAGTTGAGCCGCATCCCATTCCTCGCACCATTTATGAAGGCATCATGAAGCAAGACACACACAACAGATTCACCTTTTAAACAAAAAGGATTTTATTTTATATGTCAGGATGGATTAAGGCCTTACTTGCCCTATGCTAAATTGGGATTTCCCTACCAGAAGATCTAAGGATTGTCTGTGTCAGTAAGTCCAACTTAAAAGACTGGCCCTCATTACAAGTCAGGCGGTGGACCATGGTGCTATTAGCACCATGGTCCATGCCGGATTCCGCCATGGTGGATGGCAGAATTACCGCCCCGTTCCAAGGTGAGTGGGGCGGTAATTCCCCATTCACCATTTGCCCTTCCCCATTCCCATTTTTCCCCCATAGGGCATAATGGGGTTGGGGAAGGCGCTAATTAAGGCACCGTAAATTACGGTGCCGTAATTAGCACCAAGGTCGCTTAGTGCCTTGGACTTTAACGCCTGCAAAAAGCAGGCGTTAAAGTGTGAATCAGGCGTTAAGGGTTAACGGCGCCGACGGCGCCGTTAAACCCTTAACGCCTGACTTGTAATGAGGGCCTCTGTGTCCAAACCTCTGCTTGCCCTCACAACTAAAGACATACAATGTGCTGGGATGGTAGTACCAAAAGAAACTGTTCAAAATAAAGTTCTGAGCTTCTTCCAGCTCAAGCTTGGGTCAGCTTCCCTTTCCCCAAGTTCAAATATTTTCACAAAGAAACAGGATTCGGGGGTTCTCCTCCCCAAGTCTAACACAGTTCCAAATAGTTTGTGTTTTAGTTTTCACCAATGTCATCAACTTCCACTGGTACTCCTTTTGCGTTGTACCAAAACGACATGCTTTCTTTCACTTCAGTATTTTCATCACAAAACCTTTGTCTTTAGGCTTTTCTTGGCTCTTTCCTAGGTTGGAGCTACTCGGTCTAGGCTCAGTTGTCGGACCACACAGTGCACCCATTACAGGCCATGCAACCAATAACCCTTGGCACTTGGTGCTGTTCTTTAAGCCTTTTTGATTAACACTGGTTCTCCAGCATTGGGTCTGGCATGGATTCACATGCTCATGAATATTCCCCGTTGTCAGGCTGGGAATCCTCGGTAAAGAAAAAATCAGTATCAATTTTGTTTCTGATCTGTCTTTCGTAGTAGTAACCAATCACTGATCTCTGCGTCATACTGACCACAGCCAATGACTGCCCTCTACCTAAGCCCCGCCTCTGGCAGCCATCTTCAGATTTTTACCGCACGTTCAAGTGTTGGGATCCTCGTGCTATTGCTCTCGAGCGTTAGTGCTATTTTTCACGTTTTTTCTCAGAAAAAATTCTCTTTTTTCGGTCAAAAGAGCCTCAAGCTCCACCGTTTCTTCATCCGATCAACGGGGACCCTATCGGATTCGTCTATGCCCCTCAAGGGTGAAGATTTAGTCGAGCCATGCTTTTGGAGGACTCCAGAAGTTTCTCAGGCCCATCTCGAACATGGCCCAGGAGAAGGGAAGCTCGACGCCCGGAAAGCTGTTCAGGGTCTGCCCTGGATGCCAGCTTCAGAATGTCTTTAAGGAGGACGAACACTCCCTTTGCCTTTACTGCCTACATGAGGACAAGACGCACGTGGAGAAGGACTGTGCGTTTTGCGGCAATATGTCGGAGCGGACCATGAAGGACCGCCATCAACGTCTCGCCAACTGGCTGGAAGGAAAGAGCCCGTCCGGCGAGAAGAAGAAGAAGAAGTCCGAGCGGTCTTCTAAGACCTTTGAGGGCGCCCCGGCGACGGGGGTCCAACAGAAGGCCAAGCACCGCGAGTCCGCTGGCACCGGGAGCGCCGAACGGTCGGGCTCTACGGGTGCCAGGCAGGGCGCATCCTCCCCGGCGCCATCAACCACGAGCCAACGCTCTGGCTCGGGTAAGAGGAAGGCCGAGCACCCGGCGAAGCTCCTGGAGAGACCCCGGTCGTGCCCTAAGGCCCCATCGGAGGGGGAGCGAGGTGGTGACCCTCCCCCCAAGGCGGTGAGCGCACCTAAGGTGGTGAAAGCCTTGATCCATCCGGCCAAGGCCTCTATCGAGACAGTCGCGGCGGCCCTGGCTCAGCCTGTGGAGGCTACACCAGTGGTGGCGACCCCGGGACCCAGAATCTCCCTGCCACCGCGGAGGGAGTCATCTTTCGTGCCCATCGACAGGACCATCGACAGGACCCCCGTGAAAACCTCCGACGGAGAAGAAAAAGGGGGGGCAGGAGGTCGTCGTGGACTCGGCCTCAGCCTCTGAGGAGGAGCTGATCGAAGTCTTAGGCCACGGCTCTGGCGTGGAAGAAGGCCATCCTGTCGGGAGGGACCCCGACGTGGAAGACGACAAGGGCGTCGAGGATGCCGACGGGGCTCCTGATCGCCCGTCGGATCTCCCTCAACCAGTGCCGCAAGACAACTCGGCGGCCATTTTGTTGGCTATACAGTCCTTATGCTCGGAGATAAGGACGAGACTGTCGTTACCACCAACGGAGGAACCGCTCCCGACGGGGGACCCAGAGCCAGGCCCTTCTGGGAGCCCTCCCCCTAAGAGAAGAAGAATTCACCCTCCACCTCCTTTTCAGCCATCGCGCCCTGTTCAGCCCTCCTCCCCGTCCACGACACGTGGGGATGATACGGGGACTGACACGGCCGCGACGGGTATAGACGACGAGGTTTACGACGAGGATCTCCCGTCGTCACCTCCCACCCGGGCTTCCCCGCCCGACGAGATTGGATCGTTTCACTCCATGATCGCCAGGGCATCCGAGCTTTTCCAGCTCTGCCCGGAAGAGAAGAAGAAGGAAGGTTTCCTTTATCAACGGCGCGAGACCAAGAGGAAGACGGTCCTCGCTGTACCTCTACTAGACGATATTTGGGATGAGGGCCTCGCCCTCCTCAAGAACCCATCCACGACGCCGGCTAGAAGGGATCGGTACGAGAAGAAGTACCGGGTCCTGGACGCGGCCCCCTTGTGCCTTCGGGCACAGCCAACCCCGGACTCTGTCGTCTCCGCGGCTGCCAGGAAGAAAGCGGGGGGGGGGGGGTGCGGCCTCTACATCAACGTCCCCGCCGGACTGCGAGGGAAAGAAATTAGACACGATGGGACGCAGAGTCATCTCGTTGGCAGCGACGACGATTAAGGCGGCCAACGCCTTGGCTATCGTAGCCCGCTACGACAGGGAGTTGTGGTACAAACTGGCCCCCCTGCTGGACTTCCTACCAGATGACAAGAGGGCGGAAGCCCTAGAGATCTTGCAGGAAGGAGAGGTGGCGTCGGACCACGCCATTACGATTGCGACGGACATCCCTGACACTGGATTTCGCCAGTTGGGCAACGGCGTGTGCCTTAGGCGGCGTGGATGGCTCAAGGCTACTGACTTCCGTCAGGACGTGCAGACCAGAGTCTTGGACATGCCGTTCGACGGAAACAACCTGTTTGGGAAAACAGTGGACAATTCCCTTCAAGCCATCAAGGCGGACACGGAGACGGCCCGGGCTCTTGGGGTTCTCCAGCAACGGCGGCCGCCCTTTCGGAGCGGCAGAGGCAAACAGGGTGCCTCCAAAGGTTCCAGCGGCGGATTTTCCACCTAGCGTCAAGCGGCCTGTTCTTCGTCACAGGAAGCTTACAGGGGACGAGGCAAGTCAGGCGGACCCCGCCTTCGTCGCCAAGGAGGACAAGGCGGCAAAGCCTCGTCGAAGCAGGACTGAACCGGCCGTGGGGTCGGGCCCCCACCGAAGCACCGGTGGGAGGCCGGCTGGCGAGCTTCGTCAGCGTGTGGGAGTCCATCTCCACCGACCGTTGGGTGGTGGACGCCCTAGCTCAGGGTCACGCGCTCGAGTTTCTAAAGAGGTGCCCGCGCGTCCCCCTGTGGCCAAGAAAGAACATCACGTCCCTCAACTTCTCTTGGGGGTAAAGGCAATGCTCAAGAAGGGCGCCATCAAGCTCGTCCCAAAGAGGCTTCCGGGCTCCGGAGTTTACTCAAGATACTTCCTCATGAAGAAGAAGACGGGAGGATGGCGTCCCATCCTGGACCTACAACGACTGAAGAAATTCATCAATGCACAGAAGTTCTGGATGGTCACCCTCCAACACGTCCTGGGTCAACTGGAGGAGGGCGATTTCCTGTCGTCGTTGGATTTGGAGGATACCTACTTCCATATTCCCATCCTAAAGGGACACCGAAGGTTTCTCAGGTTCGTGGTCCAAGGGCGTCACTACCAGTTCAGAGACCTTCCCTTCGGATTGAGGTCGGCACCCAGGGTGTACACCAAGTGCCTCGCACAGGTGGCGGCGCAGCTGCGCCGAGAGGGGATCCACGTCTACCCCTACCTGGACGACTGGCTCATCCGAGCAAAGACGAAGGAGCTCGCCGTGGAGCACACGGCAAGGACCGTCCAACTACTCACGGACCTGGGATTCTCCATAAACTACGCCAAGTCCCAACTGGTGCCCGCGCAAGACGCTCTGTTTCTGGGAGCGAAGCTCGACACAGTGTCGCTTCTGGCCTCTCCGTCGGAGGAAAGGACGAGGGCCATCTTGGGCAAGGTGCAGCGGATGCTGGTTGCGGACGCGGCCAGGGTGAGGTCCATCAAGTCCCTCCTCGGAATGATGTCTTCTTGCAATAATCTCATCCGTCTGTGCAGGCTCCGGATGCGCCCGTTGCAGGAATTCCTGGACGCGCGCTGGATCCAGACGACGGGCAGCTTTGAGGAGAGGATCACACTCAACGAGAGTTTTCGACGAGCGATCTGGTGGTGGGGCACCCGCGCGCATCTGACGGCGGGTATGGGCTTCCAGACCCCCAGCCACCAGGAGACAGTGACCACGGATGCCTCCCTGGAAGGGTGGGGAGCGCACACCGAAAATCTGCACGCGAGAGGCCTTTGGCTTCCGACAGAGAAGTCCCTCCATATCAACATCCTGGAGCTCCGTGCAGTGTTTTGGGCCCTCAGGTCCTTTCTTCCGTCCCTCAAGGGCAAGGTGGTGAGGATCTTCACCGAAAACACCACCACCATGTTCTACATCAGGAAGCAAGGCGGTACCAGATCCCCAGCCCTGTCCAAGGAGGCGCAGGATCTGTGGCATTGGGCCGTCGCCCAAGGGATGTTTCTGGTGCTGTTTCATCTGGCAGGGATAAAAAACACCATCGCCGACTCGCTCAGCAGAGAGCTGCGCTCGTGCCACGAGTTGGAACTACGACAGGATCTAGTGGACCGCCTCTTCCGACGGTGGGGCACTCCCCAGATCGATCTGTTCGCGACGAACTACAAGTGCCGGAGGTTCGCCAGCAGGTTTCCCCAGCCGAGGAGCATGGGCGATGCTTTCTCGTTCCCCTCGGGAGGGCCTGTTTCTATACGCGTTCCCTCCATTGCCACTGCTGATCCGGCTCATCAACCAGCTCAAGAGGTCACGGTGCAGGATGATCCTCGTCGCACCTGCGTGGCCGAGGCAGATATGGTTCCCGAACCTTCTGGACTTGTCAGGGTCCCCGTCAATCACGCTGCCAGCGGACGCGGATCTTCTCTCCAGGGAAGGAGGCGCCATCCTCCATCACGACCCGAAGTCGCTGAACTTGCAGGCCTGGCTCCTGCAGCGTTAGAGTTTGGAGGATACGACATACCGGCCGACTGCAGAGAGGTTCTTGCAAAGGCCAGGGCATCCTCAACTCTTAAATGCTATGGACACAAATGGAAGAGGTTCTCTGTCTGGTGCCACGCACAGAAGATTAACCCTCTACGGATTACGGCCCCCCAGGTACTGCCGTACCTTCTGACGCTGGCCATTGCTGGGCTGGCGCACGCGTCCATCAAGATTCATCTTGCTGCGATCTCCCGATACACCAGAACCACGGGGCGGACATCTTTGTGGTCTCATCGTCTGGTGAAAGAATTCATGAAGTGACTGTTCAGATCGTTCCCGCCGGTGAAGGCTCCGGCCCCGGCGTGGGTGCTCAACGTGGTGTTGACCAAGCTCATGGGACCTCCGTTCGAGCCTCTGCACTCGGCTCCGTTGAAGTTCTTGTCGTGGAAAACAGCGTTTCTTGTGGCCATCACCTCAGCACGAAGAGTGGGAGAGATCCAGGCCCTTTCCTGCAAGCCCCCGTACTTGACTTTTCACGACGCGAGGGTAGTGCTCAGGACGCACCCCTCCTTCATGCCCAAGGTGCCGTCGGACTTCCACCTCAACGAACCCTTGGTGTTGCCTGTTTTCTTCCCGTCGCCTTCGTCGCCGGCCGAAAGGACTTTGCACTCGCTGGATGTGGCTAGAGCGCTGAAGTTTTACGTGGATCGCACAAAGTGTTTTCGGAAGACGTCACAACTTTTTGTGAACTTTGGACCTGTCAATCAGGGGAAGGCTCTCTCAAAGGCCTCCATTTCCAGATGGCTCTCCGGCTGTATCATGTACTGTCATTGGTTGGCAAACCGACCGCTGCCTGGCCGTCCGAGAGCCCATTCCACCAGAGCGATTGCAGCTACCACGGCGTTCCTATCTGGTGTGCCCTTGCTGGACATCTGCAGGGCTGCTACATGGAGGTCGACGCACACCTTCACGAAATTCTACTGCGTCGATCGGGATTCCAGGGAGGAGTCCAGGGTCGGCCAAGCAGTGCTGCGCAATCTGTTCGCCTAAGGTGAGCCTGGTGAGGAGGTAAGAATTGCTTAATGTTGAGTTTGATGTAATGCTTAATGTTGAGCCTTTGCCACCTCCCGTGGTTGTGGATGTGTGTACTGCTATGTATTCTTTATTCATGAGCATGTGAATCCATGCCAGACCCCATGCTGGAGAAGGAACAAGTTACTTACCTGTAACTGTTGTTCTCCAGCATGGGTCTGGCATGGATTCACATGCGAACCCACTCGCCTACCCCTCTGCGGCTCTTCACTTGGTCAAACTGCCACTTCACGTGCTACCAAATCTGAAGATGGCTGCCAGAGGCGGGGCTTAGGTAGAGGGAAGTCATTGGCTGTGGTCAGTATGACGCAGAGATCAGTGATTGGTTACTACTACGAAAGACAGATCAGAAACGAAACTGATACTGATTTTTTCTTTACCGAGGATTCCCAGCCTGACAACGGGGAATATTCATGAGCATGTGAATCCATGCCAGACCCATGCTGGCGAACAACAGTTACAGGTAAGTAACTTGTTCCTTTTCCACCCAGCACCAGAGTTAGCACTCAATGGTTCCTCTTTCTCTTTGGCACCTTAGGGCTTCATCAGCATTTGTGTATTTGCAGTCATTTGGCTTTGCCACAACTTGCATTCAACTTGTTTGATGGTGTATGTCTTCTTCCACCACCTCGGACTCGCTTCGCCCCTCTGAGTTCAACAACTAGCCTTTTCCACATGCCTTTCGTTCAGTTCATAAACGGTCATCAACAACTAGCCTTTTCCATGTGGCTTTCGTTCAGTTTATAAATGTTCAGAACATGTTTCAGTTTTTTTCTTATTGTTCGTAATAAGTTTCACTCCTTTAACATAGCACGTATCTGTCTTCCACTTGTCCCACAATTTCACATGATTTTCATGTCATTTCCGTAATTGTGTATTCAATATTGGCTGCTGGGTTCCAAACCCTCTTGTTATGTGCCTTTAGATTGTACACAAACTTTAATGGTCTCACATTGGCCCCAGAGCACCTCTGTGCAAGAATCCTCTCTCTTGTACTCATCGGAGCTGCTCTGCTTCGTTGGGCGGCTTTGCGCTTCTCTCTCTTCAGCTCTCTGCTCCCAAATAGGGGTCAGGAGTACCAGCGAGCAGCGCTCGTAATCGAAAAACCCTCGGGCAGTGTCCCGTGGCAGTCAGGAGTTATTTGTGTTCCCCAGCTCCAGCTGAGAACACGTAACACAAGTGTTGGGGGTTTGGTCCACTCGCGGCCTGCTCACATTGCAGCACCTCCTTCCCTGAGAACACACAGCGTCCTCCCTGCCAGTCCTGCGCCAGCCTGCTACTCGCTGCACCTCTGGCAACTTCTCTCCAGGCAGGTTCTCCCTGCTTTGCAGTGTGGGTCTGATTTTAAGCACCTGTAGCCTTTCAACAGGCTGCAGGTGTGAGTAGTTTGCCTGACCTTCATTTTAGTAATTAACATGACATGCCTGATCTTTTACAGGCATCTTCCTCATCCCAGTACCATAGTGGTGAAACTGACTAGTCACCTCTTCCTCGTCCCAGTTTTAAATGGACTCCCTTTAAGGTCATACTGTGTGCTTGAGAGAGATATGGGCTAACAATACCCTATGAATGAAGGGGGAGGGTAGGATAAGGGGGCTACCATGTCTTGCCTGTGGGCATCTTCTCCCCAATCCCCAAGGACCCTCCACCCAGGTGATCCTCCCTCGCATGTCCACCCCCAGGTTCAGGATCCAAAAGTGATGGCCTTTCCAATACCACCTGAGCAGCGGATCCAAGGGAAGTAGGTGTGAGGATACCCTCAGGTTTCTCACAATGTCTAGTGGGCAAGGGTCTGCTGGTGAGCCTGCTCTGTTGCTTTTGTTCACTAGGCCGGTGAATGTGTGTCCAAATTGCTGAGAAGTGGTTAATATTTGTGGTTGGTTCCAGAGTTGGCTGCTTACGTGTGTTATTGGTATTCCTGGTATACTCTTGATGACTTGCGGGATGCTTGTGATTTTGTTTTTTAATTGGTTTGCAAGGTCATCACATAGTTTTTGTGAGCGTGTGGGTGTGTTGTTGCAGGCTTTTGGGTTTCTTAGCTCATTGATGATGCTGAACATCTCTTTCTATATGTTGCTTGAATGTTTGATAGTATAATTTGTTTGCTTTGTTGGTCTTGGCTTTGTATAGTCATATCTGTCTCTGGTATGTAATTATTTTCTGCTGATTATATTTTTTTTCTCCATTCTTGTTCCAGTTTCCTGCTAGTTTTCTTCAGTGCTCTGAGTTGAGGCATGAACCATCTTGACATTGTTTTCTTCAGTGTGAGGGTGAACAGTTTTTCTGGTGCAATATCATCGAGTGTTTTTGTAAATCACTTTAAAATTGTCTCAGTTCTTTCTTCAACATTGGATGAATCCAAATGGTGGTTGATGGTTTTGTGGATTCTACTCTGGTGTTTAAGTCCATGGTATTTATGGATTTCCAGTTTATTTCCTGAATTGGAGGAGTTTTTGGGTTGTGAGCTTGTATTCGCTTTGGCAGATGTATCCCTGAGGGTATTATGAGGTGGTTGCTCCAGAGAATCTGCATTGGTTGTGCAGTTGTAACCAGGTTTCTTTTGCAAAAGATTTCATATAGGGTGTGCCCTGCTGAGTGGGACGCTCCCTTCCCCAATTGCTTTAGATGCACCGTTGATAGTTGATTTATCAGTGTTTTAGGTGAATTGGTGTTTTTCAAACCAGATATTGAAGTC
This sequence comes from Ambystoma mexicanum, assembly GCF_040938575.1. Taxonomy (NCBI): domain Eukaryota; kingdom Metazoa; phylum Chordata; class Amphibia; order Caudata; family Ambystomatidae; genus Ambystoma; species Ambystoma mexicanum. Next base: position 504,122,070 of record NC_090929.1, on the reverse strand, counting down.
TCCCAGTATGATCAAGTGGTCATATTGTATGGCGATGTTCATAATGGCGTCCACAAATGTGTCTGCGAAATGGGGGTTGTGTCGGTGGTCTGTAGCTAGTAGGAACAAAAGGTTGGTTTGTTGGTCGAAGGCTAATTGAAAGAGTAGTGATTCACAGTTTGGGGTGTTTAATGGTGGTGCTGTTGTCATCTTTAGGTGGCCTTTGTGTACAATGAGAGGCCTCCTCGACTTGTTCCTTCTCTGTTGGCTAGTTTTATTTTGTAGTTGTTGGGTAGGGATTTCTGTGTGACTACCTTGAAATTTTGTGTCAGCCAGGTTTTGGTGAGGAAGAGGAGTTGGTATATCTTTGTGGTGTGTTTCGACATTCATCTGGCGTTGAATAGGTTGCAATGAATCCTTTTGTCTCTGGGTTTCGTTTGTCCTTTGAAGCTGGCTTTGGTCATTTGATGTGGCATTGGTTTGTCTTTTTTTTATTCTGCCTTGGGTTTTGTTGCTTCCGTTTCATTGTTGAGTAGATCTAGAAGGTTGCGTTTTGGGTTCATATGTTCTTCAGAGTTGTCTGTCTGATCATGTTGATGATTTGTTGTCTCGCCATTTTTTGTGATGAACGGTGTGTTGAATTCACTTGGTTCAAATGTGCTTCTTCTGTGCATTTCAGGTCTGTCTGTTGTGTTTTCTGCCGTATATGTTTGGGATGTTTCTGGGTGGTTGGTTGTGTGAGCGGGTGGTAGGTTGATAAGTAGCGCAACAAATTATGTGATTTTGGTCTTGTTCTGACAAAAGGGCAGTTAGGTTTATTGTTTCTTAGTGTTAGTTGGCTCTTTGGTGTGGTGAGTTGAGATGGTTGGTCTTCTGTTTGTTTTTTATTTTTCCTTCTCGTGCATCAGTCTTTCCTGGTACGAAATATTTTTTTTGATTTTTGTTTGGTTGCTGGCTTGTTGGTTGGGTGTAGGTTTCTTGTTGCCTTTGTATTTGTTTTTTCCAATTGAGCTAGTGGTTCGGTCTTTCCTGGAGGGATGTCTGGTTCACAGCAGGTTTTTTATTGCGCAATGTCCGGTCGCACTGATTTATGGGTGATAGGTTAATTTTCTCAGGTGATATTCCTTGTTTGTTGGCATCTCATTAGGTGACACTTGTTTGAGCTGTGTTTGTTTGGCCAGTTCCAACAAAGGATGAGAGGGCGTAGTGTAGATGGCGGTATTATAGGTTGCAATATCGCAGCGGCACAATATCCTGGGGGAAAGTATAAGAGGGGACTGTGAGAAACCTGAAGCTGTCTCACCCGCTAGTCCCTGGGGATCTGTCATCCAGGTGACCAGGACACTGCCATCACTTTTGGATCCAGTTACTGGGGGTGGAACAGTGAGGGAAGATCACCTGGATGGGGGTTTTCAGGGAGTGAAAGTGGGACACTAGACGGTGAGATGCAGTATCCCCTTCCCTATAACACCCTTACCCCATCCTACCAGGTAGGATACTTAGGGATTCAACTCCCTACCCCTTTTCTGACACACTTTCTCACGGTGAGGGAAAAGACTAACAACCAAGCCGGATACCTGATATGTCCCAACACGATGGTCAGGCAATTACTGATCATTACACACACACTGACTTCCATCACACTTCCCCACATGGATAAAAGGCGGAGCACGAGAGCACACTCTGAAGGAGGCAAAGCACATGAGGAAGCAGCAGTTCCAAGGTGGGAGTTTAATACAAGGCAAAAGACGACGAGAATGAAAAGGAACACAAAGGTGGGGCCCTTGCCCTTTTCAAAAAAAGACCGTAGGTTTTATGAGCCTTCGAGAATAGAAAGCTGAAGACTCCTGCATTGTGTGTCGGAGGGACCCGGGGCTCTCCTACGTCAATAGTCAAGCGGGGAGAAGCAGTTGCCGCCGTAGTACTGTCTTTGGCTCGTACAAAGAAGAAAAGCCAGTGAAGGCAGCACACCCGGTGAGTTGGGGAGACTGATACCAACCGTGCTGTCTGGAACCCCATCTTGCAAGTGGCAGCATTGTATGTAGGAATCTGAAGAGGACAATGCATGAAGCGTATGTGGCAAGTGATGCGAACATAATGAATTCACTAAATGAGTGACTGAACTTTGAGGCGAAGATAGATACTGTTAACAGAGTGGTCCGGCACCACGTGCATGCTCATTCGAAAGTCTCTGTTAGGTATCTAAACCCGAAGTGGACAAATGTAAAGAGAAGGAATTGTAAAATCGAATTGGTCCTGCAACAGGTCAAGCTAAACCCTGTGCACATTCGAAAGTCTTCGATACTTGATTGAAATTAGTACGATCCCGGCTGAGGGAGACTAATTACGTTTAAAAGTAAAAGGGGATCTTCGCCGGCTGATCGGGATCCAAGGTGAACGGTGAGTCACCCGACAGAATACCCTGCAAACATTGTGCTAAAGAGATCTGAGCCCGACTGAGGGGGATCAAAAGGGAACGAACATTGTACTAAAGAGATCTGAGCCCGACTAGGGGGATCCGGGTGATTAGTGAATCATCTAAAGTGAATACTTGTAAAAATTCAAAGATGAAAAGAACGTATCATTTTGTTTGGTTGCATTAGGCCCTCTGAATGAAGAGACTTTGAGGAGTAAAGAGACTTGCAGACGGAAGGTCCTGATTTTTTGATTGAACTGTATTCTTGTGCTAAAGAAGTCAAAGACTGTCATGGGTACCAGTCATGTAGTCGGGGCAAGCTGGGTGGGGGCTTGGCAGGCCTGGCATAGGCACCCAAAAAATCCCATAGCAGATACCTTCTTTTAATTCCTTCCTGGTGTTTGTAGTAACTTCCTGTTTACCACTTCCTGGTGCCAAACAGGAAGTGCATGAAAGTCCATGAGCTCTCTAGTGTTTGGGTGTGACTGGATATATAATCCACACCCAAGATTCTTCCAGTGCTTTGTGTTGCTTTCTGTAAGCTGCATCAGCAACACACTCACCATGCTCCTGCTTACCTGCTCTGGATCATCCCGCTTCTGCTTACCTGCTCCGGATCATCCTGCTTCTGCTTACCTGCTCCGGATCAACCTGCTTCTGCTTACCTGCTCCGGATCATCCTGCTTCTGCTTACCTGCTCTGGATCAACCTCTGTGCTTTCTCCACGCCGCAGCTTTCCCCAGACACGAGGTGAAACCTACACCGGCACCTGTAAGCACAAAGAAGAACTTTCATTAGTGCGCTTGCTCCAGTAATGCTGCGCATACTCACGGAATCTTCCCGCTACGCTGGAATCCAGGTTCGTAGTCCGAGCATCCAAATTCCTCCAAAAGAAAGGAGAGACATTACTTAATGCGCTCTCTCCAGTAACGCTGTGCATACTTACCAAAATTCCTGCAAAAGAAAGGAGAGACATTACTTACTGCGCTCGCTCCAGTAACGCTGTGCATACTTACCGAAGCCTCTGTGCATACTTACCGGACCTCCGAGGCTCTCCAGTAGCGCTGAACCCAGACTTGTGGCGCAAGCTCTCCATAATCCACTCCTGCAAGGGAAAGGAGAGACATTACTAGGTGCGCTCGAACCTATAACGCTGCACATACCTACCTGCGGTTCTGAGTTCTACACACAGCGCTACTCACCCAATACCTTTGGCAAAATAAAGACAATTCGGACAATACCGGACTCACAAATTCACCGCACAACATTCGCCTTGTGGAAAGGACTTTCTTGCTAGTGAAGAAACTAGCGCATTGAACACTGTGCCTCGCTGTGAAGGCATATTACAGCTTGTGGCATCAGAACTCGGCAAACAGACATTGGCATCATCCCTACGTGTGTAGGGCTGTGAATCTCCCATAAAATCGCGCCCGTGCGAATGCAGGATGGAGTGCACACCCCACTAAAAACCAAGGTAACCCCCTATGGGACATCACAGCACATAGTAGAGAGAAGGGAAGGGGCGCAGGGGAATCAGGTGAACCCAGGTCTGAGTGTGCATCTTATATTTGACAGGTGTTCCTCCGGGTGAAACAGGGGAAGTGAGAACTCGGGGTCAAAGGAGGCTCATTTATCGCTCCTGCAGAGACACAGGTGAGTGCGACAAAGACCGTGCTATGCTCGAGTGAACCGCCTTGTCCAGTGCTAAAAATGTGGGGAAGGGAGGCCAATGGCCTGAACATCCTGACATCATTTTGAACACTTGTTTCTTTTTGTAACACCCCCAACGCTGTTTGTATTTAGAGGTAAGGATTGGCAATAGGATTTTTAGTATAGGCCCTTTTATTTTGACAAGACACCACTAGGACTGTGTTATTATTTGATGGTTGTAGCTTGTTCCCATCTGTAGATTTAGGATTAGATAGGCGTTTATCATACCCTTGTTGAAGTTCAATAAACACCCTTGAACTGTGGTCACCTGTGTCTGTCTTACTGTTGATATCATGCCTTCTTTATAGGGCACAAGAGTATTGCCGGGGGGGGCATAGTACCGAAGGGGGGGGAGAGTATTGCAGGGGGTCAGAGTATCGCAGGCGCTGAGTTTTTCTGTAGCGGAGTCCTCATAGTAGGAAAGCATGTAGTGGCAAGGTCTCACAATGGCACATTCTCAAAGTGTCAAGTCCTCACAGTGGTAGGGCCTCTTAGACAAGAAACCCTATGATGGTGTAACATCACAGTGGCGAATGCCTCACTGTGGCGGTAGGTTCAAGGTGAGTGAGATCCACATTGTCAAGGCCTTATGATGGCAATTGGTTCACAGTGGCAAAAGCCTCTTTTTGGTGGTTGTCTTGCAGTCGCAAATGCCTCATGGTGGGGGAACCTCATATACTAAAAATATCAACTAAGCCAATCACACACTACAATTGAGCACCCCCCCCCCCACACACACTAAAACCATAAGAACACTACAACTCTCCCATTAGCTGGTATGTCTTCAGACTAAGGGCACACAACGCTTCCTTCTGTCTATAGATGCCACAAGTGACCTTAAATCACCAAAAAACGTACTTCCAAATAGTAATCTGTGGTTTCGTCAAACAGAGTTACTTTGACTCCCTTTTATTTGACTCTTGCTGGTCATACGACCAACATAAATATTTATGTATGCGTATGTTAATTGGGGTGGTATTGGTTTGAGATGGTGGGAATGAGAGAGTAATGAGGGACTGACATTAAAAGAATAAAAATGTCTGACCAACAGGAGGCTAACACAATAAACCACTGATAAAAAAGGAATAGGAAAGCGCAGAAGACCCAAGCAACTACAGACCGATATCCAACCTGGCCTAGCCATGAAAGATCCTGGAGAACCACATGTACAAAATCCTTCTTAAATCTGTCAAAAAAAACAGAATACTCCAGTGGTCACAAGTTGGCTTCAGGCCAATGAAAGGAACAGAATCAGCACTCCTGTCGATATGGGACGACCTGAAAATGAACTCAGACAATGATGTCCAATCGACCCTCATACTATTGGACATATCAGCGGCATTTGGCACAATCTGCCATGCAATGCTAATAAAAAGACTGATGAAATGTGGCATACTAAAGTGGCTTACCTCATTCCTACCCAACCAAACCAAAGGAACACACCTACCATCCTTCATCTCAAGCACCAAAAATATATCATGCGGGGGGGTGCTGTTGCGTAGCAGACCAAGATGGGCGATGCCTGAAAAAGCTCTGACAACGACAGGAATAAATCCTTGTCAAATATCCTGTTCCTCCTGTCCCCGTTCTCAAGTAATAGCAGTGGTGTGACAACTAAGCTTCTGGGCACCAGCAGACGGATTGCCACCGCGAGCCGCCATTGCGGGAGACCGTGGCAGAGAAGAGAGGAGCTGCGGCGCCGGAGTAAAGTGTGTGGGGGAGGAGCTGCCTTCCTGGCTGTGGAGTGCTGCGGAGAACGCGGTGGCTGGTGTGTACTGGTGGACGGGGGAAGCTGCCTGGCTGAGCCTCGGGGTGGTGGAGCGGTGCCCAGCTGCATGAAGGATGGTGTTTCGTGATTGCGGGGCTGGCGTGGACCGCGAGGCAGTTGCTGTGAACAGACGGCCTGGAGAGGGCTCTTCCTGCCTGGGCCGCCCCCTCTGGTGAGTCCAGGTTGCTGGGGGCGCAGAGGGGCAACCGTGAAGCCTGGCTCCGGACCGCCGGGGCTGCGGCGGGTGGCTTTGTGTCCCTGCGTGTGGTGCGCAACCTGGAGCGAGACTGGCCTTCCTCTCCTTGTGCTACCCCGCCCCTCGGAGGTGGAGGACAGCACTCCGGTACTTGAGGTGCTGCATGTACAGTTAACTGTTGGCTCCTGGGAACCGTCAGACACTACGGATAGCGTTCCTCGGCGGCCAAGGGGTGCATTCCTGCCTGCGGACGAGGTGGGGGTCAGATCAGCTCTGGCCATGGAGCAGCAGTAGGAGGCTGCAGGGGGGCGGCTGTGTGGGAGGACAGCACGCAATATGGGCAGATAATTTGCAGTTGGACATTTGGTTGGTCACTCGGGGAGTGGCCTGTGCCTGCCTGAACAGTGGACTCCCGCTGGAGCAGGATAATCTGACCTGTGGGCTGGTGCCTGTGCCCCGTGGATGCATTGATCCATGCTTGGAGCACCCTCTAATCAACAGGTGGAGTGGAGCAAGACAGCTTGATGATCTTGTGTAGGAGGAGCTGGACAGTGCTGGGACTCCTCGGTCGGGTCTGGGAGTGCGGGTGGGGCGAACTGCCCTCTTGTGGAACAGTAGACACTTAGTGATAATAATTTCCCTGCATAAACTGGACTAAGTAGAGGAGAGCAGACTAAAGCACTGATCCAGCAAGGTGACTGCCCAGATACTGGTGTTTACACTGCAAGATTTGGTATTTCAGGGGCGGCCTGATTAATCCTTGTGCCGGTAGCATGGGCAACCAGAAGAAGCAGGCGAGGATGGACCAATTTGCCCGCAAAGATCTGGCCCAGGCACCAGCCGCCATTTTACAAATGCCAGTGCCTGAACAAGTAGATATAGCTGCCCTGAATCAAACTCTGCTAGCACTAAAGGGGAGCACTGACACACTTGGGGTTAAAATTGACACCCTTACATGCAAAGTGGACATTTCAGCTATACAGATAAAGAAACTTTGCGGGCGTACGGAGGAAGCGGAGCAGAGGATCGGGACTATGCGTTGCAAGGGATAGCGTTGCAACCCTCCAGCGCGAGGTCTCCAGTCTGCAACAAGCGGTGAAAAAGATTGCAGCCAAGAATGAGGATTTGGAAGGGCGCTCGGAAAGGAATAATATTAGAATTATCGGTGTCCCGGAATCCACAAATATAGGCAACATGAAAAAATGTGTGGAGCAGCTGTTGCTGGAGATACTTGATAACCCCTCGCTGTCCAGTATGTATATGGTGGAGCACGCTCACCGCTCATTGGCGGCTAGACCGCCGCCGGGTTCCCCAGAGCGCCCCATCATAGTGAGAATTTTTTGCTACTGCGACAGAGATACCATATTGCGAACGGCTTAAGAGAAGGGGGAGCTGAGATGGGAAGGCTCTACCATACTACTGTTCCCGGACTTTAGTCCAGTAGTCCAGGGTCAAAGGAAGACTTTCCAGATGGCTAAAAATATCCTGAGGCGTAAGTGAATAAAGTACTCCATGATGTACCCGGCCAAGCTGCGCATGCAGCACAATGGGTTAGCAGCATTCTTTACTGCACCGGATGCAGCGGAACAATATGCTAGAAATTTACCAGAGCTGGGGGGGATCGCCACAGCACCCACCTTGATTTGGAACCGATATCCTGCGACATGGGAAATGCAAATGCGTTGGAAGAGCATTGGCCTACCTAAGTTTTGGGGGAGCGGTGGGTGGGAGAGAGGTATGTTATATATGTGTCGTTGCCACAAGGAGCACTTGGGTTGCCCTCAGAGCCCCAGTTGCCATAGACACTGCGGTGTAATTTAGGTGTGATTAGGGAAGGGGGGGAGGGTAGGGGGTGCTGGTTTGTTCTTGTTTCTGGTGTAGGTGGGATGGGGAGGGAGGGGTTTAATGTTTTGGTTTAACTGTTACGTTGGTTTGGGTGGGACGACTCCAACTTTATTTCAGAAGTGTGCTGAGAACTCTAGGAACGTGCTACTTGAAGGGAGCAAAGAGTCTGTAATGTTCACCCATTCCGGGTGGGGTCATTGCGTGGTTAATTATGCGCTGGTGGGATGACCCAGACTTTTGTGAGGGATGATCGCAGAATGATCATATCTTTGATGTCCTGGAACATCTGGGGGTTTACCAACCACAAGAAGACGCGGCTGATAGGCAACTATGGTAGAAATCATGCAGTGAATATATTATGCTTACAAGATACTCACCTCGCCAGGGGTGAACCCCCCTAGCCTTGCCGGGTGGGGCTCCCACCGATATGGCTCCTGCATTTCCTCCAATTCCAGAGGGGTTGCTACTTACATACATAGGTTGCTGCAATTTAAGCTGCATGAGCAGGTGCGGGATGAGAGTGGGAGGTTTTTGCTATTAGCAGGTGAGGTATTGGGAATTAGGCTTTTGATTATAAATGTATATGCACCGAATACGGATTCACCAGAAATCTTCCATGTGTGTGCCAGTCATCTTCATAAATATACTGAGTACGAAATAATCTAGGCTGGTGATATTAATCTGGCCCTCACACTAGCAATGGACAGAACTACGACAGCTCAATTCTCCATCTTTCACAGCATGGGGCAATATCTCACAGACGGATGACCTACATGATGTGTGGCTTACTTTGCATCCCAGTGTCAGGGAATACACATTTTACTCTGGGGTACATGGGAGTTTGTCTAGAATAGATTACGTGATGTCCACTACTTCTATTCTAAGGGCGGAAATGGAAGCTACTATTCTGTCCCAGACTCTGTCCGACCACTCACAAGTGCAGGTCAGATTTGAGCCTACAACTCAATTGCTTTCATGGCCACTGGTCAAAGGCCAAGTACTTCACCACCTGCAGGGTCCCAATGGACCCAGTCTTGGCGCCTTTGGCACCAAGCTCATTACAAATTGTGCTCTGCACACAGAATGCAGAAGACAGGAGGAGTGGCAAGGTGGGGCCACAAGGCGGGGCCTAAGGGGAGTGGCTGGGGCCAGGCTATATTATATCGGCCCCACCCACATGCTGGCTCTTTGCGTTAGTCTGCTAGAGCAGCGTAACGCTTACCGCTGTTCAGAAGACTCTTACCTGGTTCAGCACGTGCATCTTCAGTCTCCGGAACCCTCCAGCATCGTACCTGGAATCAGCCATACCATCGCTAGAAGCACTGGCATCTGCTTCCCATCTGCAGCCACCGCGCGGATCTTACCTGAGTCAGCCTCGCCATTGCTTGCAGAAGCACTTCTGCCGCTACCGACTCTGCAGCAGCCGCGCTCATTTTACCAGTCTTCTTGAGTCCTCCGCGGGTGCCGGCTAGCATCCTTACCTGTCCCGAACTTCAATCATCACAGGGCCATCTTCCGGTGCAGCATCCACGTGGATCTTCATCTCCGACAGCCAGCAGGAGTTCGGAAACGCTCACCAGCTAACACCGACCAGCTGCATCTGCAAAGGGAATAGAAAACACAAGGTGAGCAAGTTGCATAGACTATAACACATTAAACAGCGCAACTCATGAACTTGGTGCAGTTTCTGGAACAGTCTACTACCACCAGTAGGTCCTCCGGGTTAGACTTTTTTCATCAACACGCGCTCGTGGGCCATCTTCATACCTAGGGAGACAAAGGACAATTTATGGTTACGGACAATAATCATTGGGGAGAAATTACCACAAAGGATACAGACAATAATCATAGTAATAAACCTACCTTCAAGATGAAATGGTCGCAGCCGGTCTGGACCTCCACACCCAGGACCAGTGACGCAACTAGGTCCATCCACAGCGCCCCTGCTGAAGGAAAGCAGGACGGAGAGCCCATCATTACATCAAAACAGGTGAGCTTGCATGGGCAAACTCTTGCGCACTACATTCTGGCACGAAAAGGGTTGAGGGAATCACAGCACCACCACGCTATTCTCACTGCCTCTCATCTTCTCTCAGGACCAGTACCAGCACCCCGGGTCCTCGATACCACTGCAGTTGGGGGAGAGAAGCGATCCAAGGGAGTCAACTCCTGGGAGGGCTCCAACCGTGCCCCAACATCCCTGCAGAGACCAGGTGAACGTAACAATTGCCCAATTTGTTGCGCTGGCACTTTCGGGCTGCTGCCCTTGGTGACGGAGCGTTTAGGACCGAAATAGGGCAGGATATAGATACGTACTTTCAGGCTAATGTAGGCTCGGTCTCGGACCCGGGCATAATTTGGGAAGCCTTTAAGGCTTATATACGTGGGTGCTGTATCTCCAGAGAGGGGGTGGGTTTAAGAGCCATTAGAAGGTCCATGAGGAAACTGGAAGACATTATCAGAAAGGGTGAAAAACAGCAGAGTATTCAAGATACACCTGAACTGCGTAAAGAATTCAGGGCAAACAGGGAGAGATTACGGGAGCTGGTATGTGATGAAGATAGATATTTGGGAGACCCAATACAGGCGACAAAATATGGGGAGGGGGATAGGCCTAGTAAGACATTGGCCTGGGCCATTCGCAGAGAACGCCGTCTGTCAGTATTGTCGAAATCATAGATCGGAATGGGAACCGGGTACAGGATCTCAAGGGGATCAATGATGAATTCCGTCTCTTCTATGAGCAGTTATATACGTCCAAGCCCACGCCAGGGCATGATGCTCTGCTGCAGTATCTGGAGGAGGTGGCATTGGGTTGGTTGGACCCTGAGCAGGGTGCCGCCCTTAATGACCCAATTACAGAAGAGGAGGTGTGTATGGCTATAGAATCGCTCCCTAATAGGAAGGCACCTGGCCTTGATGGAATCACTGCTGAATTCTACAAGGCTTACGTAGACTGTGTCATTCCCCATCTCCTTGCAATGTTTGAAGGCGCCATGGCCAGCTGCACCCTCCCGGAATCCACAAGATCTGCCTTAATCACGGTGCTGCTGAAACCGGGCATGGATCTTCTATGTCTCTCATTTTACCGGCCCCTTTCGCTTATTAACACAGATAATAAGATATTTTCTAAGATCCTTGTGAGCCGTGTACTCCCTCACATTTCGGCCCTGGTGCTTCCAGATCAGGCTGGGTTTATCCCTGGGTGCTCCCCTCAAAACAATTTAAGGCATCTTTTTACCCTTATGCATAATGTTAACCCTGGAATACCAATGGTAGTGGTGGCCTTGGACGCTGAAAAGGCGTTTGATTCAGTTGAGTGGCCTTTCCTTTTCGAGGTACTCAGCCGGTCTGGCCCGGGCCTGACGTACATCAAATGGATCAAGCTGCTATGTTCGGCCCTGAGAGCTGCGGTATACACAAACAGGCTTATCTCAGCACAGATATATCCCGCGCGCGGCTCAAGACAGGGATGCCCCTTTTCCCCAGCTTTATTCGCTTTAGCGATGGAACCCCTGGCGTGTCATATACGAGAGCTGCATGCACACTTTGGGATTTATGCGTGTACACATCTTTCCATCATATCATTATGTGCTGATGATGTTCTTCTTTACGTTAAACACCCGCACCAGAACCTTCCCCCGTTGATGCAGGTGGTTCCCAGGTTTGGGGAACTATCGGGGCTTACGATCAAGTAGGAAATATCTGAGGAGCTCCCCCTAACTCCAGAGGTCCAAAGAGCTGATGTGGTCGATGATTTTCAATGGCGACCGGAGGGCATACGATACTTGGGGATCATGGTGTCCACTGTAAGGGATAAGCTGTATAACGATAACTATGTTATGCCGTTGGAGAACCTGGAGCTGAAGGTAGAGGCGTGGATGCGGCTGCCAATTTCTCAAGCTGCCCGTATGGCATTGGCGAAAATGGTGATACTTCCTAAACTTCTGTATATATATCATAATGTACTGGTGTGGCCCCCTGCTGGTTATTGGACTTGCGTTAGGAGGATGCTTACGAGACTGGTGTGGGCAGATAAGCAACCTAGGATAGCCTACGATACTCTCACCCGGCTGTATGATATGGGTGGCATGGAATATCCAGACGTATATTTAAACTATCTTGCTGCACAATTGCAGTACATATCTGGGTGGAACCCATCTAGCGCAGAATCCCTGCATACCTTATTAGCTAAGGCTCTTGCCTACCCGGATGCTCTAGTTGGTCTGCAGTGGGGCGAGAGAGACCCTGTCCCGAGGGGTGAAATTCAGCCTGTGGAGATAACATGCATGGCTTGGGGAAGACTGAAGCAATTATTGCAATCCACGCCTCACTTCCTCCCAGAGTTACCAGTGTATAATGTAGTTGGGATCCCGCTTACGCATGAGTGGTCCTCTAGGGACTGGTTCCAAGCACCAGGGATACAAACCCTGGGGGACCTGATACAGGACAGGCACTTTGTACAGTGGGGCAAGCTGAACGCTAAGGGTGATACAGATGCAGTGACGCTACTACACTACTACAGGTTGAGGGGCACTATTAGGGCTAAATGGCCAGAATTTCCACGACCCCCATCTGCTCCGCAGGCCCTACGCTATATAGCTCATCTCGTGTCTGGGGGGGAAATTGTTGTCTACCATCTATAAGCTTGTGAGGAAGGGGAAGGCTGTGCAGGAATTGGCATGTAAGAATGCATGGGAGGCTGTATTGGGGAAAACACTAAGCGGGCAGCAGTGGAAGCCGTCTGCTTGAAGACACAATATATTTCTTTAAATTCTCGATATAGACTGATTCATTATAAATACATTCATCAGGCATACTATTCCCCGCTTGCACTCTGCAAATTCTTTTCGGACCGGTCATCTGCATGTAAAAGGTGTGGTGCAGACCAAGCAGATTTCTTTCATGTCTGCTGGAGTTGTCCCAATATCAGATCCTTCTGGGGAAGGATTGAAGAGGTCATGTCGGAAATATTGCCATCACTGCGAACATACTCACCTGAACTTTGGCTCCTGGCGCTGATTGAGGGGGGTACATGCACTGAAAAAAATTGTTGGGCATGGCCTCTGTGGTGGCCAGATATCAGGTGGCTAGAACATGGGGGAAGGCGACCCCCACTACCTTTTCTAGATGGTCAGAATGCATGGACCTTTGTGAACTACGGGAATCTATGTTTGCTTCAACACTTCTGAGCACCAGTCGTCCGTTCGATTATTGGCCCCCGTACAGACAATATCAAATGGACAGGATGCAGGCTACGCAATCCCCTGGATCGTCCTCTGATTGATACGGGGAAGAGGAACATGTACTCTATTGTCCTGAGAGTATGGCTTGAGCAATAGTTTTCTTTTGTTCGACATGGCCTTGGTTTATGGTCGACAAATGCGTGCAAACTTAATGGTGGGAGTGGACCGTGATGGTAAAGTTGTGAGTCTAATGTTGTGGGGTGGAGGGGTGGGGGAGTACAGGGTTATTTTATTGTTTGAGTGTTGGTTTCTGTTTTAAAATAATAAAGAAAGTTAAAATATATATATATATATATATATATATATATATATATATATAGATATATATATATATATATATATATACTGCAGAGTCCCACAGGGATCCAGCATCTCTCCTCTGCTCCTCAACATCTACATGTACCCACTGATGAAAATCATTTGAACTTGCGTACTAACCGCCTACAATTATGCAGATGACTCAAAGCTGATTGTGAAAACAAACAGAACCCAGGAACAAAATAACAGCCTCAACAACTGCCTCACAGACATCTACAGCTGGATGACAACAAACAACCTTAAACTGAACCTGGCAAAAACAGAAATAATGCTCTCACCCGCAGGATTTGACAGAGGGAACCCACAACTGAACTGGCCGACCGGCATGGGAACACAATCAGAGACTACCAACATAGTAAATAACCTAGGAATACTCAAGGACAATGCACTATCCCTGGAACCGCAAGTCAATGCAATTGCCAAAAAATTCTTCTTCCTCCTACGACTGCTTAGACGATTACTCCCATACCCCTCCTTCCCTCGCAGAACCCTCACAATCATATCCCTGATTGATACTCACAAGAATTGACTACGCAAACAGCCTCTACCTAGGAATGCCGGAACAACTCACCAAGAAACTCCAAAGGGTGCAAAATACTACAGCCATGATCCTATTAAGACTAAAAAGAAGAGACCACATCACTCCAGCACTGAAATGCCTACACTGGTTGCCATGCAAATGGAAGCTGTACATTGTTTAAAACCCAATATAACATATAAATAATGGATTTATTCTCAGGAAAAGGAAAAGAGGCAGTGCTTGGGGTGATGGAGAATGGGAGTGCTGCAGTACATGGTAAAATATAGGTTCAAATGACTAATTAAGGACATAGAGAAAGTAATGAGACTAACCAGACCGGGTTGAACAAAGTCAGCACTTATTTATTTATTTATTCACATTTGTCGAGCGCACAGCAGACCGAAGACATTGTGGCGCTGGTTACAGTGTTGCTTATGCTTAGTTACATACAGTTCATGTCCGTTTAGTTACATTGGACGAAATATACTTTTTTTTTACAGATATGCAGGAGCACCTGACAACGGGGTTAGTTGAATAAGGCAGTTTTGAGTTTTTTTCGGAAGGAGAAGAGAGATGTATCAGCTCTGAGGTCAGTAGGTAGGGAGTTCCAGAGTTTAGGTGCGAGGAAAGGGAAGCCTATTCCTCCTGCTTTAGTTCTGTTGATGCGAGGTACTGCTAGTTGATTCGTGTATTGTGCTCTTCTTGGTCTCGTGGATTGATATCTACCTATCGTGTCAGATAAATAAGAGGGGGCTGTGAGGTTGATGCATTTATGGGTGGTTGTGAGGATTTTGAAGGAGATACGGTCTTTGACTGGGAGCCAGTGAGCTGCTTTTCTGGCTTGTGTGATGTGTTCTCTTTTTGGTATGCTGAGGGCTGCTCTGAGAGCGTTGTTTTGGGTAGTTTGGAGCCTAGATAAGTTTTTTTTGGAGGTGCTGGCTAGGAGCGCCTTACAATAGTCTAGTTTGGCTCCTATAGTTGCTCGGGCGATGGAGAGGCAGTTATCCTTGGTTAGGAATGGTTTTATTGCGTTAATGAGTTTAGTACTCAGTGCTGAGTACTAAACTGGTGAAGCACTGAGTACTAAACTGAGCACTGGGGAAGGTTAGTAAAAGGGAGCTAAGCAGGAAATAGCTTGAGTATGGGAAGAGTGGAGTTAGAATGGCTAAGCAGGTATGCAGCCAAAAGCTGCATTAGGACATGCAGTGGGGTTTGTTACAGAGGGAGTCATAGCAGTTAATGCATTGCTGTGTGGAGTGGGTCATTTTGACAGTGGCCTTTGGAAGAGGTAATATCTGAAGTATGGTGGTGGCTTGGTGCAACATTGAAAAGTCTGAGTTGACAATTGCTACGCTATTTTTATCTGATCATTTGCCATGATATTATTTATTTATTTGGTGTTTTGTATCTTGGCACATGCAAACAAAATGCCTCAGAGCATGAGGGGAGAGAGAATGGAGAATGGGAGGGTAAAAGGGATGGGGAATCTGCAGTGGCTGCTTTGTAAAGATCAGTTGTGTTAAAAACACTGTCATGGACAGTGTATTCTATACGCTGGAGGCATACGTTATTCATTTTGATTATCATATTTTAAAGCAGGCGTTTGCACGAACAGAGACTCTGTGGCTAGCGGGTCCAATCGTTGTAGCTTTGGAGAACTGTGTTGGGCCTGTGAGAAAGCTTTAGAAGAAAATGTAGCATAAAAGAAGTAAAAGAAATCTGTAGTAATGTAATGCTTTTCCGTGTTCTCTTTTGCATAGTGTGCAGAGATTCAGCCGAATGATGGATTTGGGACCCTATTGCCCATGGAAACTATGGACATCGACATTATTTTCAAAGCCCTCAAAGCGAAGGACTACAGCTTTGATCTCATCTGCAAGTCGGCCATCAACAGGTGAGGCTCTCATAATACCAAAGATGCTATTCGGAGTACTTCTTCACTTGCCTGTATACGACTTAAGATGGCTATTAGGGTAAATGTGTGTACTGTGAGTTGTGGGTTTTGTGTTTCTGATAAATATTTTAAATGAAAACAGGGTTCTAAAAAAGATAAGGGATGAAGCTAAGATGGGAAAGGGCAGCCTAAGTGCTTTTCTATCAGCAAAAAACAGAATAATAATAATAATAATTTAGTATTTATATAGCGCTACGAACCCTCAGGTATCTGAGCGCTGCTTATTATTAACACCGGTGTGTGGTGCTCATTTATCGACCACGTAAGGATGAAAGGCTGAGTTTGGCCCTGCCAGGATTCGAACCTGCGTTAGCAGGCTCTGCACAGATGTCAAAGCGAGCGCTCTACTCGCTGTGCTATCAGACCGGCATGGCTCAAAGGTTTTCTATTCAAGGAAACAAGATAATATGATCAACACTTGACCTGTAAAGCAATATAGACTCTGTCATGATCATCCAAAACATACCTGTAGTCATTCCACTGAAAATAATATTTTACTTTATCTCCATGTAAAAACCATTTGTGTTGGCCTGCCTCTCCATCAAAGACAACTGTGGTGGCCTGCGAACGTCCCTCCTTATGTCAGTGCTGCCTGATCAGATCACGAGCTCCCCAGTCCTGCTTCAGTGCACATGCATGGATGTTCACCTGGTGTCATTGTATTCTCGGGGGCACACTTTTATAACACCCCCCAAAAAGCATTCATTCATTCCCCTCCAAACACGCCTATTAATGTAGTTCATCTCACATCGCGGACATCTCTAAAAAGTCCCACTACCTACTGCACCTTCTCAGAGGTGTTCTACATTTTCTTACTCCCCCCTCGCCCCCCGAGGTTCACTGTCTCCAGAGCCCTGGTCCTCTCTAGGCTGGACTACTGCAACAGCCTCTTTCTCAACTTTCCCTCTTCTACCCTCTGTCCTCTTCAACTCATCCAGAACAGAACCGCAAAACTTATCATTGGCCTTAAGCCCAGGGACCGCATCTCTCCGGCACTGAAATCCCTTCACTGGCTCCCTGTGGCTGCAAGGATTAAGTTCAAGACCCTTTGCATTATCAACAAGGCCGTCTGCAGACTGGGTCCACTCTATCTACAACCCTCTCTTCCTAAATACTCTCCTTCCCGAGCCCTCCACTCGTCTTCCTCCAAGTATCTGCGGGTGAGCCGCTCTCCAAGCAGAGACTTGGGGGGAGATCTTATCCATTCCAGGTGCCTCCCTCTGCAACAGCCTCTCTGCCTCTCTCTGTCTTGAGCTGGATCTGCTTAAGTTCCAGAAACTCCTCAAGACTTTCCTCTTCGCCTCCTCCTTCTCCCTCTCCCCTGCTAACCACCTTTTTCTGCTCTGTCGCTCTTTCTCCTCTACTTCTGCTCATTTTCATGTACTGGCTGCCTGGTGTACCTTCAGAGCCTCACAAGTCCCAAGCTTCCTCGCCAGACTCCTGCACTTGCTGCAGCACTACTGCACTTGGGCTACGACCCATGAGAGTGGTATCTCTCTGCACTTAACCCATGTTCTGACGGGACTGGGCGCACTTCGTTCCTATTGCCCCCCAACCCCCACGCACTTCCTGTTCTGTGATCTGAAAGTACCATGCCTAGTAAGATCGTTTGTCTTGTCTTCCTTATGTCTTCCCCTCCCATGCATGGTTGCGATTTGAAACACTTGTGTATAAGCGCATTATAAATGATCAATCACTCTTGTTATTTTGGTTGCCAAGGCTCCTGTGGTAGCTTAGTTATCCTGCAATAAAACTAAGAACAGAACGGTGCAATGATGTTGTCAGGTTCTGAGTTCCAAAGATGTTACTAAACATTGTAGGAAACACTTTAAAAAAAAGTTTTAACAATATATTTGTATTTGAATTGAAAATAACAAGGACAACGTCATATACATCTAGCACAAAAGTCGTTGTATAAGATAACAGTAGCCTCCACCAACCTCTCTTACCACTGTTTCTGGTCACGAGGAAAACCAAACAATTGAGTCTCCCTATCACATTCTCCTGTTGCTATTCTCCACTAATCTACCCTTCCCACACTATGCCCTCCCGCACCACTACACTACTCTCCGAAACAATTTCACATGGGAGGATAGCCTCAGGGGCAACATGCTCGCCTTGGAAGCAAGACGACCTGGAGCGAAACTGCTTCCATCCCCGGGCCCCGTTCACTTCTGCCCCAAACAGCACCTGAAAGGGCTGCAAATCCCTCTATATCTCGTCTACCCATTTAATCCAACCAAGGACCTCCTTGTAATAGGCTTGCACCTTGGGACAGCCCCACCACATGTGCCAGCATGTTCGTTTCCCTGCATCCCCTCCAGCAAGTCAGTGGGGTTAATTCTTATGTACATCTTGGCCAGCTTCTGGGGGATCATACTGCCATCTATTTAACAGACGATAGTTATGCATTTTGTATTGCATGGACAGCGACGTCCTCCAAGCACCTGTAAAGAACTGCTTCCATACATTATCGTATATGCCACCCTCCAAGTCTTTCTTCCACTGACTCATTATTTTTACTTGTACTTATTTGTATCTCTCAAGGTGTTGTATAAGTCAGACATCAGCCCTCTCATTGACACATATATGTCCAGCACGACTTCGAAGTAGTTCATTCCCATCTAGAATCTGACAGAACCCCCTTTAGTTGCAAGTATAGGATGAGTGAAAGGGTTGGGATTCCTAGCATTAGCTGTAACTGATCTAAGGCTATGAACGGTTTCCCTTTCCTTGTCGGCAATACTTTTGACACTTGCTGGAGAGGGATTTTTGTAGCTCCCTTGCCTAGTCCATTGCTGTCGTGAGATCTGCAATTTTGTGAACCGCTGCCTTAACAGGGTGAGATATTTCATCTATAGAAACCAATTTTTTTGTACAGTCTGTGCTGATCAGTTGAGTGGTTTTGGCTTGCATTTTTATCATTAGCAGTATTGTTCAAGAAGGGTACTACTTTTGGTGATGCTGTTAAGTAAAATTACTGCTGGCAATTTTTAGTATTCAGAGAGTCCACCAAGTGACCACCTGAGTGATCACACCGTTTTACCAGACAGAGAGGCTATCCTCCTTCCCAGTGACTGGATTGAATGACTGCATTGAATTTCAACCATTCAAGTAAGGAAATGCATTATTACTCTGGCAGGATGGTACCAGCCAATCGGGAACCTGTGAATGGGGCTGTATTCACGGGAAAAAGCAGTGTTGTGAGCAGTCTGAGTGCTGGTAGGCCAGTGGTCCTTTCACCTCCCTCCTGCTCCCTTGAACTTCTCAACAGGCCCTTGTGTAATTATAAAAAAAGAAATCACTACTTACCTGAGTTCCCAGGAAAGCTGCTTTAAGTCCCATTTCCTTGTTCGTGACATCATCATTAACACAATCAATGGACTTGAGCAGTCCGCACAGCTTCCTTCATTTCGCTCGTAAGTATGCTTTCATTTTTTGTTTACACATTTTTTGTTTACACATGTGCTTTTAGCACCTCTGTGTGTACATGTGGGGTGTTATAATGGCATTATAACCCCAGTGTTCAGCCCAACCTTGGTCGGTAAAACTACCACCACCCGTGTTAAGTACCTTCGCTTAACTCAGACAGCCAGCCATTAAACACCTTGAAACACTTGTGTATAGGCACGTTATAAATGCCGTATCATATCATATATCATTACCAACAGGGCTCAGCCTGCCCCTAGGTGTTATATCGCCTCACAAAATGTTTTTTTTCCTGTAATTAATAAGGGAATTCTCACATTATCTAAAATAGACAATATATCAGTACATTCAATTTTTCAATGAGAAAAGTAGGTAGGTAATTACAATAAAAACATTTGAAACAAGAAAGGCCTGAATTTCACAACTCATTTATGATGTGATGCATCATGATATATAGGAACTGATTCATGATTATTTAAACCACCTGTGTTACTAACATCACATATTTCTTAAATTGTTGGTGGACTGAGTGCATTGACTGTGGTCGATATGGTCATTTGTATGGGATTTCTCTACAGTCTTGGTTTAGTGTCTTCAAAGAAATGCTGATAAGCTTAAAGTTGCTGATAAAAGGCTTTTTTACTTGGTCATTTTTCATGATGTATATGTTTTTATACTGTGTATACTTATTAAAATATGCTTTTTGATACCTGAACTTATGTGGACATACATAAATTGAATGAAGGTTTTCTCATTCACTAAGTAGCTTCTTCACGGCTGTTTTGTTGGGAAGGTGGGTAGCTAGGGGTGAAAGTTCTTCAACTTACATAAATCAGATAGGCCTGACAAATAGGCAGCCTCTCTTGTGGATCCTTCCACCACACCTAATGCCATCTGACACTGCAACTAGCATCCATGTGATTCTTCTGATTCTCGGGTTGTAAAACCTGCCTTTAATGAAGATGCTGAGCTTGTAACTGGGTGTCCTCACGCCCTTGCTAGAGCCTGATGTGCCACACGTGATGCCTTATGGGCTTTTTGGCGCCAACCAATCGACTTTCTATCTGCGCCACTTCTCTTATCATGGATGCGGTTCACAGTGTCTAAATATGGCTGTCACTCAGCTCGGTCTATGGCTCATATATGCTGATGGCACCATGCAAAATAAAATACTGTTGGTTTAGACAGGTGTTGTAGACTCCCCCCATCCAACCCCTGGCCTATGAGTGCGGTAGCCCGGGACTCCCCACAGAGACACTGGCGTGTGGTCCAGGCTCCAGACGTGCACTGATGTGCGTACGTGTTGATGCCCCATTTATTGACGCAGTGGAGTTACGTCACTCCATTGCGTCGCTATTAAAGGGGTACCACCATACTCCTCCTTTTTCATAACAACAATTAACAGAACGGAGTACACCCACACAATTCGCACCCCTCCATTTAAATACATAAACACACATGGTATAACAAATGAACTGTTAGACACATCACCTTCTTTATTCGTCCAGCACATAGTCCTTCAAACGGAAGGGCATGCTTCTTAGCTCTCAGTGAGGGTATTTCCTGGTTCCCCCCAGCTTGACCTTCCATCCGCTGCCGCCCATAGATCGACAGGCGCTTGAGGGATCCATTCATCCTCGGCTCACCCGACCTCTTTTCCATTTCCAGTTATCAGGGTGGGGCCGGCCTGACTACTCCCTCGTACCTTTCTAAAGAAGCTTGAGTTCCTGGTTACTGTTACCTTCGATCGGGCGCAGTGACCATGGACCCCTTCACTCCCATCACGTCCATGGGCTGTGGCTCGGCTCATAGGTCAGCAAAAGTTTTCCTTCAGAGTATCGATTCCTCACCAACACCTCATCTCCAGGTGACAGATAATGAGGCTGCAAATCCCACTGGATGTTCTCATTTTCATTCCCGGATCTCCTCTCTTCCACCACTCCCTCAACAGCAATCTCAGCGGGCTGTCTCATCCCTAGGTCCGGCAACAACCCTGAGGGCTTCTCCTGAACAGTGCCTCTGCAGGGGCGACTCCAGTTGAGCAGTGGGAAGTCGCTCTGTATTCCCTCAAGAACTGGTATAGCGCCCTTTTCAGGCATTGGCCCTCAGCACCTGTCATCGCATTTTGCCTGACACACAGCCTTGAACAACTGCTGGTGGATCATTCTCTCTTCATTGCCCCACACACACGTGGATGCCAGCTGCTGCAGCCTGCCATGGAAAGTATCAAGAGCTTCATCTTCCTTTTGTTTAGCTGTGCACATCACAAACCTTTCATAGTCCAAATTGACCAACAGCATGAAATATTCTCTCAAAACGTTTTTTTCGCTGCCATATAAGAGTCACCAACTGGCCGTAATGTTTTACATATTTTGTGTACAGCAGGACCTGCAGCGTAGACCAAAGTCGACACCCTCACCTTATCATTCACCTCAACCATGGCTTTGAAGTACATCTCCAGGCACTATATCCATAGATTCCATCTTGGGCCTAGACTGGATGGTGCACCATTCACATCAAACTCCGGCATCAGAACCAAAGAACCATGCTGTCTGGGTCTCTGCACACCTGCCAGGGCTGCAGCCGCTGACACATTTCCCTGGCCTCCAGCCATATTTCCCTGGCCTCCAGCCCTAACTCTGCTGCCACTAGCAGACCATCTTCCTGTAGAGCGCACAAGTACACTCCAAACAATCGAGGGCCGCAACGCAACAGCACGTGCCCTTTCTAGTGCAGGCATACTGCTGTGGATCCACAGCCAGAACAGAAGAAAATAAATCACTACACCACTCTTCACAGACTTCACCAGGGTCAGATACATGTTCCCCGGACAATGGGCGACCAACGGAGGCCAACACACTGTCCTCTCCTCCCCTCAGATGTGAGAGAGAGTAAAGAAAGCAAAAAAGAAGAAGAAAAGAAAGAAAACAAAATCGTATTTTCTCTTTTTTTTAAATGTCAATTCGCGCCGCACATGCACTCCAAAGATTCACCATAGAGTCGTACGTGCACTCCCCAGGGGAGCCACAACCTCTAGATGGCGGGCAGTCCAGGGTATGCCTCGTGTCAGAATATGCAATGGCACTGCAGCCGATGCGTGTCTCCCGACGTCGCTATGGATGCCTGCAATCATCAGGTATCACTGCTGCCAGCCCAAACACATAGGTCCTTATCAGTGACCTCCTCACTGCCATTGTTCTAGGCCCCTGCCCTCAGCCTATGAGTGTGGTAGTCCTGGACCTCCCACTGAAGATACAGATACACTGGCGTCCAGTCCGCCGCGATATGCACATGCACTGATGTGTACATGCAGTGACCATCCATTTATTGATGTGGCAGAGATACGTCACTCTGTTGCGTCGCTTTTAAAGTGGCACCACCATAGGTGGCAGGCCTGGTTTGCACTTTTGAGGCAGTGATCTTCCATTCTATGGCTGATCAAAGCAGAGTTTTCGTGGCAGGATGCAGACCTTGTGAAAGGTCTTTGCTTCAGTGGTCGGGGAGTAGTAAAATACCCAGAAGGGTGATACGTTGGACAATTTGTCCGCAGCAGCTGCCGGGGAGAGTCAGGATTGCCATGGAAATGGAAGGTGGGTCTCCGCTCGGACCCTCTCTTCCAATTCCATGGCAATAACCTGGAAGTTAGGTGGATGGTGTGGCCCAGGCGGAGGTGCCCATTTTGGTTAAGAAGATGAGGGTGGGAGGTGGTTTGACTGGCTGCATTTGGGGGTGGGATGCAGGGGAATAGAGAAAACAGCAGCACTGGGTGCAGCGACCACTCAAACTGCCCCGAACCCGGTCTTGCATCAGTAGATTCAGGCTGGGTTTAGAGCAAGCTGTTTGATTAGCCCTCTTTGCAGGTGTGGCAATCAACGATGTAAAACTAAGAAATTAATTCAATTGGAGAAAGAAGCGATAGTCCAGTGGATTTCAGACATTTACAATTCCTTGAACTGGGACATTCACAATCTCCTTCACAGCCCCTCTTGTGCTGTTCAAATCATTTTAAATAAATCAAATCCCACATGTCATTCTACCAAGGTTTGCTGGATCGATTAATCAAAGGAACGTGAGGGCTGGGCCTCAAGTTAACATCTAGACTGTCTTCCATCTAATGCCGTGGATGGGAGACATTGCATTGTG
Source organism: Ambystoma mexicanum (assembly GCF_040938575.1). Taxonomy (NCBI): domain Eukaryota; kingdom Metazoa; phylum Chordata; class Amphibia; order Caudata; family Ambystomatidae; genus Ambystoma; species Ambystoma mexicanum. Next base: position 504,098,546 of record NC_090929.1, on the reverse strand, counting down.
GCTTTCCTGACAGATGGACAGGTGAGGCCCTGGTGTGAGCTTGCAGCTGGCAGGAACCCACAACCTGTATATATGAAATGTAAGGAACGCACACCTTTGTTTAAGAGTGGATAATTAAGGGTGGAATAGACTCTTAATGATGTTTCACAGGTGCAGAGGAGATAAATATGACTCTGGCACTAGAAGTCAACAATACAAAAACACTCCCGTCCACTGCACACTTCATACACTGACAACAAGGTCAGTCAACAGTTAATATGCTTATTTATTTATTTATTTATTGGACATTTGTATGGCGCCTATACACAAGTGTTTCTAGGCGCCACAAGATAAGTTAGGGGGCAAAATGGGAAAGAAGTAGAACAACAAAACGGTTATATTGGCCTTGTGATAATCCTACCGTGCAAATGCAAGACAGATTGGTAAGTGCAGGGGGGTAGAGGGAGAAGTACAGGAGTGTTGTGTCCAAAGGGAGGTTGAGTAGGCAAGTGCTGCGGGTGCCAAGGCGGCAAGTGCCAGGGCAAGGAGAGGGGGGAGGGAGGATGAGTGCAGTGGACAGGGCGGACCAGGTTAGGTCTAGTCTGGGGAAGGGAGCCTGAGGGCAAGTGTTGGCAAGGGATGCAGGGGTGACTGGAAGGAGGGGTGGTCTGGCCCCTGTATGACTCCGAAGGGACCAGGCCTCCGTTGCAGAGGGAGCATTAGCAAAGGAGAGGGAGAGGGAAGGAAGAGGAGAAAAGGAAGGTCTTGAGAAGTTAATGGGACTTAAGGAGATACGGCTCAAGTCTGAGGGGGGGCAGGAAGGCCGTTCCAGAATGAGGAACAGGCCGGGGAAAGGGATCTACCTCCCACTCTCTGCTTGGAGAAACATTTGATCTGCAGAGAGTTGGATCGCAAGAACTGAAGAACTCTTGCAGGGAGGTATTTAGGGAGGGGAAAGCCGAATGTAGAGAGGTCCCAGTTCTCAGACTGCCTTGTGGATGATTGAAAGGGTCTTGAATTTGATCCTTGTGGCCACTGGGAGCCAATGGAGAGATTTTAGGGCTGGAGAGATGAGGTCCCTGGGCTTGAGGCCAAGGGAAGTCTTGCAGTCCTATTCTGGATTAGTTGAAGGGGACGAAGGGAAGAAAGGGGCAGATTGAGGATGAGGATGTTGCAGTAGTTCAGCCCAGAGAGAACCAGGGCTCTGGAGACATTGAGCTTCTGGGGGGAGGTGAGGAAAGATAGAATGCCCCTGAGGAGGTGGAGCTGGAAGTTGGGCTTCTTGGCAAGGTCTGTGATGTGTGGAGAGAAAGAGAGAGAGGTGTCAAAGATGATCCCAAGGTGTTTTGCCTCACAAGTGCATGATGGCAGGGGACCCAAGGAGGTGGGCCAGAGAGTAGGGGGGAAACAAGGAGCAGGCGTTCCAATGGGAAGGAGCTCCATATTACTGGCATTAAGGCAGAGATCATTGGCAGAGCACCATGCCTGAATAGCAGTCAGGCATTCAGGTATGAGGGAGGAAGTAGAGGATGGCAGCTTGAAGGAGAGCTGTGTGTAGTCTGCATAACACTGGAAATGAGAGGAGAAGGTGGCGATCAAGTGGGCCAGGTAGGTAGATGTAGAAGAGCCGTGGTGATAGGATAGAGCCCTGAGGGACACCACAGGTAGAGAGTGAGGTGGAGGAGAGAAAAGGACCCATTTGCACTTGGGAGGGTCTGTTTGAAAGGAATGAGGTCAGCCATGCCAGTGCCTGTCCGTGATGCCTAGGGTATCATGGAGACGGTTTATGAGAATGGAGTGGTTGACTGTGTCAAAAGCAGAAAAAAGATTGAGGAGAATCAGAACAGAGGGAATATTTGAGTCCAGGTTAGAGAGCAGGTCTTCACGGGTGTTCAGGCCACGGTTTCCGTGCCTCTAGATGCCCTGAAACTGGACAGGTGGTCATGGAGGCAGACAGCCATTTCGGTGTGGAGAGTCAGTTGATGGATGACAGCTTCTCCATTAGTTTTCCCAAAAAAGGGGTGATAGCGATATTTAGCCGGGCAAGAAGGAAGGATCAGCAGACAGCTTTTTTACGAGAGGGTGCACAGGAGAGTGCGTAAGGGGTGTGGGAAGGAGCCAGTGGCAAAGGAGTGATTGCAGAGGTTAGCCAAGGCTGGGGCGAGAGATGCAATGTTGTCCTTGATGGTTCTGCAGGAGCTGGGGAGACCCTGTTTAGAGGAAACTTTCATAGAGCAGACAACTCTAGAGATCTCATCTGGTGCAATGGGAGAGAAGGAGGAGAGTATGGATGGGTAAGGTGGGCCCATGGAGGCAAGAGAAGGGATGGTGGGGGTGGGAGCAGTTGACAGAGAAGACAAAATGTCCAGAGGTTTGGAGGAGAAGTGGGCGGCCAGTGCTGTGCAGAGAGGGCCTGGGAGGGAGGAGGAGTGGAGATGACTGCAGTAGGATTGGCAAGTTCCTTGCAGATTTTAAAGAGCTCAGCAGTGTTATTGGTGGCGTCAGAGATGCAGGATTGGACATGAGTCCACTTCTTGGGGTAGATGGTGAGACGATATTGCCTGTGGAGTAGGTGGGAGGCCTGTTCGTCAAAGGAGGAGCTAGATGCCTGCCACTTGTGCTCTGCAGCTTGCACATGCATTTCAAAGCTGCCAAGTCGGAATCATACCAACAGTTGCATTTGGAGGCAGGCTACATGTGGATCCTCATGACAGGGGCATCGATGTCCAGGGTGTTAGAGATAGAGAGATGGAGGTTAGCTAGAACAGAGTCAGAAGGAGAGTCCAATCAAGGGGGCAGAGGAGGGATGAAGGAAGAGGCAAATGCAGCGACTGACATGCGCTTCATTGGTGCATTGAGGGAGAAGGAAGCTGGCATTGCAGGCGGAGGCATCATCAGGGGACCAAGGAGGTGAAGGTGGGAAGAAAGGAGAGAGTGGTCAGTGTTACGCTTACCTTGTCTCTGCGGGGGCGTTGGGGCATGGTTGGGCCAGTGACCACAGCAGGATTGTCTCCGGGTTGCGCACCTTCGTGAATACAAGAGGAATGTTGAGTGCTGATGGCTGCGACCTGCGCCCCTTTCCGTCCCTCTGCCAGGACTGTACTCCGTTAACTGCGCTGTCCTGGTTGGCTCACCTTTTAGTAGAGTCTGTGGGCACTCGGTCCTGCTACTTCTGGCAGGGGCGCTTGATTCCAGAGGACCGAGTTGCTTCGCTGATCCTTTGAGGGTAGAAGTCCAACCCTGATGTGACTACCTGGGTCTTTTGGTAAGTAGTGCTCTGAATCATATTTATCTTCTTTTGCATGTTGGTTTTCAGCCTTTCTTGCTTGGATTTAGTTGGGTTATGGTAAGTAATGTTCTTATTCTTTGTCTGTCTTCTTTGCATGTTAATTTCCAGCTTTTCCTTGCTTGGTGTCAGGATTCCATGGTACATTTCTAGAGTTTCAAGGGTTCATAACCTTAAAAGACATACCATTACAATTCCAAGGTAAATTAAATAGACTTACACATTTACATTACTTAATTAAGAATTCATCATTAGCATCAGAAAACCTTTTGAATGTAGGTTACTTAGAGGTGTGATGCTTGTGTTATGTTTGGATTGACAATTGAACTAGTATAAATATTCCTTAATGTACATTCAGGAATCACTTGACTCCCCAAAGCAAGATGGAGAGTTTTTTCTGCAGCACTGATTGGTTTAAATAGTTATGAGGTCATTTGGAATGTTGCTCCGAGTTTCCAACTGCCTTTCATTTTAGTATCCTTTGAGACAGGTCGCAGTTTAGTTAGCTCTAGCAAAGAATATATTTAAGTATATTTAATTCTAGTTTTTCAAGAAGATTTTAGAATATCCAATTACTACTAATTCTAAGCTGAAGTGAAGTTTATCCAAGAAGCTGAAGAAGTCGTACAGATGAAGCAAGCTAAGTTTTATTAATTCTACAAAAGTCTAATGTCAAGGATTTTCAGTTCGAATTACTTTGAAAAAGACTGTGTGGAAATCAAATGCTAATATATATTGTTTTTTGTGGAAAATAAGATTCAGTGTTACTATTTTGAACTTTTATTGTTACGCTTCCATTCTGCTTTTGAAAGTGTATTTCCCTGAACAACTGCGCGTTTAATATTTACTAACCAGGCGCGTGTAACTCTTCGTGTTTTACTCGCATGTTTGTTTTTTCTCGCTCGCAGTTCTTTCGGGAGCGTTATTTTTCGGTTCGAGTATTACGCCACGCGCGGCTCTGAGGTTAGAAGAAGGAACCTTACGAACGTGCGTGTCTAAGCGTCGTGACGTCGTTTCAGGAAGTGCTCGTTTGCAGGACTATAATATTGAGCACGATAAGCGTTGACATTTTTTAGTTCTGAAGGCATTGTTTCTAAGGACAATTGAGTAGAGAAGCGTCGTGTCGGCTGACATTAGTTTTTCAGGAAGTAAACGGCTAGTGGAACTCTTTACAGCAATGCCGATCTTTTAAGGAGGTTACATTTTTGACATCGTAATTTATTGCAAGTTCATAAAGACTCTAATTCAAGTAACAGACTTTCCATATGCAATAAATATGAGAATAAGTATTTTAAGAAGTTCATTTATGAAAAATATTATCACAGTAGAAGAAGAAGGAAACATTGAGTTCTGATTTCCAGACTTCAGCTCAGCTACTAACTGAATAAGCCTATCAGCACTAAAGCATAGGCTACAGGTACTACAAGGAGAGTGATAACATTTTAGTAAACTTAGCTAGAGTGGATTGATTATTAATATATACATATATATTTGTCTCCTAGATCTCACAGACACTGAGGTGTATTTCCAGCTCCAGAGAACTACAGTGCCAGCCAGTGAAGATCTGTCTTTTGTTATTTTCTCTTCTATTCCCCTTTCCCCTTGGGTTTGCCAGCTTGGTAGTTTTATCAGTTGAAGGACTGTTGGGCAGGCAGACTTAGGGGGTCTGGTGGGCCCAGCATCACTCCTGCAGGAAGATTCAAGTTTGGACCTGACACTTGGCACTGTATTATTCGTCTTTCGCTATGTTTCGCTTGCTCGGTTCCCTAACAAGTGTCTGTTCTATTGTCCGTACCTTTAGTAATTCTGTTCTTGCTTTCTCCCCGTGTAGGTGATGAAAGCGGGTTCCTGGAGCTGCGAGGACGGATGCGGTGTCCGCAGCGATGGAGAAGTGGATCCGCAATTGCAGGTAACAGATGAGTTGTATTATGGCGCTGAGCATGTGCTTTTAACTGCTGCACACTCCCAGTTGCTGCGATGCGCTAACCTTGTTGTCTTCTTCTTTCATTGCAGCGACCGGACTCACTGAAGAAGAAGGCCGGGAAGAGATGATGGAACGGAGCATCGGATGCAGGGTGAGTATTTTATTGCAGCTTCAAACGTCGGTAAGCGCCACGTTGCTTGAAAGCAAGTTAACGCAAAGCACTGGTTCCAAGGATGGAGCGGCTTATATAGCTGAGCTCCTTAGCCACGCCCTTTAGCTTGCTCAGCCTGCCACGCCCGGCCTCGCCTTAGTCCCTGGCACGTGAAACTAGCCCAAGAAGGCCACATCCAGTACCTTTCAAATAGAGGCCTGGAAAATAAGGGCCCAATGATGTTACTGCAACCCAACATTAATTCCCCACATGAGCTTGGTGCCAGAGGCTCCAAGACAAAGTCCAGCCGGGCCCCCTGTGTCTGTGTGTCCTGCAGGGACACAAATAAGTAATTCCTTGGTATGGTCCCATGGCACCCATCATCCAGGGTATCTGTGCATAGGCCCTAGGGTGTGTGGTCGTAACAGCCAGACCAGGAAAGCTGGATAGTAAGAGGGTTGGAGATGGGATGTATTTTGAGATGAGTGCATCCAAGGTGTGTCTGGCAGAATGGGTTGGGCCACAGGGTAGGATGGTAAGGGAAAAAGAGTTGCAGAGATCGCGAAAGAGTACAGTAGCCACATCCTGAGAGTTGAGATGGATGTTAAAGTCCCCAAGGAAGATACATTTGGGGCCAGAGGCAAGAAGAGAGGAGGACAGGTCACCCATTCTGAGAGGAAGAGGGTGGTTGGTCTGGGGTTGCCTGTACCTGGTAGAAAGTGTAAGAGAGAAGGTCAGCGAGATAGATAGCCTGCAGATTAGGCTTTCAAAGATTGAGTATGTTTGAGTGGGGATGATGGAGGTGGAGGCAGGACCCACTCAGGGAAGATCAGAGCCACTCCATCACCAGGCCGGGAGGGCCTCTGATTGGACCGGATTGTGTAGCCCTCAGGGAGAAGAGTGTCAAAAGCAGTGACGGAACTCGCCTTGAACGTCGTCTCGGTGAGAGCCTGGACGTCAAGATCAAGGTCTTCAAGGAGAAGACAGATGTCTGAGGAGTGTTTGATAGCAGCAGAGGAGAGGTGAGGGTGGCTAAGTGAAGCTGGTTGCCCCCTCTAAATGATTTGCGGGGGTGCAGGGGTGGAGTGCCACCACTGGGGGAGACAGGGAATGAGCAGTGGCAAGAGAGGGGGGGAAGTTAAAGAGAGATGGAAGACGCCGGTCAAGGAGGAGGAGGTTGGGCTAGGAGCTCATGGCCACTATAGTGACAATGTGATAGACATTAATGGTGGATTTGGAAGATGTGAAGTGAGCCACGAGCACTTCCCATCTGGTGTCACCAGTAATGGGTGAGGAAGAGAAAGGGGAAGAGGACAGAAACCATATGGGGAGTCCATAAGAATGTCAGTGAAAGTCTGTCTGGAGGAAGCATTGATGTGGGTGTCTGCAATGGGCAGACCAGGGTTGGACCCCAGTAGTGCCTTTTAAAATGTCTTCCTTCCAGACTTTGTGAGAGAGGGGGGATAGGTGATGGAGAAGCAATTAAAATAGGTAGGAGAGATGGAGAGCACCATGGGGGCATACACAAAAAAGGGGGTAAGAATCGGAGGATAGCAGGGAAGAGGGTTAGAAGCACTAGGCACCAGTGGAATCTCACCAGGCGGCCAAGGAGCCAAAATCAATGAGCACACTAGAAATGCTCAGATTTAAGGATCATTAACAAATTGGAAAGCACACATAAATTCGAATTTGCCAGAAGGCACTAAAAATCAGCACAAAATGTAGGATGCACAGTTGGAAAGCCCACCTAAATTCGAATTTGCCAGAAAGCACTAAAAAGCAGTATAAAATGGAGGATGCAAAGTTAGAAAACACACCTGAGAATTAACTTTGAGTTTTAGATTACTTTTTTTCCCCCGAAGCATTGCATACACCGTCCGATAGCACAGAGAGTAGAACGGTCGCTTTGACATCTGTGCAGAGCCTGCTGATGCAGGTTCGAATGCCGGCAGGACCAAACTCAGCCTGTCATCCTTCCGAGGTCGATAAATGAGCACCACACACCGAAACATCATCCAAAGAAACTGGCCAATGTTGCAAATGGACCCACAGACACAACCACTCTTCCAACATCTTCCGATTTTTCTTCTGACAACAAGAGTGTGTAAGACTATTGGCTTTTAACATACACCTGTTATTGTTTGCGGTTTCGATTGACCCCAGTGTAAATAACCCAATGATCTTATTCAGGCTTTGACCGTGCAGAATGTGAACTGATTTGGCACCGGGAGCTTTCATTTTTTTTTTTTTAAATTTGTTTATTTATAAATCCACACACAGGAGAAATTATACAAGAGCATTACATGTAGCATCTCAGGTCATGTAACCCAGAGTCCCCATCTCCCACCCCTTGCATTCCCCGGCAAGCATAGTTCTCAGGCCTTAGTCAGACTGACTTGGCGGCAATGGTGGGTCCTCCATAGCGTGAAGGGCCCTTGCGATCAGGCGTGGTTTGTGGGTCAGGGCCGGATAGTTCCGGTCATAGTCTCGCACTGGCTCCCAGATATCCCTAAATCGATGAAGCAGTCCCGCCCTGGCTGCTGTGACTTTCTCGGGTATTAAAATATCCCAACGTTTGACCCAACAAAGGGCCATCAAGGGCCTGTCTGCAGACTTCCAGGTGCGGGCCACTGTGAACTTAGCCGCTAACAAGAACTGGGATACCAGGGCTGCTCTTCTCCCCGACGCGGGTATGAGCCTGACAGTGGAATACCTAAAGGACCTGTTCGGGCATGAGCGGAATGGTCATCTGAGTGACGTCTTTTATGGTAGCTAAGCAGAGAGACCAAAACTCTTGCACCCGGGGGCAGGTCCACCACATGTGAAAGTAGGATCCTGGGAGGCCACAAAGTCGCCAACAGTGAGGGTCTAGTGCTGGTTGGAAGTGATGAAGGCGTAGAGGGGGGTAATACCAGCGCAGGAGTAGTTTATGGGCACACTCCCGGTTGGTAATACAGCGGGAAGTCATCCGCGTTCTTGTCCAAATGTCTACCCATGTATGATCCTCAATGGCGTGTCTGAGGTCCGTTTCCCATTGGGACATATAGGAAGGCCTGGACTGGAGGGGGTCCTCCTGCAGCAGCCTATACCGGGCCGATATCTTCCCCTGGGCCGGTAGGTCGCTCACCGTCAGTTCCAGTGAGGTAAGGGGTCTTGTGGCCGCCGCTCGGGTCTGTGGGTGGGAACACCAATGTCTGAGCTGAGCGTAGGAGTACCTATCCGTTTCCGCTAACTGAAAAGTCATCTTGCAGCGTTCAAAGGCTAGTGGGGGAGTCCCTTTCAAAAAGTTGCCCTAAAGTGGCGAGGCCCCCTGTGACCCAGTTTCTAAAGTTTTGGGGACGGGCCCCGGGGGAGAAAGCTGGGTTGAGGAAGATTGGGGAGAGCGCACTCAAGTCTCCTGGGATGCCCCGGTGTCTGCGAGTCCACTCCCAGTCCCTAATTGTTTGTTTTGTAGCTTAAGAGTGCCCGGCCAGCTGCGGCGTAAGGCTGTGGGTAAGAACGGGAGGAAGCGAAGGGGGAGAGAAAGGCAGGATTGTTCGATCTCCACCCATTTCGGTCGACCTGTAGCAAGCCCCTATGCCTGGAGGTGGGCCAGCTGTGCCGCCATATGGTATTTACGGAGGTCGGGAACACCCAGGCCTCCCAATCTCATGCTGGCCATCATTGTTCTCCGCGGGATGCACGCTTTCTTCCCCTTCCAGATAAAGTCCACCATCTTCCTTTGGAGCCGCTGCAAAGGGGGAAGCGAAATGGTGATCGGGAGGGTGGCACAGGCATGGAGGAAGCAAGGAAGCAAGTTCATTTTGCACGCCGTGATCCAGCCTAGGAGGGAGATCTCTTGGGGTTGCCAGCGGGTCAGATCCTTTTCTAGTTCCTCGAAGAGTGACGGGAAGTTAGCCCGGTAAACATCTGTTGGGCGTGCGGGGATCTGAACCCCCAAATAGGGGATCGATTTGATGCTCCATTGGAATGGACCTCTCTTCACCAGGGCCTCCCGTTCAGCTGGCGTCATGCCCACTCCCAGCGCCGCCGACTTTTGAAAGTTAATCGCGAATCCCGAGACCATCCCAAAGTTGTGGATTTCGGTTAAGGCCTCACTCATGGATCTCTCAATGTTTGTAATGGTAAGCAGAACGTCATCCGCGTAGAGGGCCACTTTATGTTGCGCAGAGCCGGTGCTCAGGCCACTGATTCGGGGGTTTTTCCGGACTCGTTGAGCCAGCGGCTTCATGGCCAAAGCGAAGAGCAGAGGGGATAGAGGACATCCCTGCCTCGTTCCGCACGTGAGGGAGATTGGGTCCGACAAGCGGCCGTTGACTCTCAGCCTCGTCCTGGGGGACTGGTAGTTCGCAAGGATCATCTTCTGAAAGGTCGGACTGAAGCCAAAGGCCCCCAGAGTGAGGCACAGATAAGATCAGTCCACCTTGTCGAACGCTTTGGTTGCGTCCAGTGCCAATAAAGCTAGCTGTTGGGAATCCCGAGTGGCGATTTCAATGAGGTCCAGGGCCCTGCGGATGTTGTCTTTCGTTGACCTGTGGTTTATGAAGCCTGTTTGATCCGGGTCTATAAAATTAGGGAGGATAGGTGCCAGACGGTTGGCCAAGATTTTAGAACATATGTTGGCATCCAGATTCAGCAACACAACGGGTCTATACGAGCTAATATCATGAGGATCTTTCCCAGGCTTGAGGATAAGGACTGTAATAGATTCTTGCATCGTCGGGGTGACCGTACCAGTGGCCATGAATGAGTTGAAGAGGCGGGCCAGGGGGGCCACTAATTGGGACCGGAAGATTTTGTTAAAGCGGGTGGAAAATCCATCCGGGCCCGGGGCTCTAGATTTTAAGCTCTTAATGGCCGCCTCCACCTCCTCAATTGTAATCAGGGCTTCCAGGTCTTCCCTGGCCAGCGGGGTCAGGTGTGGTAGGGCCGCCTCTTGAATGTATGAGTGCTGCTTGATCGGATCCCTCGGGGCCGCCGTCATTATTTCCAGGTGGTGGGCGGTTGCCAAGCGTGCTTTCTCATGGTCAGCGTAGTGGATCACCCCCTGCGGATCACGGAGGCCTAAAATAGTATTCCTGCTCTTCGCCTTTGCCAGTTTGTTAACCAGGAGCTTGTTGGCCTTATTGTTGTGGGCATAGTACCATTGCTTAGACTTGGTTAGCAGGTTTGCCGTAGCCTCAGTGTAGTGGGCTTCTAGCCGTTTCCTGGCCATTTGCAGGATCCTGTAAGATTTGGGGGCCCAGCCCTTCCTTTTATGTGTAGCCTCAGCCTCGCGGACTGCAGCTTCCAAAGCGGCGCGCGACGCCCTCTTTCTTTTGTGCAATGCGGCACCCTGGGCAATCAGCTCGCCTCTGAAGACCGCCTTCATGGCGTCCCAGGTGTTGGCCGGGGAAGTGTCCTCGTCACGGTTTTCAACGAAAAAGTTCTTAATGGAGTTGGCGATTTGAGTCCCTCACTGCCATGTCTCCCAGGATAGGGTCATAGAGGCACCACCGGCGGCGTGGAGGGGGGTCCGGGTCATGAGACCGCAGGGTCAGAGTAACTGGGGCATGGTCCTTTCGAACCATGCCCCAGTTACTCTGACCCTGCGGTCTCATGACCCGGACCCCCCTCCACGCCGCCGGTGGTGCCTCTATGACCCTATCCTGGGAGACATGGCAGTGAGGGACTCAAATCGCCAACTCCATTAAGAACTTTTTCGTTGAAAACCGTGGCCAATTATCACATCATCAGTGAAAGACAGGATCTGTGGGGAGGTCAAGATCAGGTCAATTCTGGAAAAGGTACGATGCACATATGAATAGAAGGTAAAGTCACGTTCGTCCGGTGACAGAACCCTCCAAGAGTCCACAATGTTCAATGTGCGAAACAGGTGGAGCAAGCCGGCGGCCAACTTCAAATCTCTAGAAGACGGGGGGTGAGATCTGTCCTTGAGAGGGTCCAGAGCCCCATTAAAGTCTCCTCCCATGACGACATGCCCCTCGATGAATGGGAGGAGAGAGTCCTCCAGGTCCTGGTAGAAGCTCTCCTGATACTCATTCGGGGCGTACACCGAGATGAGGGTGTAGAGCTGACCATGGATGGAGCATTTCACTGCAATGAAGCAACCCTCCTGGCACCTTAGTGAGTCAAGGATCTGAGGCCTCAGGTCTTTTGCGAATAAAATAGCGGTGCCATCCTTCTTAGTGCCATTAGAGGCAAGGAATTGTAGCGGAAAGAGTCTGCTTCGCAGGCGTGGAAAGTCCGCCGGAATCAGGAGCGTCTCAAAAAAGCGATCAAAGACCCGTCGTCTTGTAGCCTCTGTAGGATCGATTTCCTCTTCGGGGGGGAGTTCAGGCCCCTAACGTTCAAGGAGGTGAACTTGAGTTTCAGGTGAGGGGGTTGATCCGGGCGATCCTCTTGCTGAGGGGAGGGAAGGGGGTCGTAGGGGAGTTAGGTCAGCCATGGACGTGAGAGCATGATTGAGTTGGAGTCTCCTGTGGTCGAGGGTTTTTAACTGGTCTAACTGGTCTCCAACGGGAGAAAAGCACATTCAAAAACGACCTCCAACGGGAGGACCAAAGTGCCGCAAGGGGGGTCGATTTAGAACTATCGACATGGCCCCTAGGCGCCAGGGCTGTCATTCGACAGCACCAACATGTTTGAAAGTCTCTCCAAGGGTAAAGTGATGACATCCGCCTTGGAGGGGGTTATGAGCCGCGTCGGATCTGCAGCAAAATGTGAGGCTTAAGGTCGTTCCAGAGTCATGGCTCCAGTGCAGGCGTTAAGGCATTTCATTTAGGTTTGCGATTTCTCTGCACTCTGGACCATGGGGTCCGTTTCAGCTTTGGTGAGATTGCGTCTGAGGCCGGGCTTGATCGGCCCGGAGCGGGGAGGTCTGCGGTCTCCGGGGAGTCCGGACGGAGGATTGACGCCGCATCTTCGAGGTGGCTGATGGTGCGCTGAGTGCCCTTGTACGAAAACTGTAGAGCCGTAGGAAAGAGCCATCGATAACGGATCTGCTGATCCCGAAGAAAGAGCGACAAAGGCCGGAGCATCCTGCGCTTTTGAAGAGTCAGCGGGGAGAGGTCTTCGAAGATCTGTATCGGGATTCCCTGGAATGAGAGCTCGTCCTTAGAACGGCCAATCGCTGCTATGGCCTCCTTAGTGGTGTAGAAGTGGACCCTAGTAATCACGTCCGGGGGGGGGTCCGTATCAACCCCTCGGCGAGGGCGCAGCCTGTGGGTCCGATCCAGCAGAAGCTGAGTCTCATCCAAGTCAGGCAGGAGGGACTGGAAGAAGGTGCTAACGTATTCCGGGAGCTCCCGATCGTAGATTGAGGCGGGCACCCCGCGAAGGTGTAAGTTGTTGCGGCGGGAGCGGTTCTCCAAGTCCGCCTGTTTATGTTCGAAGATTTGGGTTCTTGCCACCAGCGATTGGACGGTGCGTTGAATTTCCGTTAATGAAGCGGAGTGGTCTGTGGTCAGGTCCTTGACCTCGCCAACCCTCTGTTCGATGCCGGCGACTCTTTGCTTGGTCTGCTCCAGTTTGGCAGTGAGTTCCGACATGCAGGCTCTGAATTCCGATTTGATATCGCTCATGAAAGCTTGAAGATCCTCCTTAGTTGCGAGCGTTCCTCCGCCATCGGACGTCTTCTGGGGGGTAAATTTGGGGGGTTCCGCTTTCCCACCCTTCCCCGAGGCCTGCAGCATAGCAGAGATGTCAGCTGATTTAGGAGGCTTCAGTGCTTTGGCCATAGCTCTGCGGGGAGGGGACTTCACCCGAGGGTGACTCCCGTGTTCACGTTTTGCAAGGGGCTGAAGAGGGCGGCCAAATTGATGTGCAGGGTGGGTAGAGCCCGGGGATCCCAGGCGGTGGAGCGGACAGGTTAAGAATCCAGCTTCTCACTAAGCAGAACAGTTCATCAAAGTTCGGCAGTCCAGCGAGCTGGGCGGCCACCTAGGAAGATGGCGGCGGAGGCCGGCACCTCCGGCCGGTGGCAAGAAGACGTGGGCAGGGGCGCCCCAGGAAGTCGCAGGGGGGGACACACTCCGTATGGGGTTAGAGTAGGTGGAGCTCGAGGGCCCTCCTGGCGGGGATAGTAGGCGCCCGTAGGGGGTGTTGCGGTAGGCCTCAGGGCAGCCCAGGGGTGGGGGGGCAGAGAGCAGGTAGCAGAGATTTACCCCTTAGCTGAGGGGCCAGAAGTCACAAAGTCGTCCAAGGGCGGTATGTGTGGCTCCACGCAAATCGGGGCCACTCTGTAGCTGGGGGGCCTCCAGGGTGAAAGCTGGCAGGGCCACCTCAGGGGTCGGGGGGGTGCTGGGGCAGGGCTGAGGGGCAGCCCACCTCACCTGAGTGGTGTGCGTGGTCGTCCTCCGAGCCGGGGCCACGCTGCAACAGGAAGGCCTTCGATGGTAGCCGGAGGAGGCAGGGCCCTACCCCCGAGAGCAGCAGGCCGAAGATGGGCAGGGGCGCCCCAGGAATCGGCGAGGGTGCTGAGGTAGAGCTGAGGGGCCACCAATCTCAGCCGGGCGACGTGTGTGGCTCTCACTCGAGCCGGGACCACGGGGGGGCCTCCGGTTCGAGGCCGGGGGAGGCAGCAGGCAGAAAATGGGCAGGGGCGCCCCAGGAATCGAGGGGGGGGTCCACAGAGAGAGTAGGGATCCCAGCGAGTAGGCGGTGTCGGGAGCCCGCCGAGTCGGGTGTTCACAGGGGCACCGGCAGCAGGCCTTGCAGCGTCGAGGATCAGGCACAGGGGGGGGGACGCTCCGGAGCAGGGTGTCGGGCGGGACAAGCCTCATGCGCGGGCCCCCCGCCACCAGGCGCGTCTCAGGGGCAGATGATGACAGCCAGCTGCCAGCCTGGAGCGGGTCGCGAAGATGCGGCGGCCATTTTGGGCCGTGTTACGGGAGCGGACCTTCAAGCTCCCCGTCGCGTTTTTGCCGTCAGCGAAGGCGTTATGCCCCCAAAACGCTGCTATCCATAGCCCAGGACCACAGCAGCTGAAAGCTCCCCATCACGACCAACGAACTCAGCTGGACACAGGCAAAATTAACACTGAACCGCGGATCCGAGCGGAGGCCATCAGAGGAGCTGCCTCATCGCTGGCGCTCCAGGCCACACCCCGGGAGCTTTCAATTTTAATTTATGGTACAACTTAGTTACATAATTGGCTTGATGTCTGATGATGGAATGTGACTTGCACTTAGTTTTATAAATCAACTAAGAATGTGAACGGCCCTTGTGCCGGGAGTACATTTGACTCCCATTTGAGGTTTGAATAGGAAATATTGATTACTGCGATGCCTGTAATTTAATGGGCATTGGGCAGTGGAGGTTGATGAAATTGAATAAAATCTAAATAGTAGTTGATAACTAGAATGACAGTGTAGGGTAGGGTGCGGGCGGATGCCTTAGCATTGACCACCTGATGATGTCTGTTATTCATTTGAAATTTAGCGGGAGGCAGGGGCACGCAGCAGTTTTTACTGCCGTGTTGCTCCTCCCCCAGCTTTTCTCTCAATGAATGAATAATGTTGGCCCAAACGCTAAATATATTATAATTTACTATCAGGCAATCCTACTAGACCAGTTCTAGCAGACCGAATTGTTGCACAATACTATATGGACATATTTTCGACTCACTTGTTTGGACCTGGTTTGGGATCCGCTTGCACTACATGGTGCTGAGGGCATTACGCATGCCCGTGCGCTTCCCTAGCAACAGTCGCCGTGGCGCAGTTGAGAATTAGAATGAGTCTAGTAGGGTAGGATGCGGGCAGATGCCTCAGCATTGTCCCCCTTATGAAGTCTGTCAATCATTTGAAATTTAGCGGGAGGCAGGGGCACTAAGCAGTTTTTTACTGCCGTGTTGCCCCTCACCCCGCTTCTCACTCAACGAATGAATAATGTTGGCCCAAACGCCTAATTTAATATACTTTACCATTAGGCAATTCTACTAGACTAGTTCTAGCAGACCAAATTCCCGCACAATACCATTTGGACATTTTATTGACTCATTTGTTTGGACCCGGGTTGGGATCCGCCTACACTACATTGTGCTGAGGGCTTTGCGCATGCCCGTGCGCGTCCCTAGCAACAGTCGCCATGGTGCACACGTGCAGCACAGCGATTTCACTCAATAAATGTTCCATCAGTTTGGCCGCTATATACAGCCGCTTCACGGACCAACAAGACTGTTAGAGTGCATAATTTACTAGTGCCACAGTAAAATACTAAATAGATACATTATCACTCAGCCGACTATGACTGCACCAGAGATACAGTGTCCCACACAAAGATGGCGCACCACACGGGGACGCGCGTGCGCGCCGCTCCCATGGCAACCTATTTTGCTTGGGAGAGCCGTGCAGCGCGTCCTTGTGACGGGCTGCTTCGTTTGGTGTACCGAGGGCGATTCTCTTCTAGTAAGTTGTGAATTAATGGATGCACGTTCCGATATTTTATGAGCTCGACTGCAGAATCGTGAAAATAGTCTCTATGTGTAACTAGTACTGTTTATGAAACTAACCTTAAACAACTCAAACGAAAGCTGCAGACTCACATAGCCTCTTGGCCCGAGTGCGCAGTAATTAATATTACCCCTTCTCTCTCCTTGCCTCCAGTTGCCCATATTGGGCGTCACAGCCTGACACTGCCACTGCACCCGGCAAGACATTTGGGTCTTTTGACCGGGTGAGTAACTATGAATTACTTCAATAGCATTCTAGAGTATGACTCTGCGCCTAGGATCAAACACTTACAAATTGTAAGTTATGTCACTTTAACCTTACAGGTGATTATGAATCGTCTCTGCTTACCAGGAAAAGCAGGTCAGTGTACCTACATTCATGAGAGTTACCTGCTGAGTCTCTTAAACTTTCTAAAGATCTAATTAGAGTATTCTTATACTTTGTAGGAATTCCAACCAAATTTTGTTGAAACTAAAACACGTCCTGCCCTGAAGATGGATTTCCAATAATCCGAAACCCTTTGGCACTGATTACTTAATAGGAGTGTCTTTAGGAAATCTCTGAGTAGAGTGAATGTGACTGCTCAGAAGCAGGGAAACACAAATGTGGTGACCACCCTACATACGAATTATCTTATTAGCTTTGTTGAGTCAAAGTTTACTTCACTTTTGTTATCTTTACTAAACATGATTTGTTTGAGCATTTTCTCAGCTCAATTGATTTTCAGTTTCTTGTTATTGAATTGTTAATTGACCTGAATGAATCAATTTGCGAATTGAATTAAGGCAACAGTGTGATGTAAATTAAATCTGATTATGTGTTGATATAATGACAATTGGATCTGTCTCATATCTGTCTGTTCTCAGCCAGATTTATTCTTGTCTGTAGATTCACAGATTGACAGAGCCTTATGTACCCAGTTTGCAATTTGAACATTAGATAAAGCCGAGTATACCGCTTTGAATGTTGTTGAGATCAACCCTTGTAGAACGAATACTCCCAGTAGGGAGTTTTTGGCCTTGGTTTCTACAAGGTGAAACTACCACTTGGGACTAGTTCCCGTTAGGAGTGCAGCACAGGGTTACCGGCTGGCAACGGTCAGTTTGTGTTTTGTTTTTCAGTATTTTGAACCTCGAGTGGCCTCGAGTTTTCTCCCTGCTGCACCTGAAGCATTATATACTTAAACTATACACAGTACTGAAGACCCGTTGGGGTTATTTACTTACAGTGAATTTTAATTATATTTTGGAGTGCCTCCCAACCCATTTTTCTTTTCTTCACCACACACCGTGGGTAATAATAAGCAGCGCTCAGATACCTGAGGGTTTGTATCGCTATGTAAATACTAAAATAAAATAAATAAATTAAGCGAACAGCAGAGATCATACAGTAAGTAGCACAACATGATGCATATTACATTTGGTGCAGAGGGGGAGGTTTCAGTTAGGCAGGTGGAGAAAGGAGCAGGAAACAATCAAAAGCAAACAGAGTGTCCCAGGGAGGTGTGTGGTCCAGGCCAATGCGTTCCATGTTGCTTACCATAGCAATTTCAAAGTCAGGATTTTTTTTGCGATCAAAGCGTGCTGTGGTCCCAGTCTGTGTGATTGATTTTGGAAACTTTGCCAAGAGGGAAAGGGTCAAGGAGTAGCGGAAGGCAGAGTTGTTCCGGACAGGGCCAGCCAGGGTAGACTGTTGCCTTTGGAAGTTGGCGTTGTGAAGGGGCTTAGTAAAGTAAGGCCAGCCAATTGGGTGGGGAGAGGCGGGCTCAGGCTGTCCACATGAAGAATAGTTACAGCAAAAACATTTCGGGTGTCCATTTTCAAATGTCGGCTAGGCTGCCGCGCTGGAGGGGCATCAGAGGAAAAACAATGCTGCGATCATCAGGTGAAACAACGAAGCACTGTAAATGCATTTTTATGCATCCGTGTCCCAAGAGGGGATTGCGCCCTATATTTAGAAGGCGTTTCGCCGTCAATGGAACAATCATATGTAAGGGCTCATTTGTGCACAGAAATATGCACGTACCTCGTAGGACTTCAGCCAGCTGGATGTTGTTGCTGCATGGAGAGTGGGGTACAGACAGGGAAACCCTGTGGCCTTCAAAGGTTGTCCTTGTGAAGTTGTTGGCTCTCCGCCTTCCGGCTCCACTGGTTAGCCAATTAAAGGGAGGAATCTTAAATAGTTTTTCTATTAAACAGTATATTTCATATAACAACTCTTCACATCTAATAAGTTATACGCGAGTGATTTTGTTATCCACATACAGTGAATTTCGGAAATACAATTACACATATAATAAAACTGAGTTTGGCACGTTTCTGGAGGAAGTCTCCCTTCATCAGGAGCAAAACAATCAGA
Source organism: Ambystoma mexicanum (assembly GCF_040938575.1). Lineage (NCBI taxonomy): Eukaryota > Metazoa > Chordata > Amphibia > Caudata > Ambystomatidae > Ambystoma > Ambystoma mexicanum. The sequence continues at coordinate 504,080,394 of NC_090929.1, read as the reverse complement.
GAGTTCAAATCATAGATTCAATCTTCTAGCTTCTAGCTTCAACCTTCCATGCAAAGTTGATTCTAGCCTATCCATGCAGAGTTGCTTTTAGCCTATCCATGCAAAGGTGATTCTAGCCCTTCCATGCAAAGTTGATTTTTGCCTTTTCATGCAAATTTGATTCTAGCCTATCCATGCAAAGTTGCTTTTCACCTATCCATGCAAAGTTGATTTGAGCCCTTCCATGCAAAGTTGATTTGAGACCTTCCATGCAAAGTTGATATGAGCCCTTCCATGCAAAGTTGATTTTAGCCCTTCCATGCAAAGTTGATTCTAGCCCATCTATTCAAAGTTGATTCTAGCCCATCTATGCAAAGTTGATGTTAGCCCTTCAATGCAAAGTCGATTCTAGCCTATCCATGCAAAGTTGATTTTAGCCCTTCAATGCAACGTTGATTCTAGCCTATCCATGCAAAGTTGATTTTAGCCTATCCATGCAAAGTTGATTTTAGCCCTTCCATGCAAAGTTGATGCTAGCCCATCCATGGAAAGTTGATGCTAGCCCATCCATGGAAAGTTGATGCTAGCCCATCCATGGAAAGTTGATGCTAGCCCATCTATGCAAAGTTGATTTTAGCCCTTCCATGCAAAGTTGATTCTAGCCTATCCATGCAAAGTTGATTCTAGCTTTCCATGCAAAGTTGATTCTAGCCTATCCATGCAAAGTTGATTCTAGCCCAGCTATGCAAAGTTGATTTTAGCCAATTTGCAAAAGCTGATCCTAACCCACACCTTACTCAGCATACTGTGAACGTGCTGAGCTTAGCCATCTGTGAACATCCTGCACTCAGCCACAGTCCTATCGCCCTCACTCCTGCAACCGGCATTAACCGCTGCATTATGTATGTCAGTACTTCTCTGCTGCTACCCGCACTCCTGCTATTCTTACACCTTACATCAGCAATCATGGACCAAATTAAATATGCACCCTGCCCTACCATGTATAGGAACATCCGGCTTCGTGCTAGACTCTCCCCCCTCCATGAACCTAAACTGCCTAGTAAAACGGATCTAAACCGCCTTATCAACCCCAAAAACATCTCTAGGAATCTAGTGCAAGCACATCCACAAACATCTGCCACTGCTATAATGAATGAACCTACCCCAATATCTATGAACACCAAATGCCTACCTAAAACTACTACAATAGTAGGAGCTTTAAACAACGCCAGATCTGTCCTGGCCCATGCCGCCGATATAGCTGACATCCTAACCTCAGATAACCTCGGCCTCCTAGCGGTCACAGAAACCTGGTTACATGATGCAGCAGGTCCAGCTCTGTCACTGGCTATACCGAAAGAGTACCAACTCCTAAGAATGGACAGACCCAACACTAGAGGAAGTGGTTTAGCCATCATTGCTAAATCCAACCTGGAATTAGGACTTTCCATGCTACCCCCACTAAAATCTTGTGAATTACTATCAGCAAAACTGCCTATATCCCCATGTCGCATCCTGACTATCTACCTCATAAATAGGCCACCAGGGTCCTTAGGCTCGTTTGAAGAGGATATTTTCAGCCTGCTAGCTAGTAATACAAAAGAATCATCTCAGATAATGTTCCTTGGCGACCTCAACTTAGGACTCAACGACCTAATTGATAAACAAGCTCCACCAATAGCCACCACGCTTAATGAACACGGGCTCTCCCAAAAAGTCCTCACCCCTACCCATGTTAAAGACAGGACCCTATACTGGGTAGCCACCTCAAACTGCCCAACCAGGATTACTAAAATTACACCCCAACCCTGGACTGACCACTTCTTGATTGACTTTAGCCTAACACTCAATAAAGAAGCAAATAAAGAAAAAATAATGGCACCCCCTCTCCCTACCAGATCAAGGAAAAACATCACAACCAACAATATCCTACCTCGTCTCCTTCCAGTGATTAATGCCCTAACAAGCAACTCTGACCCAGATACGCTGGTAGACCAATATAATGAAACTATGACTAAGATCCTAGACTCCATTGCCCCACTTAAGAACTGTAAGAGTAAACAACAGGCTCACCTGAACACCTGGTTCACCCCTTACCTAAAAGAACTCAGAATGGAAAAAAGGAAGCTAGAAACCATATGGCAACATACCCCCACGGAAGAAAATTAACTAGAAGTCAAACTTGTTGCCACTAAATACAAAAATGAAATCATTCAAACCAAAAAAGAAGTCTACAATGAAAGAATCTCCAAAGCATGTTCCAACACCAAGGAATAATTTGCGATTCTGCGAGAACTAGAATCCCCCATACTTCCACCAGATAACGTACCTAAAGATAAACAATGGTGTACCAACATTCAAAATGCTTTCGCAAATAAAATAAAAACATTGCAAACCAGAATTGCTTTAAAAAAAGCCTTGCTTCCACTCACAGAAACCCCTATTATCCCTCTTCCTAATAACAAACCCAACCTAGCGCCATTCAAATTTTCCAAAATATCTATCCAGGAAACAGAAAATATTATTGCCTCACTAAAACCATCAAACTGCAAAGGTGACATTTGCCCCGCCCAAATAATGAAGGATGCAGCTAGAGACCAAGCACCCTTTATCTCCAAACTCGTTAATGCTTCCTTTCGAATGGATTGTGTCCTCCCACGTATTCCTCATCTTATGATAACTCGTTGTCTCCAGCTTCGCTGCTTTGGAAAAAATTTTCTCTCGGCAGAGGGCGCTGTGCTCGAGGTCGTGGCGTCTATTGTCCCTCGACGGACTCCGTACTCTGTCGACGTCATCGATGGTATAAATAGCTCGAGCCGCACCCGTTGCTTCAGTTCCGTTTTTCCGATCACTTCGCTATCGAGAACGGCACGCTTAAGATTTTCTGTGACGAAAATGTCGTCATCTTCGACTCCTTCGACACCCAAGACTGGGTTCAAGGAGCTTGTAGATTGTGGATCAAAAATGTCGATCACGGATCCCCACCGGGTTTGTCTCTGGTGTCTCGGTTCCAGTCACCGAACTGACGACTGCGGTTCCTGCCAATCCATGACCGAGAAAGCTCTTCGTGAGAGGAGAGGTAAACTGTTGGTGGAGAGGGAAACCTCTAAGAAGGCTATGTCTAAAAAACATAAGAAAGCGACTGATTCGAAGGAATCGGATCGCCATAGGCACTCCAAGAGATCTGGATCGAGAGACTCTTCGTCATCGTCTAAAAAAATGAAGAGGAGGCATAGATCTCCCTCATCATCTTCTTCAGAGTCGACCCAAGAAATTCGATGTCCGACAAAATTGGATTCTCCCAGTAAATGGGAAGAATTCCGTAAAAAGATGATGGAGGTTTTCGAGAACGCGGCCCCGACCCCCTCGAAAGAACCTCGAAAAAGCCATACCCCTAAGGTCGCTCCATTGGACGACAAAGGGAAGTCCAAGACTACAATGGTAAAAACCAGTAGTCTCGAGGATACTAAAACAACTCGAGTCGACTGTAACGCTCACCTGATTCCCACGGAGGCGCGGGTCTTGGCAGGAAGGTGTCTGTGACTCGAAAAGTGATGTGCAGGACTCGATTGGCTTCTGGGGTCGAACCTCTTCGCACTCTGTGTCGAACTCGAAGAGTGAGGTTTCTGCAGGTGAAAGAATATGGGGGTTAATGGCCTGGGTTGTTGAATGTCCCTCTCTCTCTCTCTCTCTCTCTCTCTCTCTTCCCAGCTTTTCTGTAGACCCCCCCCCCCCAGGTCAACGTGCTCACCTTAGATAGGTGAATGCTGGGCTCTCCATCTGCGTCTGGTGCAGGGTGCCGTTGCCAGTTCCTTCACTGGTGAAACATTGGCCTCTTGAATTCAGAGGATGGTTACTGTCGTTATCTGCACGAGCGGTGAGTTTCTGGACACCTTTTGTCTTTATAGTCTTTAAATGCGTGGCACGTTAATATTGAAGACTCTGCATAATGCTTTTCCCTTATGTATTGCAGGACTCTTGGGATGGAAGATGGAGTGAAGCTCCTGGAAATTCGTAAGTATGGCAAGCGCTCTAACTGTCTCTTTCCTTGCAGCTTAGTTCGTGTTAAAGAGACGCCGGAGTATTCGCAGGCGTTTTATTGCGACGAGCGTGATGGGCTTGAGTAAATACCTGCTTAATGTCTTTTTCTTTTGTCTTTCAGATGTTGGTTTGCAGCGCCGGAGTCAGCGGAATGCTAGTAGGTTTTAACTATACTTTGTCTTCTCAAGCGGCGATGCAGAAATCCGGAATTCACAGCGTGCCGGTAAGTATAACAATGCTTTTGTCTTTGCAGGCGAAGGTGCAGCGTGAAGACACGGCCGCTGCTGATGGATCAGGTGAGAAAGCACCGTGTGTAGAGTTTGTCTTGCTAACCTGTTGTTTCTTGTCTTTTGCAGGTGCTGATGTTGACTGGATACAGGAATGGTAAGTATAATTCTTGCAGGTTCAGGATCGAAAGAGGAAAGGCTGGAACAGACTCGGTGAGCGTTCTGCTGCAGATGCAGAATAACGCGAAGCACGTTTCATCTATCGGGTGTGGTTTAAATAGCCTTGGAGTGATGAGGCGTCTTCTTCCACGGCCCCGCCTAGGTAAGAAAAGAGTTCCAGTTTCCAGAAGAGTTCCAGTGCTGTATCCAGGGAGTGGAGCTGCCCTAACCAGGTAAGAATGTAGTTCCTGTTCACAGAGGGCTTCTAAGTGGCTGGTAAGTAAGCAGCATGGTCTGCTGCAGGTAAGTCCACCCAAGCTCTTTCACACCAATTATGAGCCCGGCGCTTCCAGTGCCGGGACCGATGGTTTTGATGAGCCTGGTGCCACCTACAGGGTCCAAAAGGTCCCAGTAGGGACCGGCTGGTGCCTAGGATTAGGGTTAGGGGCCTGCTCCCAAGGACGTTGGGCTGGTCCTGGCTCCTTGGGAACAGTGATCATGACATCGACACCAAGCCGTCGAAGACTCTTCGAGAGTCGAGCACTTCTCCGCTGCCATACAAAAAACACAAGTCGTCGAAGGCTTCGACGACTTCATCGACGCCGTCGGCTTCGACCGTTTCGGCACCATAACCAAAAACATCCTCGACGCCCGTGTCATCGAAGACTCCTTCGACAACTTCGAAGGATTTATCAATCCCTTCGACGCGTACGGTAGAAGAAGAAAGGAGATTCACTTCTTTGCCTAGCTCAGACTTTTTTAAGTCCATGTCCTCAATTTATGAGGAATCTGGCTCAGAAGAAGAGTTACTCCTTTTGGAGTTTCTTATGGCACAAAGCAAGTTCCTGAGGAACTTATTGACCAGGAATCTAGAATGAGAGACCTGAGTGATACTCTACATTCTGCCAGTGGAATTGACACCTCCCCAGAATTAGAGTTTGCCAGACTTGATCCTGCAGAGCATGCAGATGCTGGGTACAGGGGTTTTATGACCAGAGTAATAGAATATATGGGTTGGGGTAACACTTCACCCGTTTTTTAACAGGATGACATGACGGATGTAATTGTCAGAGGGCCTCAAAAAGATCCAGTTCTCCCCTTTCACAGGGCTCTTCAGAGGACCGGGGAGAAAAACTGGGAGAGACCTGAGAGTATTGCTGCTGCAGATAGCACTTTTCCCAAAAAATATAGACCAGCTGGAACGGATCATGAATACTTAAATAAGCATCCGACTCCAGAAAGTCTAGTCATTCAGGCAGCATCTACATCAAAACAGACTGCATATCCCACTATTGCTCCAGATAGAGAGGATAAAAAAGTTGACGCATGGGCATGTAAAGTTTTCACGTCAGGCAGTATGGCCCTTAAATCGATAAAAGTCACCTGTACCCTGGCCAGGTTTACCCATACCCTGTGGGACTGTATTTCGGCGGCGGCTGATCATATTCCAGAAGTCGAGGAAATGGAAGGCTTCCTGAATATAGTCAAAGACGGGAAGGAGGCAATGGGGGAATGTCTCCAGTCTGGACTGGATACTGCTGTATCAGCAGGTCCATGGCTGCAAGCGTTGTGCTACGCAGATTTGCGTGGTTGAGGAAGTCGGGGTTTGCACCAGATGTGCAAGCCAAACTCCTTAACATGCCCTTTGATGGCTCGAGGCTGTTTGGCAGCAAGGCTGATGAAAGCCTAGGAAAACTTCAGACCTCGAAAGCGGCATCGCTTAGCGCCTCTATGCGCCAGCCTCTAAAACCCTATTCCGGCTCATCTTCCTTGAGGGGTCGTTCTTTTCGATACTACTCCTCTTTTGGTAGAGGAAGAGGACAGGCTTCTCAAAGGTTCAAAATCAGCCTCAGGAGTGGCATCTCTACCCTCAGCCACTCCTGCAGCCGCCTCCAAATCCCTCTGAGACCTTGTTACACAAAACACCAGTGGGAGGCAGGATCTCTCAGCATCTGAAGGAATGGCGGGCCATTACCTCAGATGCTTAGGCACTGGAAACGGTAGCCCAAGGTTACTGTCTCCCCTTCCTAAAAAGGCCTCAGAATCATCCACCGGGAGCCAACTCCGTCAAAATTCCAGATCCGCTCCTGTTGCAGGAAATTTTAACCCTGCTAGACAAAGGTGCCATAGAACTGGTACCTGTAGCGGAGAGGAACAGGGTTGGTACTCCCCATATTTTCTCATTCCAAAAAAGGACAGAGGACTGAGACCCATCTTGGACTTGAGAAACTTGAACAAGTTCCTCAGGAAGGACAAGTTCAAGATGGTGACTCTTTCTCAGATCCTTCAGGCTCTCCAACTCCAAGATTGGTTGGTATCATTGGACCTTCAGGATGCTTACTTTCATGTGCCAATCCATCCAAAGCACAGAAAGTACCTTAGGTTCGCGATTGGCAATTCTCATTATCAGTTTCGAGTTCTGCCATTTGGGTTGACCTCCGCCCGAGGGTTTTCACCAAACTGTTGGCGGTTGTGGCAGCGAGTCTCAGAAGAGGAGGTATTCACACATATCCCTACCTGGACGACTGGTTAATCAGAGCAAGTTCTCCAGAACAAGCTCAGGAACATCTTTCGATCACCTGCCACTTCCTCCACAAATTGGGCTTCTCCCTCAATTTCAAGAAGTCCCACATGATACCATCCCAGTCTTGGACACTGCCTCGGGAAAAGCCTTGCCTCCCGAAGTGAGAACTCTCCACATCCAGCAGATGGTAACAAAATTCTAGAATGCCCAACGTCTACCGGCCTTCGATTTTCTCAGGTTGCTCGGCCTCATGGCATCCGGCATTTTCCTAGTACCAGAGGCTAGGTTGAGAATGAGATCCCTTCAATGGGCACTCAGAACTCAGTGGTCCCAGTTCTCAGGGAATATGTTGGATCTTCTGCAAGTCCCGAGTGCAGTTGCTCAAGATCTATCATGGTGGGCTTGCAACGACAACATTCTCAAGGGAGAGTCTTTTTGGCAACCATGGCCGGGGATAACAGTAGTGATGGACGCGTCACTCACAGGGTGGGGAGCACACACCAACGATCTGACAATCAGCGGTCGTTGGTCTCCATCGGAGTCCAAACTACACATCAAGCTTTTGGAGCTGAGGGCAATCAGACTAGCGCTGAAGGCCTTTCTGCCCTCTGTACAGGGAAAGAATGTCCTGATAATGACGGACAATACAGTGGCAATGTACTACCTCAACAAGAGAGGAGGTGTAGGGTCACTACCACTGTGCAGAGAGGCAATACAGCTCTGGTTCTGGCCAATGAAAGAAGGAATCTCTCTATTGGCAATTCACCTAGCCGGAGAGAAGAACACGGCGGCAGACGCCATGAGCAGGCAGAGTTCAGTCTCCCACAAGTGGGAGTTGGCTCAGGAAGTCCTTCTGGAGATCTTTGCCCTTTGGGGAACCCCTCAAGTGGATCTGTTCGCCACCGCGATCAACCGGAAGTGCGATCAGTACTGCTCAAGGGAATTTCCTCATAGAGGAGCTCTGGGAGACGCATTCGTAGTGGAGTGGAAGTTTCCACTGCTGTATGCGTTTCCCCCAGTCCCTGTGATTACTCAAGTAATCAGGAGGTTGAGAAAGTTCAGGAAAACCATGATCCTTATTGCCCCGGATTGGGCCAGGAGGACGTGGTACCCGGACCTTCTAGAAATGTCCATCTGCCCTCCAATACATCTTCCGCAAAGAGAGGATCTTCTCTCGCAAGAGGAAGGTCGGGTTCTCCATCCAGAGGTCAAGACACTCAACCTTCACGCATGGTTTCTGAGAGGTTGAGATACAAGGATTGGGATCTTCCGGATGACGTAATGGAAGTCTTGCTTTCGGCCAGAAGGCCAGCAACAAAATCTTTGTATCGAAGTCGCTGGAACAGTTTTAGTAACTGGTGCAAAGATAAGGATGTGGACCCTTTTCAATGTGGCACTCCAGTAGTGCCCTCTTTTCTATTACATCTAGCCAATCTGGGGCTCCAGGTAGGAACAATCAAAGGATACCTTGCTGTGCTGTCCATTTTCAAGCGCACCTCGGAAGAGGTTTCATATTTCAAAATACCACTAATAATTCAATTCTTAAAAGGACTTACTAACGTATACCCTCCAATACCTTTTCATGTCCCAGTTTGGGACTTAAATTTAGTATTAAAATTCTTGACTTGCATACCTTTTGAGCCTCTGCACTTATGTCCATTGAGGCTTTTAACACTAAAAACTGTCCTTCTTGTGGCCCTATCATCAGCCCGCAGGGTTAGTGAACTTCAGGCTCTCTCATGCAGACCACCATATACTATTTTTTATAAGTTAAAACTTCATTGTTCCCAAAGGTAGTTTCGGACTTCCATTTGTCACAAAAAATAGTACTACCAACTTTTTATCCTCCTCCTCATTTGGGCAAGGAAGAGGAGAGACTGCTCAGACTAGATCCCAAGAGGGCTCTTAGTTTTTACATCTCAAGGATGTCTAAATTGCGACAAGATGACCAACTATTTGTGGGTTAAACTGGTCATAAACTAGGCTTATCTGTAACAAAACAGACCATACCCCGCTGGATCATCTTAGCCATAATTTAATGCTACAGATTAGGGGGAAAAGACCCACCAGATGGGCTTCGTGCCCATTCTACAAGGGGAATGGCTACTTCTGCGGCTCTAAAGAGGGGAGGCCCGGCAGCAGATATTTGTGCAGGTGCAACTTGGAAAACAATGCATACTTTTGTCAAGCATTACTGCTTGGATACTGCCTCCTCCAATGAGGGATTATTTGCCAAGGCAGTTCTGCATTCTGTTCACGAAAACTAAAACTAGTACTCCCGCCTCCAAAATTGTCACTGCTATGGGAGTCTATCATAAGATGAGGAATACGTGGGAGGACACAATTCATTCGAAGAACAAGTTACTTACCAACTGTAACGTTCTTTCGACTGGAAGTTCCTCCCACGTATTCCTCATCGACCCTCCCATCCTACCCCACAGTACAGTTTACGTACACTTTCCTCTCTCGATGAGTGCATCAGTTATGTGGCACACCTGGGTGTTCCTCCTATATGTTTCATCGAAAAAACAGAACTGAAGCAACGGGCGCGGCTCGAGCTATTTATACCATCGGTGAGTACGGTGAGTATGGAGTCCGTCGAGGGACAATCAACGCCACGACCTCGAGCACAGCGCCCTCTGCCGAGAGAACATTTTTTCCGAAGGAGCGAAGCTGGAGACAACGAGTTATCATAAGATGAGGAATACGTGGGAGGAACATCCAGTCGAAAGAACGTTACAGTTGGTAAGTAACTTGTTCTTCTGTCTAATATCGTCCCAAGTAGCTTAAAAGAATCCTTGGTCCTACCCCTTCTTAAAAAACAAACCTTAGACCCAACCATTCCAACAAACTGCAGACCTATCATCACTGTCCCTTTTCTCCTGCAGATAATTGACAGAGTGGCCTATTTACAAATTCAAAAGTACTTTGAGGCTAACCAACTATTAGGCTCTTGCCAATCTGGGTTCAGCCCCCAACACGGCACAGAGACAGCTCTAATAGACCTTAAAGCCCAAATTGATGAACTTAACGATAAAGGAAACACAGCTATGGTACTCCTCTTTGATCTGTCAGCGGCATTTGACTTGGTGGACCAGGCAGTATTATGCAAACACCTAGCATCGGATAGAGAGGCACAGCTCCACCCTACTGATGAGGTCCAACCAGACCGAAACATGTGTCTGGGGTTGCTGTTGGTACTCTTGTTCAGAGGAGAATTGCCTAGCATTTTGGTGCGGGAATGCCCCAGGGCAGGACAAAGATTGATATGTTTTGGGTATTTCTCCTCTGTGAAAGATAGTAAGCTAAAGAATCTGGGTAAGTCTTTTGCAACCAGGACTAATGTCTAGCAGAGAGACTCCCAGGACTCCCCTTGTTAATGTGGGTCATTCAGGTATGTCAGCAATTCTTCTAGCTCTTCTTTTGGACCTTTCCAGATTCCAAAAATATTGTCGATACATTGTTTCCAGCAGGCCAATTTGAACTTCCATTCAGGGTGTTCCAAGATGTGTTGGGTCTTGAAAGAATACATAAATAGACTTGAGTCCTTGTATTTACTTCGTAGATACATTAGAAAGGTTGGAGCTATAAGATAAAACCTATGATTTGACCTCTATGAATTTGTTGCTCCTGATGAAGGTAGGCTTCCTTCCCGAAACGCATCCACGCCAGTTTTATTATATGTGTAATTCTATTTACGAAATTCACTGTATGTTGATAATAAAATCACTGACCTATAAATTATTAGATGTGAAGAGTTGTTATATGAGATATAATGTTTAATAGAAAACCTATTTAAAATTGAATAAGCATATTAATTGTTGACTCACCTTATTGTCAGTGTATGAGGTGTGCAGGGGACGGGAGTGTCCACCAATTGAGGACACTTTACTTTTTAGGGACCCACAACCCTCAGAAATTATTTTTGTATCTCGACACAGGCATTGTATTTTTTTAAGATTCAAAACAAACTAGATTTACTTACTACAGGCCTGTTTACCATTTGTGCACACAGGTTAGGCAGAGGATATTACTGGAGCTATGTAAACAGCTTTGTATTTGCAACTTCCAGGTCAGAAATCCCAAAATACATACTTGTGGACCGAGATCACGGATTCAAGATATACAAGCCCTGTGCCTGATGCACGAACTGTTCAATAAGCGCATATTTTAGTGCAGAAATTTGATGTCTGCAACCAGCGTCTCTCCGGATGTCTTGTACTACAATTCCTAAGACCCCCCTTTGCCCCACCTCCCACCATTGACCATGCTGGCTCGGGCTGATGGGAGCTGCAGTCAAACACATGAGTAAAGGTTGTAGATCTATGATTAGTGTAGTGGCAAGGAAGCCCCTCCCTAATCCTAGAGTATCTTTTTGATAATTGCCATTATGCTCTTGAAGTCTGTAAATGCTGCAGATTAATTACACTGAAAAGGGGCATATTTAGCTATGTGGAAACTATAAATCTACCACTAGGACCAATCATGCTAATCTTGTCATTTGGCAGAAGAGAAACAGTGTGCCCTAGAGCTCAGCTTGCCATTATAACAGACTCTGATTTTAAACTGTTTGTGTTGAATTGTTCATGGTGGTAAAGACCCGTACAGAAACAATACACTGCAGTGTACAATTCTTCCATTTTTAATGTTGCACTAAACGTACTCAGAAATGCTTTGCATACCCCTGGCTTCTCCACCTCCATCCATATTCGCAAGCTGTGGCTTGAAGCTGCCACGGAAAGTGCTGTGGTGCTCCCTGCTTACATTTCCCATTTGAGCAGAGCAAGTGAGCAGTAACCGCGTGTTGAAATCCCCCTTGGGCCTTTTTACCATCTCTGTTTGTGTGCCCCGAGCCCTGCTGTTTCACCCCTCTCCCTCTCCTATCCCACTTCCTCCTTTTCCCTGTTCGTTTCACCTCCCTCCCGCCTCCCAGCCCGCCCTCCCTCCCTGATTGGTCATTCCTCCGGTGTTAACTGACCCACCCAGGGTAGCCCTCTGCCCGGCAGCCCCCGCGGCTAAGGGCCCCTAGGCTCCAACCCTGGCCTCCCTATCGCTGACACCTATACCAGTGCCTCCTCCAGGCAAACTTTCACAGACATCCTCTTTGTCTTTCCTCTGCCAGACCTATGGACATATAGTCTCTGTGCTCTCTCCCTTCTCTTCCTATCCCATTAATGGTGGCACCCGGTGGGAGGCCCTCCTGTCCTCCTTCTGCTCCTCTAAGTTGATCATTAATGTTTACTTGAATGGTACTGTCTTGGTCCAAGGCCATTAAGCCAACTTGATCACTGGAGAATAGCTCAGCTGCAACGTGCTCACCTAGGAAGCAAGACAACATGGAGCAACACAGGTTCGAATCCCGGTCCGCGCTTAGAAACCTCCGGGTATTAAGCGCGTTATAAATAACCTATCATATCATATCAACCTTCTCCTCTTTAATAGACGCATCCTGTGCCTCATCAATTTCCTTTCTTCTCCTGCTGTCCCTTCTCTCCCCTCCACGGCTTCCTCGCCTTCCCTTTGGCTACCTTGCCCTCTCCTCCTTCCCCTTCTGCCCCTCCTCGGGCTGCTTCTACACCTCCACAGAGCATACCTCTAATTTGTATCCCTCCCTGGAAGTCTTTCAAGGATGGCAACCTTTTCCATATTGCCACTCTAAACTCTCACTTAGCTGTCAAACACTCCTCTGACCTCTGCCGCCTCCTGGAGGAACTTGACCTCGATGTCCTCGATCTAACAGAGACTTGGTTCACGAACAGCTCTGTCACAAGCTTTGACACTCTCCTCCCTGATGGCTACAAGCCGCGCCCAGATCCAACCGTTCCAGAGGGGGTGTAGCCCTGATCTTCCCTGAGTGGGTTCCTGCCTCGGTCATTCCTACGCAGGCCTAGTCCTCTTTCGAATGCCTTGTCTGCAGGCTCTCGATCTCTCCTGGCCATTCCCTTACTGTGGCTACCATCTATCGGCCACCTGGTCAGATCTCCTCCTTCCTCTCTGAGTGGGCGGACCTCTACTCTTCCCTCCTTGTCTCGACCAATCAACTCCTCCTTCTTGGAGACTTTAACATCCACCTTGATACTTCCTGTCCTTCCTATGGACTCTTTTGCGATCTCTGCGACTCTCTCACTCTCTATTCTCCCCTCTGGCCCGACTCGCTCTGCAGGGCACAATCTGGATGTTCTGATCTCTTCAGACCTTCCCCTTTTGATCCCTCTCTCATGGAGTGATCACTTTCTCCTTTCTTCCCAGCTCACCCTCTCTACTCCTCACGCCAAGCTAACTCCAGCACTGCCCCCTACCTTCTCAGTTATCCGGCCCATGAAGCGTGTGTAAGTTGAGGTTTTCTCTGCCACTTTCTCACCCGCCACTCTTGGCTGACTCGCGCCCTGACAAAACCCTTTCAATGCTCCACTCTGATACTCTCGATGTTCTTGCTCCTGTCATGAGGATCTGCTTGAAGCCCACAGCAAATGCAATTCTTGGTATGACTCAGACCTTGTTGCTCTTAAACGCAAGTGCAGGGTGGCTGAGAGGAAATGGCGTGCTTCCGGTACATCCTCTGACAAACTGGCCTGCCACCTGCCCCAAAGGCAATACCGGCTCTCTATCCGCACCAAGAAGAGAGCCCACCTCCAAGACTGTGTCTCTGCGGCATGTAAAAACTCGGCCAAACTCTATAAAATCTGCATGGAGCTGGCCAATCCTGCTGCAGTCTCTACCTCTCCCGTCCCCTCCCAGGCCCTCTGCACGGCCCTGGCTTCTCATTTCATCTCTAAAACTCAGGACATCCTGTCCTCTCTCTCTGCCCAACCCTCCTCCCTCTACTCCCTGCTTTTACTCTGGCCCTTCTTCAGCCACCTCTTCTCCCTCCTTCTCGGCCTTTCCCCTGTTCTCCCCAGATGAGGTTTCTAGACAAGTCCGATCTATGAAAGTCTCATCAAAACAAGTTCACCCCTATTCCTCCAAAACCATCAAGGACCACATTGACGCCCTGGCTTCTGCTCTGGCTGACTTCTGCAACCACTCCTTCGCCACTGGAGTCTTCCCCTTCTCCCTGGAGCACTCCCTTGTGCACGCTCTTCTTAAGAAGCCCTCTGCCGACCCTCCCTGCCCGGCTAACTATCGCCCAATCTTCATCACTTCGTTCCTGGGCAAACTCCTGGAAAAGCTGGAAGATCCCAGCTTAATCTTCACACTGAATCTGTTGGTTGTCTCCATGACCATCAGTCTGGCTTCAGAGCTGCCAGAAACACGGAAACCGCTCCCCTGAGCATCTCTCCAATCTCGATTCCAACACCCCCTGTGTCCTCATCCTACTTGATCTATCTTCTGCCTTTGACACAGTCAACCATGCCATCCCGCTCAACCAACCGTCTCTGTGATAACCTGGGTATCACCGATCAGGCCTGGCTTAGCTGACCTCTTTCCTCTCTGATCGACCCTCCCAGGTCCAACTTGGGTCTTTCCTCTGCTCTGTCTCCATCTCTACCTGTGGTGTTCCCCGGGGGTCTAACCTCTCTCTCCCTGGCTGCTCACCCAATATCTGGCACTTCTTGCCCACCGCATTGCCGCTCTCTGCTCCAACTTTCAGTGCTATGCGGATGACACTCAACTAATTTTCAGGCTCCCTTCCACCACCTCTTCTCCTTCTCTCATCTGTGACTGTCTGTCTGCCATCCCAGAGTGGTGTGCCGCCAATGATCTCTGCCTTAATGCCAGTAAGACTGAGATTCTCCTCTTCGGCACACCTGCTCACTCCTTTCCTGTCACTCTCTGGCTGGCCTCTCCTGGCCCTCTTCCTGCTCCGACCTGTGAGGCTAAAAACCTCGGGGTCAACTTCGACTCCACACTTTCCTTCTCTCCTCACATCTCTGATGTCTCCAAGAAGTCACACTACCAGCTGCACCTCCCCAGAGGTATTCCTCCTTTCCTTCCCCCAGAAGCTCACTGTCTCCAGAGCTCTGGTTCTCTCCAGGCTGGACTACTGCAACAGCCTCTTTCTAAATCTGCCTGCCTCTACTCTCCGCCCTCTGCAACTCATCCAAAACAGGACTGCAAGACTTCTCCTTGGCTAAAGCCTAGGGATTGTATCTCGCCAGGATTGAAATCGCTGCACCGGCTCAAAGTGGCGGCGAGGATTAAGTTCAAAAGCCTCTGCATTGTCCACCAGGCCTTCTTGTGCCTGGGACCTCAATATCTTCAACTCTCTCTTCCTAAATATCTTCCCTCTCGAGCTCTTCGCTCATTCGCCTCCAACTCCCTCAGGGTCAGTCGCTTCTCCAAGCAGCGAGTTGGTGGTAGATCTCTTTCTTCTGCTGGGGCCTACCTCTGGAACAGCCTCCCCGCCTCTCTGAAACTTGAGGAGAACCATCTCTGGTTCCGGAAGCACCTCAAGACCTTCCTCTTCACTTCTGCTTTCTCTCCTCCTCTCCCCTGCTGATCTCCTGGCTGAATCTGAATCTGCACTGCCCCCCTGGCATTCCTTGCACTTTGGGACGGTTTCTGTTTTCCTACAGCCCCTACTAGCACTTGACACCTGATGTCTGCACTTCCGTTGCCCTTGCCACCAGCTGGCTGCATTTTCTTTTATTGTCTTTATTTATTTTACTATGTACTGCACCGGCCTCCCCACGCCCCACTCCCACAGTTTTTCACCTCTCCCCCTCCACTTCACTTGTGCGATCTCAATTTCACCTGGCCTTGTAGGATCATTGTCTCTGCCTTCCCTCTGTTCCCCCTCCCTTGCCTCATCGCGCCTTGAAACACTTGTGTATAGGCGCGTTATAAATATCATATCATATCATTAAGACGTTATTTGGCAATCACAGTGACTTCGTTGTCTTTGGGTAAAGGGGTTACAGTACGCTCCGGTAACAATTGCTTACATGGAACACCAAAATGAATGTGCCAGAGGGGAGGGGCAAACTAATGTGAGTGTGTTCAGAGGTGGCGAGGTGAGAGAATTCAAGTGTCGGTCTGCGGTCTGGGGAGTGGGATAACAAGAGACTAAAAGTTTGGGCTGCATCCTTACCCATTTTGCAATTTAAGCTTTATGCTTTGGAACGTTGCTGAATGTGTTCCCAATGCGAGGGCATGGGAATTGTACACTAATTGTTCAATAACATGGGTTGGGGAAAGTGATTGTGACTTTGCAGCTAAGTGCATCGTTTTACAGATTGCCTTAAGAATTTGCAGAGTCTCAAAGAGAGTTCAAGGGTTTTTAATTTTATACAACAGAAATTGTGCAGATTATTCACTGTTACAGTGTTCAGGTTGTTCAATGTTCTGATAGGCAGCTGTTTAACGTAATTCACTGGGCTAGAGAAGGTATAGAAAAATAGGCTAATAGGCATTCTGCTCTCATCTCTCGTGGCCTTTCCCTTCCTAGCCCAGGCGCCCCTAAATCACATTGCTAAAACCTACTGTCTATAACTAGCTAGTAATGAAGGCCTAGAGGCAATAGCCTTATTTAGCTGGCTTCATCAGGGGATTTTCTAGAGGGGCCTATCCAAACACACCCCTGAATTGTCAATGTAGCTTGATGTGGAAAGTGCCAATATCAGATGCTCTGCTTCAGTCTCACCCTCAGTCGCTGCCTTTCACTCCTGTCCCTGCTCTTACTACCTCCTTCCTCACCTTTCTCCCACCTTCTTCTCGCCCGACCTACTCACCCCTCTTCCTACATCCTCTTTCTCCCACCCCTCTCCTTAGCTGTCACTACACCACACTCCCACCTCTCACTCTTACTGCCTCCATCCTCACCTTTCTCCCACCTTTATCTCTGCCTACCTACTCCCCCTAGTCTTCCTACATCCTCTTTCTCCCTCTCCTTCCCTCACCTCTCTCCTACCCCTCTCCTTACCTGTTACTACACCACTCTCCCACCGGACCTCACCCATCACCTCACTACACCACTCTTCTCACTGCACTCCTCCCCTATATGCCTTACCACACTCTTTGTCTATCTCTTACCAGTGCCTTCTACTCCCACTTTGCTTTCTCTCCATTCCCTCCCAACCTACACACTCTTTCTCACTGTCACTCTATCTCTAAATGCCATTGCTACTTCTAACTCTCTATCTCTGTCACTCACCTTTTAAACAGCCCTCCTCCTCACACTACACAACAACCTTGCAACTGGTACCACTCTCTCTTACAAATATCTCACCTACCATTTTCTCTGATTCTGCTACCAACTCTCCAGCACTCTCCTGCTCTGTCTTTCCTCCACCTGGTCTCTCGGTCCACCTTCACACAATCGCACCTGCTCCCTCAACCCACACACTGCCTCTCTTGCTGTCTCCTTTTATACTGTGGTCGTGCTGGGTCTGTCTCCCTCTCCTTCTATTGGCTGCAGCACTCACCTGACTGTAGGTACCACTCTGTGCCTGCTTTTTCCCCAAGGGCAGGTTACACAGATGAGAGGCTTTAAAAACCCTCTTTGCTCGTCCCCTTTTCCTGCACTGCTTTGGAAACCATCTCTGATGGTGTGGCAGCTGCCAGACGCCCAGGCTGTTAATGTTTCATGTGGCCTTTCTCAGTTGGGTTGAGATGTGTTGCCAATTCAGTTTGGGCTGTGTCTTTCCTGGCCCCCCTGCAGTCTCTCCTCACTCTTAGTTAATTTTCTGTTGCCCAACATTCGTCTGGAATCTGTCTTGGGTTGGCAGGTTGGGTGTCTCATTTCTGTTTGGCATGGAAATTCCTAGCCTCTTCCCGGGCAGTGCTTGATTCAGTTCTACTGGCTCCCGAATGGGTTTTCTTAGTTTCTCCTAGTTGCACTCTGGGAGAATGAGTCCTGCAACAGAAAAGAGAGAACCCTGGTTCTAAATGTACTGGAATGTTCTTCTTCTTGTTAGAGTGCTAAAGAGTGGTACCATTAATGACATTCGTGGCACGGGGGGATAGGGGTCATCACCCTGTCACAATTTTGTGTCGAGTGCAATGTGATGTGGTTTAAGCTCATTTACATTTCCCCAAGCTTCATCTTAATGGAGCTAGTTGTGAAGCAGCAAGAACGTTTGATCCAGTGCGAAGAACTGGGCTCGATTTCCACCTCTATCAATGCCTTTTGAAATTGACTATTATTAAAATGTATTTTGGTGCTTTTGGTTTGATATCCTTAAGCAATTAGATTTCAAAGAAAATTAAGAAAACATTATTATAGTATTACTGCCAGGTATCGAGGGCATGAAGGGCTGGGGGAGGGCAGCAAGGGGAAAAGAGCTTTAGCGGAACACCAATGTTATATAAGGTGGAGCAGTTGAGTGGGGTTTATCAAGAAGTGAACTTCTGAGTAGATTGATTTGGTTTGTAAATCAGAAATAAAAATAATAAATTCAAACTTAATAAATGCTGCAGGTGTAAAATTTACAATTTAATGAATCCATTAAAAATAACAATGGAACAAATCTGTTTCGCGGTTGATTAGGGTTTACCCTCTTAATGAGGTGTGTGCTTAGTTGATAAAGCTGACACTAGATTTGAGCCCTGGTGCCCGTCTATCTCTGGCACACCAGAGCAGCTTGTGTCTGTAGGTCTATGGACTTGAAAGAAAGCCTGTGTCACACTGTTCTTCCACTTGCAGCGCCCTTGTGGCCAGGGCCGGTGCATTAAGAAGAAGGTGATCTCACCCCATTTGAATGTCAAGCAGCCACCTATTGGTGAAATGATACCTCATCAGGGCCTTGGCGGTGTCCCGGCGGTAATTGTGCCGGGATACCGCCAACATTATTAGCGTTACTACAACTCGGTCCAGCGCAATTTGCGCCAGATTTCGAGTTGCGGTGGCACTGTAATTCCCCATTTTCTTAGAGTCCTTAGGTAATAGCGACGAAAATTGGCGGAAAGCTGGAAATTTACCTCCAGCTCATCCGCCCAAACTCGGGATTGGGCAAAGCAGTAATAGCATTACAGCTGCGTTTTTACCGCTCTGCCCAAACCCTGATGAGGCCCACAGTTTCTCAAAAGGCTGTGAAAGGTCTGTATAGAAGATAGGCGAAGTCCCGAGAAGTCCCGCTTTGCCCGCTACTCTCGGCTATTGATTTTCCATTGAAGACGTGCTTTCTTCGTTTCACCTACTGGCAAGGACTGTAAAACCCACAAGGCTTTGTGTTTCTATCTGTGTGGGCGTGTCTACATAAGAGGACTTGCGTGCGCGCACCGGCGAAGTCCCGAGAAGTGCCGCTTTGCCGCTTCCCCGCGGCGTCGCAAGCAAAGCGAGTTACTGGGACATTCTCCGTTTGCGCTTGCCCTCTTGCTCATTCATAGGTACGGAGTCCCAAGCTTTTTCTTATTCGCTGCTGTTGTTGCCTTATAAAATCCAGTACCTTAGAATTTCTGGACACGTGCCTTCGACCTTTTTGAGGCACAATGAAGCGAAATCTGTACACCCTACGCACTGGAATGCCCCCTTTGGGAAGTGCAAATTTGAATCTTAGTGGTATGCAAGCTAGGGCAGTTCCTTGTGTATCCACCCCACTTTTAGCAGGAGCAGAAGCTCACACTACCTCAAAAATAAAAAAGTGAGTTACCCCTCATGCTGTAAACTCAAAGAAACAAACTTCAAGCACTCAGGATATACGCATTTTTTATCCTGACTGTGTGATTCACAATTCAACTTTGAAAAATCCTAAAGACAACACCCAGTCATCTCCAAATAAAGCCAGTAACAATCAGGCGGTGTGTTGCACGACCTTGCATGTCTCCTTATCTGATAGTTCAGTTCTCAAAGGGGATTCAATGGCTCAAATTTCTGTGACCAAACACAGCTCATCTTCAGTAAAAATCCCTGGGGATGTAGCTTTGATTGATTTGCCTTCCCCCGGCTCTGATTTCATGTTACAAGAAACACCTGGTAATCTATCTTTTTCGCCTAAGTTGTTTTCAAATGGAGATTTTACTCAATCAATGGAGGTTTTACTCAATCAAACATAACTTCTTCCTTTCTAATTCCTACACCTCGTAAATGCTCTCCAGTCGAAAAACCTCAGTTACCACAAAACGTGTTAAAAGTGGTTGAATTAACTTTAGGAGCCATGAATTTAACTATGCAAACAATCTCCACACTATTTAATACACTGAATACTAACTTGGATGTACAAAGCGCTCAGTTACTATCTGTTCTAGCCTGGCTGGCTAAGCAAGAGATACTCTTGTGCCTCCAGCGATCCACTACAAATGAGCCTATTATGCCGTCAAAGGTACAAGTTGAGAAGAGCTCATCACCGATCAAACTTGCACCTGTCGCCACTACGACCTTAGTCATGGCACCTAACACTCCCCCTCCAAATGTGCCGCAGATTCTGTTGAATAATTCGAATTCGCATTTACACTCAGGAAGCCAAATGTCCCCTATCACCGTAGACAACTCAGGTATTTTGTGCTCCCTTCCCTACATTGGTCAAATCATTCGAGAAGTCGCTCCTGACGACGATAAGGGTGTAGCTGGTGCGTCGAATAATGTTCCTACTCAAGAGCCATACACAATATTTTGTAAAAACCTGCCTCGGTTAGAAACGAAACCTCCCTCCCCTGGGCAAACTAAACAACAAGAAAAAAAAAGGCTCTTGATGTCAGTAAACAAACTAAAAATGTTAAGAAAATTGAAGTAAGTGGTCCGGCAAGCTTGAAGCAATTCTTTTACATGCTTACTCTTCCTAACAAGCACAGTCAGTTAACCTCCTGTGCAATTACTAAAAAGTACATGCAATTGAGTCAAATGCGTAAAGCCAAGCTTGGCTTTTCTAACAAAAATCCCGTATCTGCAGTTCCTTATGCTCCACTGGACAAATTAGTTCAAGCGGTTCAAAATCATGAAAAGCAGAAAGCTAGTTTGGAGGATCAGCATTCCATGCAGACGGTTGGTACCAGTGCAAAGCGAATTTTACTGAAGGGAACTGATGCTATGACCTCTAAGGGCCCAAAACTGAAACAAGTGTTGTCCTCCAAATCCAGCACACTCTCTGAACACGATCAAGAGGCGCTTGCGAGCCGGAGATTAGAAATCAGAAAGGAAGTTGATTCATACATGAGTGGATTTGTCTCTTTACCGATACTTAAAGTTCCATCAATTGAACCACTCATGTCTGATATTCCATCAAATCAGCTATCTGTGTCTAAGCCCTCAGTCTCATTCAAGGGTGACAAACTCAAGAAAGTGGCAGTCTCTCCACCTTCCTCGTTTAGCCACAATGCAGAAATAGCTAAATTGTTAAAATCTTTGCGCCCATTGTCAAATAACCCAACTCCTTCTGTGGCACCAATTTCCCCTAAAAATCTTTCTGTAAAGTCAATACTGAAAACAAAAGTGGGAAAGGAGCATAATATTGCCCTAGTGCTGGGATGTCGCCCAGCGCCACATCCGCAATATGTGCTAAATCGCCACAGTATCTTAGAGGTGTTCTCTGATATCCCACCATTGCAGGACATTGGATCTGCAGACATAGCTCAGGTGGAGTTCTTTAATGACAATTTAGTGAGTACGGCGTGTCTGTGGCTGACGTCTCGAGTTGTTAGGAATCTTATATGGGAAGCTAAATATCAACTCCTAGCACTAGGGTCTATACTCTTACTGGGCCCTACAAATGCACCCAATGTATCCCTTAAAGCAGAAGCATGGATTGAATCTGCTTCAAAAGTGCTTAATAAAACTACAGGGCCCATAGAAGCTAACTCAGTAGTTGATGTGGCCTCCAAATGCTGCTGTAATTGTGATTCCAGAAGTTAACTTCCGTACAAGGTTAATAATGAACGTCCTGTAACGCTTGCTTTTTGGAATACTCGAGGTTTCCATCATTTGCTTAACAACACGCAAGACACCTTGAATAACCACAATGTGATTTTACTATAAGAAATATGGCTTACGACCGTACCCTCTTGGGATAATCACGCTTTACACTTTTTGCCAGCGCTGAAGGGAGAGAAAAGTCGACCGATGTCTGGTCTCTTAACAGGCTCCAAATTAAGTTCCAATACTAGCATAATATTTACTTATGCTCCAAATTCTTTTGCCCAATTAATTGTTATGTCAATTGAGACAACCTTGTACGATATAGTGAATTTATACTGGAACCCCAAAGGCATTGACAATCGGAGGTTTTTGGTTGAGTTCTCTACCATGTTGGATTTTATTGTAATTCAGTATACAATTGTTGCCGGTGACCTCAATCTCCATTGTCTCCCTGAAAAATATGTGTTGGAATATTCGAGACCTAGATTGTGGGAACAACTCATGTCAACCAGAGGCTTTTGTATGCTGAACGGAAGCAGATTTGATAACAGTGACTCTGAACACACGTGGCAACAGGGCGCCTTAAAAGCCACAATTGATTACATTTATGTGGACGATAAGTTATTTCCGAAAATCCAAACATTCAATATAGAATCAAATCCAAATAGTGACCATCGATTGCTGACTATTAAATGGTTAGTTAATGTGGCCCTTACTAAGTGTAGCACTATGGCGGCATTAGGTAAAATGACTGTCTCCAACCAGTTAAATCGCATACACTGGAATGAAACCAATTTAAATAATTTTGACAATTCCTTCCAAGTTGCCTTTTATCACTCGTGAGGAAACTTACCATCCATCTATATTCCCTATTACGACCTTATGCAACATTTTGTAGATAATAGGGTACGCAATACTCAGATCCCCAGGGGTACACACATGTTTGATATGGAAGTTAAAAATAGGAAAACGGAATTTCGATACCAAAAAAGAGAGGCTATGAAGCTTCCTTTGAGTGTTAGATCTAAAGCATTAACTAAAGTTAAAACCTCATATAAAAACTGGCGGCGACACCATCGTAGTAAACTACTCCAACAAGATGGTGAGTTAATGCTACGAATCACCCGTGACCGGAACACGGCTCAAATTTGGAAAGTTTTAACTAATGCGTTACCCTGTGTGCAAACAATGTCTCAAATTCAGAGTGTTCCGGAAGCGAGTTGGATTAGTTACTTTTCTAAAATATATGCTCTTCCGCCTAACTCAGGGTTAACCTCTACTATGTCCTCTCATGAACCATTCCATATCACCATTTCCAAGTCTGACATATTGTATTTCATTAATAAAATAAGTCAGTCTAGAGCCCGGGGTCCAGATGGTCTGTCTAATAAAATCTTTAAACAGCATCCAGAGATATGGTCTTCGATTCTGTATCAAATTTTTGAACACATTAATGACACACAAGAGATTCCTGCTTCGTGGAAACACTCTTTAATAGTCTCAATTCACAAAAAAGGTGATCAGTGTCTCCCCGAGAACTACAGACCCATTGCCTTATTAGATGCCCCTCGGAAACTATACAGTCGCATCATATTACAAGAAATAAACAGGTGGCCCGCTAAAGAGCTTAAAAGAGACCCGTTTCAAACTGGCTTTGTTGCTGGCTTAGGGACCTCAGTGAATTTAATTACGCTAAATATGTTAAAGTCCAAAAATGCTGAAGTCAATCAACCGCTGTATATGGCCTTCGTAGATTTCTGCTTAGCATTTGACTCGGTTGACAGAATGTTACTATTTCGAAAACTGCAAAATTATGGCTGTCCTCCCTCAGTATTAACCATAATCAAAAAACTGCATACAAATACAACTATGCAAGTTAGGAGCGGATACTTCTCTACCGCAATTAAGAACCTTTTGGGATCGTCCTGAAGGGAAATTTTGGAAAGCGTTTTTTTGCTTTCCTACTTGTACCCCTAGGTGTTTGTTAAGGTACGAACTGGGCTTAATTTATTTGTCTGGACTGGTTCTTTGGAAGTTGTGTAACTTTTACCGTAAATGTTTGTTGGGAATTAACACCATGAATATCTTGGGTTCAATAGCGATGTTCATCTGTTCATCTAATGATGTATTTCCTAAAAAATGGGTCAAAGCTATTTTGAGGGTGCTGGTTGACGCGGACATCTCAATTGATCTGTTACTTAGCAACCCTGACAAAGCGAAGAAAAAAAATGTACTGGCATGACTGGATGTTGACGCACAACTGTGCACAAATTATGTGGATTTTGACTTAAATCTCTTTCCACATAAGAAATGTAAACAAATGGCCTATTATCTCTTAAAGTGCCCATCACATCATGTCCGTACTGAAATGTTAAGATTACGCTTGAATCTTCATCTGACAAATCAAATTTTGGCAAGACGTGGTTTAATTCCAAAAGATGCAAAATTTTGCTGATTTTGTAAAAATTGCAAACAATTAGAGACATTATCTCATTTAGTAGTTGATTGCCCTGCATTGGCTGGTCTATGTGAACACTATTTTCGCAATTTATTACAATTAATTTGTGATCGCTCTTCATATGAAATATGCAATATATTATTCACGAGCAACCGAACTGTTATTCACATTGCACTTACGCAGTTCATAAAAGCGATTTTGCCAAGTGATTCCTCTTTTAAGATTAATTGATAATTTTATGGTTTAGGTTTCCTTTAGTGTATGCCCAGTTAAATGTTTTGTTAATTATTTTATGAAATTTAGGAGCACGCTTATGATCTTTTAAACTTGTTGTATAATAATTGTTCTATTGTAAAATTCCAGATAATTGATTTATTTTGTATACATTTCTTGTTCGAAACATGTTGTAACAATGAACATTTTGAAAGGTTGAATTATTCAGCCAACCAAAAAAAAAAAAAATAGAAGATAGATTGAGGCTAATCCAGCACTGGGATCTGTGTTAGATGTTGTCAATTTGGCCGATTTTAAATTCAAAAAAGGAAATATAAACAGATCGTGCTGTCAGGCATGGTGGCCTGTATGGGAGCAGCATCTTGATATAGAAGCCCCTTAGGTAGTGTGCGTATGATTGCCCATTCGCCTGTTCACCGACGTGTAATGTATTACTCTGAACGAGATAGTAAAACTAGTGCAGACAATTCTGTTTCTCCAGCTTTTGATCTTTCATTATTTAAGATGCATTTTGAATATGTCTAATGGATCCATTGAATATCGCAATTCTTTTTTGTAGAACATAGACGTCGCTTGCAGAGTTTGACATATGCTGCAAACAGACTTTGTGCAGCAACCATGGCAGATTCCTTGCCACGTAGTAAAATAAGCTTAGAAATGTGTATTTCTCTATGGTGGCAAAGTGGTTAGTTGCCTCATGCCCTTCGCGCCTCAGAGCAGAACAGATCGCATATTGCTGTTGTGTATTAGCCAAGCTCTTTGAAGTACATGTAAAAGTTTGATTCGCCTTAAACACTGTAATATGAAGTAAGGGCAATGTTTCTTGTCTCTTTCAGGCAGTTCAAGGTGTCATGCCGTGCCGTGGGCGTACGCCCCCCTCTGGAGCTGTCCCATTCTCTTGTCCGCTTTGCGGCCACTAGCCTGAATGATGTATCTACAGCCACTCTGTTTGTAATCAATTCACACACTAGCAAAAATGAGTTTACCCATGATGTGGCAAGGATCGGCAAAGGCAGCATTGCTCCTGTGGGACCCACTTCCTTTGAATTTCGTGTGCCAGAAGATGCTCCTATCACCATTTCTCCATGTGTTGGCACTGTCTTGCCAGGGAAGGTAATTCTTTGTTGCCACACCTGTCATCAATTTCAAGAACCTTAATTGTCACAGCTAGGTCCATTGAACCTGCATGTTTCCCTGCTTCCATTACACTTAGTAGACTCTACATATAATTTGTGTTTCATCTCAGACTGTTATGATTCCTACCTTTATAATTCGGTAATTACTTCTGCCACACCATGTAAGCTGGTAGACTATTGCATTTATTCCTCATGTTCCCACAAAGAACTTACTTATGTTACTACTGTGCCTTTCTCCAAAAATGGGGACTTACAGCGCCCTACCACCGCTTGCAAATTTAACCTGGTAAATCCGCATGACCAAGTGGCGAGTAATTCTGTTTGGCGGTATTTCTGCAGATTTACTGCCGGAGTACAGCCAAACTCGTAATCAGGCCCAATGTTTTCTCCAGAATGGGACACAAAATTCCAAATGATACCTTCCGAGTGATTTAAACAGTGGCAATATAACTTCTACTGGCCAAACCGCCCCAACTTGTGCTAGATAAATACATTTATTTATTATTATGCATCTATAAAGCACAGCTACCACAGAATCAATTAATGTGACACATTTGCAAAACTCATGTTAACTGTCTACTAATGAAAATCCCAGAGAACAGTTGTGACTGAATACAATAGATCTCTAGTTCATACATTTCTCCTGCAGAGTCCTTCTCTTTGAAATTCCATCAAGGTGCTGACTAGTGCAGACACTCTTCTCCCAGCAATAAGGCAGCATCAGATTGTAGTTCCTGCCATTCCATGCACCCAAAAGCAATGCAGGAGTGGGTGGTGTGATGAGGTCACAGATGAGAGGCTGCAATTATGCTATGGGAACTGGGGGACACTAGTGCTGTGGACCATGTCCCGCTCTACGATGCTGGACGCATATGCGGTTGTCAGGTTTCATAGGAGCAGGAGGGAATTCCATTAGTGGCTTAGAAGGGCTCTTATGGGACAACCCTTGGGTCGGGGTAATTTATGACTGAGTAGTATTTTCCTTCACCAAATTTATTTCTGGAGGCAGGTGTTAGTACAATCCAAGATGGAGGTTAAGACCGGCATATCAACTATATGTCACAGGCAGCTTGGTGAAGGATCTAAATGGCCTTTCCCCAAAAGATCTTCACAGAACAGAACAGGACAGGTTTCTTTGGAGGGCCCAGTACCAGGCCTCCCAAAGTCCTCTATCTAAAGTTTTGTTTGGAAAGTGGCCCCCTTTCGGGGGGACAATATCCTGATCACATGATGTGAAATTATTGCCTGAGAGACAAGTGGGGAGGTTTATTGTTAGTTAGCAATACAATTTTGGGAGAACTGTAACTGTGTGCTATAATTTTGTAATCAGCCCATGCCGTGGTGAAAAAAAGATATTGTAAGTGCTGCTTGCATCTAGCGCAAGCCTAACTTTGAGAAACATAGTCCCCACTCTCCATTAGGAGGAGTAGTGGGGAGCGCTTTTGAGAGAAATGTGTCTGCATGTGTGAGCAACGATCAGCATCTTTCCTACATTCAGAGCTAGAGAGTGTGAGGCTGCGGAAGTAGTGTCACAGCATCAGAGTACATTTGTGGAAGTCAGCCCAGTTGTTGCATGTTTTTGCGCTACAGTGTGGACAGTCAAAGGACTCTCAAACTCCTGAAAAGTGTGTTATAATTTACTAGCATGCATACCCATGCTTTGCACGGTAATTCCTACTTTAGTCCTAGTTTGAAGTTTATTTAATGAAGTAAACCAATGCTTCTTTGTTGACAATATTGCTAGTCTTTCCTGTAGGAGCTAGTGTGAACGAATTGTCTTTATGTGTCTGCATGTGTGAGCAACTATCAGCATCTTTCCTACATTCAGAGCTAGAGAGTGTGAGGCTGTGGAAATAGTGTCACAGCATCAGAGTACATTTGTGGAAGTCAGCCCAGTTGTTGCATGTTTTTGCGCTACAGTGTGGACAGTCAAAGGACTCTCAAACTCCTGAAAAGTGTGTTATAATTTACTAGCATGCATACCCATGCTTTGCACGGTAATTCCTACTTCAGTCCTAGTTTGAAGTTTATTTAATGAAGTAAACCAATGCTTCTTTGTTGACAATATTGCTAGTCTTTCCTGTAGGAGCTAGTGTGAACAAATTGTCTTTGTTACCAAGTCTGGAGCAAACCACACAAAGCCTACCATGAGAAAAACATGAACCCTGTAAGTCGGTTGTAGCTTATTTGAGTTGAAGCGTTGACATTGCGCAGCGACATTATTGGTGTACCCAACTCAACACCCGAGGCAGCAGCGACCTCAACATAAGTGGTGTAAGTGTGGTGTACATGTAGTGGTGAAGCATTAAGCTTCGTACTGTTGAGACGGCATACATTCATCAACTCTGTGGGAAATGACATTTCTGTAATTATCATGAGAGATTTGCTACGATGTGACTGACATCGTAATTGTGGACACTGAGACATGCACCGTTTTCTGTCACTGCATGCCTACAAAAGCACTGTATAGTGTCACCTGCATGACTTCAAAAGTGATTGCTGCTAATGTCAGCTAGAATGCTGATCGTGTGGAAAGTTTAGGAACAATGAACTGCTGAACTTTAGGAACAATGAAACTAGAACTACAGCCAAACCATGATGCAAAGAGCCATATGGTAGTGATAAGCATTGCAGACCTCTTAAAAATATCAAATCCAAAAAAGCTATATTTTATACTCGTTACATTGTCTACACCATGGGACTTAACCACATGCCAAATTTCAGGTTTGTAGTGTGTTTGTAGCTAACCTTGTAGTAAACTGGCCTTATCAAGAAGGAGCGGGAACCCTTCTGAGCCTCGGTGGGAGGCCTACCAGAGAGGAATCCAGAGCCAGTCTACCCCTGAGGTGGACTGGGGCAGCAGACCTCTTAAAAATATAAAATCCAAAAAAGGTATATTTTATACTCGTTAACATTGTCTACACCATGGGACCTACCCACATGCCAAATATCAGGTTTGTAGCATGTTTGTAGCCAACCTTGTAGTAACCTGGCCTTGCCAAGGAGGAGCAGGAACCCCTCTGAGCCTCTGTGGGAGGCCTACCAGAGAGGAATCCAGAGCCAGTCTACCCCTGAGGTGGACTGTGGCAGCAGAGAGGGCTCGAATTTCTGACCCCCCTCTACCCCTTCTTGTGCCATCATGTATTTTTGCAGACCCTTATCTCCAGCCTTGACTCATGGTTCAGATACTGGCCAGTGTTCTTGTCACTTTCAGAAAGCACAAGTCTGATGCAGCACCCCACCAGCAAAGGCCAAGCACGAAAATCAACATCAGTGCCCCCTCAAGCAGACCAAAGAAGGAGGACCGCAAAAAGAAGCCGGAACAGTACAAAGACTTGGCTGCTGCAGCTCACAGCCAGAAGAGAGGGAGAGAGACTGCAGCTGCGCACAGACAATAGTGCTGGACTGTCACCGACCGCTGGGGAGTTTGCGCAAACAGTTGCAGCTCCACTAAGCCAATCAGGGACAAAAAGGGGGAAAGGAACCCTCATTTCCCAGACTTACAGTGGTACCACATGGGAACAGAGCTTGAAACGTGAACTATGACATTGACTTTCTTCACCGCCATGTCTGGTACACGGCAAATGCGTACGGAGAATGTGTCTGGGGCTTTGATCTCTTTTTGTGTATTTTCCTCGAACATACATGCCCCGGATGGGGAACACAGGGCCAGATTGGCCAGGGAAAGCTGTTGTATCCTCACAGGGGAGGGAGATTTAAGTAGTGAACATGAAACAAGAAGTGTAGGTTTTTTGGTTGAGGTCAGAGTTGCAGGTGGAGCACTATCAAGCAACCAACAGAAAGAAGGAGGAAGCTGTGGCTTGTGGAGATTTGGGGAGCACGTGAGGTATTGGCTTATGTGTGATAGTGGTTCTGCCATGTGAGTGTGCGTGTTTGTGGATGGTTTGAGGAGAGGGGTTACTGTAAGGGGTAAATGTGAATTGAAGAGTGAAAGGAGGGTGTTTGAGTAGTGGTGTGGGAGGATGAGTAGTAGAGTGGACGGAGGAGGAGGAGTAGTGTCGGGATTGGAGTAGTAGTGTGGGAGGAGAGTTGAGTGGGAGGAATAATTAACATCAAAGGGTGGAGGTAAGCCCTTGGAGGAGTAGGGAGAAGTTTGGTGGGAAGAGTAAGTAGGTGAGACAGAGAGTTGAAAGTAGAAAAGGAAAGGGTGAGAGTGGGCATGACAGAAGGGTCCTGAATCCAACAGGGTAATTGCAAGGTACCAACCTGATCACTAGTAGAACACTAATCCTTGGATGGTGTAGGGTGAGTTAGGATGTCCATGAGAGAGTATAGATAGATAAGGCTCAGTGCCTTTAGGTCATCATCTCAGATCCACTATATTTTAGCATACTGATGGAGAAACAATCAGTAGTACTAACCCGGGGCTGCAGACGCTTGGGCTGGGGAGGGAGGGACAATCATAGGCCCTTCAAAAATTAAAATTAATGCCCTTGAACCGCCTCTGAGACTGGGAGTAAGTCTTGAGTCATCTGTGACAGGATTATATACCAGAGTGGGTCTCTGGAGACCGTTAGTGCTTGGGATGACCACATTCTATGTGATTCATAAAAGAATAGGTATATGGGGGATCCGCCACAATTTCCTCACTCTTATTGTGGCTCCAAAATAAGAACCATATGGTGGAGAAGGACATAGAGATGTCCTGTTGATTTAGAGCGGCTCAGAAGCCCCTGTTCTTGGGACCCTGCGAACAGCGGTTTGCATTAGATGAGAAAATAATCCTGTTTGTTGAAAGTTCTGTGATTGCAGTTCGTGGACCAACGCTTATCTGTGTTGCTGGAAAGAAGTTTTCAGTTTGACCTCTGTTTGTCCCAGAAGGAGTGCATAGAACTGATTTATGGGGCTGGGCCCCGTCACACGCTCAATGATGTGGTGCAAAGTTATGGTATTTGTTACCCTGTTCCAGGCCTCCCCAACACCGGAGGCCTGGAACAGGGTAACACACGTGAGGTATACTATCACTGCAAGCCTTTTCAATCACCCCTATGTGAGGCAAACATTAACCCCACAATCCCCTGCCATCCTCATCCACAGGCTGAGGAAATAAAAATGATTTGCCCTTTAAATCAATCCTTGTCTGAGCAGAAAGTCCAAGTGATGGCTGCGGTTACGGCACCCTGCAAGGGGAGAGAAATGGCAAGGGAAAGATGTGGATTACCAATCTAGGGTTTCAGTGGGGTGTTGCTCTCACACACGCTACAGAGTGTGAAAGGGAGCCAAGCACTCACTGGCACCCCTCAAGCACGAGTGTTGAATCTGTACTCTGCCATGCATGCTAGCAGTAAGGCATTCCGAGATGTCATACTGGCCTATTGAAGACTCGGTTGCAGAATGACATGTGCAGGCAGAGACATATTGAATTCACCTAACTAATCAACGCTCAGTCTATCCCCAGCCCAGAGACACTATTACACACATGTGCAGGCCATGGACCATAACCCTGCCCAGTGGGTGAGATCTGAGGCCTATACATGTCAGAGGAAGCACTATGGAGTGTGTGTGTTTAGAGCATAGAAGTGAGCAGGTGTGGAGAGATGGAAATGCAGAGATCTGGAGGTGCCGGTGGAGGAGTTTCTGAAGGTGTGGGTGAAAGAGATTGATGTTGGAGGTGAAGATCAAGTCAGAGAGGAGTAAACCAAGGTTAAAGGAGAACATCAAGCGGGGAAAGAACAGAGGTTGGAAAAGAACATCGAGCAGGAGGCAAGGAGAAAGCAGAAGTTGGAGGAGAAGAGAGATAAGGTGGAGCGTAGAGTACAGACTAGGCCTGAGGTGAGCACCAGCAGCATAGAAGGAGAATGCTGTTGGAAGAGAGGAGAAATTGAAAGGAAAAGAAGAAAGTGGGGAAGTCCATGGAGACATAGAGCCAGTCACAGACAGATATTAAGACAACAGCTATTCACCTATTTTCTGAATTGAGTTGAAGGAACAAGCTTGTGGCCGAATGACGAGGATGCTAGCCAACAGACAGCTCGAGTATCAGTGTCTAAACACACAGGCTGGTCCACAGGAATGAGTGAGCACCAACCAATTCAATGAGGATCAAGAGTAAGCTCTGTCTTGGTGATATAAGGACTGGGGCCATAACAGTGGTGTCCCCAAACCAGAGAGATCCTCCTCACCTACCTTACCTCTGGGAGACGCTGTGAATGCTACTGCAATAGTGTGGTTCTGCAACTAAACTTTGTTCTGAAATATTAGTGCTTAGTCTACCTCAAGGATACCATCCATCTCGTAGCAACAGGGAGAAACCCGCTGGAATACAAGATGCCAATTGCTTGTCTGGTTGTGTTTTTCCATATGTATTTAAGAGCAGTCGAGATAGCAACTCAGGAGACGATCCGAGCAACAGAAGCATACATCGGAGGACACCTGTGGCATCATGTTGTATTCAGGCAGACTGCCATATCTCACTATTTTGTGACCACAGCGCCATTGCCCACTTACAATTACAAACTTTTACACATAGGAATATTGTAGTTAAATTGGCCTCCAGCCATCCACACAGCCCGATCTTTTGTCACACACAGTTGTTCTCAATTGCCTAATAAAATCCCCAGTTACAACCCAAAGAGGGACATAAAAGGGGACCAGAAAGAAGGTTTAACATGGGAAATTGGTTGGTGTCGATGAACATGAGAAAGGAGAAAGCCAGAGACCAGGGAAAGGAATACAATGGGGGAGGGAGAGAGGAGGTGAAATGAGGGAGATGTGAGATGGAATCAGGACGAAGGAGAGAAAGGGGGCAAGGTTGCTTTAAAGGAAGAAAAAGACCAGCGAGAATGGACAGTGAGGAGAAAAGCAGAAGATGGAGAGTAGTAGGAAGCACAACAAGCACAAGTGAGGTTGCAGCCAAGATAGCCCCGAAAACTATTCTGAATATGAGGCTAGCCATTACCCTGGGACAACCGGGTTTAGGTGGAGACCGCAAAGTTCCTAGTAAGATGGAGTCCTTGCTAATCTCAATAAGGAGCAGCTGATTGACACCAAAGCCAGCCAGTAGAATTACAGCTGGACCTGGTGGGAGTGGTGATTCCAACCAACAGAATAAGCAAGCTTCCCCAGCTATTTGGAGCCGTAACTGCGTGCCAAGGGACTTCCTAAGGTCTTGAGGACTAGTAGATGTTCCATGAGGTTGAGCTCGGGTGTGCTACCAGTAAAAAGATCTGAGGGACTGTGCCTTTGATGGGAACTATAAGGAAGACGACCTTACTATCTACCCACGACTGACGGGGAAGGAATTGGAAGTCACCTGACACTCATCTGCAGTGTCCCTCACATATAGATGCTGTCTAAAGCAGAGCAAACCCTGAAATGTGAGTGATTTTGTGCTTTAGCCCCTTGACGTTTGCTACAAACCCTTGTATGAACATTGACAAATGCTTATTTGAATGTTGACCAGCACTTTTCAATTGCGATGAACATTGCTTGACTTTGCTTAAAGGGGACTGGCCTAGAGCCTGGTCAGAATTCTCCGTACACATAATTTCCCTTATCACACTGGCAGAAATCTATTTAATTTATTTATTTTTGCATTTATAGCAGCGCGCCAAACCCTCAGGGATCAGAGCGCTACTTACAGTAAGTGCCAAATGACAATCTTCAAAGTGCAATCACATGCAAACATTACATCGTATAGGTGGTTCTTGAGGGGATAGTTTGGTACGGGGGGCTACACTAGGCATACAGATGCATGAATGTCAAAGTAAGGGTAAATCCATAGTCTAGCAAAGCCATGTCTCATGTTACGGGGCGGGGGGCTTCATTAGGCATACAGATACATGAATGTCAAAGTAAGGGTAAATGCATAGTCTAGCAAAGCCACACCTCATGGTACGGGGGCTACATTAGGCATGTAGATACATCAGTGTCAAAGTAAGGGTAAATGCATAGTCTAGCAAAGCCACACCTCATGATGCGGGCGGCTATATCGGATCGCAGTTAAAGAGTGAGGACAAGTAAGTCAATTACAATAGCGCAAGCCAGAGAGCAATTGGGGAGGCAAGGAAGGACGGATTGTAGTCTGTCTGTAAGAGCCGCGCCTTCAGGAGTGAGGGGCAATATTAGGTGACAAATCCATCCTTGGTGCTCGCTTTCGCTCCTTTTCAACTTGTTTGTGCACAATAAACCTTGTTTGAGATGTCACACCCAGGGATGTCATTTGAGAGTGGCCAGGGGTCGCAGTTGTGACCCATGTGGTCTCCCTTGCTACCCTTGTGGCCTCCCTTACCAATTCTATATTTAAAAAAAATGATATCTTTTTAAAAAGAAAAAAATAAAATTCAAATGGAAGCTCCTGGGCTGCGGCAATTCCATGCAGCTCTTTGTTTCTGGAGTGGGTGACTTTCTTGTTCAGGCCTCATAAAAATAAAAAAATAGGGGGTTCTGCAAGTGTATTACTTTGAGCAGTAACAGAATAAGAATAACAAATAGTTTGTCTTTCTGAAATTTTGTACAATAATTGTTAGACTCATTAAAGGTTTATTTCAGGCACACTTCAGGGGGTGAGTCACTGATTTAGGGCCTCATTACGGCCTGTGCAGAATCGGTTAACGGGTCCTGCTAATGGGTGCGGACCCGTTAACATCATTCCGCATGATTACAAGCTCCCCTTGCAGGACCTGGTAAGGAACGCCTGGTCAAACCAGGCGTCGTTACCGGGTCCCGTGAGGGGAAGAGGGAGCCAACAACGGGCCGCTCATAATCGCCCTGTTGTTTGCTCCCTTTCCCATTCCCATTGAGCCCTATAGGGGCTAAGATGGGAATGGGGAAGGTCCGGGCCCGGGTTCCCAGAGGGAGGAATTACCGGGCCCTCCGTACTCGGAATGGCCCAGTAATTCCTCATTCTGGGAACCCGGTAAAGGAGCCCGGTTTGGCGGCAGCCATGCAGCTAATAGCTCCATGGCGACCACAAAACTCGTAATGAGGCCCTTAATCTGTTCTTAAACACCTCAAATTCACAATGCAGACAAAAATTTCCAAAAAGCATTAAGAGTAGAATAAGCATTAATTTCAGACTATATATTTGGCTTTTTCGCAAGTTGCTGTGATAAGCTAACTCTATAGCTACCTGAATCCCCACATGGATTGGTGGCCTTAATTTTATTTATTTTTTTCAAACAAAAACGCCAACTGTGAAATGGCTAAGTCAAAATTACTTAACTTGACTATAAATAGCAATCAGGGTTGTGTAGACAGATAAGACAATTTTCCGATCTTTGATTAATGTCGCAGAGATTTCTGAGTCGTCGACTACTGAAAATTGTGGTACAATAACCAGCCCATCCAAGCAGAAAATCTTCCAAATTGGAACGTGTAAGAGCAATAGATTTTATTTTGCAATCATCATAGGCTGAATATTGATAATTCTATTTCACAGCATTGCCAAGCTTTGGAGTGCTTTTCAAGGGTACCACCAAACAGCTCAAGGCTTGTCCACAACTCTTCTGCTTCTGTAACTGCAATATTGGATTGGACACGGGAGAAGCAGTTTAACTTAGTTTGCAACTTTTTCTTCAGAGCTTTAAAGCAATTTGAAGTGAAGGTTTAGCATGGTTTTCTTCTGCCATTGTCTCTGTTACGATCATCACAAGACATTCTAATCGATTGTGTCCGTTCACGTATTCTTCACCTTTTGACATAATCCATATCCAGCTTCATCTGCTTTGGAAATTATTCCAGCAAAGGGTGCTGCCTGTCAATGCCTGTGGACTTGATGTCCCTTGACAGCCTCAGTCTTGATGTCGACGTCATCACCGGAATATAGCATGCACAGCGACCGTTGGCTTCAGTTCTGTTTTTCCGCAAGAGCTATCGCTTCGGAAGATCAGCACGCTTCGGTTCCTTTGTGAATTTATGTTTATTTTTAAAAAATATGGCATCTTTGTCGGCATCATCAATGCCCAAATTGGGGTTAAGAAATGCCATGACTGCAGGTGAAAAACTTCCCTTACAGACCCCCATCAGATGTGTCTTTGGTGTCTCGGATCCGATCACAAGACATCAGAGTGGGAATCCTGCATTTCAATGACAGTGAAAGCCCTGAAAGAAAGTAGAGGGAAGTTAGCTGCAGGTAGGTCACATAAATGTCTTTTCAGGACTCAGCTGAAAAAGTGATCTTTCGATGAGTCGAGAGGCGACTCTCCTCATCGAAAGAAAGCTAAAAGGTGATCTCGATCGAGTAGTGGGTCCCACCACTTGTCATCTTCATGATGTACGAAGAAGAGGCGTCACAGGTCGCTGTCTTCGTCATCGAGTTCCTCGCCAGGATGGGTTATTTGCCCAACCAAATCAGCTTCCCCGGCTTTATGGGAGAGTTTCAGACGAAAATGCTTCAGGTCTTTCAGAATGCAGCCTCGACCCCCTCGAAGAAGACGAGTAAGAGCCATGCCCATGTCGATAAACTCGACAAAGCAAGGGCAAAGGACAAAACCTGTGCGCCTTTGGGCCCGGGTTTCCAGGAGAAAACTCCTTGAGAAACTTTGGAGGTTTCCATTGAGTCGAGAAGTAACTCCTTTGAAGGGAAAAACCTTCAACATCATCGACGTCGAAAGAGTCGACATCCTTGTCAAAAAATCTTTCTCGCCTCAGTTGCCGAAGCCCTCAACAGCGTTGAAGCCCTAGACACCATCATCGACGCATGTGACAAAATCTTCGAAAGAACTTGCAAAAACTAGAGATTCTTTTTTTCCCCATTACCAAGAAAAGAATTATGTCACTTTCTTCAATTTATGAGGAACATGAACCCTCATCTGATGATGCAAGACCCTTTGGGTTAGTATATGGGACACAAGGTGTTCCAGAGTCTCTGATTTCAGAGGCGTCAAAGATGAAAGATATATATGAGACTCTACAAACTGCGAGTTGGATAGATACTTCTCCCAATATTACATTTGGAAGACCAGATCCCTCAGACCATACTGATAGGTCATACAGACAATTAATATCTAGAGTTATTGAATATCTGTGATGGAGCAGACCTACACCACATTTTTAGCAGGATGATCTTACAGATATTTTAGATGAGTGACCCCAGGAGAACCATATTCTTCTCTTACATGTAGTCTTACAAAGGTGGATCAATGCCAACTGGGAGACGCCTGAATTAATTCCAGCGAGAAACAAAAAATTGTCAAGCAAATACAGAACTTCAAACAGTGATCCGTTTTACCTAAGCAAAGATCCTACATCTTTGAATATTAAGGATGAGAAGGATGCCATGTGCGAATCCCTTCAGACTGTTCTCAAATCTACGGATAGTATCAGCAGAGCTATGGCAGCAGCATTGCAATGCACAGATGTGCCTGGTTAAGAAAGTATGGGTTTGTTCTGGATGTCCAATCGAGACTTTTTAACATGCCCTTTGATGGCACACATTTATTTGGCAGCAAGGCTGATGAGAGCTTGGAGAAGCTGCAGACCTCCAAGGCGGCAGCCAAATCTCTTGGTGCTGCAATCAGACAACAGCAAACTTGCCCCAGTGGAACTTTTTGGAGGGGCAGGTCCTTTTGCTATTACTCCTCAGCTGGAAGAGGGAGAGGTCTGGCGAGTCAAAGAGGTTAGAGAAGATTCCCACGTGGTGGACGGGGAAGAGGTGCTAAGACAGCCGCCTCAAAAGCTCTGAGGCCTTACTCCACAAAACCCCAGTGGGAGGCAGACTCTCACAGCATCTGCAAGAATGGCATGGTATTTATTAAGATGCATGGGCATTGGCAACAATAGCCCAGGATTACTGCCTTCCTTTTCTAAAAAGGCCTCGGGATCATTCACCGGGGAACAGTTCTTTCAAGAATCCAGATCCGCTCCCTCTGCAGGAAATGTTGACCCTGCTAGAGAAAGGTGCTATAGAACCAGTACTTTTAGTGGAGAGGGACAAGGGTTGGTACTCCCCTTACTTCCTAATCTGCAAGAAGGACAGAGGATTGTGACCCATCTTGGATTTAAGAGACTTGAACAAGTTCCTCAGGAAAGACAAGTTCAGGATGGTTCCATCACAAGCACAGAAGGTACCTGAGATTCGCCGTTGGTGGTTCTCATTATCAGTTTCGAGTTTTTCCATTTGGGCAGACCTCCGCCCTGAGGGGTTTCACCAAGTTAATGGCGGTTGTGGCAGCGAGTCTCAGGAGAGGGGGGGATTCATGTCTATACCTGGACGATTGGCTGATCAGGGCCCATTCTCCCGAACAGGTCCTGTTACTCCCTCCATAGACTGGGCTTCTTCCTCAATTTCAAGAAGTCCCACATGATGCCATCTCAAAGGCTCCTATTCATCGGGGCAGTCATAGATACATCCTCAGGAAAAGTCTCGCCACCCGAGGTGAGGGCTAAAGACATTCTGCAGATGGTCACCAAATTCCAGAGTGCCCAACATCTTACGGCCTTTGACTTTTTGAGGTTGCTCAGCCTCATTGCATCCTGCATTTTCCTGGTGCCAGGTGCTTGGCTGAGAATGAGATCTATCCAATGGGCTCTCAGAACTCAATGGTCTCATTTCTCAGGCAGGATGTCAGACCTTCTTCAGGTTCCGAGTAGAGTCGCACAGGATCTTCTTTGGTGGGCCTGCGAGGAAAATATTCTGAAGGGAGAACCCTTTTGGCAACCATGGGTGGAGATAACAGTAGTTACGGACGCCTCACTCACGGGGTCGGGAGCACATGCCAACGATCTGACAGTCAGCAGACATTGGTCTCCATCGGAGTCCAGGCTACATATCAACCTTTTGGAGCTGAGGTCAATCAGACTAGCGCTGAAGGCCTTTCTTCCCTCTGTACAGGGAAAGAATGTCCTGATAATGAAGGACAACACAGTGGCCATGAACTACCTCAACAAGAGACCAGCTGTAGGGTCTCTACCACTCTGCAGAGAGGCAATGCAGCTCTGGTTCTGGGCAATTCAAGAAGGAATCTCCCTATCAGCAGTTCACCTAGCCAGAGACGAGAACACAGCAGCAGATACTCTGAGCAGGCAAAGCACAGTCTCCCACGAGTGGGAAATAGCTCAAGAAGTCTTTTAAGAGGTCTTCAACCCCTCAAGTAGATCTGTTCATGACCGGAATTTGCCCCTAGAGGAGCTCTAGGAGATGCATTTGTGGTGGCCTGTGAGTTTCCACTCCTCTATGCATTTCTTCCAGTGCCCGTCATTCCTCAAGTGATCAGGAGGTTGAGAAAGTTCAGGAAATCCATGATCCTAATCATCTGGATTGGGCCAGGAGGACATGGTACCTGGAACTTCTGGACATGTCCATCTGCTTTCCAATGCGTCTTCCACACAGATAGGACCATCTCTCGCGAGAGGAGGATCAGGTTCTCCATCCAGAGGTCAAGACACTCAAACTTCACGCATGGTTTCTGAGAGGTTGAGATGTAAGGATTGGGACCTCCCAGACAACATAATGGAGATTGTGCTTTCGGCCAGAAGGCCAGCAACAAAATCCTTATACCGCTGCCAACGGAACAAGTTCTGCAGCTCGTACAGGGATAAGAGTGTGGACTCTTTAACATGCAGCACACCTATGGTTTTATCTTTCCTATTACACCTGGCTAATCTGGGGCTCCAGGTTGGCACAATTAAAGGGTATCTGGCAGCGCTATCTATTTTTAAGCGCCCCTCTGAAGAGGTATATTTCTTCAAAATACCACTAGTGATACCATTTCTGAAGCAGTGGACAAATGTGTTCCCGCCGATCCCCTTTCAAGTACCGGTGTGGGATCTCAACTTAGTTTCGAAATTCCACGTGTGCTTCTTTCAAGCCTATTCATTCATGCCCTTTGCTAACACTGAAGACCATTCTTTTGGTTGCTCTTACATTAGCCCATAGGATGAGTGAAATTCAAGCCTTATCTTGCACTCCTCTTTACACAATTTCCTTTAAGGATAGATCCTTAAGGTTAAACCCGCATTTTTACCAAAAATTGTGTCTGATTTTCTTTTAACTCAAAAAATTATACTACTGTCTTTTCATCCTCCACCCCATCCTGGAAAGGAAGAGGAGAGATTACACAGGCTTGACCCAAGGCATGCACTTATGTTCTACATATCCAGAATGTCTAAATTAAGACAGGATGATCAAGTTTTCACTGGGGACAATTTTTACAACAACCAATCAACAAAAAACAAACCCAACAGTGCATAACATATAACTTCAAGCATCATATACAGTATCGTACAACGTCCACTGCCTCCCCCTAACCCTCCCCCTTAACGTGAGCCTACTCCACTTCACCCTCCGCCGTTGTATCCTTTAGGGGTACCTCCCCCTCTCTATTCTCAGAAGAATCATGATCACTTAGGCAGGCCTGGGTGGACCCTGAGAGTGTGGCCACTAGTTGTCTCCAGGCCATCAAAGTTGCCGCTTCCTCACCCCCCCATTGGCTGCTTCATTCCATTCCGCCGTTTCCGCTTCTGCCCATTTCTGGAGATCGTGCCACCAGATCTCTACCTTTGGCCTGTTGTTTGCTTTCTACCCCATGGCAATTCTGCGCTTGGCAAGTATGTAGGCCAGGTCCTTGAGTTTACTCACGTGTTTCAGTTTGCACGGTCTAGAGAATACCCCTCCCATGCATAACCACACAGATTCCACATCTAGCGTGATCCCTTTCTCTGTTAATCAGTGGGCTATCCCTCCCCAGAATTTCCCAATTTCCGGGCATGTCTAGAACATATGTATCATCCCTGTGTTCACTTCCCCACATTTGGGACATGTTTGTATTTCTGCGCTCTTGAATCGAGCAATCCTCTGGGGGGTCATGTACGCTCTGTGGGTAACATATAGCTGGATCTGTTGCAACCTTGCATTCCTAGATACTTTTTCATGGTATCTCTGGACCCTCTCCCACAGCCCATCATTCATGGGTTCCCCGGCTTCCTCTTCCCAGTCCAGTCTCAGCTGGGTCACTTCTTTTCCCACCCTGGACATCAGTAGTTCATAGATTCGGGAGACCCTGTGCCCCCCCTCTGAGATATCATAGATTGTTTCTATGGCTGCGTCGAGTTGGCCTTTCAGCACTATTTCGGAACATGTCTCTTTCACCCGCTGTATTAATCTGAAGTAGGTAATATACTGTCCTGAGTGTAGGCCTGTTTCTCCTACCAATACGCTAAATTCCATTACCTTCCCATCCTGCCATACATCTCCCAGTGTTGCAGTGCCCACCGGCTCCCAGTGCATGCAAATTGTCTTCCTCAATTGCTCGTCCCCTCCGGGCAGTGCCACCAATGGAACTTGCGGAGAACAAGGGGTCGGGTTCTCCATGGCCTGGCCAGCCTTACGCCACATCTTCCATCCCAGTTCTAACATCCATGTGCACCCTTTAAGCTCTGGTTTTGGCAGCCATATCAATTTTTTCAAAAAGAACGGAGCACATTCAGACCTCCACAATCTGGAATCCAATGTTGAGTCCTCCGCCAACCACTTGGCCACATATTGTAATTGGCTGGCCAGATAATAGACCTCAAAGTTGAGCAATATTATGCCCCCTTTGTCATACATATTCTGCAGTTTCCACAAGGCAATTCTATTCCTGGTATTATGCAATATGAACCCTCTACATATGCTCTGAAGTTTAACAAAGATTTGCTTGGGTATCATATATGGGATATTACCAAAGAAATGTAACAACCTCGGCAATACTACCATTTTCAACAGTACCACCCTCTCTACCATGGCCAGAGGGAGCTTAGCCCAGAATTGCATGCTATTCTCAACTTTTCCCACTGCCTTCTCAGTGTTGTGTTTATATTCAGCCTCCACCTTGTGATAAATATCAATCTCTAGGTATCTGAAGGTTCTGGTCTCCCAGGGTATTTTTAATACTGGTAGATGTTCTTGTGGAATCCCCTTGTAACTCCCCATGGGGAATATACACGACTTCTTGGGGTTAACTGTGATGCCACAGAGAAACGCAAATCGCTCCATTACTTCTAAGATATATTGCAGGTTTTCCTCCGGATACCTCAATTATAACAGCATATCGTCGGCATACAGTGATATTAGATGTGGCCCTCCTTTTGTGTAATTTCCCACCTCCTCGTATTGCTGCCTCAGATATATCACTAAGGGTTCTAGTGCGAGGATAAACAT
Source organism: Ambystoma mexicanum (assembly GCF_040938575.1). Classification (NCBI taxonomy): domain Eukaryota; kingdom Metazoa; phylum Chordata; class Amphibia; order Caudata; family Ambystomatidae; genus Ambystoma; species Ambystoma mexicanum. Next base: position 504,038,809 of record NC_090929.1, on the reverse strand, counting down.
CGGGGGACCAAGGGCAACCCTGTCTGGTGCCCCTACTGAGTTGCCACCTCTCTGAAATGATCGCTCCCGTCTTGACTCTGGCTAGTGGCATACTGTACAGTAGTTTCACCCACCTCAGGTACCCGGGCCCTATGCCATATTCCTTTAGGGCTGCCATCAGCCAAGGCCATTTGACTGAGTCGAAGGCCTTCCACGCATCTAATGAGACAATTGTAATGTCTTGTGAGTCCCCTTCCGTCTGCTCTATGACTCGGTGGAGCTTTCTGAGATTGTCGGAGATGCTCCTGTGCAGAACATATCCGGTCTGGTCAGGATGTATATGTTTGTTAATAACCTGTCTCAGTCTGTTTGCCAACACAGCTGTGAGTATCTTGCTGTCCTGGTTCAGCATGGATAGTGGTCTATACGACCCGCAGTCCGTACTCGGCTTGTTAGGTTTGAGAAGCGGGATAATAGTTGCCTCTCTCAGGGATTCTGGCAGCATCCCTATTTCTAATGCTTCATTCCACATTGCCAGTATCTGGGGGAGCACTTCCATCCTATACGTTTTGTAGAATTCACTGGGGAGTCCGTCCGTTTGGGGGGCCTTGCTAGTAGGTACTAGCTTGATTACTTCTTCTAGTTACTGTAATGTGATTGGGGCCTCTAGGGTCTCTCTCTCTTCGCTGCTCAGTTTAGGTAAGCCTATAACCTCTAGTGTTTCCGTCATCTGGCTCCATTCGCCCCCTTCATTGTTTCCATACGGTTGTTTATAGAACTCAAGGAACCCCCTGTTCACACCCTCTTGGGTATCGTGTATCTGTCCAGTCTCCCCCTTTATTGCTCTGATCGTTGATCTGGGTGTCTCACTTTTATATAACCATGCTAGCAACCTCCCTGGCTTGTCCCCCCCAGCGTGTTGCCTCTCAATGTATTTTTTGTAATTTAGGTTGCATAATCTCTTCCAGTGCCCTCCACACTCTAGCTGCAATTGGCTTATGGGTTTGGCATCCTCAAGGGAGTTCTCACCCCTCTGCATAATTGCTTCCAATTTCGCCTCTGCCTTTTGCCGCTCCTGTGTTAGCCTCATTGTAGCTCTTTGGATTTGGAAATAGCTGCTCCCCTCATCACCACCATAATTGCCTCCCATAGAATGCCAACTGATTTTACGCTTCCAGTGTTATTTTTGAAGTATTCTATAATTTCCTTTCTCAGGTCCTCCCTGAACACTGTATCATTCAATGCTTCGTCTCTAAGCCGCCAAGTTGGGATCCTAGCTCTAGGAGGCGAATATTGCCATGTTAAGATCAGTGGCGAGTAGTCTGAGAGGACGCTCGCCTTGTATTCCGAGCGCACTAGTTCCCCTATCAGCTCAGTAGTAGTAAACATATAATCTATCCGTGTGTACAAGTTTTGTGGGTCAGAGTAATGAGAATAATGTCTTTCATGTGGATGGTATAGCCTCCATATATACTCCAGATGAAAGTCTCCCAGCAGGGCCCTCAAGGTTTTGGCTGCAGGGGTAGGTTTGTCTAGCTTCTTGTCTGATCTGTCTACCCTGGGATCCAGCGTGCAATTAAAGTCACCTCCCCATATCACCGCCCCCCCAAGGTACGGATTAACTTTGCTATATAAGGTCTTGAAATAGACCACAGTGTCTTGGTTTGGGGCATATGTATTAATTACACACATCTCTCTATTTTCTATCAATCCCTGTATCGCAAACATCCTCCCATCTGATTCCGCAATTGACTGTAATAACTGAAAGGGGACATGTGGTGCTATCCAGGTAATCACCCCACGGGTGTATACAGAATACGTTGCCCCTGTGGTAGTCCCCTTCCATTTCTTTATTATCATATCCTGTTTTTATTTTTTAAGGGGCATTTCTTGTAATAGGGCAATGTCCATCCGCTGCCTCTTTAGATATATCATGATCTTATTGCTCTTCAAGTAACTATTGAGCCCCCTGACATTCCAGGTTGCTATTTTGAGGTCTCCCATCTCTCATCCATACCCCGTCCTGTCTCTGTCCTCCCCTGTCTTCTGCACCATGCGCACGCAGTAGCACATGGATGTAAGCTCGTTCCTTGTCCCAAACTTCCCCTTCTCCCCCCACACACACACAACCAAACTCCCCACCCACCCTCCCTAGCCCCAACTGTCATTTTCCTCCCTCCCCTCAACTTCCCTTAACTGTTGCTCTGCTCCATCCCTGGATCTCAGGCTACCCTGCATCTAGCCCTTTTCTCAGTACAACCGATACTTGTACTCAGCAGGGGGGATACCGCCCTAGTAGTATCCTAAACAAACTACCTCAGGGGGGAATGGTAGCGGGTCTCCTGGTGCTGTGTCTCCTGCAATGCGCTAACAACATGTTGCTGTGTAGAACCATGTAGGCTAGCGTGTCGAGTTCCTTTGCATTCTACTATAATCAAGTCCCAGTGTCACTATGTGTGCTGTACTTATCTCTCAATTGTCTCCTTGTGCGAAAATGCAGCATCAACACAGCGCCGGTTCACTTTTCTGTTCTGCTTTCCATCTGGTCTTCTGCTTCCTTTGGACAGTTTTGGAAGTCTAGACATGCAGTCACATCTTCCGTTGTTTCGAAGAACAGCGTTTTATTCATATGCTGCACCTTCATCTCTGCCGGGTATAACAGCATGTATCTGTAGCCTGCTTCAAGTAGCCTCCTCTTTACTGCCACATAATTCAACGGTTGCCTCTGCACCAAGAGGGTGTAGTCCGGGTATGCAGTGATGGTCGCCGACGCTCTGCTTATCGTTCCTCCTTTGCAGAAATGCTCCAGGACCTTCTCTCTGTCTTTATAGTGCAAAATCCTGGCAATAGTAGGCCGCAGTGGGGCCCCCGGTGGCGGCCTCCTCGTCAGGGCCCTGTGCGCTCTTTCCACTGCGAATCCCTAGCTTAACGCACCACCCGGTATCTCTTGCAATAGCATGTTTTCGACATAGTTCGTCGGGTCTAATCCTCCTTTGCCTTCCGGAAGCCCTACAATGCGCACGTTGTTCCTGCGGGCACGCCCTTCTGCTTCCTCGGCTCTATTCTCGAGATTGCGCATCTGTTGTTTCAACACGTGAACTTCTTTCGCATTGGTCGTGGATGTGCTTGTGTTGGCTTTCACCTCCTTCTCTAGGATTCCTGTGCGCTCGGCCAACTCTCGTATGTCTTGGAGCAATAGGTTCATGTCCACGCTCACTGCGTCAATTTTGAACTCCAGCAAGGTCCTCAGTTCCGAGATTGCAGTGCACATCTTACTTTCCCATGACACTTTCAGTTCAGCTATGGCTTCTAGTATCTGTTGGTTGCTGCTCACCATAGTCTCGCTTCCTCACATGCCTTGGCACTTTCCGCGGGTTCCTTCTGCCAGATGCAGGGACTTGGCAAACTCATCTATAGTGAATTGTTTCCCTTTGCTTTTGGGCAGCCTTGACGTCATCCTTGCTTGCTTGCGAACCCACTTGTCGGGTTACACCTCACTGTGGGGTTCTCCCTGCTACAGGGGCACTTCTCCCCAGTCCGGGGGTGTCTTTTTCAATTTATCCCCACGTGGCTGTTCTGGGGCCCCCTCAGCACTCCTTGTCGCTGGGGTTCACTTGCTCCCAGAGTACGTATGCGGGTCCAAGTGCCACCTAAGCCAGATTTGTTGTGTCAGTCTGGTGAGTATTTTGCAACCCTTCTTTAGTCCTATTATTGGTACCTTCTATAGTGTGGACTGCAGTGTCACTTCCAGCGTGCTGGGTTATTTTGTAATCTGCAGCTTGTGTCTCTGTATGGTCTGCAATGTCTCCTCCTGTGTTCGCTTATGGGATGCTATAGATATGCACAGGTCCTGTCTCCACATCGCCTCTGGCTCCGCTGTGTCTTCCCGCACCCCAGGCCTCCTTTAGAGTTTGTTGTCACCTTTCCAGTGAGGTGGAGAGGGCCTCCAGGTGGACTTCGGGAATCCGACTGTCTTATTCTCCCCCGTATAACTTTTCCAGTGTATGGTGCCTTTCAGGTGCTTAGGCTGTTGCTGGCCTCATTGCCGACTCAAATTGGTTTTAATCCGGGTTCTTGCCCAGCAGGGGAGACACCCCGAGTTCTGCTCCCTGTTACAGCACACCAATGAGTTCTGCTCCCTGTTACAGCACACCAATGTTATTGCTCGTCCTGGCGTTCCTTGTGTGTGCACTCCAGGGGGAAGATGTGGGCGTGTTCAGCTCCTCATCCAATGCCACCGGTATGGACTTGGTTCACCACCTTTTGTTCCCTCCCTTTGCGGTCTGGGCGTCAGGCACCAGCCTTCAACATTAAGTATTGTTCAGGGGGTTATCCGGGCTTGCCACCACATCGTGCTACTCGTGCAGACTCACGTTACGTTGTGCACCAGCAGCTATCCACAATCAGGTGGCCCAGGCACCAGCCTCATTCGCTTCCAAGCCCCTTCGGCTCACATCCCGTCAGTATTTTCAGCCGCACCAATGTTACTTTACAACACTGAGGTCCTAAGCTATAAACAGCCAGTGAGCACAATGTATCCAGTCATCTGTGCGTGGCTCGGTTCAGCCCTGCTCTGGTGCTCTAGAAAGGCAGTAACAGCTGGCGTTCCGTCACCTCTTTATCCACTAGCGTTTCGGTTTCTTCCACGGATGGCTCCGCACAGCAGCTCCTCTTATAGTGTTGCTCTGGTTGTTGCCCCCCCCTTCTGGGTCCGCTGCAATACGGTTAATTGGCTGTATCATGCTGCTCTGGCAGTATCACTGTCCACAGCCTTCACGGGTGGTCGGCAGGTCTCTAGTCAGCCGCCTCGTATTTCGAAGGTGTAACCCCTTCGTGTGAGTCCATATTAGCATCGGGTCCATGCATGCCCGCACTGCCGTCTTCCCTTATGTTCATGTGGCGGTCATAGCCTGCAATCATGCTTCTCCACAGCGGGCGCCTTGCTATTTTCCTTCGTTGTGCTACTCGATTCGGGCTCTGTCCTTTGTTCTCATGCGGTGGCCATTTTAGATATTCTCTTCAGGAATCGCCCGCAGCTCCCTTCGCCACAACTACTGCAATTTCACTCGAATCTTCTCCAAAGTGTCACCGTTCTCTTCCACTCGCATTCCCCCAGCATAATTAGCGTTTATATGTCCTTTGCAGCAGTTTGTGTCCTAGAGTGCTCCAGGATGTTTCAGGATCAGCAGGAGACAATGTGGGACATGTCCTATCCCATGGCTCCTTAGTCACGCCCCCTCACACAAAACAAACCTTATCTAGGTGGATCATCTTAGGAATCTCTGAAGGCTACAGGTTAGCTGGAAAAGATCCTTCTGAGGGTCTCAGAGCTCATTTGACCAGGGGCATGGCTACTTCCACTGCTTTACAGAGGGGAGTCCCAATTCAGGATGTTGTGTTGTGGCCACATGGTCCTCCGCCCACACATTCACAAAGTATTATAGTATGGACTCTTCCTCAGTCCCGGGAAGGTGGATTTGGGAAGGCAGTGTTACATTCGGTACACACAAGCCTATAAGGAACTCTTAAATTCGTACTCCCTCCTCCAAAAATGCTTTGGGAGTCTATCAAAAGATGAGGACTACGTGGGAGGACACAATCCATTCAAAGAACAAGTTACTTACACGTGGTAACGTTCTTTCCTTTGGATGTTCCCCCCATGTATTCCTCATTGCATAGAAGTTCCTTGTTTTTGCATTTTATGTTCTTTCAGGGTGATTCACTGTCTTGAGTAAGGTACATCCAATAGAAAATTGGAAATATGCACAAAAATGTGAACTAAGCAAACTGTGGCTATGTGTGCTACCTACCAGTGGTGACGTCGACAACGAGACTTATGTGTGCTACCTACCAGTGGTGACGTCGACAACGAGACAGAGGCCCTCGAGGGACATCGGATCGAGAGGCATCGAAGCGCAGCGCCCCCTGCTGGAATAAAATCAGAAGCAGCTAAAGCTAGACATGGATATATCAAAAGAGGAGGAGTATGTGGGCAGAACATCCAATCGAAAGAAGTTTACCACGGGTAAGTAACTTGTTCTTCTATATCGGTGTCCTTAGTCACTTGACAAAATCCTTGTGCCTAAAAGCTTGAGTACAGTGTAAAAATGTTTGACCGGAACACCTAAAGTGGCCCTTGATTTAATTGTGTCACAATTAACGCTTTGTAATGTGTCTATCTTGTTCAGGATGTTTGTTTGCATGTATGAGGTAACGAGTGCCCAGAGTACGGGATGCCATGTGAGTGTGCTGCTTTCCCTGCGGTACTCTAAATTCTTTAATACACAGTTATGAACCCCCCCCCCCCCAATGGTATTTATTTTGCCAACCTCTGAAGCCTAAAAGTAGATCCACGCAGGCTTGGCATGTGGGCAACTTTGCACCAGACCTGCAGATGAACTGGCCTGCAGTTAAATCACAGTTATCAGTTTAATGGAATCTACTACAGAGTGTACATTGCTTTCTGACTTTCAGAACAATCAGACATGTAATTGCTCATTATACTATAGCCGGTAAGATAGCTCAGTGGGTTGAGTGCTCACTGCTGCTATGTGTGTGATCTGCAAGTTGCAGGTTCGAATCCTGGCAAGGCCAACTCAGCCTTTCATCCTTCTGAGGTTGATAAATGAGTACCAACTCAGGCTGGGTGATATTGTATGTATATTTGTTCTATATAAAGTTCTTAGGCGTTTAATAACACATCATTAACATTTGGCCTTGTATGTCTGCTTACATTCACAGTAATCTGATGATATGGGCCTATACACACTGATATTAACGATCCATATAATGATCCATTCTTGTATGAAATGTATATCATATCACAGTGATATCGTAACCATATTTTACGTAGTGTACTTAGGTACAATGCTTTGTGATGCCACTTCCTGTTTTGTCAAGGGGTGAAAGGTTGTGTGCCATCTCGCCCCATGATGTAACTTGGGGTGGGGTCACATGACATCACTTCATGTGATGTCATCAGACATGAAGGGTCGTGTGATGGCACTTCCACTATCCCTGGCATTTTTGTGAAATGACATTCCTGGTCACACCAATGTCCAGAGCTATTGGTTTTTGACCTTCTTAGTTACATCCTACCATTTACCCCTCTAAAAATTGCTTGTAAAATGTTTTTTTATATTTTTGATTTGATGGTCATTCCATTCCACAGTGCCTGTGACTGACAAGAAGTAGTGGAACTGAGGTCAAAGGCATCCCTATAGGAGGTCAATTGACCCTGCATTTCAGAGCCTGTCCCACCCCTGGCAAGGAATTCTTTCCAGGAGTCTTCAAGGTGCTCCTTTTCCCAGCCATCATTCGCGCGTTTGTAGGCTTTATTTGGTTGGCCTGTCTTTCTTCTGGCCTGAAAGGGACACCACGCAAATTAATAGGCCATGAATAATCCTGGGTCGAGGGCCATCAATGCTAAAAGCAGGCTTCCAACATGCTGGGCACACTATTGTTTTTCAAATGTTTAGCTGACACTTGCATAGAAAAAAACAGAAAATAGATTTCCAAAATGAAACGTGCTTCTTTTTTTATTTTTATTTTTATTTATTGTGCATTAGCCAAAGTATATGACTTTTTACACTATTCTTTACATATAAAACATTTCACAAACAAAACCAACAACAGTACATATTTCATCTAAAAAACATTTGAACCATATCAAAAAAATGAACAATAAAAGGAAAGAATAAGGAGATATTCATACTAAAACCTTTATAAAAATTACCACTCTTATCCCGGTTCCCCTTACTAGTTATCTAGCTTTAGAACCATTTCTGCTGTTAGGAAAGTTTCGGTACCAGAGGAAGCTCTGGACCAGAATTCCTCCGGATCTAGCCAGCTGATATCGTGTACAAATCTTCTCAATCTCAAAATTCTCATATCCCTTGTCCCAGTACACTTAATTACCAGATGTTTTAATGTTTGACATTTGTTGGCATCACATTTTATACAACAGTTCCCCGATTGAATCAAATTTCTGGCTGATTGAATTTCCAAAGTAGGTAGTAGATTAAGTCTGAACCTCAAAAAGTTATCCCTAGAGTATGGATCTGGATATTTTTCCAAGTATGGGGGAAGACTTGTCCTTTTTCTACCCATACTGGAAAACGATTGTGATAATTTTGTCAACCTCATCCTTTTCAAACTCTTTCACTCTCATTGGATTTTGGAACAACATATCTGTTGTACAGTCTAAACTGTTTAGTAACTCTTGAAATTTCAGCCTTAACTTTTCAAGAAATATGTTAGTATTCTCATGGAGCAGGATGGACAAATCTTCATATAGAGAATACTTTATAGGAACCAACAGGGACCTATAAAGGGAAATCCATTTCCACTCCAGCCACGATCTTAAGGAAGAGAGCCCCAATTCATACCTCACAGAGGCAATTGGAACACAATTTGGAAGAGATAGTATTGTTTTCCAGAGTTTTGATTCAATCCGGTCCCAATTCACATCAAATGCCAGTATATTTGTGTCCATACTATATAGAATGATAGGCACCACCTTTCCTATATAGAATTTTATCAATGGAAGTATCGAGAATTTGCAAAATTTCGTTTTTATCCTTTTCATCTGTGCCCCCAGCTTAAGGGTCTTTAGATTAATCATTTCTAGTAGGTGAATCTTAGTCGGGAAAGATTTAATTGTGGCTCCCAAATATATTAACCCAGAGACTTGTCTATCTTCCAATACCCACAAATGGTTCTTGACTATTTTCTTTGGATGTTTAAATATGAGGATCCTCAATTTTTCCAGATTCATTTTAAGACTGTTCTTTTGGGCATATAAATCAAGTGAATGAAGTAATCTCTGCAGGCCGACCTTTGAGTGGTCCAATACCACCACATCATCCGCATAGGCTAACCAATTAATTTTAGTTAAGCCTATCCGTGGAGGAATTAGGCCACTATCATTCAAGTCCATTCCTAAATCAGCCATGAAGAGAATGAATAGGAGAGGTGCTATCAGACACCCCTGGCGTACCCCTCTCTCGACTCGTATTGGGGCTGTTAATTGGCCACTTTTTGAAATTCTTACTCTCATTCTAGTATTTTGATGAAGTTCAACTAGAATAGAGAGCAAGTGTGATGGAACTCCCCAAGCATACAGTTTCTTCCACATAAGTTTCCACATAAGTGACCGATTGACTGTATCAAAAGCTTGGATGAGGTCAATCCAAGCTCCATAGAGGGGTTTACCTTGTTTATTTCCCACATCTCCATTTAGACAGCTAAGAATCAGACCATTCAAGTTGGTAGATAGTCCCTTTCTAAAACCAGTTTGTTGTTTCGGAATTATACCATTTCATTTGGCCCAGTCTTCTAGCTCCCTTAGAATTAAACCGACAAAGATTTTACTATCAGCATCTAATAACGAGATCGGCCTAAAGTTCACCGCTAGGAGTCTATCCCCTTTTTTAAAGATGGGAATTGTAATTGAATTTTTCCAGGACTCCGGGAGCCGTTGTACTTTAATAATTTGATCAAAGAGTATTTTAAGCTGATGGGCCCACAAAGAAGGATTCATTTTCAATATCGAGTTACTCAGCCCATTTGGACCTGCCGCTCTTGATGTAGAGGCACTCCTTATTAAACGTTCTATATCAGCTTTGGTATATGAGAGTGACCAATAAGCTGATTCCCAATTATTATCTATATCAGAGTCTGCAGCCCTGTATACCCTCGAAAAATGATCCACCCACACATCTTCTTGTACTGCAGAAAATTGGTTTCCCACCTGCTGATCTGGTTTAGCTCCTAAAATAGCCCAGAAATGTCTTGAGTTTCTCTTACTCATTACCCTTAACATAGCTTCACCATCTTACTGGAAGATAATTGACTTAAATGATCTCTTCCAGTTTCTATATTCATTATTGATGGAGATTAACGCCCTCTCAAACGATTTCCTGTTGAAATTTGCTCTTCTTAACTCAGTTTTCTTATATCTTCTAGCTTTCTTCTGTTGCAATATCTGGTCGTTAAATGTATGCTTATGAAACAATTTACGGGTTTGATTATTTTGTTTCTGTGGATCCAAATCCATTAAAAACAGATGGAAATTCGTTGGACTACAAGTATCATACATTCGCAGGTCAGAGACATTTGCTACCATATTTTGTAATTTGTTAGTCAAGATTTTCCCACCTCTCTCAAATTTACGAATACAATTACCGGCCAAATTAAAAGTCAATTGATCTGTATACATGGAAACAGAAGTGGACAAATTAACATCTATTAATAATTTAAGCATAGCATGGTCATCAACATTTCCTTCCTCTACCAATAGTATAGTACAATTTTCATAAATATTTTAGAGGCAAAGAAGAAATCAATTGTAGAAAATGCTGAGCCCCTATGCCAAGTTGGCTTGCTCGGGATGTCCCCCCTGGTATTTCCATTGAGCATCCAGAAGTCCCAGCCCTTCATAAAATTAGCCCACATTATTCCATTCTGCGTCTGATGACAAATTTTTCCTGTGGCTTGATCTTTTGTTGTTAAACATTGAGAGTTCAAATCTATTAGTATGTCGTCCGTCGGGAATCGGGATAACATTTCGACCAGGAGATCAGAAAGTTGTGATAAAAAATCCAAAAGGCCAATCTGACCGGATTCCAATATACATTTACCAAAATCCAGTTATGTCCCATATTTGAGGGTTTCAATTCCAGTCTCACTATCAATATCCCCTGTTTCACATTTGATAACAATCTGATTTCATAGTGAGCATTATTTTTACAGCTTATCATTAAACCCCCCGAGGGTCTCCCTCCATCTGACATTGCTGCTATTTGATGGTATGTGGTAAATTCTTTTATTCCTAATTCACAAGTCAACCAGGTTTCCTGAAGAAAGATCAGATCAAAGGAACCAAAGATATAGGATTTTCTCGGTTCTAAAATGAATGAGTTATAACCTCTCGAGTTCCATGATAATACCTTTAAATTATTTTTTTCTTTTGCTAGAGGCTCTTCTGTTGAACACCCATTCTGAGAAGAACTTGTGTAATTATCTCAGGAACCATGTCCCATGTTGCCGTAGAAGTTATTCCCATATTGTTACTATTTTTCTGGATTTGATTACCCGGATAATTTCCTTGCCATTGTACAGACGGAGTTATCAAACTCGGACATACCTTAGAGACTTTAAAGCCCCTTAAGCCCCAGGCTTCCTCCTCCCCCACAATGGATTCCAAACCCAAATTTGATTTCAATAGTAGTTCTACAATATTTGTATCGGGAGACAAGGGAAATTTTACCACATCAATATCATCAGAAGAAAAATATTTCAAACCTGGAATATATTTATTTCTGATAGAATCCTAGAACGATTCAACGGGTCCCTGACTTGAGCGTTTGGTGTCATTCTTGAAATGTAAACTCTGAGATCTCTCTTCTGATTAACGTGATTAAATGCTTTATCACATATAGCTTGTTTAGGATCCCTCTGGGGCTGATTTGGCATGTTTTCCTTTAACTCGAGGCCATTATCAACACAGAGAGCACTTTGGAAGACTTCTTTGCTGCCTCCAATCACCGGATTTGCCAGGGGTGTAAGTTGTACCCCAACATTACTCCCTATTTTGTAACTCTCACCGCTTGCTACCGGCGTTGGACTCAGTTCCACCTGGCACGTCTCCTGCGCTTTCTTTTTTAAAAAGATTGGGGCTATCTTTATTGCTGGATCCATCTTCGTTTTTTTCTTCGCCGGAAAAAAAATTGGCGCAATACGCTTTGGTGGTTCAACTATATCTGTTTGAATGCCCACTGTCGTTTTCTTTAAGTCCACCTTCATCATTTCTTTTAATTGATTCTTGTCCCTTTCTTTAATATTGTTTTTGGGATTTTTTCCCTTTTCTCTTTCTGTAGGATTCCTTTTATCCACTATTACCACCTCTCCAGCCTTTGCTTTCAGACGCTTCATAAACCGATTAGTATCCGTTGGCAGATGCTTCCTTTTTTGTTTACACTTACCTTTCACCTCCTCTGATCTTACTACCACTTCTTCCCTTGCCATTTTTATTTTTCACTTTGCCCAACTGAATCTTCTTTTTTTCCTCTACATTCTGTTCCTTCAGATTTATAGGGGACTCCAAATCAGGCATTCTGGATGTTACATCTAAATCATTTACCTGTGCCATTCGGATAAATTCCTCCATCACTGATTCTGACAATGGCGAATCATCTGGCAATGGTTCAGAATCTATAGGCGTTTGCTCACAATTGTCCCTATCATCATTCAGTATTGGGAGTGACTAGGAATTCCTCAACAGATTACTTAAGTCAATTTTCATCAGGTCATATTGGACTGAGAGTTGATCCATTTCTAGCGCTTGCACTCTTGCCATTTCTTGAAGGTCTTTTTGGGTAGCTCCCATACCTTCATTAATGGCTGTTTTCAAAGCCGTTACCATTATGTCATTCAGTTCCAAATCCTTTGATATTTCTAGCAATATCCCTGTATGTTGCTGTACCTCCAATTTAATTGACTCGAAAACTTTCACTAAAGAACTTAGGACAAAGTTTAGAGCAGTAATTGTTGGAGGGATTAGCGGAGGGTTTAAATCAATTTGACCCTCTTGCTGGATATTTCGAGACGATTCCCTCCCCCCCCCCCACTTGGTTCATGTGGACCTACCTCCTTTCCCCTATTCTCTTCTTGATCTTCCGGTTTTTCATTAAGTTCATAAGATGCATTGGTTGAAATTGGTATTTCTAGTTCCACTAGCTCTTCGTCACAGGGGTCCACCTCAATCATAGGGACTGGTACATTTACCACCTTCGGTGACGGACTCACTCCGGAGCAAATGATTGTTTGTTGTCGTCCTTGCGAGAAATGGGATAATATTGTATTTTTCATTGTAGTCGTCCTCAGGGTATAGTCTAAATGAGCGGACAGGGAGTCACGAATAGGATGATTAACTGGAGCTGAAATTCCCACTTCCTGTCCTTGCAAAGCACAAGGGTCTACAGAAACATTCAAGAAACCAGATGTTGAGGGTGCTTGATTGTCCAAAGAGAACAAGCTGGGAGGAGGGCGCAGTATGCCCCCACCAGTCTTATAACGCTTAAGAAAGAAGCTACTTTGCGCCTTTTGTTCACTCGCCTCTTGTTCCTTATCTACCCCTTCTGTGATGATCTTTTCCAACTGGAAGTCTGGGTTCACAGAGCTCCGCAGATTATACATAGTAGTCATCTTAATTAAATTGGCCCCAGTACTCTGCCTTTTGAATCAAAGGCACAATAGTTTGCACTCAGGGTCACCGTTTTACCGGTTTTGCCGGTTTTAGCACTCACTAAACAGAAGCGCTCCGGGCTCAAAGGTATTCCACCCGCAGTCGACCTAGCGCTCAAGATATATAGCACCTTCAACCTGTAGACACACACAGCAATGAATTACAGCTATTAGCTAGTCAGCTGGTGCCAGTGCACGTATAATCCCGTATACACCTTACCGCAAGCCAAGTCGGTAAAAACCGCTTTACTTCCACGGCTTATATGGCTTATATGGCTTACACTGCTTACACGGCTCCGGCGGTTCCCGCAGCTGCAGCAATCAACACGCAGCACGCCGCAAACAGCAGCAGACAGCAAACCTCCGGGCAAACCTCCGGGCCTCCACTGAATCCAAGTGCTCCGAAGCTCATCATGGGCTATGTGGGAATCGCGGGAGCCACGGGCAGGACTCGGAACCGATCCACGGATCCACAGATCCACGGCCCAACTCCCCCGCTTCCCCGCTCGACCGTCTCCACCTCTCCTCACAGCCCAGACTCTTTGCGCTGTAACCCGCTTCGCTGCTTCGCTACACACACTGAACACGCTGAAAATCGCAGAATCGCCGACTCAAGCCGCACCCCCGTGACGAAGCGCAACCGGAACAGGAAATCTCAGCGTCAGCTTCAGTGCCAGTGTCAGTGTCAACAGGGGCCGCTTCCGAGTCAGTCGCTGTCAAATTTATACAATTATGAATTTTCATAACATGCTTCTAAAACTTACAATCACTGGTTTTCTTTAAAATGTGTTACATTTTGTGTCGGTCATTTGTGTGCCCCTTCCTTTGTGTTTTATCACAAGATTTATTTCTAAAGATGGCATATGCTTGTCAAACTGCTTAATCACAAATACATGCTTCTGTTGTGCAGACAGAGCTTATTAGGATGTTAAACTGTGGGTTCACGTGTTTGATTTTCACTACTGGAGCAGAAATTCCCCCACTCCTGTCCTGAATATAAGCAAATGACCAGCCCAACCCATCCCCTGGCAGAACACATTTTATAGTACTTGTTTTTTGTAAGGAATTGTAAAAAGTCCTAAGATTTACAGCCAGTTTTAAATATGTAAAATCTCAGCAACAGTCATTCAACCTGCTGAGCTACACTGGTAGCCTTCTACTGTAAGACATGTAACATCATCCGCCCCTATGTGCTGCAAAGTAGGGCGGACATGCCGTGAAGCCCTGAATGAAAGTGCCCATCTCTTACAGAGGCTGCTAGTTACAACACCACACTGTGTGTGTCATATGTGTTTGGTCCAGGGCTACACCGGGCCTACAACAACTTGGCGAAGAGGTGGTTGATTGGTACACACAGCAAGAACACCACACCGTGTGTGTGTGTGTATTGTGTGGAGGAAAGAGTCTGGCCACCCGGCAAGGTGTTCCCAGTCTCTGCCCACTCGCAGTGAGGCACGGAGCGGCTAGCTGCTGTCGTGCTTTTATTTAAACAAATAACGATCTAAGCGGCACATGCCCAGGCTGGCCATCCAAATAGGGGAGAAAAGAAGTGACTCTCCCACTACAGATGAACTGCTGGTGCAGAAGGTGGCAGAGTGGCTAATGTGCCCTGGCTGGGCATGTGCTGTGCTCTACTGACTGGAGCAAACTGTAAGAGTGTCTAGAAGACAATTGTCTACACAGCGCGAGTGTTCCTGTAGGCACCTGTGTTAGTGGCTCTACACAGCGAGAGTGCTTGTGTGGCAACAAGTATGTACATGTTTCAGAAAAGAGAAATAGGGGCCGAAGGAGGTAACATGGAAGATGAGGTGCCATCGTCCATGGATCAGTCGCAACAAACACTTCAATCTGGCGCAGCACTTCCATAGCAATCCGGTCCCAGAGTTTGATGTGGTGGGGTCCCTGGCTATGCTGGGACCCTGATTGGTGCTATAGTGCGAGCATTTGGACATTTTCTTTGGGGCTGCCAGCATCTGGGATGAAGAAACTAATCGCTCAATGCAGCTTTTTTATGCCGGCAGCGAAGCTCACTGTCTTTTCCAAACATTGCCACTGGGTAATGGGCCATATGCAGACACCAAAGCGGCCTTAACAAACTATTTTACCCCAATGGTCAATGTGGACTAAGAAAGGTTCCAGTTGAGACAGGCGCAACAGTAGCCAACAGAATCGTTGGACACCTTCTGTACCAGGTTGCATGTCCGGCCTCCACATGTGCGTTCCAGGACGAAGAGGTGGAGACTGGAGGCCAAAAATTTTTTATTTTTTTTAACATTTTTTTTATTTATAGTGTTTTACAGTTTGGACTCAAACTTTTAACACTGCGTCCTTTCATATATATTAGCATCGAAGTATAGTTTATACAAGTGAAAAAAGAAAGTATAAACATTTTAATTTCATCAAATCAATGCATGTATCTAAAAATGTCAGTAGTGTCTATTCTGCGTCCATTTCTTGTTCTTTCCATTTTTCCATGATTTTTTCCCAATATTGAATAGTTCCAAAAGTCAATCGAAAGCAGCTTCCACTCAGGATCTGTTTCCATTTCTCTTGGGGTTCGTAGCTGATCAGTTCATCTGGAAGCATCTGTCTGAAAATATTCCTTGTTTCTGCAAGATTTAGGCAGTCAATTTATAGATGGTATAATGACTCTGCTATGGTGGCTTCATTGCAAAATCTGCAGTTTTGTTTTTCTGGAGGAATTTGTCTTGTATAGGCTAAATACTCTCTGGTTGGGAGGATGTTTAGTCTGAATCTGAGAAAAGTGTCTCTTATGCGAGTACAAGGGAATATTTGCATGTATTTTGGTGCTTCATTGATTGCTCTGATATCATATCACAAATATAATGCAAGTTTATAGTTGTTTTGGGATTCTCTTGTCTGAATCCAATCACATTGTTGAAGGTGTGTTTTAGCTTTCATTGGTCTGTTGATTAGCATCCCTGCACTTATTTCATAGTTTTTCATGATTGCAATACAGTATTCTTTCAATCTCAATACCCTTGGAGTAGTTAATTCTTCTTGTGTGTTTTTCAGGATTCTGATTGCCGGAATGTCCTCCGTTGTTATGGTCTTTCTGTAAAGTGCGATATGGTTTCATTCAGTTAATGATTTTAATGACTGAGTGCCTAATTCATGCTGAATTCAGGTGGCTGGATATCTTCGAGGTAGTGATAGCACTTTCCCCCAGAATATCCCTTCAAGGATTGTCCATAATGGCCTGTGGATGTTCAGTAGGCTCTCACTCCTGTAGGTTATGATTGGCGTGACTTTTTGTTTCTAGAACATGAGGATTGGATCAAACGAGAACTGGCTGTATTTTTTTATGGATGATAAGGCCCTGTCGTGCTAGCGAAAGAGTTTTGTTTTTCAAATGCTCTGCCCATTGTGTTTCAGTCTGTGACTGATTTATGTGGATTCCTAGGTATTTGATGGTTTGCACATTTTCTAGTCTTTTTTTGTTTATCATCGGGTAGTATCTTTTTTTTTGTTTATCTTTTTCGTGGTTAGTGGCATTATTTTCGTTTTTGTTATGTTGATTGCCAGATCGTTGTCCTTAACATATTCCTCCAGAGCCTTCAGTCTTCTTTGTAACCCGGTTAAGGTTTTGTCGAATATGACCAGGTCGTCGGTGTACAATATGTAAGGTCCATTAATCTTTGGAGGGTTTGCTATGATGTTTGCTTGGATTTCTTGGATGTCATATATGTAGAAGTTAAATAGTGTGGCTGCTAGTGGACAACCTTGCTTGAGGCCTCAAGCTGTTGGGATGGAGACTGAGACTATGCCATTCGATGTTAAGCGTACTTTCACCGAGGTGTTGCTGTACAAGGCAATGATCGGTTCTAATATTTCAGTAGGTCATCCCCAACTGTGTAGTTTGTTCCACAGTTTATTTCGGTCCACACTATCAAAGGCCATTTGTAGATCGATGAATGCCGCATTGATGTGGCTTCCGGTTCTGAAGACTTCTTGCTTTATGACATTAAGGATTGTCAGGTTTACGCTTTCTCCAGTATTTTTGACAAATCCTGCCTGACGAGGGTCATAGATGTTTTCCTTAGCGGCCCATTCATTCAGTTTGTTGAGAAGCATGGATGCAAATATCTTACCTAAAGGATCCAACATCGCTAAGGGTCTATAATTGGTTGGGCAGTCTTTCTCTCCCTGTTTGTAGACTGGAATCAATGTCGCAGTGTTCCATGTTCTGGACACCTTTCTCTGTTCAGAAATAGTTCTGAATAGTTCTAAGCATAGTTCTGTCCAGTCTGCTGGGTGTTGCTTCATGGTATAATTGCTCCGCTCTTCAGGCCCGGGGGCCCGCGAACTGTTCAGATGTTTTATGTGGTTTAGGATTTCTTCGCGGCCCCATAGTTTGAACCTTTCATGTGTTGCGTGATGTGTATCGTAGATCTTGATTTTTCCCTGGTCTCTGTAAAGTTCGTTGAAATGTTGAATCCATTTTTCATCCGGGACTTCAGATGATCATTGTTTTTGGTCTATCATATTTTGTTTAGTAGATTCCACAGTACTCTTGTGTTTTTGTTACCCAAAAGTTCCAGGACTTGTTCGGCAGCATTCTGGAGTAGAAAGGGTTTCATAGCTTTCATCCAGTTGCGGTGTTGTTGTCTCAGTCTCCGGACAATTTGCGCTGCCACGATTGGATTTTCTCTTTGCGCTTCCCTTATGTATTTAAGATTTTTGGTGATAAGTTCAAGGTTAGAGTGGTTGAGGGTTAGACGAGGTTTAACAGTTACTCTATGTTTGGTTTGGTAGAGCAATAGCAGCCATTCGTAGTTTATTTAGTTTCTTAGCGATATCTGTGATATAACTGGAATGTTTCCTTCAATGTGCAAACCTGAGATTCCGGTATTCACAGTCGGTTAGTTGCTGCATTAATTTCAATTTTGCTATTTGTCTCTTTGTTTAAGCATTGATGGTTGCATGACCAGAAGAGGGATATCTTATGGTGGTCACTCAGCTTTGTCGGTATTACTTTTAGCTGTGTAGCTTTATTTGTGATCTCACTGGACGCATTGATGTAATCAATAAAAGTTGTGGTGGAACGTCTCCTTTTATACTCCTGTTTAGTAGGGTTAGATTTCGTAGTTCCATCTATCTTATCCATGATTTTATTTTTTTGCTATTTCTCAGGGTTAAAGTTTTCTCACCGGAATTCTCATGTATGTGCATATTCATGTCACCACACATGATCAAATTAGCCCTCGGATATTTTGTTCTCGCTGTATCTATGTTGTTAGTGTGATTATATCTATGAACTCAGTGTCCGGTATTGCTCTGGGATTCCAGTAGATGTTCAGGATTATTAGTTGTTCTTTTTTTCTTTGTTGCCTTAGTTATGTCTTTTTTGTTTCCTCCTATTTCTAGGCTGGTGATTTGTATCCAGCTATTAGGGTTTTCTGATTCAATTAGCAGCATGTTTGATTCTATCTTCCAGAAAGTTAAAAGGCCCGCATGGGGTCTCCCTTTGTTGCCTAAAATGGCTGGGTTGATGCAATTCAAATATCCATCTGTTGTTGGTTTAGCTCCAATCCATGTTTCCTGTAGGCAAATAATGCTATAGGCTGCTAGTTCTTCTTCTCCTGTTTTGAATAGATGAGCAAATCCTCTTGTATTCCATGAGATTAGTTTCAATTCTTGTTTATTTACGCCGCATTCTAGTTAAGTGTAGGGATTTATTTTCTTTGGTTGATTCTCAATTGGCGAATATGCGCGATAAATTGCTCTGTCATTCTTAGAATGGCTTCTGGACATTCTATCATGTGAGTGGGAACTTGATTGATTGTTTTGCAATTCCTTTCTTGTTTTTTTGTTTGGTTAATATGGTTTTTGTTTGTTATCTGGAATTCGTAGTGTTTCGGTTAATTGTTTTGTGCATGTGAATCCTAATTGTAGGAAATAGTGTTTGCACTTGTATATTCTCGTCGTATCCTCCTGATTGCTTTTTTGTTTGGAAATTTGACTAATTTTATGTTGTCCGTTCTGAAGATCTCTAACGTTGGAATAGTTTGGAGAAAGCGCAAAATGTTTGCTCTATTCATTATAAAACCATAATTGGTTTTCTTTGTCCTTTGTAAGTAGATCAATGGTTTTTTTTAGTTGGGCTTGCGGATACCAGAATGTTGGTAGTTTGAGTCT
Source organism: Ambystoma mexicanum (assembly GCF_040938575.1). Lineage (NCBI taxonomy): Eukaryota > Metazoa > Chordata > Amphibia > Caudata > Ambystomatidae > Ambystoma > Ambystoma mexicanum. The sequence goes on along the minus strand of NC_090929.1, from coordinate 504,019,426 downwards.
TTTCGGGCATTTTGGGGGTGAAGATTCTGAATCAGATGAGATTTTGGTACTGCTTGTTTCCTGGTTTGGTGCGATTGGTGTGGAATTATCATTTTCCTGGGTTTCTTCTGTGTTTGATATTTCTTCACATGAGAGAATATCATTTGTTGTAGAGATTGTTTGCCCTTCTGTATATTCGTCAACTATATACATGGAGGATGATTCTTTCATTGACTGATCTTTTTCTTCCTCTAAGGTATGGGAATTGTCATCTTCGTAGGTTGATAAATTCATTAGGTTGTCCATGGTGATTCTATCTTCTACGTCTTGGGGTTCTGTTGTTTTGATGTTTTTACCCATTTTGTTTGTGTTCTGTGGTAGCTTTGTTTCTACTATTGTTGTGGTTTGTTGTTTTTCTTTTTTTCCTGGCTGTTGTTGTTTTCGGTGGGAAAGTCAAGTTTCTTAAGAAGGCCTGTGATCCTTTATTGTTTTTTGTAGGTCACTTTGGAGTTTTTTTAATCAAATTTCTTTTTTTGAATATGTTTCCTTTTTTTTGGTTGTATCAAATATAGAGAATGATTCCGCTTCATTTACTTGAATTGCTGATCTCAGGAGATGGTTTCTCATATTGGATTCTGCTTTTTGTGCCAGCAGGGGATATTTGCGGGCTGGTTGACTCTTTGCTAATTTCCCTGGCTTAGACATGGGGCCTCATTACAACCTAGGCGTTAAGGGTTTAACGGCGCCATCGGTGCCGTTAACCCTTAACGCCTGATTAACATTTTAACGCCTGCTTTTAGAAGGCGTTAAAATGCAAGGCGCTAACCCGCCTTGGTGCTAATTACGGCACCGCAATTTACGGTGCCGTAATTAGCGCCTTCCCCACTCCCATTATGCCCTATGGGGCGAGAATGGGGAAGGGTAAATGGGGAATGGGGATTTACCGCCCCACTCACCTTGGAATGGGGCGGTAAATCCGCCATCCACCATGGTGTAAACAGAGTTTACACCATGGTGGTAAAGTAGGGAACTTACCGCCTGGGTTGTAATGAGGCCCATGGTCTTGATGACCGGATTTCCTTTTAAATTTGGAGTCTTTTCTTTTGAGTGTTCCTTGGGCTCTTGATTATTACTTCCCTCATTGTGTTGAGTCTGCGGGTGATGTGCCGATTGAGTGCTAGTTGGTTCATTCTCAGAGCTCGGTTGGTTGTTGTTATTTTGTAGATGGTCTGTTATCGGACCGTTCCACACTTGCTTGGTCAGTTTTTCTTGCGTCTAGTTAGTTAGTAGCTTAAGTACTGTTGTTGTAAGCTGTTCTTTTCCAATTTGATCCGTTCTTGCCATTTTGAAAAGTCTTGCTTGCCATTGGGTATTTGTTTCAGTTTCATGGTCAAGTCGAGATTCAAGTTTGGTGATAAAAGTTTCTATGTGGATTTGTTTTGTATGCATTAATGCAATGAGAGTTGCTTGGTCTTGAATCGCGTCTTTTAGGACTTCATATAGTTTGATGAATGGGACTAGGGCTTGGCTGGGTGCTGTGATTAACGAGCTCTGTAATTCTGCCATCATTGTGGGTATGGGTATGTCAATCTTTTCTGTGCCTTGTTCACAAGTGCATCTATCTTCATTTTCTATGTTGTGATGGATGTTTTTTTCTTGTTTTTGAGGAGACATAACTATCATTGAGGTCTCTTGTTGGACATGGTTGATCGGTGGAGTAGATTGACTTTGCTGTGTTTTTTTGGTAGTCTTTCTCTTTTGGAGTAGTTAGTTCATCTGGTTCTCGTAGGTCTAACTTTGCTGGGAGAAAATTTCCAAATATTGAGTCATGCTTCTCCTGATTTGTCATTATTGATTCTATTTCATTTATATCGAGAGAAAGCCTTGCCATTCTGCGTTTCTCAGGGATAATCTCTCTGTTTTTATTATATTTGGCTTCTGAGCATAAGAGTGCGTTGTTTTTTGTCACAATCTCTTGACTTGTATTGCCTTCATCTTCAATTGCGTTTGAGTTTGTTCTTCTTTGTTTTCAGTTTTTTCGCTTTTATTGTGTGGCATTTCAGTCTCAGTATGAATCTGTGGCGTGGATTGTCTTGGTTCAGTTTTGATTTCTGAATCTTGTGAGTTGTGATCTGTCACATAATCAGACTTATTGGGCATTATCGACTCTGGGCCGGCTTTTATTTCTTCATTTTGTTCCTTTTTGATCTTCTCTGATCTATTTTTGTTGGTGTCCAGTGTCGTACGCTGCTTCGTGCTGGATGTTGGTAACATTTGCTTGTGTTGTTGTCTCTTTAGTTACTAATTGGTTGGTTGCCATGATGCTTTGCTCAGTCTGTCAATCTGATCTGGCCTTGAGTTTTATTGTGTTTGGCTTAGAATTGGCCATTCTTTTGTATGGTCACAGCTGAAACTGTCTGCATATTGTTTGTTTGGTCCTGATTCCAGAGTGTCAGTGGAGTTCTTAATTGCAATGGCTGGTATTGGTGTTTTGTTATCTTCGGTATCGTCTATGGTTCTATTGGGATCTGCAGCGGGTTGCAATCTTGCCCGATGTCTGGTCAGAGGGCCTGTAGACACTACCATTTTAGATGGTTGGATCTTTAATTGTCAGGTTGTGCTATTAATCTTCTTATCCAGAGGATTGCCGTCTTCTTGGGGCTACCGGATCAAAGGGTTTTCGACCAACAGTCTCCGGTTAACTTTTTGCAGTTTTGTTGTATTTTGCTAGCAACAAAGAGATTCGAAGTGTGTTATCCAGATCAAAGGCTCTGGGCCAGCAGTCTCCGGTTAACTTTTTGCAGTTTTGTTGTATTTTGCTAGCAATAAAGAGATTCGAAGTGTGTTGTCCGGATCAAAGGCTCTGGGCCAGCATTCTCGAGGAACCTCTTCACAGTTTACAATTGCTAGATTATTAGATGTGGATTTTTTTGTGTGGCGTATTGATAATTACTGCTTTCCGTGGGCTAAGGAATATGGACAAGTACCTAAGTAATTTTGTGCTTTGTTTCGCGTGATTTCGTAGTTTGTTATTTCATCTAATTAATCTGGGAGCCCTCACAGTTGGGTAATATCCAATGGGACAGGGTGAAAAAAGTAATTTTGCTCTTGTGCCGCAACAGTAGTGTCCAGTCAGGTGATTGTTGATTTGCTTCTAATCCGTTTCATCTGTAATTTTCTTAGTGAAATAGGTGTGTATCGAGTCTTGGGTGTGGTGTTAGGACGTGTGTTGGACAATGAATAGGGTCGTACTCTTACCTTGATTTTCGGAGAGTTCTTTATAGCTCTCTCGAGCGAGCCCCCAGCCCCAGCAAACAGCGAAACAGCAGTAGAGAATGCGAAATTGAGTAGCGCGGGCTTAACGCCGCAAGGGCGTTGCTTGCAGTCTTTTGTGTTCTGCTTCCTGGAGGGGCGGCGCTCTGGATTCTATAATCCTTAAGGCGGCAGTGTTGAATTAATTTGCAGCTCTTGTGCTCATGAGCACACGGCGCACAGTACACAAGTTCAGTTAGGTCCCAGGGGGTTCAAAGCAGGGAAGGACAGCTGTTGTCACATGAGACACACCGCAGCGAAACAGCAGTAGAGAACGCGCCCTTGACTAGCGCGGGCTTAACGTGCAAGGGTGTTGCTTGCAGTCTTTTGTGTTCCACTTCCTGGAGGGGTGGCGCTCCGGATTCTGTAATCCTTAAGGCGGCAGTGTTGAATGAATTCGCTGTTTTTGTGCTCAGGAGCACACGGCACACAGCGCACGGTTTACAAGTTCAGTTAGGTCCCAGGAGGTTCAAAGCAAGGAAGGACAGCTGTTGTCACATGAGACACACCGCAGCAAAACAACAGTAGAGAACGCACCCTTGACAGAAGTGCCACTTGTCACAACTGACGATGCAAATTTTGAAGGATCCTGGCCTGCCACTCGTATGCATTCTGGAGCTCGGGAGAGTGCCAGAGCTGGCGAACACGAGGGCATCACACATGGAAGATACAATGAAGATTAACAGGTGCATGCAATCAAGTCTATGCACCCTGGACCAAGCAACAGAAGAAGGAAGGCGAAATCACATCCACCACAATAAGGACATCAAGATCCAGCAAAATCATTCTGTAGCCATCACATCCGCCCTATGTTGCAGCACGTACAGGTGAACAATATTACATCCCTTACCAACCGCATAACAGACAACATAATACAAACATTAGTTACTGAACTTGGGTATGATAGAAGATGCCTTTCATTCGAACCCTTATTATTAGTCAATTTGTACTAGAAAGTCATCGAACCTTGGCAGCATACTCCTATGGTGTCATCTTAGCTATCTCCTCACCTGACAGCCACCTTCTTCCTCACATCTCACCTCCTGATCTACTTGTCCTATATTATCCTTAGCCACAACCTCTGTAAAGTGGAATTCCTCACCTCGGCTGTCATAGGCATCAGGCTAGTCACCAGCCTCACTCCTGCTGATGATCCTTGTTGCCGACCTCGGGATCACCTTCTTAAACCAACTGGCATTTTGGGTCACCTTTTTTCCTACCTTCTTGGCCGAGACCATAGACCCTTTCTTCCTAGTGATTGTCCACCGGGCCATTTTGTGAATCGGATCCAACTTCTGGGTGATCTTCCCCTTCCGCAGATATTCAGTATCCCCCACTTGGACCTGGGATGGCACCAAATGTCATTGACTGGATTATAAGTCATTGTTCTTTTGCTGTGTCTATGTTGTTACTCCACTCACATCCAGTTTTTCCGCTACTCAAGACCAATATTCCTGAATCATTGACCCAACCTTGCGCTGGGGAAATATCTGTGGATGTGCGAGACATCATCCTATATCCCATCATAAAAGTAGTCAGCACCTTCTCGAAAAGGTAGGCCTTCTTCCTTCGCAATACTGAACATCTTGTTGAGCATGCGCATAAACCACTCCACATCAACATTGGCCTCAGGCTAACATGGTGTAATGCACTTATGCTTCACATCCAGGAATTCCTTATACACTGTTCCCTGGGATGGTGGGCCATTGTCCATTCTCACTGAACGCGGCAAGGCATGTGCCGCAGATATTCTCAATGACAGGAATCACCACCTCTGCCAATGTCGATCTAACAAATCGCACCAACGGATACCTTAAAAACTCATTGAGGACACCAGAAAATGATAGCTTTGTAGAATGGTTTGAAGTCCATACTCCATGGCCTGCAACAGTTCCTCAGATCTTTCAGGTGTCTCAATAGGTAGAGGTTTAGGAAGACTCCCAGCAGCCTGGCACCATTTGCATTGCATCATTATCAAATCTATGTGGGCCTCCAGATCAGGGTTACAATCCTACTACTGGAGGCGTGCCTTGGTCTTGCCTGCTCCATGGTGACCTGTGTGTGCCTTTTCCAGAACGGCTGGAATCAGGTCTGGGGGAATTCCATACTAGTGTCTTTTAGCATCACCCTTTCAGCTCCCATTCATAAACACTTGGGTGTCCAGCGTGCATTGGCCCACATCAGCCAGAAGCGTCTTTCACTATCCTCCATGTAGTTGGTCTACCACCAGCAGCATTCCTCTATGCCTGCTTGTTGCCGCTATGATCCCCTCAAGTGGCATTGAGTTTGGCAATTCAGCAATGGTAACCATGTTTACCAGCTCCAAGGTTTCTAATGGCTATACCTCCCCTTTTGGATCCATAACCAGCGGATGCCTCGAAAGGTAATCAGCAGGGTCTGTTAAACTGGCTGTCCTTGAATATCATTTGAAGCAGAGATATGAGGGATATCTGTTCTGCTAAACTGACTCTTTTTGACTGGCTATTATTTAAAGCTGAGCCGGAAGCTATGGGCCTCATTACGAGTCTGGTGGTAACCAAGGCGGTAAAACCACCTGGTTACCGCCGGACTCGTATTACCATTCCGCCTCCGCGATTCCCGGAATTACCGGGGCAATACAACCCCGGTAACCCGGGAATTCCGGAGGCGGAATGGTGTAAATCCCCATTGAGTCCCATAGGACTCAATGGGAATGGGGATCATGGAAACACCTGCACCATCTCATAATGGTGCCAGTGTTTCCTCGTCCGCCTGCAGGCGGGCAGTGATAAACCCGCCAGGTCAGACCTGGTGGGATTGACGCCTCCGCCTGCAGGAGTCGTGATCACCCGGTATGGAAACAATGGTGGCGGCGGGTTTACCGCCACAGTTGTTTTCATACCGGGTGAGTTGTAATGAGGCCCAATGTCTCTTTTGTTAAATACCACCTCTAAAACTACACATTATTTGAAGCTGTGCTGGGATTGTGGTCTGCTTGAGTTACAAGAATGCAGTCTTTTGCTGGGTGCATAGGGCATTTTCCCAACTTTGCAAATTAGTAAAGGTTATATATTAATTTGGAGCAAAACTTTATTGTCTTAACCCTACTCTGAACATGCTTAATGTCAGTTTTTGTAACCACCTTGGTAAAATATACTTGTATTGTCCTTGTTGACTCTTATTTAGGGTGACCATATTTTCAAGACGAAAAACCGAGGCGGCCGACAATACAACAAGCATGGGCAATATCAACATTTTGTGTAGTCATGGGAAAGGCACTTGCCAGGCACCGCCATAGTGGTTTAAACTACCCATTGTTGGTAGCAGATGCAAAATGATGTAAGTACCTGGGCATCTAATAGCAGTGCCTGGCAACAACATAACGTATGCACAAGCCACAATGTGGGCTTTGCCAATGCTTGTTTTAAACAGGATTTCAGTGAAGGACACACAGAGTGCTTATATATCGAGTGACTGAAGGCAAGCCTGGTAAGACATGTTTACAGCTCCAATTAAGTCATGAAGTCTCAAAAGAGTGCTTTGAACAGCTCCAATTAAGTCATTAACGCTGAAAAGTGTGCTTTCAACAAACACTGGCTGGCAATTTGAGTGCAAAGTTTAATGGTAATGCTTGATTAAAGCAAGCTCAAAGAGTTCCCATGAGGAGTTGTTTTGTGCTGGCAGGGGCAAGAACTTGGTGGGTTTGGCCATAGGGATTATCAGGGCCATGGGCAGTCAATGGGTGGGCACATAACAAACAATACCTACAAGCTTTGCGTTCCTCCTCGTATGCCATTTTTCCCTATCTGCATTGCATTGCAATAGTTTTGGCCTATGGGTGTCACAAGTGACACCTAATAGCCTACTCTAAAAATAGTGCAATGTCTACTTGCATATGGTTTTTGATGGACATGTTTTAGAGTCCTGGAGTGGAAAACTGTATCCAGCACTCTGTCAGTGATGTAGTACAAATATATATTTCTCTACTATGCATTTTCGGTTTCTCAAGATAGCATCTCAAGTATTTCATTACGTATTGTATGCCCCTTCAGGACCGACTGCAAATCCTAAGGCTTTTTATTCAATTCCTCAAAGAAAATGAGCTATAAAATAGATCAATCCATTATATTTTTTTTAAACTATGTCATAGTTGAAAACCCTCCCAAATACTCTTTTTGTGTTCAGGGATCCATACTATGCTTGGTCGCTCACAGGATTGGAGGAAAATATTTCTGCCTTCACACTTTAAAAGGTGACTGAGCGCCACCAACCGCCCATTGTTCTCAGGGATGCAGGCATTTTTGCACCTCTGAACAACAGCCTTAGAATGACACACAGAGCCATTCTAATTCATCTGAATCAGATAATAATAATGTGAGTAATTAATTGAAATGCTGCATGCCATCAAAACCATAGGGAAAAAATAAAACATTCAGGTTAAACACAGCTAAGGCTTAATGCGGTCTTGTAACTAGGACTTGAATTGTCTTTGTGAATTATTTGTTTGATTTAAATGGTGCTTATTATTAGGGATCACCTTGTTTCCAAAACTTCTTTTTACCAAATAAATGAACTGTGTGCACTCTCTAAGATGAAGTGATTGCCCAGGATCACATACGTTTAGGCAAGTAGGGAAGCCAGGATTAGAACTCATGTTACTTGGTTGCAAAGTCTACATCATGCTTGCTAGGCCATGGGATTGAATTCATTTCAACACTAGGCATACACCTTGAGTTTTATGAGACCAAGGGCTCTAATACAGGGCTTCTAGTAGGACCCTATTTTCTATTTTTCCAGTCGATATTAAAATGTATTGGGGGTCTAAAGTAGAGTACATTTATGTGTGAATATACTGCATGGGGTAATGTCTGGTATTTATCCCATGCAATATTTTCAATATTCCCCTTCCTGTAAATATCCCACGTGATTCCAACCTGTAAATAGGTAGTTTTTTAAAAATAGTGCATATTAAAAATACATTTTGTTATTACCATTACCGCCATCAAAAACATGCACGATGCACACACACAATGTTGAGCTGTCGGAGGTCGGCCGCTAGGTGGTGCGGCTTGACGGCGCAACGGTTGCAGGTTTGTTCCTCTGAATTTCTGATGCCGAAGTTTCTGCTGTAACGGAGAGTAGATGTCAGAGAGCAACTTAGTGCACCCATTGCTGGGGCATTGTAGGAGCTCCCTGTGAATTCGCCACTGGTAGAAAGTTGGGCGAGGAGACTCTGCCGGTCTGCTGCTGTTGGCTGGACTAGTGAGCCGGCGGGAGAAAACATCACTTGCCAGGAAAAAACTTCCATGGCTACCAATTCACAGCGAATAAAATTCAAATGCTCAGTTATGACCTTCAAATGTCAGACAGGCATTGGCCCCAAGTATCTCACTAAGAGACTAATTAAGGCCCCGGCTCAAAGAACTCTACGATCCAATGGAAAAAATAATCTGCAACAACCATGGAAAACTTTGGAAAGAGTTGGTGGCACAAACTTTACTCACTGGGCTCCGATGATTTAGAATGCTATGCCATCTCCCATAAAAAACAGCACGTCTCTTACCATCTTTAAGAAACAGCTTAAGACATATCTGTTCCACGAAGGAGAAGTCTAATAGAATCTCTATCTCGTTCTCTTTGTAGTCTTGTGTTTTATGTTGTTTCTGTCTCTGTTGTGAGTGCTCTGAGGCCAAAGGGTGCTATATAAAAACCAGAATAGATAGATAGATGGATAAACATGAATTTTAATAAATTTGAAAGACATAAACCTAGAGACGCTCTCCACAATAAAGTCCTGGCCTGGTTGCGCTCTAAAGTTGGAGAAAGTTGTGTTAGGACCCATGATCTTAGATTCCTGCAGAGGGTCCATATTAAGGAATGGTCTCTTATGAATGACTTAGACTGCATCGTTATTGGCTGTGTACATAGTAACCTTCCTTCTTTTTTGAGTCGCTGTCGAAAACTTGGGAAGCTGAAAGCTACTACTAACAAACATATTATAACTGACTGAATCTTAACTTTTTCCTCTGTATCCTTTTTTGAGTTTTGTCTTGTTATACATGTTGTAGTCCTCAGAGGCCCATGGGCGAGTTGGTGCTTAAAAAATAATAAATAATAATTTGAAAAAGCCTGTAAATACCTTGAACTGTCCATGCACTGGAATATTTATATATTTGTGTAAGCCACCCCCCGCCCCCCATAACTAGCCCACCGTTTTATGTTATAAGGTAATTGCAAGTCGCAGATGGCTTTCCTTATAAGGTCAGGGAACTCTGAGGTGACTTTCCATGTCTTTCCACATCGCTGAGTACTTTATTTCTAAACAATATGCAGAGCCGTCCCCAATTCCCACACCCCTCCTTTAATACTTCACATCATTCGACCCTCAGCAGCAAAAGACATCCTTGATGATGTTACATAGAAATATGTGAACCCGTACATCGGAACTATATCAACAAATATGCAACCCATAATTTGTGGCCAACTAATATTTTTTGCTGTTTAACATAAATTTGTTTCATCGCCAGCGGACCACCTATTTAAAATGTACGTCTATATTCAGATACTTATTTGTGTAAAACTGCAGCAGTGCACTAAATGCACAAGCTGGGATATACGTGTTTTCTGATTAGTTAATGACTAAACTTCAGGGAGGAAATGTACGTGAAAATAATCTGAAAAAGCAAGAGTATTATTTCAATTCACTATTAAGTGTCAGTTGCTGCTATTTGTGTCAGCTTAAAATGTGATGCCAGAACTCCTCTCCTCGCATGTCCCTTTACCTTGTACTGGGAGAACTGTAAACCTGCTAGCTAGCTGGTGTGCCAGCCTCCTTCCAATTTTGTCAAGAGTTGAAACATTCCTCATCGTGCTGCAGATAAAGTCACTTTTATTGCTGAAGTCCATTAAAAACAAGCTTTTGCAAAGCCAACAGTTTTAGGTTTGAGTAGGCATGGGATGATGGTACTACATAGTCATAAGGAGATACCAGCTGTAAAATGATTTGAGTACCTGGGCATATGATAGCAGTGCCTGACAGGTGTCTACTTAATACCTACACACAAGCCAAACATAATGATGTTTCCAATGCTTGTTTTTAACAGGACTTCGGTGGAAGGTACAGATGCAAGGCACACATTCTAAATCAAGTGACTGAAGGCTCTCTTGTTTATGAAATGTGTATTACAGCAGTAGTATATTTACAACTCCAATTAAGCCATTTGTTCTAAGAAGACTGCTTTGAAATAACACTGTCAAGCTATTTACAGCACACAGTTTGATGTTACTGCGTGATAGAGCTAGCTCAAAGATGAGGTTTTGGTAGGGAACGTCAGGTTGGGGCTGGGAATAGCTATAGGGCTTAGCATGGCCATGGCTGTTCAATGGGTGAGTAAATAAACAAACAACGTCCACAAGCTGTGCATCTCTCCTCACATCCCATCCCGCTCCTCTCATATTCCAATGTGTGTAAAGGGGAATATGTATGCAAAGGAAAATCAGTGTTGTAACATAGAGGATCAAGGTGGCTGAGTCAGCTCTCCTCCCTATGTTGGACAGCACAGAGTAAGGCGCCCCTGTAAACAGGATGACACACTCTGTCTCAGGTTATCAAAAACACTGTTCTAAACATGGGTCGAGGCGCGCCTGGCATTCCACGTTTGTCACTTATTCCAGCTTTCCAAAAATTCTTTCACAGTTCAACAAATGTTCATGCAGAGCTCCCTCTCTCGGGCTCAGACCTCTCAAGGCATCAACAGTTTACATAGGTCTCCCTCAGTCGGGCTCAGACCTTTCAACCAAAATGTACCTGATTCAATGTAGATCTTCCTCAGCCGGGCTCGGACCTTGCAATCAAAGCACTTGCAGGGGTTTCCTTCCCCAAGCTTCATTCACATTTGTTTCACTGGCGTCAAAGACTTTCGAATGTGCAAGGTTTTTACTATAGACCTCTGCAGCACCACTTCGACCTTCGCTTCATCCCTCCCTTATGTTATTTACCCCAGTGTCTCTTGGTCTTGGTAGTTGCATACCACAATCAGAAAAGTTCCAAGAAATCTTTCTCTTTAAAGCATTCACCTTTTAACTTCCCCTTTCGCCGGGTTAATCTTGACCATTGCGCATCTCAGAATATGTTCACTTTGTTGCTTTATAACAAGACATCAAACACTTTGTATAGACTTGCTCCGTATTACTGTCTTCACATCTATCAGTAACTTTAAGTTCACTACTGGTTTACTTTCTTTTGCGTCTCATCACCACGTGCACATCCTTCAATTGTGAGATACACTGTTGCAACTTCAATCATTCCTTGACACAAACTGACCTTTAATGTCTTACGCTAACTCACCAGCTGTGTGCATTCCTTTCTTGCCTTTGCGGCTTTGATTCACAAGTCAAGGTTTGATACCACAGGCTTGGCCTCACCTCCCCAACTCTGTCGTTCATCCAGGGGGGTCGCTGGTGTCCTTGAAACACAATGCAGATTTCTTTTTGTCTAGGATTTGGCTTACTCTGCTTATCCTTCACGGTTTCGGGTATCTGCAGGGTTTCCCTACCCTTTGCTCTTGTCCCTCGATCGGTCATCCTGCTCCATTGGGTTCGCCTTCGCCACAGAAGATGTGCTCCCTCTCTTGTTCCACCTTTCTCAGAGTGGGGCTAATGGGTATCAGATGCATGTGATTAAGGTCAAGTGCCTAGCTTTGCCTGACCTGATTAGCGGGACATGTCCAATGAGATATGTAAGTGTTTGCCTCTTTACTCTGTCACCCTCTTCTTTGGCCCAGTGTTTGTGTAGAAAGGGGAGGGGGAAGTTGGGACGTTGGAGAATCCTATAAAATAGGATGTAGTATGACCATGGGAAGGGGGGGATACTGTATCTCGCCATTGGTTGCTTCACCCCCAACCCCCGAAGACCCCCCACCCAGGTGATCCTCCCCCACTGGTCCACACCCAGGGTCTGGATCCAAAGGTGAGTTGCCCAGGCCACCTGAGAGAGAGTTCCACAGGGACTAGCAAGTGAGACACCATTTGGTTTCTCACAGTGTGTACTCAGTCAGAGCAATTAATTCACTTGATAGGCAGTAGAACATGTTCTATTCTGCTACGGACTGAGTAATCATCTACTTGTGGTGATAGTTTCCTTTTATAGGAAAAAATGTTGTAAACTTCATAGACAAAGCTAGCTGAACACGTATCGCTTGAAGAGGGGCAACTTGAGATCTCTGCAAACTGGCTACTACATAACTGATTTAAAGACACTCCAAAGAACCCTGCAGGATAGCCCATGTTTTTAATCATTTTTAATTCTGAGGATGCACCTTGCTGTTATTCTGATGAGATTAAATCTGCATTTCAACAGCAATCAAACAAAAAGACATCATGCAAATGAAACAGACTTTTTTGAACCATTCCCTTATTTTATTTAGTTTTAGTTTTCTTAAATTCAGGTAAATATTGAGAAGCCAGTTGCGGGCAGTGTGGGGTTTGCCTTTGTTATTTGCCTTTGTTATTTGCCTTTGTTATGCAAATGTGCAGATGACAAAGGCAGCGCAAAACAAACAGGAACCGAATAATAACAAGCAAGTGCAACCCAGCACGAGTCTGCTTTGCGGTGCTCAGCTCCAAAGGCTCTCACTCCAGCTTTTGCTCCTAGGGAGACTCGTTTCCTCTTTAAAATAAAAAAAGTTCCCTGCATTTTCCACCAAAGATGCCATATAAATGTCAAAGGCACCCAAAGTTACTAGTCCAAAACCCATAAATTACATAAACACCCTCTATTGTCTCCTCAAGATGGTAGTGCCAAGTAACAGAATCGCAAGGTGTGCTACATAGCTTTACTTAAACATAAACCGTTATGCCTTATTACACTACATTTATGATGAGATGCCAGTTTCCCGCATGGTATATAGCAGTGCCTGTCAAAAGCTTAAAACTTGTGCACAACGCAAAAATGTTGACTTTGCCAATGCTTGTTTTAATAGGACTTCAGCGGCTTTGCCAATGCTTGTTTTTAATAGGATTTCAGTGAAGGACACACAGAGTGCTTATACATCGAGTGGATGAAGGCAGGCCTGGTAAGACAGCGTGTTTACCACTCCAATTAACTCTCAGAAGACTGCTTTGATCAAACACTGGTAGGCACTTTGAATGTGAAGTCTGATGGTAGGGCTTGATTAAAGCCAGATCAAAGAGTTCCCATGAGGAGATGTTTTTGGCAGGCAGAGGCAGGAATGGGTGGGAATGTCCATAGGGATTAGCATGGCCATGGATAGGCAATGGGTGGCACATAACCAAACAAAACCTACATACTCTGTGCCCCTCCTCATATGTAATTCCGAGCAGGGCATCTTTTGGTTCCCTGCTCCCCCCCCCCATCTGTAATCCAATGCAATAGTTTTGGCATATTGGTATCACAAGCGGCACCTAATAGCCCAAACTAAAAAGGACTCTCTCCCCCTCACCACCCATGACAGCCCCTCCCCAACACCCTCAACACGCCCCAACCCCCACACTATTTCCAGCACTGCCCCTCTATATAGATGATATCATGTAAATTGAGCAGTTTATGCGCAGTTTATGCATCAATGTCAGCATGTTAATCAAAAAGGAGCTTGTGCTCTAAATGATTTTACAGGCTTTGCCGTCCATTTGTTGCTAAGAAGGTCTCTGTGGCACAATCAGTAAATCAGTGTGGCTGGTACCAGAAAGGTTGGGGGTCCGTGCCCATCAAGCAATAGCAGAATTCTAATAGTATTATGATGTTGATTTAGTTAATATAATAATTTGTACTCGAGAAGTTGTCACCCTCCGTTTACCAAAAACCAGGACAGGGTTTTTAAAGTAAAAAAGCCTCTCTGGACGTGGGGAACAGAGGGTCCAATTCCGAGACAGTCCTGGAAAAACCAGACATCTGGTCACCTTACTTTGGTGTTTCACCATTCTGCTCTCCCCCCTTGTTTTATTTAGGCCCCCTAATACTGATTTCTAGTGACACCACTAGTCAAAGGACTCGCATGCTTTTTCTGTTTTTATCGGGGAAATCACTTCCAGTGCAAAAGGTCCCACTGACTTTGTGATGGAGTGGGCACAGAGCTGCTTCATGCCACCTAGTGGCTGGTAGAAAGAACTCTGTATTTCAGGTTTTTATAGATGAAAAAGTTGTCAACTCAAAAGTACAGACAATGGAGCAGTCAGCATAGGTTACGGAAATACATCCAGAACAACCAGGAGCTTATGCGTAACCTAGTCAATAAAGATACACCCTCAATTTGGTGGATACTCAACAAAAAGAGTAGAATCAAAATCCCTGCGCAAGCAGGTAGTGTGCCTGAAGAGACATGGGTGGATTTCCTTAAGACCAAGGGCCTCATTACACGGACGGCGGTAAGGGTTAACGGTCACCGTTAATGGCAACGGTGACCGTTAACCCTTACCGCCTTACTACGAGGTCCCTTAGCGGGTTGGTGCTTTAACGCCTGCTTTTTGCAGGCGTTAAAAACCAACCCGCTAAGGGACCTCGGAGCTAATTACGGCACCGCAAAATAGCGGTGCCGTAATTAACGCCTTCCCCATTCCCATAGAGCCCTATGGGGCAGAAATGGGGAAGGGCAATGGCGGAAGGGGGATTTACCGCCCCACCAACCTTGGAATGGGGCGGTAAATCCCCTTTCCGCCAAGGCGGTGCCGGTATTTTACCGGCATGAGCCATGGCGCTAATAGCGCCATGGCTCACCGCCTACCGTGTAATGAGGCCCCAAGTTTTGGGTGAAAGGTGTAGCCGGGAACAGCAGGGATCTGCCGGTAGGGCAGACCATAGAGTTGATGCATCATTTCGATAGAAATGAAACAGAACTGGTGATTAATCTCAAGAACTCCAGAGCTAGACAAATATCCTAAAAAACCAATGCGCCTCTCTCGACTGATATTCTATGTAATCTCTTCGAGCACATAGCAAGGAATGGGAAATTTCCTATTTCATGGCTTGATTCCATTCTGATTCTGATGGTCTTTGCCACGATGGTGTTGAGAGACCTGAGAAGCTGGGTGGAGGCTTCAAACCTCTTTCACACACTGCAAACAGGGTTTAGGAGGGGAAGTAGGCACACTGTAGAGTGGCATGACTCTCTATGCGTGTATGTCAGAAGTTGGTGGTGGCACAGTGAAAAATCTATATGTAGCCGCCATCGACTTATTTGCTGCGTTTGACAACGTGGACCTGGTCCTGAATGGAGGAAGTTGTTGAGATGGGGTATAGATCTGGGCCCACTGAAAGTGATCCAAATGCTTTACACAAGCAAAACCACAAAGGTGACTCTCATCCTCGCAGGCAAACTCTCCAGGGGAATTGGAGTCACAAAGGGGGTTTGATGGGTGTGTGGTTGCACCAACCCTTTTTTGGTTGTATCTGGCGGATCATTTGGAGGCATCTAAGGCCTCTGGGTGGGTGGATATGCCCCACAGTCGATGGATCTTAGGCTGGGATGCATTGCATATGTCGACGACCTCCTCGTGGATTACACCCCCTGCAGAACTTCAGAGGTGTTTATCCACGGCAATGAAAATCTGCCCCAGAACCAGCTAACAATAAATCCTGCCAAATCCTAGGTATTGATATGTAGTAAAATGAAGAAGCAGAAAAGCTTCACCTGGAAGATCAATGACGCAGTAGTGGTGAAGGTGGACTATATCCGATATCTGGGTTTTCCCATATCTTTTCAACAAAAACAAATAATACAGGAAAGGAAAATGGAAGAGAAAGTGCGAGCTTGTCTGTCTCTGGCAAAATCTGTCAAGAGTAGATTATACACCTACTCGCTCTTACCCTTAATCCAGTTCTACAGGTCCAAGATCTCTGCTGCCATTTTATATGCGATGCTTTTTGACATTTTGGAAGGCAGGTTGCTGAAACAAGTCCTGGACCTCCCTCGATCAGTCCCAGTGAATGTTATAAGATTGGAGTTGGGTTTAGTGTTGTGGTGGACACAATTCATAAAGCGCAGTCTTTCTCTCTTCTTGAAACTAACTTAGGCGGGCAAACCACACACTGGGCCTCATTATGAATATGCCGGTCCGGTAACAACGGTGACGGTAATCTACCAGCACTGTAGTTACCTGACCGGCATACTCCGAGTTCTGCATGAGGGTGCCTTGCCGCCCGCCAGGTCTGACCAGACGGGCGGAACGGCACCCGCTCGCAGACCTTGACAGTAGCAACGGCACCATTAAAAATGCTGCTGGTGCTACAGTTTTCCCCATTCCCCATTGAGTCCAATGGGACTCGAATGGGAATGGGGAGTAATTTATTCTGGTGCCCGGAAAAGGAGAATTACAGGAACCGCCAGGGCTGTGATGTCCTGGTAAGTCCCCATTTCTGGGTGCTGGAAAAACAATGACTCCAGCGGCAGTCGTGCCGTTTTTACCAGCACGGCTACCGCCGGGGTCAAAATGAGGCCCATTGACTTTTACTTGAATGCCATGATGCTAGGACAAACTATCCCCTTCCTACGTGGATTCAAGAAAAGAAGCAAGCTTGCTATATGTGAACAGTTCCGACTCCGATTAATTCGTGAAAAAGAAAGTGAAAAGGATCAATCAGCTGACATTCAGGATTTATGACGTCTGAAACGGTACAAGGGGCATGAACTACTGTATCTACCCTTGACAGAGGTAAGACTATCAGAAAATAATCCCCTCGTTTAAACTGAGAGACCTGTTACCTTAAATTCAAGCTGATTTGTCGAACAAGAGGCTATTAACCTTCCAACGTTTTATTCATTCGTCCTCTGCGATCATAGTAAATGACTTATGACACAGACTTATGACGACTGCCCACTTGTCACTCAACTTATCCTTGGTGACATTGTTGGTGCTAGTATTTGATGAAATCGAGGAGGTGCTGATTGGTGTCACAGAGCATTTGGATTTATTACCGTGATATAGTTCTGATATGAGCATTCGTAATGAAATGATGCCTTACATTTTTAGTGTGCATGTTTTTATGATGGGCTGATCGTGTAATAGTGCAATTAATCAAATGTGTGTTTTTACGGTGTGTATGTAAAAATGTGAATTGATGAATTTTGAATGTATAGTGGACGGCCCGATAGGAATAGTTCCTTTTGAGCTAGTCTTTCCTCAACCTTGTTTTTCAAATGGGTCTTTTAATATGAGTATTTTCAGCATGTATTGTGTAAAAGTACTTTGTGTACGAAAAACACAATAAATAAATAATTAAAACATATTTTTAAAAAGTTCTGGCTTTCTGGGCAGACTATGCCTGGATGACACTTCAAAGATGATGAGGAATCTGTGGGTTTTTTTTTGTATCTACCAGAAAGAATATTACCGAAGGTAAGTAACTTGTTCTACAGTCTCATATGCTTTGGAAACGTCTTAGGATTTTGAACTACGTTGCCTTTCAAAGCTTCAGAAAGAAGTACCTATTTATTGCTACCCACAAATAAACAGACCTATATCTGTCCTTGCTGTATCAAACACTGTCTGCTTTCCCCCCGGATGTTGTAATTGCAATTTGCGTCAGTGTGCAGAAGACCTAAGGCGGATCATTTTATAGAGCATGTTAACCGTGCTATGCAAAACACCTCTGTTAATGCTGGATAGAGGACGTGGGGTATACGCCAAATTTTTGTTTTACCCCACGCATTGTAGTGCAAGTTGTTTTACACACCCTTGCAATGGATGAACGTGAGGAGTATACACCTAGCATTTGCACCACCTAAAGAGGAAGCATGCGTCAGATTCGGATCTGGCCCTGCTTCAAAACAAAGCAGATCCTTAAGCGGAGAGTAATGCCCCACAAAACAGAACTCTAAAAGAGCACAAAGAGGGACCAATTCTCCCCCAAGCACCAAAGCTCCTAGCCACACCCCCATTAAATTAACACACATTTAAAAAGAGCAAATGCTATTTGATCTCAGAGCTGCCCCAGCCTGCTGTAGGTGCGCTTGACCCCTGTCAGCCCTTATTCCCCGTGCCTCCTCTTGCTTGCTCCTTTACCCTCCAGTAACCCCTCTTGCCTGCTGCTGCCTCAACCGGACCCCTAGTTACTGTATATGCCCTCTTTAGTCCCACTTTGACTGCATTTGTCCTCCAGTCGCCCCCTCCCCCCCTTGTGTTTGTCTCCCAGTGGCCCCACCTGGCCCCCTAAGCCCCCTTGAATGTGCCACCCCAGTGATTGTAGCTGCCTCCTTTCACTATTTTTGCCCCCAGTGACCATATCTGCCTCCTAGGCCACCCATGACTGCATTTTCCCCGTGACCTTACCTGCCTCCATAAACTCTCTTTAACTGCGTTTGCCTCCCACTGAGTGTACCTGCTACCCCTTGGCCCCTGTAGCACCTCCTCTGACCGTATCTGCTCCCCTTTAGCTCTTAGCTGCTGTGGCCCCCTTTACCCACAGTGACATCTCCTGTTCCTTGTACCACCATCTGGATTCTGCTGCCCCCAACCACCCAGGCTTGCCTCCAAATGACGTTCCCCGTTTCCACCGCCACAGCGCCCAGTTCAGCTGCCTAAAATCCTGCTCCTAGGACCACAAATTGTGTCCACTCCACACTGACCAGCTTTCCTCCGTTGGAGTCCCACAACACTGGGCACCCACCAGGAGAATGGGGTAGTCTCGAATCCTCAAATTCCCAGAGGAAGAGCTGAAAGTCCTGGTGGAGGTTGGTGTGAAGGCTGCAGCATGCTTCTCAGGACCTGGCCACAATAAGATGTTTATTGCCGGTACAACAGGATCTGGAAACCCATCCTGAACATGGTGAATGCTTTTACCCCCATCCGACGCACCATGGCCCAGCTTCAGAAGTGATGGCAGGTCCTACAGAGGCGTGTGCGGAAGCTGGTGGCAGACCACCTGAAGGAGTGTCTGGCCACACAAGGCGGTGAAGCACCGCCAAGCTTTTGCTGCAGGTTTTGGGAGGGGCCGTCCATGAGTGTAATCAACCTCAGTGGCCTAAAGGGAATCAGAGGAACTGAGACTGGGTTTGAAGGGGTGTACGCCGCGTGCATGCAGTACAAGAGCAATGATGTCCTGCAGCTTGTGTGAGACAAAAAAATATGTTGCTAGAAGAATCAAACAGATCTAGTAGCTCCGGTGAGACCGAGAGGTTACAATTATTTAGTGTAGATTCATCTATGAGATACAAGGCAATGAATTATATAATGTCTTCTTTTGCATTTTAATGATAATTTACATAAGGTGTGATTTTATTATTTCAAAGAATTGGTCTTAATTGGTATTAAGTTGTTTCTTATGATGGATTCTATCTTGTGAGGTTTTTATGGTATCAATTTTACCAATACAAATCTATTTTGACTGACTGACTGTTGCCAGTGTCGCATGTAAAAAGAACGACTGAAGTTAACCCTAACCCAGCTACGTATTAACTGCCACACCAATGACCTGTCCTACCAGTTTGCCAGCTTGCTTTGTGACCACTACTGCCACGTGTCCAAAGTAAATGGGCAGGTGATGACTCCAAACCCATCAATATGCCTATTGTCACAACACCCCACAACAATCCTCAGTTGTACCTGCATAGAATGTGTGGTGAGACTATATAGATATTATTGCAAGTCAATAAGGAGTTCCATGACCAAATGAGGAACAAGGCCAAAGAACGCTTTCCTTTATAAGGTCATGGAACTCTGAGGTGAATTACAATATCCTATTGATATATGGTAGGGGTATATTATTCCTTATAAAACAGGGGTGCACGCTGCCATCCCCTTTTATACCTGGCCTCTTGCTTAATCTAATGTAGGAGATGTCCGGGCTGTTGATACATATAAGCAGTGTAGAATCTGGATTCAAAAACTAACATGCAGCTTCTAATTTGTTGCAAAAAATTATTTAAAGCACTTTAGTGAAATGCAATTAAAACATTTCATGCTTTAAAATAAGTAATAACATCCAGATAGGTTCTTGGATTAATGTGTTGAACAGCAGTGTGCAAAATAGGAGTACTACCATGAATAGTTCCTTATCAGTTAATGGGCCTCATTCCGAGGTTGGAGGTAGCCATGGCGCTCTTAGCACCGTGGCTACCCCCTTACCGCATACCAGGTCCGGGTTCCCTGAATGGGGAATTACCAGGCCATTTCAACCTTGTGGGACCCGGTATTTCCCCATTCAGGGAACCCATTCCCATTCGAGCCCCCGTAGAGCTCAATGGGAATGGGCACCATGCTAACAACGGGTACGTTAATAACAGGCCCTTTGTTGGCATGCTGGTCCTTTAACAGCTCCCACTAAGGGCGCCTGGAAAACCAGCCGCCCTTAGCGGGACCCACTAAAGGACCTCGTAATGCGGCGGTAAGGGGTTAACGGTACAATTAACCCCTTACCGCCAAGGTCGTAATGAGGCCCAATGTCTTTAAATTGTCATAAAAAGCTACTTTATGAGAAAGGAATCTGAAAAGCTAGCCCCTGCTTCAATTAAGTGCTGCAGTGACTGCTGTAATTCTGCACTGTGTTGCCTCAAAGCAGAAGGCATTGTGACTTCATAACTTAACTTTAATAAATAGTCCTGTGAGGCTAGCTCAGCGGCAACATGCTCGCCTTGGAAGCAAGAAGACATGAAGCAACACAGGTTCGATCCCCGAGTCCGCGCTTAAAACCTCTGGGTGTTTAAGCGCATTATAAATACGCAACTGAGACAAAAAAAAACAATTACGCATCTAAAAAACAAACAATTCCTGTAACAGCACCTCGATGCCCACAGGCTGTGTGAGCGCTTTAAAAATGCAAAAATAAATAAATGATTACAGTGCAACAGTGATCATTAGCACCTTTCGTAAATTATAAGAATATTGCAGGTCGGGGAGTTCAGTGACCAATTTGAGGAACAAGGCCAAGTTCCTATATAAGGTCACAGAACTCCAACTGGACTTGCAATATCCTTTTTAGGTACAGTAGGGGGTATTTTATTCCTTATAATACATGTCCACACACACTGTCATCATCCCCCTTAATACCTGTCCTTTTGCTTTATGATATAAGAGATCTTCCATTTTCTGATATATATGTAATAAATGTACAATTGGTTTTGATTTTTTTTAAACAAATATGCAGCTTTAATACGTTGCAGAAAAATATTTTAAGCTGTTAAATAAAATGCACCTAAAAAGGTTTTTGTGCCTAAAAATAAATAGTAATATGAAGATAGATGCTTGCTCTCATATGTTGAACAGCAGTGCACGAAATAAGCATGCTACCATAAACAGTTCCTTATCAATTGATGGCTGCAATGTGTCACAGAAGAACAAGTTACTTACCAACTGTAACGTTCTTTCGACTGGATGTTCCTCCCATGTATTCCTCATCTCTGATATTCACATCATTAGCTTTCCTGCCTTGGAAAATAAAATTCCCCACTAGAGGGTGCAGTGCTCGATGTTGTGGTGTCGATGTCCCTCGAGGGCTGCCGTAGTGCGTTGACGTCAGTCATGGTATAAATAGCTCAAGCCGTGCCCGTTGGTTTCAGTTCTGTTTTTTCGATATCTCCAAATGAGTAAAAAAAAAGGAGGGGTGAGGTGCACACTCCAATTCCTGACCAATATACTACCTGAAAAAAGAAAAAGAATAAATGGGTTAAATCCCAAAGTGTCCAATTCACTGGGTTGGACCCCAACCTGTGAGTGAGGCGTCCATCACTACTGTTATCTCCAGCCATGGTTGCCAAAAAGATTCTCCCTTGAGAATATTGTCCTTGCAAGCCCACCGTAGAAGGTCTTGAGCTACTCTGCACACAATCTGACGTATTTCCGGAAAACTGGGACCACTGAGTTCTCAGGGCCCATTGAAGGGACCTCATTCTCGATTGGGCCTCTGGCACCAGTAAAAATGCAGGATGCCATGAGGTCGAGCAACCTCAGAAAATCGTAGGCCAGTAGACGCTGGGCATTTTAGAATTTTTTTACCATCTGCAGAATGTGTTGAGCTCTCACCTCGGGAGGCAAGGCTTTCCCCAACGAAAAGTCTCCAAGACCGCTCCGATGAACTGGAGTCTTTGGAATGGTATTATATGGGACTTCTTGTAATTGAGGGAGAAGCTCAGTTTGTGAAGGAAGTGGAAGGTGATCCTCAGATGTTCCTGGGACTGTTTGGGTGAACGAGTCCTGATTAATCAATTGTCCAGGTAGGGGAAGACGTGAATCCACCCTCTCCTGAGACTTGCTGCCACTACTGCCATCAGTTTGGTGAAAATCCTCAGGGCAAAGATCAGCTCGAATCGAATGGCAGAACTCAAAATTGAAAATGAGAATTGCCAATCGCGAACCTCAGGTACTTTCTGTGCTTGAGATGGATTGGCACATGAAAGTAAGCATCCTGGAGGTCCAATGATACCAACCAGTCTTGGAGTTGGAGAGACTGAAGGATCTGAGAAAGGGTTACCATCTTGAACTTGTACTCCCTGAGGAACTATTTAAAGTTTCTTAAGTTTAAGATGGGTCTCAATCCTCAGTCCTTCTTGGGAATGAGGAAATAAGGGGAGTACCAACCCTTGTTCCTCTCCGCTATAGGTACATGTTCTTTTGCACCCTTCTCTAGCAGGGTTAACATTTCCTGCACAAGGAACGGATCTGGAAATTTGAGAGTTGGCTCCCGATGGATGGTCCTGAGGTCTTTTCTGAAAAGGAAGGCAGTAACCTTGGGCTTCCGTTTCCAGTGCCCAAACATCTGAAGTAATGCCCCGCCATTCGTTCAGATGCTGAGAGATCCTGCCTCCCATCGGGGTCTTGTGGGTCAAAACCTCAGAGTAGCTTAGAGGCGGCTGCAGCTGGGGCTGATCTAGCACCCTTTACTCGTCCACCATGAGGGAATCTTTTTTGTCCTCTTTGACTAGCCTGTCCTCTTCCCCTTGCAAATGAGGAATAAAAATGAAAAGGACGCCCCCTCCAGGAAGATGAGCCTGAGTACGAGTGTTGCTGAGGTTGACGTATGGAGGCGCTAAGCGACTTAGCTGCCACCTTAGAGGTCTGCAGCTTCTCTAGACTCTCATCTGCCTTAGTGCCGAACAACCTTCCTCAGCCACGCAAATCTGCGTAGCACTGCCCTAGATGCCATGGACTTGCTGACGCTGTCAGCAGTGTCCAGTACTGACTGGAGACACTCTCCCATTGCCTCCTTTGCATCCTTCACAATAGCCAGGAAGCCGTCTCGTTCTGCGCCTTCTGGAATGTGCTGAGCCACAGTGCTAACACAGTCCCACAGGGTGTAGGTAAACCTCGAAAGGGTACAAGTAACATTGGTAGATTTTAAAGCCATACTGCTCGAAGAAAAAATCTTGCGAGCCCAGGCATCAATTTTCTTGTCAGCCCTATATAAGGGAATAGAGGGATACGCAGACTGTCTGGTGGATGTAGCTGCCTGGACCACTAAGGTTTCAGGTGTAGGGTGCTTAGTTAAATAGTCTGGAACAGTGGATGAAGGTCTATACTTTCTTGCAAAATTCTTATTTACTGCCAGATTCTGTGGTTTTCCAGTTGGACATAACCTTCCTTTGAAGGGCTTTATGGAAAGGTAGTACTGGATCCCTCTGAGGGCGCTGGCTCAGAATATTTGTCATGTCATCTTGTTCGTAAGTAGGAGAGTTCCTGCTTCAGCCCATGAACTCCGCAACCCTATTCATAATATTCCTGTATGCTGAATCAGCATGATCTGTTAGGTCTGGTTGGATAAACTCCAATTCAGGCGAAGTGTCAATGCCATTAGCTGTCTGTAAGCAGTCATAAAGGTCAGACATCTTCGATTGTGGGTCGAGCAGTTCCTCAGGAACGTCTTATGTCCCATATTTCACTCCAAATGGGGAAGAATCTTCCTCAGAGGATAGCTCCCCCTCATAAATAGAAGTCATAGACATGAGAAAGTCTTTCCTTGGAAAATGGGTATAAACTTTACCCGTGGGTTGAGGCCCTGAATGTGGTTTTGGTAATGGCATTGATGACGCATCCGGAAACAATGCTGTCTTCGACAGAGGCGTCAATGTAGTCGACGCTGGCTCTGACAAAGTCGTCGAAGGAGCCTTAGACAACGGAGTCGTTGAGAAAGGTGTCGACAAAAACTTCGAGACTATTGTCGACAAGGTCCTCGACGCTGGTGTCGGCGAAACCTTGGACACTGGTGTTGAAGAAGGTTTAGAACCTGACACCATTTTGTCCGCCGTTGCCCTCGATTTATGCACTGATAGGCTTGTTGACTTGCTCTTTTTGTGAGGTTTTTTAATTGGACAAGTGAACACTCTTGTAGAGTCAGGAGAAGAAGAAGAAGTAGAAGAAGAAGAAGAAGAAGAAGGAGAAGAAGGAGATCGGTGATGTCTTTTCCTCGCCTTCTTCAAAGAAGATGAAGATTTACGCGACCGACTCCTCGATCGGGACTTCTTCGACTTACGCCGGGACGAATCCCTAGACTCTCTGCAGTCTTTATTCCTCTTCAAAGAAACTTTCGAAGTTTCCCTTCCCACCACCAATTTACCTTGTCGTTCCTTGATAGCTTTTTCTGTCATGGCCTGACAGGACATGCAGTCATCGGTCCGATGGTCGGGACCGAGGCACCACAGGCAGACACGATGGGGATCAGTGATGGACATTTTCTTCCCACAATCCTGGCATTTTTTGAAGACAGTTTTTGGGGTTGACGGATTAGAAGATGGTGACATCTTTAACAAAGACTAAAGCGCCGCTCACACACTCGAAGAGAAAACATTTGGAAAAACAGAACTGAAGCCAACCTCTCGAGCTATTTATACTATGGATGATGCTGATGCACTACGGCAGCCCTCGAGGGACATCAACGCCACGACATCGAGCACATCGCCCTGTTGTGTGGAATTTTATTTTCCGGAACAGCAAAGCTGTTGATACAAATATCAAAGATGAGGAATACGTGGGAGGACACAATCCATTTGAAAGGTATTTTACAAGAAAGGAATCGGGAAGGTGTGGCATTGTTTTAATTAAATGTTGAATTGACAGCTGGAATTCTGTTTTTTGCTGATCAAGCAGCAAAAATTGCGACGCTACAGATGGACTGTAAAAAGTGATTACAGAGGGACAGTGCTGTCATTTTGTTATTACAAATCAGTAGTGATGTCACAATGAGCATGTTATATGAACATTATTTACAGGCTTTTATATGGGTATTGCAGGCTGCCATGTGTTATAAGAAACATTTTTACAGGCTTTTTATACAGATTTTACAGGTTGCCATGTACTATAGAGCATATTTTTCTCAGATGGTACATTCAGTTGTTGCAGCATCAAGGTTGTTGACCTCTTGTTTAATATACTGTTCAAGCTTTTTCCCCCAAATTGTCCATGATTACCCACGAGGCACAAACATTTTCCAGTACACCTGACCGGCATACTCTTAACAGCTTTGCTTATTGTGTGCTCTTTTACCCACAGAAATGTTTGGTTCAGGTAGCCTTCCAACCTACTTTGGAGGATCAAGCAATCCGTGAGGAGGCAGTAAGGATCCTATGCAGAGCAGCTGAGGCAAGGGCTGCGCTGGAAAAGGCAGCCGCGCTGGAAGCAGAAATTGCGGTAAATCCTTTTTATAAAGTTGCTACTCCGGAAAAAGGGGTTTGTAAAAATAAAATGCCTGTTTAGGTGCATAAAGGGAGAAAAAATGAACTGTTGCAAGACCTAGAAATGTCTAATTTATTTTTCTAATAGAACAAATATTTCAGACAAAAGAAGAGAAAACCAAAAAGACCCTTCCTCTGTCAGCCTATCCTTCCCCTTCTGCCCCGCTGCCCAGCCTGAAACAAGATGAGGACAACACACTGTAGAGATGTCATGAAAGGATTATGCAACCAATAAATAATAAATGATAACTAAAGATAACACATCACTCTGAATTGGGCAGTGTGTAAAAGTGCAGGGTAAAAGACGCGTATATGTGTGTACACCAGCGTTTACTTTTAATTGTCAGCAAAGCGGCGCTCACAATGCCAATTAAACGATATCGGGCAGAAATTAATTTGCATTGTGAATACTGCTTATCATGCGTGCATGGTAAGCAGTGTTCACAATTACAAACAAACGCTGTCCGACATGCGAGCATGTCAGGCAGCATTTAATTGTAATTATTTACATTGCCTGCCTTGCTTAGCAGTATGGATATCCAGCATTTGCGTTGGCGTGAAAATCCATGCTGCTGAAAATGCTGGAGTATTTCTGTGGCGAGAGGGAAGGGAGGTGGTGGAAACGCAAGCTGCGTTCCAACTCTCCTCTCTGCCATACACATGCATGAAAATGTGGCGTGGCGTGATTGAAAGGTATTAAAGCTTTTACGCCTTTCAACCACGTTACGCCGCTGACCAACATGAGCCCCAGTATGAGTTAATTTGAAACTTACTTAATGATCTACACCCAGTGAGAGAGGCATATTCAATAAATGAATACAAGAAGGCAGAGCAAGTTGCATACTCCATTGAACAGTTTATTATTTGTTTTCATCACACTTCATCAAATCCTTTCCTCTTTTTATCCCATTTCATTTCACCTTTTGTTTTAACTTCCTAGCGCTTCTAATACTCTGAGTATTTGCATTGTTTACTCATCTTCTTTTCTCTTGCTTTTTTTTACTCTGTTGCCAAAAGATATCATGTGGATTTATATTCATATATTTTACAATTATCCCGTACCCAAAACTTTCACAAGAACACATACACATGTAGAACAATTGACACTTAGTGTAAGGAGAGTGCCTTGGTATTTATTTAAGCTATACATAGTAATACTCTACATACAATCCATATAGCAATATTACCAAAGCCTCACTTAACATCAAGGGACTAACAACACAGTTCTCAGCTCTGTGATCCGACGCCTGGAGGCGATATATGGAGAATATGCCAGTCTGAGCCTTCCTGCCTGACCTTTTCTGCAGCAGACTCTTGATGCCTGCAGACAACTCCAGAGTCAGGCAGGGTAGGGATATGGAGGATTCCTGTGAACAGTTTGTGTATCAGCCTGGGGGAGGTCCTGATTTTGGAGCTTACAAAGCACAGACTGCAAGGGGTTTGCAAGCTTCCTTGCTATACAGGAGAACCACACACCGGGAATTGGAGACACACAGGAGGCTAGGGAACATGCGAACAGCCCACAAATGCCACATCCTTTTGAGAAATCAGTTAATCGCTCACACAGGGAGTACAGTTGCAGAGCCATGTTGGCACCATGACTGCTCTGCTGGAATCTAGGCTGCACGCTGATTGCTAATAAAGTCATGACTGGCACTGAAGCTAAAGCATAGCCACAACACATGGGGATAATGAAGGGAGAGGAGACACATATTTGGGGTAGGGCGGAATACCATGGCCCACAGTTAATAGAGAAATGGCTAAGCAAATCTGGGTATAATTGAGTCACTTAAATCAAGTCAACAAATAGAAAAGAGTGGCAGAAGGGACCAGGGTTTGAGGGTACAGAGAGATACTTGAATGAGCCGAAGGAGTGAGGGGAAAAGGAGGAGCCATAGCTTACATGGGGCAATATCTGAGTCACTGACACAAGTGAGCCAAAAGGGAAGATAATCTACAATCAGCTTGCACTCCTGCGACTCAGAAGCTGGAATGAACCAGTCACTACCATGGGGAAGGAGCTTGATGGTCAGCCTGTGTGGTTTGTAAGCTAGACTACCGCAAAAGCTAGTAACTATCAGAGGAAGGAGCTTGCGGGTCAGCCGGCTTGGTGTGATAGCTCTAATCATTGCAAGCCTAGTATCTACCAGAGGAATGGGCTTGATGGTTAGCCTGATGAATGTCAAATCCCATACTGGCAAAATCTTTTGATCCCAGGGGAAAGGAACAAGGACACATCCTTTTGTGGGCTCGAGCCCAAGTAGGGAGTCTTGAGTGGAGGGTAGGAATGGGAGTCGGAGAAACACACTGGCAGAGGAAGAAATTCTTCCTGGCAATAATCTTGGCCGTTCCCTAAGGTAAGGAGGAATAATAAGTTGTTGCTGGCAGGCGTATATTGCATTAATTTAGCCCTGGGTAAATTGACCTGTAGAGGGAGGACCTTTAGGGAAGAACCAGGGAGCCAGCTCAAGAGTGACTGCTTGATTCCAGGAATTGTTTTGAGACTGTGGGCCTCATCACGAGTTTGGCAGTATCCCAGCGGTATTCCTGCCCGGATACTGTCCGTGCTAATAGCGCTACCACCAACCAATCCGGCGCTATTAGCGCCTGATCACCGGTTTGGTGGAACAGTCCTCCCCCATTCCCCATTGGACCCATTCTGGAATTCCCTATTCCCCATTGGACCCAAAGGGGAATTTTTGGCGCGATTACCGTCAGCGGTATTACTGCGCGGTTATAGTGCCAAAAATTGGCTAATTCCCAGCAGATTTCCACCCAGCTTAGAGCTGGTGGTAAATACTGCCAAACCTGTGGTTTTGCGGACCCTTAAATGTGACGGTAATAGGATTACTGACGTATTTAAGGGTTACCGCCCAACTCATGATGACCCCTTTGGGATTCATGACATTAGTTCCTAGTTGTGTGAGGAAATGTAGGAAAAAGGACACAAAGTCTTACTGAGGCTATACAATCTTTGACTTGGACATTAAGAAATTGTAATTGAGACACCTAGGAGGTCATTACGAGTTGGGCGGTAAGGGTTAACGGTCACCGATAATGATGCCGGTGCCGGTAAACCCCTACCGCCCTATTTTGAGGTCCCTTAGCGGGTCCCAGAAGGAACGGCTGATCTGACCAGCCGTTCTCTGTGGGTCCCGTTAAGGGACCTTGGAGCTAATAACGGGCCCGCAATTTGCGGGCCCGTTATTAGCGCCTTCCCCATTCCCATTGAGCCCTATGGGGACTCAAATGGGAATGGGGAATGGTTAACTGAATGGGGATTTACCGATTCCGCATAGGTCGGAATGTTTGGTAAATCCCCATTCAGCCAGACTGGACCCGGGTTTGGAGGCAGCCATGGAGCTAATAGCGCCATGGCTGCCTCTAAACTCGTAATGACCGCCCTAGTCTTGCATAGAACTTACCATGAGCACTCATTTTGGTTATCGTCCTATCCTGGCACTGTTTCAAAAGGCTAATCCCTTTGTGAGTTTTAGAGGAATGTCCCAGACCTGGTTGGAGTTTATCCAATCCATTGCCTGTCCAAGCAAGTTAAACTGTAAGGTTTGGAGCGAATGAAAGACCACCTTGAACCATCGCCCGTGTTGTTAATAAAGCATAAGGAGACCAGTTTATTTTCTTCTATGCACTGGATTCCACCTGTATTTCAGTCTTCCTGATTGGGCAAAAGCCCTTGCCCGGGTTCCAACAACGTGATGAACACAATTATGCAGGACAGACCACGACGTTAATGGGCCACCAGCTGGAGCCATGCAGGGCTGGGTGCACGGATGAGGTCTCTGGATCATAACTGACACTGACCGCTCCACATAACAATGTTAGCAGCCCGGGATGGTATTAGCAGCCCGGGCCTCCTTCCGGAGTGCTAACATGTCATTTGTTTTGTTTTTAAGGGACATTGCGGATGCACCTGTTGTGCGCACCCAATTTCCTTTTGACAGTACAAATCAAGATGGCCACCACAGAGTGCAGTCAAGGAAACTAGTTCCTTTTCCATTTCCATGGCGGCCATGAAATGGAGTGCCGGAGGCCATGGTGAAGCGCTGAGGCTTGCTGATAATTTGTGGAGGTCCTGGAAGAATAGGGCAAGGGAGCAGGGGAACTGGCTTAAGTGGGTAAAGAGATGGCAGTTAGCAGGCAGAATGCAGGGGTTTACTGATGGATTCCGCCCATGGTCCTGGCCACTCGATTGCCCAGATTCTTTTCTCTGTGTGCTAATGTTGATTCATTCCTATCCTGAGCACTTCTGAACATACTAAAGCCAAAGATGCTGTCCTGTTTTGTTGTTACCATCATCAGCCCATATGTCACCATCCAACCCCTCCTGGTAATATAATAAAGCAACCTGAGTGTGCTTTGAGCCTCAAATGTTGTGTTGATGCCACATCAAACTGATCATACGTGAGCTATTGTAACCTCATGTTAGATTCAGTAGCACAAAGGCTTGCATCACCTCCATTCAATCCCTCTAAAGTGCACAAGGCATTGAGTGCCCTCATAAAAAACCTAGGTTTAATATATGTATGGCATCTGTACAAACCATCAACTAAGGAATACACTTTTTACTCACAAACACATGGCTCCTATAGCCATAGCGACAGGCTACTTACACCTACAACCTCCTCCTAATAATTGAAAAGAAAACGGGATCAAATCAATCACAGTCATTGATACTCACCTCATCCTTGAAAGTCTTAAACCCAGTCCTCTCCCAAGAGATTTCAAGGAAGCAACCATAAGGAGGAGGTCATTATTGGTATCACAGCAAGAGAAAGTAGACTCTAAAGAAAAACACACTAATAGAGAAAGAGATCAGCATGGTGGAAAGATTACACCATCAGGCATTTTTTCCCTCTGAGAAGGGAATGGACCAATGCAGTGGAGCAGCCTAGGTTATAGAAAGAAAACATGGCACATGTACATCCATGCTTCAATGGCACACTTCCCTAGTGCATGCTCTCACCCCTACCACTGGTCAGGGCTGAGGTTTCAGGAGCAGCGGCATGCTTTTGTGCTTCAATTTTGGCCTAATTGCGCATTGTGCTACTTTCTATCATGTAGGGCTCTTCTCCACAAGCTGCATTAGTGACAGGACCTTTTTTGCACATCTTTGCCAGATGCCTTAAGGATATTCAATAGGGAAAAAATGAGTACAAAACATTTAATTTCTCAGGCTGCTTGACGAGGCCATAGGTGTGCCAGTCTATGTCCCTGAGTTTAATTGCAGCTTCCGAATCAATCAGGCAAGATTGCAGACAGGCATCCAAAAGCTGTTGTTCATAGGTCAAAGAGGAATCTATCCTCAGCGGTATTGGCAAAGCTCCCTTGCTCAGGAGGAGGCTGAAAAGACCATAGAGGGCCTAATGTCACTGCAGTTTTCTTCTAAGGAAGAAACGCAAGTTCCTCGCTGGTGACTGGCACTATTCTTAGTTCCAGGAGACAAGCAAAGAAACCATTATTAGAGTGGTCTTTCCCTAAGATGTCAATGTTTTGGGTCACCCTCAAAATAATATACTCAAAGAAGAGCCTGGAACCATCAGACAGATAGTGTTTCATGTGCAGTCTCTGCTAGCGAGATATAATTTCTCGGCGAGGTACTCACTTTCCCCAATGGGACAACAGGAGGAATCTAGCTTTCAAAAATGTAATATGTTCTTGATGGCATTGTCTATGATAAATTTCTTTAAGGAAGTAATCATAGATCTCATTCCTCAGCTTTTACCACAACGTTCAACACTTCTTCAGACGCCAGTTCTTCTACACACTTTGCCAGCTCCAGTGCTGCCAGTTACCCAGGTAGCACCACAGCCTCTACTGCAATGGCTCTCCTTCTTCATACCCCTACCTTGCCAGTTGCTGTTCACAAATATGTGATCAATCCCCATAACCTGCGGCAGATACAACTGATCCGTTTACTCCATTTCATAATGATTATAGGGCTGAAGAGGATAAAGAGACCCTTTGCACAAAATGACTCCAACAGACTATTGGGAGTAAGGACATTTTTGGACTTTTCTGGACTACAGAACCAGCTACTGTAGAGACAGGGATACTAGCAGCAGGCCTGATGGGGTAACACGATAAGACAGGAATTTCCCTACAATGGGATGTTACTAATGAGACAAACAATATATGGGAGTCTCGCCCTCGTTAACCAGACAAGCAAATGTTTAGATGCCAGTTTCCACCAGACACACAATGAGAAACTGTGTGTCTCTGCTCAAACCCGCCTCCTCAATCTGTAGAGGGTGCAGCTGCATTGGCACATTCCAGAGGGTCATGCTCTAGTTTCATCCACCTTGTCACCCATGGGAAAGGTGAAAAAGCTCAAGATCTCCACCTGTGCCAGGCCAACACTGATGCGTCTCCGGGTGCTTGCAATCTAACATTTTGGAAGGAGATAACAGAATTTGTGTACAACTTGCCCTGGACTCAGCTAGATCAGTGTTTAGCAGTTATTGGGGAAGTCAAGGTAGTGTATCTTGATATGCTGGGGAACGCTGCAGGACACATGAACACAGCTTGAGGCATGCATCTCAAAATCATAAGGGGCACGTGGCTTATGAGCACAAAACACCTTTGTTAGATATGTTTGGAACTACTGTGGCATATTCTTTTGTTTTGGGCTGAGTAATGGGGGTGGGGGAACCTTGGGGGCCAATTCCACCGCCCTCTATGCAATACAAGTTCCGGAGGAGGTTAAGGACGGGTCCCCCAAGATCCCCAGCTCATCACCACCATAGGAAGAAATATCTAACCAGCAAAACCTAAGGGACCCCAAAGAGAGGGGAACTGGGGAACCTGAGAGAGACGGGTACCCCAAAAGGGAAAAATACCAAGATCAGGGATTGCAAGCCAGAATTAAAAGAAGCAATACATTAGACAAGGGACAAGGGAACTTTGGGGAGGGGGGAACAAGAACACAACCCACGTCAACCTTTTTCCATAATTAGGTTTCCCAAAACCTATGGTCTCCATGATAAGACACGGCCATCTGCCTCTTTAAGAAGCCAAAGCTATTGGGGATTTTGTCCCCCATCTCACTATCGCTTCCCCAGTGTCCGATTACCCACCTTATATATACTAGCAAACCCACCTGGGAACTCTCTCCCTTACCAAAACCCCATTGTTCATCAACGTCTTTTGGAGTTACAATGCTCCCTGGTAGAACAGATGCTTGAAGCACACCAGACTTGCATTAAACGGATGTGTCAAGTTCCGCTCCTGTCACTCCACAGAAACTACTCTCATGAATGTCTCCAACTTAATTTCCTCTACTAAGCTCTTCAACCTATCATCTATCCTAATTCTCCTTTTCATTTTTGGGATTTCATAATCGAGTCCTTGCCCGGATTGAATCCTACCTGGCACCTGAACTCTTATCTGATCTCGAAATCAAAATTTCAAACTGTCTCTCTGCCATTAAATGTTGAATGGCTTTGCACTCTTATTTTAAACTCTACAAAAACACAGGTGTTTTTCTGCCAAATAATCTCTCATATTTCTTCCAGTGCCTCTTCGGTTCCATCCAACACTCTCCACTACTCTTCTTCAGCTAGAAACCCCAGCATCATCTATGACCCTTCCCACACCTTCTCTACTTTCATCTCCAAAAATGTAACAACGGTTCACCTCAACCAGCTAAATATTATGAACATCAGGCACTGCCTTTTTTTCAATACCAGCAAGCATCTGTTAACCACTCTTTGTCTTCTCTAAACTGGACTACTGTGCCAGCATCCTCTTTGGCCTCCCCAACTATGCTTTCTGTCCTCTTGACAAGATAATTAACTTCGCTATCAGGACTCAATTTGAACTTCGTCACTTCACACCTACTTCCTCGTTCCCTCACCAGGCTCAATGGCCGAGAATGCAAAACAGGGCCACGTTTAAATTTCTTGTCCTGGTTTTACAAATCTATCCACATTAAGGCTCCACCTTATCTATCGTCCTGCATCTTACTCTACAAGCCTTCTCATAATCTGTGCTCTACCTCCTCAACTACCCTTGTGGCACCCCACCCTCCCAGTGCTTCCTCTTGCTAAGACCAACCTAAGCTAAAACCAAACTAAACCAATCTAAACTCCCCTCTCTTTCTGCCATGCAAGGCTCCTTATGCAACCATGACCTCTTACTAGAGGTGGTGC
Source organism: Ambystoma mexicanum (assembly GCF_040938575.1). Lineage (NCBI taxonomy): Eukaryota > Metazoa > Chordata > Amphibia > Caudata > Ambystomatidae > Ambystoma > Ambystoma mexicanum. Next base: position 503,985,378 of record NC_090929.1, on the reverse strand, counting down.
TCTGGGTCACCCGACCCTGCCTAAAGGAGGAATAAAACTGTACTGAAGCAGAGTCAACGGCCCCACCAGCGTTCTCGAGCCATGCAACCAACCTTCAGTGATGATCCCAGAGAGTTTTATTAAAAAAGTATTGATAAATGTCACAATCCTGTATTATATGATGTGGTTGCAGGCAGTATAGGCAATTTTCCTGTTAAGGACTGGTACATTACACTGGTTCCACCTCCTAACATGAGTGCCATTCTGACCTAGTATTCATAATACATACTTAATTAGATTCTAACAAAGACCAGTTGTATATCACCATGTATTCAACAGTCCACTTCATGCACAGTGATTAACACTTAATACAAATTACTTCATGCTTTTAATGTGCATCTTTTTGCAAACAAAATTAAAAATCTAGGCTGTGTCTCATGTAATTCGAGGCAAGCCATATTGAAAGCCCAATGTTGTTCATGGAGAACAAACACATGGCAGCAGCAGCGTTCTGATTTGACACTTCTGGTAGTCAGGTATACATGATTCCGTTACGTCTGATACCTGTGCATACAAGTATAGTGTCCCTCAACTGCCCGAACTATATAATGAGAGCCCTGTTGTTGCAGCGAAAAATCCCCAACAAGATGCAAATTTAAAACACAAGGGTGTGAATATGCATCGCAGTAATACTGTTATAGAAACAGTTCAAAGTGCTTAGATCTACACAGTGTAATGTATACTCAGCTGCCACATGATAAATAAAGTGCTAGTGCCTTGCTAAAACCAACCTAGCCTTATGAAACAAGCCAATACGATGGGCAATAATATGGCCAAATCAGTTTAAACATTCTAAAGTACCACAATTTTAACACAAAGTTCTAATACTAATAAATGCCACACGTGTGGCATTAGTATAACTGGTAAACATGCATATCCAACATTCAAATATGCAAAAGGCAATAATAGCAGCTGATATATAAGCAGTTTAAAGTGCATCCATTTAGGCAGACACATTTTCCTGTATTCTGTTACCTAGGTTTCAATAAAGTGCTAGATGTTATGATGTTGGAGGCCATACATGTGGATAATGCATTCCTAGTGTGTATAATGGATATCCAAGATTGGATATCCAACATTCTAAATGTGCAAAAAGCAATAATAGCAGCTAACCTATGAACAGTTTATAGTGCATCAGTTAGGGTACAGCCATTTGTTATCATGTCTCAATAAAGTGCTAGTGCATCTATTGAAACCAAATTTGTAATTAAACGGGTAACATATTTTGCTTCCACAATCCGCATAAAATGCTAATAGTTCAATCAAATCAACATAGTGCGCTAAAGAGCAGCACATCTAGTCTATGACAGTTGATGGACATAAACTCAGTTGCATGTAGGCATTTTCAGATATTGTACCACACCAGTCTCAGTAATGTGCTGGTGCATCAATGAAACCAACTTTAAGAAAGAAGAGAGACAGGTCATTATAAAAAGACATGCAGTCCATTATCCACATTATGACCATGAGGCTATAATCTATCAAAAAGAAGGATCACTTTGGATTCAAGTTGATGTAGTTTTAACTCACAGTTTCCTTTTTCAAATATGCTCAGGTAAATGTGCTATGCCTAAAAATGTCAAATTCTCTGGATCTCCATTGTGTTTCTCACAAAAGTGCTTTGCTAGAGGATATGCTTCATCATTGTTGTTAATTACACAATGATGTTGGAGTATCCTAAATTTGAGACTACAATTGGTAGAGCCAATGTAAGCCAGATTACATGGACACAGTAAAAGATAAACAAACTTTGTTAAACAAGTGGTTTCATGATTCATTTTCCATTTGACTCTGATTGTGTTGTAATTCAGAAGTACAGATTACCAGTTTATATAGTTTGCATTTGCTGCAACTATAAAAAATACTTTCTCTGTCATGTAAGCCAACTCGGCATATTCACAGCTGGAGAATCTATCATGCTGGGAGCCAATACATTCTTTATATTTATAACCTTTGAAAAAGTGACTAAAGGGTGAGATCCAACCACTTTGTTAATGTCTCGATCAGATTGCAATACTGCCCAATGTTTCTGCAATATCTTCACATTGACGGCCTGTGCACTGTATTTGGTGATAAATCTGATGCATTCACCATTATCTTTTTTTGGGGTTTCGGCTCCCTTGAGTAAATCAGTCCGACTAAACTTCTCCACTTCATAAAAAGCTTGAGTAATGGTCTGCCTTGAGTAACCCCTGTTATTAAAACGGTTCCTCATTATGCATGCTTCCTGCAAAAAATCAGTTCCCTCGAACAATTGCATTTTGCTCTCATTAATTTTCCAAAGGGTATACTCTTGATAAGAGATTGGGGATGAAAGCTCCTAGCAAGTAATATGCTACTAAAACTGGTATATTTTCTAAATAATCTGCTCTCTAAATTACCATTCACCACCTCAAGACAGACATCCAAGAATTCAAGTTTTTGTGAATGAATAGTCCTGGTTAATTCGAGATTCAGATCAGTCTGATTCAAGATAGAAACCTATTCAGACAGTTTAGCAGGAGTTCCTCACCAGATTAAGAACAGGTTATCTATAAATCTGAAACATACCATACCACAACATCATCTAAATTTATATCCTATTCCGAGGACCAAGCTGTACACTCTTCTCACCACCCTAAGTAAAGATTTACATTGAGGCCACACATGAGCCCATGGCGGTACCTCTTTATTGTCTATATAACTTGTCTTCAAACAAGAAAATATTATTTAGACAAAAAGATAGAAAATCAATAACAAGTTCATTTTGTTATTTGAAACTCACAGAGCTTAGTTTTAAGAAAAATCTGCGTGCTTGTATTCCTGCTTTGTAATTATTGCTGTTATAAAGTGAAACCACAAATAGAGATATATGATTTTCTATAAGTAGTGAATGAAGAGAGATTTTTTAGGACTCCTGACAGGAACATGCGGTAAAAAATCTGAAGATGACTAACAGGGGTGGAGCTAAGGGAGCTATTCCAATTGGCTGTGGGCAGAATGACCCAAAAGTGACTATACTAGAGCACAAAAGTGACTGAAGTTTTCAGTTTAAGTTTAAACTGCTCTATGTTACTGAGGATTCCTAGACTGACGGCGGGGAATATTCACCGCACGTGAATCTATGGAAGATACCAATGCTGGAGAACAGGAGTTACAGGTAGTAACTTATTCCTTATCTGTTGTACTTTCTTTTGTGATCAAAAGAGCATTGTTTCTCCTTGTATATAAATCAATAAAATAATATCAATTTTGCCACTGGACCTGTGCACAAGAAAATCTATGACAGCCGAGATGAACGGCTGCCAGCCAAGTAGAAGACAATCTACAGATTAATATGAGGTGCAAAACGGAGGAATACCCTCTTGTAAGTACGCCGTTGGCACAGAACAATGCACAACACCTAAAGAAGAGAGTTCACATTTATGTAACCAATCTCTGAACTCTGCAGTCCCCACTCTACAGCTTAGTGAATTGCACAATTCAGACTTGGGAGGTGGGACTGCACTACTGTAAAGTCAGTCCCATTCAAAGTTGAGTTTGGTTGTTGGAAGGTGATTAATAGTGGTAATATGAGGTAAGGAGGGAGAGGGAGCAAGGAGTGATGGGAAAGCAAGGAGGAAGGAGATGTAAGCTTGCTGACAGGAATGAAGATGGAAGACAGGAGGAGAAGGCAGAGGAACACAGAAAAGAGAGAAGAAACTTAGAGAGGGGAGTAAAGAGTAGAGGAGGTGGAGAAGAAAAGTTGAAGATGGGAGTAGAAATCTGAGGAAGTGGAGAAGAGTGGAATGGCCTGAAGAGAGGAGTGAAGTGTGGTGAGATGGACAGTGTCTAGATTTAAGGCAGAAGGAAGAAGAGAAGGGGTAAAAATCAGAAATGAGCAAGAGGTCCGGAATGAGCAAGTGGTGAAGGAAAGAGAACAGAAATGTAAGCGAGCATAGCCAGCCAAGGAGAAACAGATTGGGACAGCCAAGCTCCCAGAGGCTCGGGATAGGTGGAATCGATAGCCGGAGTCGAGACAAATAGAGAGCCAAGAGGGAGAGGTGAAGGAGGAACAAGAAAAGGAAACTTGGGAGAAAGCAGACTAGAACAAGGGTTGAGAAGACATAAACATATCTTCTAGAGGAGGTACTTGACCACTGTGATGAACTCCTGCCTTGCTTTAAGGGTTAGGGATGGGATGATCAAGCTCGCTAACTGCCGCCACCCGTTACTTGATTCAGGGCACTAAGGGCAACATAGGGGGATGCTCCTGGTTCACCTAAAGCTCTCCTAACTGTGGTACGGACTTCTCACATGCACTTCTCACTTCTCTTCCTGCAACCCTTTATAGAACACTGAAAACTTCTTCTGTTTTGGCCAACCTGCCTCCATGGTCATTCGAATAAAAGGAGTAATAAAGGAAAGTAGGAAACTAACAACCTAATTACAAGTAGGGCGGTGCAGGCAGCAACAGTGGTAATGTAGCAGTAATTCTGTTACCGCCATGTTACCACCACATTACCGCAGCGCTGTACTACAGGTTTGGTGTTAAGGGGGAGAATTTACCTCTGCAAAATGGTTGAAGTAAATCCTCCACCTTACCACCAGAAATTGACTAAATCAGTGACATTACCATCCGCGGAATTACCAAAAGAATTCAACACCAAGAAGCAGACATCTGCTCAGACATACCCTGCTAATTCCTAGTGCGCCGATGCAGACATCAGAGGCACACCACAATGTCCTACATCACCCTTACAATGAGCCTGTGCAGATATCGGAGTCACACAGCATTTTTCCTCTGACACCTGCACAGAAAGTCTTCACAGACATCAGAGGCTCTTGCACAGCGAGTCTGCTTAACAAACCAATTCCATGTTTGTTTTTCTGCAATGCGGGATTACAGAGCTCAAAATGGAAAACAATGACAAATTAAAAAATTCTTTTACTTTGCTCACCATCATTTAACACTTCACAAACACCACCTCCATAGTATGCAGGAGTACTATGGACAGCTTTGGGTTGCAGCATCCTGTGACGAAGTCCTGGGACTTGGGCAGCGGGCAGTCACAGCATGACCCCACTGATGTTTACTAGGCCCCTTGAGGACCGCAAGATACTGGAATCAATTAAGAAAACCCAAAATGCAAGAACTGCAATGCACAGAATTCTCTTTTTTATCAGAGGGAAAATCTGGACCAGATCTTGAGAGTCCTCAATGGGGTTGGGAGAATAACTCCAAGAAGACCAGAGTCTGGTCCCTAAGGAAAGGAAGAATGCTTAAGAGCATGTCTCAATCCGAAAACCCAGTTGACAGACCAAACAAGCAAAACTACACCTCCCATAATCCAGCCCTTTTTGCATAAATTTCACACTTAGATAGAATTGTGAAGTTTAGCCATGCGTCACGCTTAGATTAAAATGTGAAGATTAACCATGCGTCACTCTTAGATAGAATTGTGAAGTTTAGCCATGCGTCACACTCAGATTGAAATGTGAAGTTTAGCCATGCGTCACACTTTGATAGGATTGTGAAGTTTAGCCATGCCTCACACTTAGATTGAAATGTCAAGTTTAGCCATGTGTCACACTTAGATAGGATTATGGAGATTAGTAATTTGTCACAACAGATAGGGCAGTTTAGATTAGCCACATATAAGAATTTAGCAAGCAGCCAAAGCACTAACCACCCTGCTTCTACTTCCTCAAACACACCATCCAAACACTAAACACGCCCACTGGGCTAGACAACCTATACCTTAACACACACCCAACACAAGCAACACGCCCTTATAACATACCCGGACACTGGACCTCACTTTTACGGACACAACAAGCCAGTGCACACAACCTTTAACACCTGCCAATCTACACATAAAACACACAGGGCCTCATTACGACCCTTGCGGAAATGGAAAAATGATGGCGGAAATGCAATACCGCCATCGAACACCGCTCGTTGCGATCATGACCCGTCACCGTAAAGTACGATGCCATTAGCGACACCGCAGTGAACGGCAACGCTAACTGCACCAAGTACGCGCACGCGCGCCTTGCAAAACCGGAATCACCGCCATGGCGCAACGGTACGCGAATTCTGACCCTAGCGGACATGTACTGAACGCCATCAAGCACGTCGTAAAGTACCATTCCGCCATGGCGAGAAATACGGCAACGCGAACCAACCGTAAATGGCCCACTGAGTGCCTGTACTCCACTCCCTGGCCTCATTGCACAACTCCTGGCAGGCGCAATGTACTCACACTATGCAACCAGTGAAATCCACTATTCACCCATGCATGCCAACGTAGAAAAGCATGCAGGGGCTCAAAGCGCCCCGTGAGTGGGCATCCATGTACGGCATGTCACCATAGCCGTACTGACGCAGCACAGGCATGTGAAGGTACAACACATCAAAATGAAAATCAAGAACACATGACACAAAACAACAGTAGTCCCCCATCGCTTGCCACCAGCGCAAGGCAACATCCACAACAGCATCCTGAGGGGGATTGCACCAGCCCTGTACTCATGCCAGTAAACAAACCAACCATCAGCAGAAGCATGTACCACACAAGTCGGCAGAGTGACTGAGCAGCCAGGCCCATCCCAAGAGGGGCCGATGGGAGCTGCAGGGCACAGATGGCATCAATACAGAAGCTATTCCAATGGACATGACCCCAGTCCCCCTCCAACAAACGCACGCAAACACAGTCACCTGTGACCAGCCACATTCTGAACAACCCATCATTCCACCAATCGACCTGGCTGACAGGCACCAGTCGGCCAAAAGCCAATCCCCCGCCCCTGAACAGCACATCATGTAAACAGACACAATGGCAGCCTCTATCCGTGACCATACTGTGCTACGTAGGCAAACGCGGCCAGTACTGTACCACACAACTCAACTCAGAAGGCGGAACACAAAGCAGATCATCACGCAATACATACCGCCACAAAGCGAAAATCGCCACATCACCTGCAAAGAACAACGCAACACGACAAATATCGGAATACAATTTAAATGCACATCCAAATGACAAAGGCCCCACATCAATTTGCAAAATCCCACCAAAACAACCATCATCACCGAGGGCTGCATCTGCAATAATTGACCGGCTTCCACTTGTGTGACGCCCTGTACCATCATGGCACACAGGGCTTACATCAACGTTCCAAAAGGCAACATGGAAGCGGCAAGAACCGCAGGTCCGTCCCATGAGGCAGGCACTAGTCGAGCTGAAAGGCCGAAATGTTGCACCTAGCCACCAGTACAGCGTAAGGGCATGTGGCCCATTGGCGATCGTCCCATATGATCGAAATGGTGCTCCACTGATTCACCCGAAGCTGCAGGAGTCGAGAGTAAAAACCATCTGGAGGAGTGGCGTAGAGATGGCATCTGCAATAGGGCAGGAGATACCTGTCACCCAAAAGAAACACAAATCAACCGATTGCATTACGGGACTCATGATGCATTACAATCTTCATTCAACACACCAAATCCACACCCATATGCATGCTAGCCCACTCCAAAGGAATATACACACCCCTAATCCAGTATCGAATCACAACGAAACCAATCGAGCTAAATACACCATTGGCAACGTCGGTTACTGTGCATGCGTCCGTCAAGATAGAACCCATGACATGGGATTAGTAACGTGCCTAGACACAAGTGTATGAAGGCGCGTCGAGACAGGGAGGATCCGACAAGGGCAGAGAGACGTATGTCCCACTATGGCAGCCTTGCATCACATAACGCAGGGGAAGGGGAGTGAACCAAGAAACCCATGTACATGGCAGACCCTAAACGGATTCATCAGTCCATGCATCCACACATCATTCCCTCATCCCGCAATGAAAACGCATGAATATTCACTCACATAATATGTGAAACTCCCATCGCGTCTGTGCGTAATGCAGTCCGCAAAAACCACTGTGCCCCTGGCCGGATCTGTAGTGTTGTGAAGCAAGATGGATTTGGGAACGTCCTGCCTCATCGTCCACTACGCTATTGCGCATCCCAATCAATTCATATCATTCATTGCCTGCTCGTTATGGGCCATGTCCCAAGGACATTCTACAATAGAACGTTACATTTCCAGCCAGACCTGTGGGCGTATCCTCGCCGCTACTTCAAAACCAAAAATGCTGGCCTTCGAATTCCTCACTTGCAACATTACGTCGAAAAGGCTTCTGTGAACGCTTGCATTCACAATTACATCAATGTAGTGCGGCTGTGTGTCATGATGCTAACTGGCTGCAATCACAAATGGGACGCCACGCCCGTCGGTGAAGTACGTTACTGTGCTGCATGAGGGTCGGCCATCGATCGAGCCCTACATACCACTGACTCTTCACAGGTATGTAAGCGGCTGCAATCATAGCATGTGTAACAATGGGAGCATAGCATGAAAATCAGTCAAAGTACATCACACTGCCATCGGGATTTGATACATGATTCCAATCCCAAGATGCCATGCGGCCAAATGCAGCCTTACGTGCGGGCCGTGCTCGACCAGAAGGGATTGCATCTGCCACAGATTCATTCAATCAGCACAGGTGGAGGCCATACAGGCCGACAGCACATATATTGCAGACCCAAACCCCTCCCACAACCACTCCCACTCCAAAATGCTACCGGCAGGACTAGCGATGTTGGGCCTGGGGTACCAGATAGCACTGCAAGTGCTACAACTACAAGAAGACGACGAACAACAACAGGTACAACAACCGGGCGCACAGGGGAGACGGAGGAGGAGGAGGAGGAGGAGGGCAAGGCAGGGTCAGCAAGGCCCACAAGCACTGCCACCACCACCACGCAGGCGGCCCGCAATCCCACGCCTCCGAGCCGATCCGTTCAACCTCACTGCTGAGCAGATCCACACCCTCTACCGTTTGGACCGGGACACCATAATCGCCATTGTGGACATGACACATGCTGACCTCGTGAGCATGATAGATAGCCCAACCGCCATCCCACCCCTACTGAAGGTGGTGTCTGCACTCCACTTCCTGGCCACAGGCACCTACCAGCACACAGTGGGACAGTTGCATGGCATTTCACAGCCACTGTTCTCACGGACACTCTTCCAAGTGCACGATGCCCTCCTGAAGCACGCCGACGACCACATCACACTACCACGCACGTACCAGGAGATTACCAACGCTAAAGTGGGATTCCATGCACTTGGCGGCATCCCGGGTTGCATTGGTGCCATCGACTGCACCCATGTTGAATTGGTTGTCCCACATGCCATGGAGGTCCAGTACCGCAACCGGAAACAATTTCATTCAATCAATGTGCAAATGGTGTGTGACTCCAACAAGATATTTACGCATTGTTGTGCCAGATTTCCAGGATCTACCCATGATTCTATGGTCCTGAGGAACACAAGAATACCACGCTACATGGAGCGACACGCAGGGCACAGATCCTGGCTACTCGGTGAGTCTCATTTCATGCATGACATCGTGGCCCATTTGATGCGTCAATGACCTTGCAGGGGGGGGGGGGGCTACTTAGCACTATCATTCCACTGACACCCTTTATTCGTCTCATACAGGTGATGCCGGGTATCCACTGAAGAGATGGCTCCTTACACCAATCCGGAACCCACAGAACGAGCATGAGGAGGACTACAACCATGCCCACTCACGTACCCGTGTGGTCATTGAACAGGCATTCGGCCTACTGAAGGCTCGTTTCCGCAGCCTCAGCAGGTCTGGCGGGGCACTCATATACAGCCATGAGAAGGTTTCTAAGATGGTCATGGCATGTGTCATGCTGCACAACATGTGCATACGTAGGAATGTGCCCATGCCCCCTGACGCTGTACTGCATGCACCTGAAGATGATGATGATGATGAGGGTGGGGATGTGGAGGCACCTCAAGGAGTCCATGAGGCACAGGATGCACGTGCAATCCGACAGAGCATCATAGATGCATGCTTCTAGCAACCACGCATGGTGCCTATTACACGGAAAGGGGACCTGTGGCACTGTGTGTGTGTAGTACAGGCACATTGTGGACTGTACGCCTATGAAGGCCTCGTACGCAAATATCAATGTCCACACATGTCATTGGATGATAATGAGGTGCTGTATTGTTAATGTGATTTGATTTATACACCCTATGGACCCGCCACCCAGTGAAGCCCAACACACCCCCTCCACCCTACTACCTCCCCCCCCAACACCAGTGTCCAAATATGCATGCTGTCCGTGGGTAGACGCTATTGCAAGCCCCCTCTACGGGTATCAGGGGCACCCCTGCCCGTGGAGCGCAGGTTCCTGCCAGATCTGCGTTGGGGGCTGCCCTGGACGGAACTTGCCACGGATGAGGTCTCTGCCTGCTCGCGTCCATGCATGTCTCTGAGGGTTTGTGAGAGCTCCGAGAGCACACGGCGCACAGCAGCAAGTTCAGCACAGACGTCTTTGGACGTCGCATGCAGTTCCCCCCTCAGGCTCTCGGTGCTTTTCTCCATTTGTGCTCTCAGGCTCTCGGTGCTTCTCTCCATTTCTCCCCTGAGGCTCTCACTACTTTTCTCTATTTGTGCCCTGAGTGTCTCGGTGGATGTTTCCATGGCTGCCCTGGAACCCCCGCATTCATTTGCATGGTCCTTGAGTAGCGTGGACGCTTCCTGCTGTTGCTCGATCAGCAGGTCGAGGGACTGTTGCCTCTGCTGGGCCATGGACATTTGCGGTGGTGTGACAGGGGGGCTGCTCAACACATGTTGCCTTGGCACAGGACTTGTGGGGGTTGGCCAGTCGTCGTCTTCAGGGTGCCCCTGCGTGGTTTCGTCATGGTGTAGGGGATGGAACATGCAGGGGGATTGGGAAAGGTCATGGATGGTACCTACGTCGCCAGCACTGTTTTCCGTGTCGGAGCATGCTGGCATGACAGCTGTGTCACCTATGGTGCTGCTACCACCAGAGGCGGTGCCATCAGATACGTTCTTTGGGGGGACCTGTGGTGCTGGGGTTGTGGACTTGCTGGCTGCTGGGGTGCCTGTTGCAGTCCCCTCCAGTGTGCTGCCACTTGATTCCTGCTGCTGCCGTGTCTTGATCCTTGCACCTGAGGTGGAGGCTCTTGGGACGTTGGTCCTGGCCCTCTTTGCAGGCGTGCTGGTAGGGGTGTCCTGCAGCTCGTCGTTGGTATCGGACCCTGTGGTGGAGTAAAGAGGGGCGAGCGTTAGTTATGGGTCTGTCGGATTTGGAATGGCAACGTATCAAATGCATTGGGGTGGTACATGAGGCTGATTTGGGACTGGGCCTTGGAGGTGGTCTCATTTTCGTGTGGATTGAGGATGCATTCATTTGGCTGCCTGCAGTTAGGGGGTGCATGCTGCACATGTAGGGGTTGTTTATGGCTTCTTGATTGATTTGTTTGTTCATTCTGACTTTTAGAGGGCGCTGTCAGGGCTAAGTATGTATTGCACTATGGGGTCACATGGTACTGCACATGTTCGTGGTTTGTGGATTTCGCATTGTTTCTCTTGGCCAACCTACCTGATTCTCCGGATGTCGGCACTCCTTTCTCCATCCCTCCGACTCCCTCTATGCTCTCCATTCCTATGGTGGAGGCGCAGATTTCCTCCCAGGGGGTCAACTTGATGGGCGACTCTGAACCCCCCCCGGTAGCTGTGGCGATGTTCCTGTTCGCAGAAAGTATGCTGCGTACGCGGATCCGCAGGTCGTCCCACCGCTTGCGACATTGCTGTGGCGTGCGGGGTGTTGTCCCCACCGCACTTACGCGCTGTGCCACCAGGACCCATATGGCCTTCTTGTTGGCAAGGGCCGTCCTGGTCATTTGACTGGAGAAGACGACGGCGGAATTTTCCTGTAGGGTCTCGGTGAGCACGGTCAGTTCCTCTCGGGAGAAGTGTACCTGCCGCTTGCGGTCACACGCTTTCTTGGCTACCTTTCCCATATTTATTTTTTTAACTGGGGTTGCTAACGGGTTGGGATGTGTGTCAGGGTCGGATTTTTTATGGTTGTGTTGGGATTCTGATTTTATAGTTGTGCGGCGTGCTGTTTCCCGTTCCGGCCACATGCTTTTACTTCCGTTTCCGTATATTTACGGTGGCCGTAATTTGCGGTGCACGCTCGTTACGGTGACCGCTCATTACGGTGACCGCTAAGATGGGTGGCGGTATTGCACCTGGTGCAGCGTACGGCGGCGGTAAGGGCCGTTTTGGGGTCATTTCCGCCATCGCAGCCTTTCGGATTCCGCCATGGCGTAATGCTCGTGCCCGATGGGTCGTGATTGGCCGCACTTTGCTCCTTCGTGCAATGGCGGAAACGCTATTTACGCTGTTGCGGTCCGGTCAGTCAATTTCCGCCAGGGTCGTAATGAGGGCCACAGACACACCCCAACACAACAAACAGCCACACAGAAAACATCCCAGGTATTGGACCTTACCCGTACGGATTCAATAAGCCAGTGCAAGCAACCTACCATCTGCAAGCCAACAAACACAGGTGCCAGTTTTTCCTGGTTCTTAACCTATCCTATCATTCTTCCCTCACTAACCAACCCCGTCCTCTTTCTTGCAGAGCCACGTGAGCGCCTTGAGACTGCCCTTGGATGGTATCGGTGCGCAGTGTAAATCAACATAGCATAACTTAAGGAAAACCTCAAATGAACTTGAGACCTGCAGATTAACATTCAAGCACTGGAAGAATATGGGAAGGACTTGTATGCCACACTGAGATGCCGTCTACAACCAGGAGCAGGCATTAATAGGGACTCTAACCCCTTTGCCATTTGGCACCTTTGGTGGCAGAGAGCCTATCTCTCCCTTCTACGGGGATGCATCACCCAGAGGAGACTTCCCATTCTCTCTATTCTAAACAATAGGCCAAAGGAAGGAGAACTCATAGCTTCCCCACAGCTGCAGCCAGAGAAGAGGGAGCTGTAATTTTGAAACTGATGGGAAAGCAGACACTTAATATATAATTAAGAAGAAATATATAAATCAGAAGAAATTGATTCCTACCTCCCACCTATTCCTTATCTATGATATCTCCCAACTTAACTGTCTTTGTAAAATTTTCCACCACCAGGGGACACAGCGTGGGCCTATTTCAGCTACACTCAACGCCTCTACGTGACACTCGCCGGAGATGATGTCGGGACCAGTATATATTGAGGCACCCGCGCCCCTTGACCACAGTAACTCTTTTTCTGAGCACTCCGCTCACTTCAGGAACATACTTTGTTGGACGGTTTGTTGGTTTTACCCTAGCTTTATGGCGATTTGTCTAAAATACTTACAAGGGAAACCGCCACCTGATGGTGTGAGAAGGAGATTTTAACATTGTCCTGGACTGCGTCCTGGACCAATCGAGAACTACCCATCAGGGCCTGTCCGGAGCAGCATGGACGATTGGACAGCTTATGTCCCAGATGGGGCCGGTGGATGTCTGGAGGAAACGGAATCCAGGTGTGGCAGAGAACACTTACTATTCGTTGGTACATGACGTGCAGTCCAGGATAGATTATTGGTTGCTTTCAGCCAATTGGGTGCAACAGGTGCAGGACTGCAGGATCTATCTGAGGTCCCTCTCTGACCACTCCCCCGTGGAGATGTCCGTGTTGCGGGATTGTCCCACTTCACCTCGCCCGTTATGGAGGATGTCTCCCAAAATATTGTTGGATGCAGTTCTACTGATATCACTACAGGAAAAAGTTGAAGGGTTTTTTGAAAGAAATTATGGATCGGTGTGCGTTGTGGAAGGCCTTTAAGTTATGGTTGCGGGGGAAAATTATGTCTATGACCAGGTGGGTGTTGAGGGAAGTTCATTGAGAATTTCAGGAGGTTGAAACACAGCTTGAAAATGACTATGGTATATCCGATAGGACACTGTTGGGGTTGATCATGGGGAACTTGCTGAAGTTTTGAGAGCTGGCAGATAAGGAGGTCAGGTGTATGGCAAGACCAGCCCAGGTGCGCAGGTATGGGGAGGCGGACTGGTCTGGACGCTTCGTAGCTGGAGTGGTTCAGGCGAGAAGGGGTTACAACACATTACTGTAATCATGGTGGCGGACAGGGGCTACGTTAACCTCAAATGAGGGAATTAATGAGGAATTTCGACATTACTGTGCAGCCCTATATGTTAATACTGATGAGAGTACGGATGAGGAGATGGATCACTATATAGGGAACATCGCCCTCACAGGCTTGCCCGAGGAGGTGCATGTGGCCCTTGATCAGCTGGTTACAGTGGAGGAAATAATTGCAGCGATTGCGTCATTGGCATCCGGGAACGCCCCGGGATCCGATGGGTTCAGCATTGAATTGTATAAGGAGCTCCGGTCAATATTGGTGCTGAGACTTCTGAGGATCTGGGAGGAATCGCTGGAGCTTGGCCGCCTATCGTCGCTCTCAGAGGCTATAACTTGGTATTGTTGAAGCCGGGCAGGCCATGCCACGAAATCGGCTTGTACAGGCCACTGTCGCAGATGCAAAGATATTTTTAGTTTTGGCCATTCGGTTGTAATGTCATTGCTGGTTCATCCGGACCAGTCAGTATTTATTCCAGACCAGTCCACCGCACTTAATTTATGACGGCTTTTCTGTATTATATCACAGGTAGACTTAAGGGCTGTCAAGGCTCCTTGGATGCCAAGAAGGCCTTCAATTCCATGTATTGGAAATTCTTGTTTGGAGTTTTGTGACATTTGCAGTTTGGGGGTTACTTTATCAGTTGCATGCAACTGCTGTATGCTGATCTGGTCGCCAGGGTTCGCACCAATGACAGGTTATCGCAGGCTTTTTGGTTGGGGCTTGGGACACGACAGGGATGCCCCTTACACCCTTGCTGTTTGCCCTAACGGTAGAGCCTCTTGCACAGCTGATATAGGTAAGGCATCGCACAGAGGGAGCTGCACAGCAGGCCTGCCTCAGGTTATTTCACTGTATGCTGACGATACGATGTACATCCGGGACCACAGCGGAATATGAGGCCGATGATGCAGGAGGTCCATAAATGTACACATTTTTCCAGCTACAAAATGAATGTGGTGAAATCTGAATTATTCCCGCTCACGGTCAATACACCAAAGCCGGATAATTTACTCGGGTTCAGGTGGGTCCTGACTGGATTCAAATGGCTGGGAATAATGGCATTTCGATCGCACAGCTCAGTATATGTTAATAATCATGAGGCGTATCTACATTCCCTTACCTTTAAGCTGCAACTGTGGGCCAGATTACCTATATCCTTGTATGGGAGACTGTCTTTACTGAAGATGGTGGTGGTTCCTAAACTATTCTATTACTTTAGTACCATCCCGATATGGCCTGGGCGAGTATTTTCCATAAAACTCCAGTCCTTGGCTATCGAATATGTGTGAGGAGCTGGGGTGACCTGAATGAGCTGGGAGGGATTGGCGGAACCCTATGATCAAGGTGGTCTGGTGGCACCAGACTTTGAATTGTATTACATTATTGCGCAAGCACAATACGCTGGTCACTGATGCTCTTCGGATCCAGTACATCGAGCATTGGAGTGCTATAGCCACACTATAGTGTGGCACGACGGATTTGAGATCGGTCATCTTTAGTGATCGGCACGTAGATTCCTGTACGTTTGGCCCGGTCCGCACAACTGTGAATGCATGGTCTCGACTATTTAAGATACTGGGCATAGTTGCTCCGTATTGTGGGGATGTGCCCCTGTGGAACTGCACAGGGTTCCCCCAGCGTATGACTCAAGACGTTGAGAGGTCCTGGGATGCTGATCAGCATATGGTTTTGTGGGATTTGTTCCCAGAAGTGAGGTTTGTGACGTTGGGAGAATTTGTGGCAAAGTTGGGTATCAGCCCCATTAAGACATTACAATACTTCAGGATGAGGGCGGCTGCCCATCGTAGGTGCCCATCATTCCCGCAGGGGCCGGACACTCACGGGTGCATTGAGGCAGTGGTGTCGAGTTGTGATGCCAGGAGGCTTGTTTCTGGTTTGTATAGATTGTGTCAGGCTACCCAGCCTTCAGTGAATAAGGAACGGAAGAAGTGGGAGCGGAATTTGACTATGGAGATACTGTCACGCTCACCTGGTGTCTCTGCGGGAGCAATGGGTTCCTCCGGCCTCGTTCCCTCATTACCCTGGACTGGAAAGCTGACCTGCCAAGAGAACAGGTGTTTAGAGGGTTTTTGTGAAGAAGATGCTCCATCCCTCCCTCCGTCCCAAGTGAGGTGTGTACCCTTGCTGTGGGCGTGGCTCACCTTTTGTTTTAGTGGCGCACTCTCCATCCTGCATCTGCAGGGGCGCTGTAGTCTGGGGGCCAAGGGCTAGTTGCTTCAATAGGTCCTGGTAGGATGAGTGACAGATGACCTTCAGTTGTAGTACACTCTTCGCAGTATTTGCCCAGTTGCTGCACTGAGAGTAATTTTCATGAAAGTTCTGTTCGTAGGCTTTCATTCCTGAAGACCACGTAGCTGCTGATGCAGGTAAATTAAACTGCGGGCTGCAGGTAAGCTCTATAATGGGCAGCGGAGCAGCTGTCTGAGCGCAACGACTGTGGAGTCGGAAAAGGCACCCGGAGCGAAGCAGCTGACTGGATGCGGCCACGATGGGAAGAATTCCGCTCCGCTCAGCTCGCACATGAAAGTGAGTAAGTATGGATACAACTTTGGTCAATGCGGGAGACAGAGGAACTAGTTGCACGCAAGCACTTACTGCTTTCTAATGTCTTCTTTTTCTTTTGCAGGTCCGGAGCGTTGGCGTGACTAGAAGAAGAGGAGTGCTTGCTTCGATCGCAGAGAAAGGCGAGGAAATCCAGTGGCAGTCCGGGCTGTGGTGAGCGTGTACCAAAGGCTACAGAAAGCACACGAGGCACGGGCTAGTCCCTAAGTGTGGCTTATATAGGCAGCCACGCCCAGACAATAGAGCGGGCTACACAGTTCCTGGATGTCACACAGGCACCCATGTTGGAGGTACAGGAAAAAACTAGAAATAAATGCTATGGCAGAATAAGGTCGATGTGAGTGAAGGGCACTCTATGATTGCCTAAATGAATGTTTTGCTTGCTACACCTTTACCCATTCAGCCCCTATTTGTGCTTCCCACCTTCCCCCATGTGTTTGTGCTAGTGAGGAATGGGACCCCATCCTAGTACCCATGACAGTCCTCCCCCTCAAGGCCCCACCCAACGGTGTTCTTCCTGGTTCAGGTTTGGTGGGATTGTCTCGATGAAATGTACGTAGTAGCTGGGGAGCGTGGATGATCTCGCTCGGCTCCCATGACTTATCCTGCGTTCCATACCCTTTCCAGTCCACTAGATAGTATAGGGTATTCCTTGTCACCTTGGAGTCTAGAATACTCTTGACCTCGTATTCTGGCTCGTCACCCTCTACCATTATTGGAGCCGGGGGGTACTGATAATTGTGTCCCCGGATGCGAAACATGGAACACCAGATGTAAATCCATGCGGGGTGGTAACGCTAGTTTCATGGTTACAGGGGTGACTACAGCTTCGATTGTGAAAGGGCCTAAGAATTTAGGTTGGAATTTCTTTGGTCACTTAAGTGCTATGTATTTTGATGCCAGCCACACACAGTCTCCTGCCTGATAGCATGGGGCCTTTTTTCGATGTTGATTAGCATATCCTTTCTGTGTTTCCTTAGCGGTTTGTAGATGTGTTACTGCCTCTTTGGCTACCCGGGTGATGCATTCATGTAAGGTTTTGACTGCTGGCATCTCATTTGCTTCCGGTGGGTTGTAAATGGAAGTCTGTGGGTTGCGCCCATATATGGTGTAGAACGGAGTCAGTTGAGTAGATGCATGCATTGAGTTCTTGTACGCGTATTCTGCCATCCACAAGATCTACACCCAAGCATGCTTTGTTTGGTGCAGAAGACAGCAGAGATATTGCTCCAGAGTTTGGTTTGTGCGTTCTGTTTGTCCATCGGTTTGTGGATGGTGGACAAACGGGCTTCTACTCCAGCTAGAACACAGCATTTTTTCCAGAAATGCGACACAAACTGACTCCCTCTGTCGGATATCACCACAGATGGGAACCCGTGTAATTTCACTATGCGGTCAAGGAACATCTGGGCTAAAACATGGGCCAAAGGAATTCCCTTCAATGGTATGAAGTGGGCCATTTTAGAAAAATGGTCAGCCACCACCAGGATGGTGGTGTACCCAAAGCAAGAAGCCAGGTCTGTGACACAATTCATTGACACTGTGTGCCAGAGAGCGGGGGGTACAGCCAAGGATTGTAGTAGACCGGCTGGTCTTTGCCTCGAAGCTTTGTTCTGAGAGCGAATCCCACACGAGTTGATGAAATTGATGGTATTGCTCCGCCAAGTTGGGAACCAGTAGTATCTCCTTACCTTTGCAAGAGTTTTAGCCCCTCCAGGGTGACCTTCCAGGGGTGTACATAGCTCATGAGAACTTCCTCCCTAAGAGCACGTGTGGGTAGGTACAGATGCTCCTGGAAATAGGGGAGGTCATCTTGTACGGAAAGGTGAGCTCCTTTCTGGTTCCAAGTTATCAGTTCTTCCGCCGAAATGCAGCTCTTTATTTCTTCCTTGAGCGTATCCAGCAATGAGAGGGTACCTCCGCAAATGCCTAGGATCGTATCGCTAGGGATGATTTCTACTGGATCTGGATTGCTGTAGGCCTCTTCTCCCTTGCCGATGCGAGATAGCGCGTCTGCTTTGCCATTTTTGACTCCTGGTCGATAGGTGATTACAAAATCATATTCATTCAGAAACAGTGTCCAGCAAAGCTGTTGTGATGACTGGGCTTTGGCTGAGTGCAAGTATTGTAAATTCCGATGATCTGTTATGATTGTGATGGTATGCTTGGCTCTGAGTAAATAATGTCTCCTCTCCTTAAGAGCATTTTTGATTGCTAGTAGCTCTTTATCCATAATCGCGTAGTTTAGTTCTGCTGGGAAAATTTCCTCGACCAGAACGCCACAGGATGTAAGTGACCAGTTTCAGGATTTCGTTGGGATAGAAATACTCCCATGGCTATGCTGGAAGCATCGGTCTCCACGATGTAAGGGAGATCGGGCTGTGGATGCTGTAATACAGGAGCTGAAGTGAACCTGTCTTTCAGCGCACGGAAGGCTTCTTCTGCGGGTGTCCATTCGAACTTTCGATGTTTGCGGAAGAGAGAGGTGATTGGATGCACCAGGTGTGAAAAACCAGGTATGAAGCGCCAGTAGAAATTTGAAAAGCCTAAAAAGCTTTGTACTCCTTTTAGGGATGTGGATACTTCCTTAGGTGGGCGTTCTCTCCTTCTGTCAAAGCGTAGATTCGGCTGCATGGTGCTTGGGCCCCAGGTAGTAAGTCAATTTGGCAGTCGTAGGAACGATGAGGGGGAAGTGTATTAGCTTGTTCTTTAGAAAATACGTCTTGATATTCCTGGTATTCGGTAGGTAGAACTCCTGTTATTGCTAGCACAGGCATTGACTTCGGAGATGCAAGTAACTGGTGCACTGAGGGATGATACTTATCGTAACAGCGATTGCATTCCCTAGGGAAGATCAGTGTTTTAGCTTGCCAGTTTATTTGCGGGTTATGAGCCTCCAGCCAGTGCATGCTGAGAATCATCTTAAATTGTGGCGCTGCAATGAGCTCGAACGAGATTTCCTCTTTGTGACTGTCTTGGCAGAGCAGCGTGACCTCAGCAGTGCAGTGAGTAACGGGGCCGGAGAGTAGTTGGGATCCATCTACCGCGGTTATGTTGTCAGCTGTTTTTTATGTGCAAACGGTAACCCTATCCAGCCAGCATTTTCCAAGTCCATGTAGTTGTTGATGGCCCCGCTGTCCACAAAAGCTTTGATTGCATGCAGCTTGGACGAGTGTTGTGGATTTATAATGATAACCGGAATAGCAAAGTGGGAGGTCTGTGGGGTCTTCACCGCGCTCGACAAACTGACCTCTATGTTTGTCGGGCGTTGAAGTTTTCCGTCTCGTCCGTACCTTTGTTCCCATCTATTGGCCCTACTGTCTTTCGAGGGGGTTTAGCTGGACTTGTGTTAAGAAAATGACCTGATTGGCCAGTGAGGGGACCTCATATTACTCCTAATTGCATAGGCTCAGGATGCGCTTCTGCAGATGGGTAGGCAGGTGTCTCCTTAGACCGTACATAGTACGTTCTGCCTTCCGAACGGGCACGATCAGTCTTCAGGTTCTGTAACCGATGATCGAGCTGGAGTGCTAGGTCGATGCATTCCACACAGCCATCTGGAGGGTCCACTACTTGTGCCAGTACATCCTTTAGTTCTCTGCATAAACCTCTGTAGAACAAATTGATTTGCTTTTCTTCTGGCCAATTTGCCTCGCCCATGAGCCGATTAAACATGGCCATATAAGCCAGGAGATCCTGACTACCCTGTCGGAGGCATATGTCAAGATTCACACAATCATGGGGAAGAGAGGTCGACACTCTCCCCCGAACCACAGAAGCCAAATGAAGTCGACCCTCCCACCGTGGTTGGCACAGGTACCTGATATATTATAGACAGGTCACCACGTGGCAGCCAGTAGGGGGAAGAGGGTTAGGGAGAGGTTGTGGACAGGGTGGGGGATGTTAGGAGCACCGGAGAGAGGGTGAGGGAGAACCTAGTTTGGATAGGACTGGGGAAGCAGCAGGGAAAAACCCTGCACTAACTAGTACCTGGTAACACCTAAAATGGTGTATTTTAATGGTAGCTTAGACTATGCCTTGGTATGCCTTGATACACTCATAACCTGCACACTTAGCATTCCTTGTTATATTCACAACATGCTTTGTTAGGACATCTTGATACATGTACCCAAACACATATGCATAGCAACAAGATGTAACGTACACTGGGGAATATTCCCACTATGAAAGAGATAACACATGGCCCCCTGGGCTGGCGTAAGCAACACTGACAAACAAAGAAGAACGTAGCATTAGAAATAACATGAAACAAATAGTTTGCTCCTTGCATACTTCAAACATGAGTTGTTCCCAAATAGCCCCTCGTTATTAGCACAGGGAACTCAGGGACCTTGAGACCTCTCAGAACTCTCCTAACCTCCATAAATGCAAATCCTTTACCACAATAAAGTAGAACATGTTCGTTCTTCAAAAGACGTGGCCCCCCCCATGCATGAAAAACCAGGAGCGTTGGTGTCAATCGCCGGGCAATGCCCGAGCTCAGTGTGGGTATTGTAACCTCTCTTTATGCGTTCATTTCCCCAATAGAGTAGAACACGTTTGTTGTCCAAGAAGCGTACACCCGTGCAGAGAAAACCTTAACATTAGTTTCACTCCCCAGACCACGCCCGAGGTCAACGTAGATAGTATGCCATTCATGCGTGCGTGTCCCCTTCAGATCCCCTGCCCGCACTTATCTTTGGGTCCGGGAAGCTCATGAGCTTTCCCGGACTTAGATTGATACCGCCGTAGTAACAGCCGAATCCTCCTTTAACAACTGCTCACATCCGCCGCTTCCGCGTCCCTGCAGTTTCCATCAGCGAGCAGCTCCATTCTCCCTCCTACACTGCACCATCCATAATGCAAAATAAACCACACCTGACGTGCGCCGTGGCCTTTTAATAAACCGTTACTCATCAGGATCAGCTGGCCACATGCGCGCATAGCAGTAGACTACTCAATCCACCAAGTACTGTTGGGATTTGTAGTCTTGCTGAATTCTCCTTATTGTAGCCTTTTTCTGGGTCCATAACACCTGTGCCTGCCCTTATTCCTGACAGCATAACAGCTCATCGTCTAAGGCCGTCCTTGTGTGCGACGAGCAAAGAGCTTTTCTAACTCATGATGGAAACCGGCATAATCACGAAGCAAGGTGTCGTCCCTATTTACTAACGGGACAGACCAATCCTCTGCATGACACCATAGATACGATAGCACAAAGGCCACCTTAGACTGGTCTGTGGGAAATAGTCCTGGTTTGCACAGAAAATGTAGACGACACTGGTTCATGAAGGTTCCAAACTTCTTTGGGTCTCCCACAAACCTCTCTGGTGGTGCTAGTGGAATGTTGCCTGGGATGACTACCTGTACGGGGGTTACGGATTGGGACTGCGGTATTGGGGTTGATGTAGCTCCCCCTCGCAGTGGGGACAGACCTGCCTGGGTCTGCAGTAGCTGCCGGGCTATCTCGTCCGTTTTGTCTCTATTGACAACCAACTCAAGCCTCAATGTGTTGCAGCATGTACCTCTGCCCGCAACTCCCCCAGAAGCTGGGACAACTCATCTACTTCCGAAGTCTCCATTGCTCAGGCAGAGTAGTTTACGGTAGGCTTAGTGTTCTGTTACGCTCACCTGGGTCTCTGCGGGAGCCATGGGTTCTTCCGGTCTCGTTCCCTCGTTACCCTGGACTGGAAAGCTGAACTGCCAAGAGAACGGGTGTTTAGAGGGTTTTTGTGAAGAAGATGCTCCAACCCTCCCTCCGCCCTCCCTGTGTCCCAAGTGAGGTGCGCACCCTTGCTATGGGCATGGCTCACCTTTTGTTTTAGTGTGGCACACTCTCCATCCTGCATCTTAAGGGGCGCTGTAGTCTGGGGGCAAGGGGCTAGTTGCTTCACTAGCTTCACTTCTGGTTGATGAGCGACAGCTGACCTTCAGTTGTAGTACACTCTTCGCAGTAGTTGCCCAGTTGCTGCACTGAGAGTTATTTAAAAGAATGTTCTGTCCGCAGGCTTTTATTCCTGTAGACCACGTAGCTGCTGATGCAGGAAAGTTCAACTGTGGACTGTAGGTAAGTTCAACTGCGGGATGCAGGTAAGCTCTGTAATGGCCAGTTAATTCACTGGCCGTGCGTGCATGTTGTGGAGCGGAGAGTGGATTGCTGACTGATGCGCTGACTGCAGATACACTGCACTTAAATGTTCTTCGTCTTTGCAGGTGTTTCCAGAATCGGAGCAGCTGCATGGGCGCGACCACTGTGGCGTCGGAAAAGGCGTCCGGAGCGAAGCAGCTGACTGGTGAGTAAGTATGGATGCATCTTTGGTCGCACGGGAGACAGAGG
This sequence comes from Ambystoma mexicanum, assembly GCF_040938575.1. Lineage (NCBI taxonomy): Eukaryota > Metazoa > Chordata > Amphibia > Caudata > Ambystomatidae > Ambystoma > Ambystoma mexicanum. The sequence goes on along the minus strand of NC_090929.1, from coordinate 503,962,385 downwards.
AACTAGTTGCACGCGAGCCCTTACTGCTTTCTAACTTGTTCTTTTTCTTTTGCAGGTCCGGAGCGTTGGCATGACTAGAAGAAGAGGAGCGCTTGCTTCGATCGCAGAGAAAGGTGAGGAAATAAAATGGAGGTCCGGGCTGTGGTGAGAGTGTGCCAAATGCTGCAGAAAGCACAGGAAGCATGGGCTAGTCACTGGGCGTGGCTTATATAGACAGCCACGCCCAGACACTAGAGCGGGCTACACAGTTCCTGGACGTTACACAGGCACCCATGTTGGAGGTACAGGAAGTAACCGGAAATAAAGGCTATGGCAGAATAAGGTTGATGTGAGTGAAGTGCACTCTATGATTGCCTAAATGAATGTTTTGCTTGTCATGCCTTTACCCATTTAGCCCCTATTTGTGCTTTCCACCTTCCCCCATGTGTTTGTGCTAGTAAGGAATGGTGCCCCAAGCTAGTACCCATGACTGATACGGGATGACCAATGGCATAGATGGTGTTTATTGACGAGGGAAGTCTCGCTCACTCTGAGGTTTCGATTGATACAATTTAAAATATTGAATCAGTTAGATTATACACCGGCACACATTTCCAGAATTACACCTAATATCAGTGATGTACGTGTGAAATTTGGAGGGGGCAGGGCGGACTCCTTGCTCATGTTCTGGGGCTGCCCGCTGAGCGCACATTTTTGGCAAGAAGTGGCAGATGCCTTGTACAATGCGATGCAGATAACCCCTGTGCTCTCTCCCCGGAAGAACCTCATGGGTGACATTGGCAAGGTCTCTGTGCTTGTGCAAAGATTCTTTAATGTGTGCTGTATCATTTCCAAGAAATGTATATTGAAATATTGGAAATCCAAAGTAGCTCCTGCGGGTACAGAATGGCTGAAGGAGTTAACATTTGATAATGAGCGAGTGGAGGGATATGTTGCAATGGTTGTAGCGATGTACAGGCCAAAGGACATTTGGGGACCATTCCAGGACTACCTCTCCCGAATAACAGCAGGGTGAGGAAATAAGATGAGGAGGGTCTCGAGCGGACTGGTGTATTTATGTTTGTGTTTGAAATTAATAGACCTGCGTTGATGAGCATTGTCACTTACTACCTACTGCTGTGATTAATTGAGATTGCACTTTTGCTTGTTAACTGTGTAATGTAGCGTGTCTGCCTAATTCTTAAATAATGTTTTAAAGAATGTTTTTGTTGGTTTTGCACCATGCCAAATTCCACAAAGGCCTGGGGTATCAAGCCTTGCGCCAACTGCGGACACCAGATATCTGTTTCTGACCCCACCAGGATTTGTCTCTAGTGTCTTGTGGAGAAACATGGCACGAAAAACTGTTGTCAATTGATGCACCCTAAAGCACCTTGGAAGCAGGCTGCAAACCTATTTACCTTTTTCCATAACAAAAAATACATCAACATGACCTGTTTGAGGTCGCTGGGTGTGGAGCGACATAGTGAAGAACGTTCATTGGTCCAAAAAGATAAAATGGAAGCACCACCACAAGAGGTCACGCTTAACCAACAGTATCACTAGGTATCTGTTACGCTCACCTGGTATCCACGGGGGCGCCACACAATACTGGATGGAGGTCTAAGCACTATGCCGGACCCCTCTCTGCTTGGTTATGTGCCAGACGTTGGGTAGCGCCTATAACAGGAGAATGGAGAGTTAAGATACTGGTTCTGTGATGGGTGGACTCCCACCTCCATCTGGTCCAAATCCCCTCCCTTGGGGTTATTGCTCACCTTAGGTTTTTGTGCGTTGAACTCTCCGTCCTTCGTCTCTGTGCAATGGGCACGTGGTTGGTGCGGGCATTCCGTGGACCTACTTGCTTCACTCGTCCGTGTGCCCTTATGTCGGGTCCAGACCGGCTGTGACTCCGACTCTGCTTGCTGTCTTCCAGGTGAGTTATAATGTCTTTTCCGTCTTTATTCTGTCTCTTTCTTTCCCTCCGTTTTCTCTGTCTTCTCAGCGTCTTGCTCCATTACGATGTTCCCTAACAATGTCCCTTTTTGTTTTCACAGGGATGGTTGCGATCTCGGAGTTGCCGCGCCGATGGCAAAGACCATGGTGTTTTATTGATGCGCGGAACGCTGCGCTGTTTATTGGTGTTAATTGCTAACCTGTGTTCTCTTCTCTTCTTTGTACAGGTTGCGGTGATCTTCGCAGTGATGAGCGATCGAAGCGCTGCTTGCCCAGGTAAGTGCTTTGTTAATGCTGACCTTGTTCCTTCTTCCTTGCAGGTTTTGGTGAAAGCCGGAGATGGGCGAGGTAAGAGAAGCGCAGGGTGCTGCCAGGACTTGCTGCTTGCCCTGGTAAGAATTGTTATTAATGCTGTCCTTGTTCTTTACCTTTGCAGGTTGCGGCGAACTCCGGAGATGGGCGAGGTAAGCGAAGCGCAGGATGGATTGAAGGCCGTTTACTTCACAGGGAAGTGTTCTTGCTTGCTAATGCTGTTCTTGTTCTTCCAGGTTATTAATGGAATCCGGATCTAGGGTTTCAGGATCGGGCCGCCGAAGAAGCAGATGAGCAGGAGCTGGACACAGTGAGCGTTACGCTGCAGGAGTGCAGAATAACTCGAAGCTTGTTCTGCTGTTTGGGTGTGGTTTAAATAGCCCAGGTAAAGTAGTTCCAGGGCAAGTAGTTCTTGGCCCAGCCACACCCAAAACACTAGACCGCAAGGCTTGGTTCTAAAGAACTGAGCTGTGTAATAGGCCTCCATGTTGGATTAAGGTCCAAAACTGGTATTGCTTTATTCCTGATAATGAGCCAAAGGTGCCAGGACTGGCTCCATGTATGTTTCTGATGGAGTTTTAAGGCCCTTGGTGCAAGTGTGAAGGGCTTTAGCCCCATTGCTGCCAGAGGGCTGTTATACCTGAAGGGGTCATGGGCATCGATCGTGACAGTATCATTCTTCTTCTTCAAAGAAGATGATTCATTCACCGCACTAGGGCCTCCTTCGAGCATTCAGTGCCACAGGTACCATCCCAACCCAATCCTCCGCCCCGGAGGAATGGGTGTCATTTTGGCTTAAGATGCTTGACATCTTTGCCAAGACCCCAGGGCTGACAGCTTCAATCCTGGCACTGACAGCTTTGGCCTCTGTGCAGCGGCACCGCAAGGATCCACCATACTCTGATGAGCCATCAGAGAAACTGCAAAGGACCAAGACATACGCCTTCAGGCTCAGCTGTGGCACCCCTAGTGGAGCCTTGTTGCTACACCGAGAGGCTCCGCCTGACCAACATCAGTCACTCGACTTCATCTCCCTCTTACTTGGCACCGACTGGTGCTGCTGGCATCAACGCCCCTTGAGAAAACGCTCTGCTTTCTATGAGGGCATTTATGACAAAGATGGGGGGACATCTTTGATGAGGACGCTGATCCCATCCCTTTTGGGCTGGAACCTTCATACCTTATGGCGGTCAGGTATTTCCCTGAGGAGTTGTATGAGGCAGATGATGTTTTGATGGACCTTCTCTTCGAGTCTGTGGCAAGTGGGTTAAACACATCTCTAGAGTTGAACATGTTATACCAACTCCATGGAAACCTCAGACTTCTTTCCAATACTTAATGGCAAGGGCTGCAGAGAACTTAGAGTGGTCAATTTCCTCCATACCAAATTACCAATTCGATATTACGGACATTCTGGACGAAGGACAGCCGAGGTTCACTTTACTGCCCTTAAACCCAGAGTTGGAGTTGTGTACAAAGCCTGTTTCAGTCCGATCTGTGGACAGAAACCTAGAGGGGAAACACAGACTGGCACCCTCGGATCCCGTGTTTCTGTGCAGGCCTTCCCTGAGAGCCTTGTGGTTCAAGCTGCCACAGCAAACAGGAAGACATACTCCTTTGCCTCTTTATCTCCTGACAGAGAGAGTCAGAGGATGGATGTCTGACATTTGGATTTTCAGTTCTGGCAGTCTGGGTCTGAGGACTATAAATTCCTACTGCGCCCTGGCAAAATTCTTTTTTCTAATGGATTGTGTCCTCCCACAGATTCCTCATTTTGGATATATTTGTATCCTGCTTTGTATTCTCAGAAATCTTATCGACAGCAGAAGGTGCTGTGCGGCATTGGAGTCGATGTCCATCGACAGTTAACATTCCCGCATCTGGACGTGACGTTAATGATACTAAAAATAGCATGCATTGCGATCATCGCCTCAGTTCTGTTTTTCCACATTCACACCATGCTCTCGGAACAGTTCGACTTGCCTTAGCGATTTCCTTTTGGACAAACATCAATATATTTTTTCAATTTTTGTGACTTGGTCATGATGCCTATGCCGAAAACAGGCTTAAATAGATGTGTGGACTTTGATTAGAAGACGTCGATTACTGGTCCACACAGGATTTGTCACTGATGCCTCGACAGAACCCATGAAGTCATTGAATGCGGTCCCTGCTAATTGATGACCAGTAAGTCCTGGAAGGAGAGACGGTCGAAGCTCTCTCCAGGTCAGTCGGTTTCGAAATCTCCCTCCTCCTCCCCTTCAAAAAGAAAATCCTGCGAAGGTAGGATTTCCACAGGAGACAAGTCCAAACATTAAGTAAGGTTGGGATCCAGTAGTAATTCCCTTCACTACGCCTCTTAATCTTCACAGAGGAAAAGTAAATAACACCGTCATCGTATGCTGTCATCAGATTCCTCGCCCGACACATATACAGGTATATTTTTCTAAGAAGACCGCCTCGGCTGGGAACATTTCTGTGAAAAAATTTGAGGTATTTTTGAAGGAGGTCCCTCGTGGTCCCTCGAAACAGCCAAAGAAGGCTGCTGATCCCACTGTGTCCTCCAATCCCAGCTTGGAATTGATTAAGGCTTTGAACCGCGCTCCCAAAAGCCTGGGCCGAACGGCCTCCAAGATGTCTACTTGAGTGGTGTCAACAACCTCAACGCTGAGTTAGAATCAAAGCAAAAGGCTTCAGTGATACCGTCCTTGAAGGAGTTTTAGGGAATTTCAACATTGACGTCGACCTCAGAGTCCACTTAAAAATGTAAACCCCAATCGAAAACAGATTTCTTTAAATTCTTCAGATCCATTTTCGAGGAGGAAAATGACGTCATATCCTTTGTGTAAGAACATTTTGGAACACCAAATGTTATTTCAGAGGAATCACGGCGGGAAGACCTAACCTCATGCCTGAAAGACACCAGTGGCTTGGATAACTCTCCTGAAGTTGAGTTTGACACCCCAGATGTGCATTCTCACCCAAATGCAGCCTATAGGACTGTAATGAACAGGGTGATAGAATATCTAGGTTGGGCTCGTCCTGCAAAGGACATTACTCAGGATAACTTAACAGACAGCTTGGACAAGGGGTCCTACTAAGGCGCCTCTGCTGCCATTCCCTACAGCACTAAAAAATCCAACAATGGAACTCTGGAAAAAAAACAGACCCCACTCTGGCTGTAAATAAGGAATCTAAGTGATTTGGCCGCGGCTGAAACTACCGAGGCTGAAACGTTTGAATGAGAAAGGTGCGAACTACTGAAAGTTTGCACCTTTTGCATGCGAACACACATACATACTCACACCCACACCACACCCATAGCACCCCCCCTCACCCTCACCACACCCCCACCCACACCCCCAACATAAACAAACCCCACTTACCTTCATGTTCACGCTGGGTTCCTGCAGTGCCAGTTCCCTTTCACTTCCGTGATCGGGAGCCGGCGCCACAGGGTCCTTTTCTTTTCTTTTTTTTTTTTAATGGAAGTGTCCCCCGCAAACCCTGCTCACTATACCATGAAGTTTAGTGAGTGGAGCGATGCGAAGGACACCCCCGCAGCCCCAGTTTTTTCTTTTTACTATGCTACCACCAAAGGTTCGAACTTTTGGTGTTCGGACCTTTGGGGGTAGCATTTTTAGAACTTTTGGTCATTGCAACCATATTTTGTCGGTAAAATCGACTTATACCGTAAATGAGTAGTTGGACCCTGATTTCCTTTCTAAGCATCCAACACCAGAGAGTTTAGTAGTACAGGCGGCAACTACAGCATCCAAAGCCACAGCTTATCCACCCATCCCTCCAGATAGGGATGATAAGAGTTATGACTCCCTTGCAAAAAGAGACTTTTCAGCAGGAAGCGTGGCATTAAAAGACAGCAATGCATCTTGTGCACTGGTGAAATATACCTAGACATTATGGAATGTGATTGCACAAGCTGTGGAAAACATTCCAGAAGGGGAGATGAGAGCAGTGTTTAATAAGTTGATTATGAAAGAAAGGAGGCTTCCCGCCAATCTCTTTCATCAGGATTAGAAGCATTAGATTGTGTTGGCAGATGCATGGCCTCTAACACAGTAATCTGGGTTCGCCCCTGATGTTTAATTGTGGCTTCTTGATAATCTCCTTTGACTGGTACAACCTATTTGGCCCCAAGGCCGATGACCGCTTTGAAAAACTACAGGCTTCAAAGGCTGCAGCAAAATCTTTGGGCACAGCTATCCACCAGCCACAACAACACCCACCCTCTCAGAACTGAGGAGGGCGGTCCTTTCGGTATTACTCTTCTTTTGGTCAAAAGTTAGAGGCCAGACAGTACAAAAGTAAGGACAAAAAAGATGTACACATGCCACAAGAGGTCATGGAGGAAAAACTGCCCGAACATCAACCTCCTCCTTGCCCTCAGCCAAAGCCCCAAAACCTCTCTGAGGACTTTGCTCACAGAACTAGTCGGAGATAGACTGACCCAGAATCTGCAAGAATGGCATTTCATTGTCATGCATGGACACTACAAAAAGTGAGCCAGGGGTACTGACTCCCATTTCTGCAGAGGCCTCCAGATTGTCCCCCAAGCAAAGCTCTCTTCAGGATGTGCATCCATTTCTCCAACAGGAGATTCTCTCACTGTTGGAGAAAGGTGCCATGGAGAAGGTACCTGCAGCGGATCGGAACCAGGGTTGGTACTCCAACTCTTTCATGATCCCCAAGAAAGTTGGAGGACTACGACCCATTTTAGACGTGAGGCGCTTGAACAAGTTAATCAGAAAAGACAAATGTAAGATGGTCACTCTTTCACAGATCCTCCAGGCCCTTCAGCTCCAGTACTGGATGGTGTCACTTGATCTTCAAGATGTTTACTTTCATGTGCCTATACACCCAGACACAGGAAATGCCTGATGTTCGTCTTTGTCAGTTCTCACTATCAAGTTTGAGTACTGCCTTCGGCTCACCTCCGCCTCAAGGGTCTTTACCAAGTTGATGATGGTAGCATCAGCAAATATAAGGAGGGGAGGAATTCACATCTTTCCCTAACTAGGCAGCTGGCTGACTAGAGCCCCTTCTACCCAACAGGCTAAGGAACATCTCAAAAGCACCTGCCACTATCTCCACAAACTGGGCTTCTCCCTCAATTTCATGAAGTCCCAGATGACACCTTCTCAAACGCTGGACTCTTCCTCTGGGAAGGTTTTAACTCCCGAGTTGAGGGCTCAACATATGTTGCAGATGGTAAAGAGATTTCAAAACGCACCAAAATCTACCGGCATTCGATTTTCTGAGCTTGCTGGGCCTCATGGCATCCTGCATTTTCCTGGTGCCAGAGGCCTGCCTGAGGATGAGGTCCTTACAGTGGGTCCACAGATCCCAATGATCACAGTTCTCCGCCACGAAGATGGACCTTCTACAGGTCCCAAGCAAGGTAGCATAGGATCTTCTGTGGTGGGCCTACAAGGAGAATTTGATGATAGGGGAACCCTTTGGGCCACCCTTGCTGGAGCTAACTGTAGTCACGGATGCTTCCCTCATGGGAAAGGGAGTGCACATGAGTGATCTGACAATGAGCAGGCTTTGGTCCCCATCAGAATCAAGACTACACATAAACCTTTTAGAGCTGAGGGCGATCAGACTGGCGCTGATGGCCTTTTTGCCCTCTATCCAGGGAAAGAATGTCCTGATAATGACAGACAAAACAGTGGCCATGCATTACCTCAACAAAAGAGTAGATGTAGGGTCAGTACCACTGTGCAAGGAGGCAATGCAGCTCTGGTTTTGGGCTCTACAAAATGGGATCTCTATGTTGGCTGTTCACCTAGCTGGGAAAGAGAATACAATGGCGGACGCTCTGAGCAGACAGAGCATAATCTCCCACAAGTGGGAGTTAGTTCAGGAAGTACTTTTAGAGATCTTCGCTCTCTCTGGAACCCCTCAAGTGGATCTGTTTGTGTCCAGTATAAACAGGAATTGCAACCTGTTCTGCTCCAGGGAATTTCCTCAGAGAGAAGCTCGGGAGGATGGGTTCATATTGGAGTGGGAATTCCACTCCTAAATGCGTTCCCACCAGTTCCCGTCATTCGTCATGTCATCAGGAGGTTGAGGAAGTTTGTGAAATCCATGATCCTGATTGCCCCAGATTGGGCCAGGAGAACGTGGTAACTTCTAGACATGTCCATCTGCCCTCCCTTCCGTCTTCCCCAGAGAGTGCATCTACTCTTGCAAGAGGTAGGCTGTCTTCTTCGCCCAGGATATGGAACACTAAACTTCACTACTGTTTTCTGAGAGGTTAAGATATAAAGATTGTGACCTCCCGGAAGACGTTATGGAGTTATTGCTTTCGGCTAGAAGACCAGCAACCAAAACCCTATACAAGGTTTGTAGCTAGTGTAGAGCTAAAGATATAGATCCTTTCTCTTGCACTATACCTACAGTGCTTTCTTTTTACTGAACCTAGCCCCTCAGGGGCTGCATGTTGCTATCGTTATTCAAACGCACACCAGAACAAGGCTCTTATTTTAAGATGTCTATTGTGATACATTTCTTAAAAAGACAGCCAAATACATTCCCAACTGTCCCTTTTCTGGTTCCAACCTGGGATTCGAATTTGGTACTTACATTTTTAATGGGAACACCCTTTGAGCCACTTCATTCCTGCCCTCTCAGGTTACTAACCTGGAAAATAAATGTTAATAGCCCTCACTTCTGCACGTAGGTTTAGTCAGCTACTGGCTGTGTGCATCCCTCCTTCCTTCCAAAGGTGATATCTGAATTTTATCTAACATAAATTATTACATTTCCAGCTTTCTACCTCCTCACCCTTCTAAGGATGAAGAGGTGTTACACAGGTGTGACTCAAAAAGAGCTTTTAGCTTTTACATTTCAAGAATTTCAACTTTCAGACATGATGACCAACTATTCATTGGTTACACTGGTCACAAATTAGGCCAAGCTGTGACCAAGCAAACACTATCATGATGGATTATTTTATGCATTTCTGAGTGCTACTCCTTTGCTTTGAAGGATGTCCCTAATTATTGAAGAGCCCATTTCAGCAGGCAAAGTGGCAGCTACTTCGGCTCTACAAAGAGGTGTATCAGGGCAGGACATGTGCAATGCCACAAGGTGGTCATCCCTCTATACTTTCTCAAAGTATTATTGCCTAGGCACACTTTTGACCCGGGACACTCGCTTTGGAAGAGCAGTTCTGCACAATAAAATTTCACAAAAATCCACTTCTCTCACCTCCATTTCCAAAACTGCTATGGGAGTCTATCTAAGATGAGGAATCCATGGGAGGACACAATCAATTAGAAGAACAAATGACTTACCCTTGGTAATGTTCTTTCTGATGGATTCTCCTCCCAGAGATTCCTCATCACCCTACCAGCCTACCCCTCTGACAGTTAGCGAATTTCAGTTACTTCTCTCTTTCCATGCAGATTATTTAATTCCTCAAGACGGCTGAGCAGAAAGACGGAACAACTAGGAACTGAGGCAACGGGGCCCGTAGTGCGTGCTATTTATACTATCATTGATGTCACGTCCAGGCGAGGAATGATAAATGTCGTACTAAAACAGCAATGCCGCACAGCGCACTCTGCAGTCCAAAACATTTCGAGACTACAAAGCACAATATGAATATATAATCTAAGATGAGGAATCTGTTGGAGGAACAACCATCAGTAAGAACATTACTATGTGCAAGTAATTTGTTCTTTGCCTCTGGTCGGCAGTCTCTGGTGCCATTTGCTGGCTAGTGAGGTCATGGATGGCAGACAAGTGTCCCGCCAAATTCTGCAGTCGGTCCTTGACATAGCTGACTGTGGGGCATGTGCTATGGCAATGGGGATAGTATTGAGGAGATACTCCCGAATGAGGACCTCGGTTTTGTGCTGGCATGTCCAATTATAGGTCCTTGGCATGCCCTTTGTTTGACAATAACCTGTTTGTGGCAAAGGCTGATGTTTCTCGCATGAGGTTCCAGTCCTCAAAGGCAACTGCCAAGTCCCTGGCCTGATGGTTCCACAGCAGCAGCCTACAGGTGGAGGCAGTGGATTTTGACTCTTCCCCCTCCTATGCCCATAGGGGCAAGGGACAAGATCCCTCGGGCAAGCAGCAGCGCAGCATGGCCCAGCCTGGGGTAGGGGTTAGGGTGCTCAGAAAGGTGGTTTGTCTGCCTCGGCTGTGCCCTTCGGAATCCCTATTGCGAACCCTGTGCGAAATAGACAGCCACAACACAACCCCTGTTGCCCTTCTCAACCCCCTCTGCGAAGGCTCTGTGAAAGAGCCTATTCAGCGACGATTGGGGTCTCTGCGTGTCTGATGCCTGGACCTTATAGATCGTTTTCCTGGGTTGTTACTTCCCCATCATATTCTGTATATTTGGCTTTTCAAGCTGTTCCTGCACAAGAACAAGTTCAAGATGGTTATGCTATCCCAGATCTTCCAAGTCCACGACCTGCACTACTGGCTGGTTTTGCTGGATCTCCAGGGTGCCTATTTCCATGTACCGATTTACTTGAAACACAAGGGAGTACCTATGATTCATGGTGGGCCTTGGCCACTATCGGTTCAGGGTCCTGCCATTCGGTCTGTCTTGGGAACCCTGGGTCTTCAACAAGCTGCTAGCAGTGGTAGTGACTCACCTTAGGAGGGAAGGCATTTAACATTTTCCTTACCTGAATGACTGGCTCATCCAAGCTCCCTCCCCAGGCCAGGCATTGGCACATTTCTTTCTGCACATGTTCTTAGTTGCACAGTTTGACTTCTCCCTGAACTAAAAGAAGTCTCAGGCTTTGCTGTTATAGCCCCTCCGATTTATTCTTGGGCACTCGCCCGGGCTGGGCTTTCGCATTGGAGGACTGAGTGGCGAACTTCTTCAAGATGGTTTATGTCCTCCAATCACAAGAGAAAATAACACAACAAAAGTGTACCCAACATAACAATTATTCATTTAAATGGTTACCTCCCTTTGTGAAAAAGCAACAAATGCTATTTAATTCAATAGGGCAAACTGCCATAATTCAAATATTTTTTATCTTGTTCTTTTGTTTATTTTTTATTATTTTGTTTTCCTTTTATGCATGGTTATTATTCCTTTATGCCATTAAGACACTTTAGACAAACCTATGTCAAAACACTTCATGCATACACAAAATGCATAGAGTGCCTTGTTATGAATACAAAACATTAAGAAGTGGGAGTTGGGAATTGTCAGGCTGAGAGTTATCCTGTGTCCGCGGAAACTGCTGAACCCCCGACAATCCCCCTGAAATGTAATCCTCAGAACCCGATAATTCTCGGATCTGTTAACTACACCCCAAAGGGAAAGGGGGAAGTGGATAACATAAGAAACACCAGGCTGGCGACGTTCTGACTAGCTGATGCTGAACCTGCATTGAATACATAAGAACATACAGAATCCTCAAATTACTTTACTATCTTTAAATTATGAAAACTTTATATCCTTAACTAAAATGTAAAGAATCATACCCGGTTCTTCTCTTTTAGGATCTTAGAGAAGATTGGAGTAATAGCTGATAAAATCTTTCTACCTTTCTTTTGCTTTGAAAGTCTTGAAAATAACAGCAACTCCTATGAGTATTGAACTCTTAAGAACCTTGACTCTTGCCTTTAAAACTGTTGAATGTTCCAGTTAAGAAGACTTAGATGAATCCTGTTCTTCCTTCTTAATAAATAAAGTTCATAGTCTCTTGAAGAACTTGCAAACGTTTCCAAAGTCAGTTGAAACCTTTTCGCGCACATGCGCAAAAATTTACCTGCGCAAAACACGCGTTGAAGAAAACACGCGCCGGAGAAAAAACACGCGCTAAGGAAATCACGTAGCTGTCTTTTCTCGCACTCGCTTACACGCGCGCTATTAACACTAGTGCTGATTAAATCACGTAGAAGTCTTTTCTCGCGCTTGCGTACTCGCGCTATGATTACATGCGCAATGAACACACGCGCTATGAACACTCGCGCTGGAACACACGCGCTATAGAACTCACGTAGCAGTCTTTTCTCGCACACGCGTACACGTGCAATGAATTCACGCACTGTAGTTATCATGTAGCAGTCTTTTCTTGCGCTCGCGCTACGATCACATGTGCAATGAGCACACGTAACAGTCTAACGTTGCTCGCGCACGTTTAAAAATTAAACGTTGAACTATAAACAGAGTAACATCAGTTCTTCTTTTGAATTTTCATTTACAAGCTCCTTCAGTTTCTAATGAATCTGAGCAAAGACATACATATCCAAATAAAGTCACTTAGCTTAAGAATTTTTTCTTCTCCAAAAGAACTTCCCGAAACTCTCCTGTGAACCTGAATTCTTCTCCTGAACAACCCCGCATAAGTAGCCGCTCGACTGCCAGGATTTGAAAGTTCAAATCCAATAGGCCCAAGACTTCAGCAGGAGCAGCTACAAACACGTCCTCTCAGCTGGGGTACGACGATGAAAGGCAGAGAGTGCAGTTTAGAACGTTCATTGTTGTCCTGCAGTTCTCTCTGGCCAATCAAGGCTTCTATTGTTAAACTCCATCTTGCCTTGGGCCAGAGCCAGGAATCTGTATAGAAAGGTCAAGGCCAAACCCACACAGAAATAAAGGGAAATAATTAAAGGGAACCTAACAGTAATTAAAGGAAACCTGATGACAGTAATTAAAGGAAACCTGACAGGAATAAGTCCATTCAATTAATTCCCTTCTCCACTCCTGCCTATCTAAAGGCCTATGTACAAATCTTCTATTGGCCTAGGTGCAAATCTACTGTGTATTTACATAATTTCTATAACCTGCTTAAAAACTTTTATGCAACATTCAGTTGATTTCTATTTATTTCACTCTCATTTATGAGGCAATTATAATCACAGGTCACCAATGGTATAACAGCTTTCCTTTGGTGCATTTATCAGTGCTGTTTCATGTGGACTCAATTATTCTAAATGACATCAAATGGATACAACACTTTCAATCATTGGACACTTTGATCCATATCCCATTCGTTTTGTTCTGCCTTCCTATTTGCTATCTTGAGGGTCTTCAATCAAAGGAGAGCGTTACGACCCGAACCTCAGCCAGGTTGATGCTTGCTGGGCCTCATGGCCTCCTGAGTTGCTTCAGTGGCTTGGTCTCAGTTCCAGGGGCACCAAACAGGCCTTTTTGCAAGTCTCTAAGAGAGTTTCCCAGGACCCAGCATGGTGGTCTTTGCGAGACAACTTGTCGAAAGGGGAGTTCCTCTGACAACCCTGGCCTCAGCTGACAGTAGTCATGGATGCATGCTTGAAGTGCTAGGGTGCTTACCTGCAAGACCTGACAAGGATCAGCCTATGGTCTCCTTCGGAGTCCCAGGAACACATCACCTTGCAGGAATTGAGAGCGATCAGGCTGACCCTCGTTGCCTTCCTTCCTTCAGTACAAGGTAGGAACGTGCTGGTCCTGACGGACAACACAGTAGCCATGCACTACCTCAACAAGCGAGGCGGAGTAGTGTCATTGACTTTGTACAGCAAAGCAATGCACTGTGGTTTTGGGTTCTGGAGAACGACGTGTCTCTGATGGCAGCTCATCTTGCCGAGTCTGTGATAGTCCTCAGGAGGCCGCATATGTTCAGGCCCATGCTGATTTTGATTGCTTTGGACTGGGCCTGGCGAATGTGGTGCCCGGCGATGCTGAACATGTCTATCTGCTCTTTCTGTTGCCTTGTGTGGAGAGTGGATCTGCTCTCTCAGTTAGAGGTACAAGTGCTCCATCCGATCCTCAGCAGCCTGAACCTGCATGCCTGATTGCTGAGAGGATGAGATATAAGGAGTGGGATTTGTCAGGTGACATCCTGGACATGCTCGGCTCAGAGGTCTGCCCCCAAGACCATTTATGCCTACAGGTGATGCAGATTTTCCATTAGGTGCTGGATGAGAGATTCAGATCCTTTTACTTGTCCCACATCCTTTGTACTGGACTTTCTGCTTCATTGGCCACTGACAGACTTGCAGATTGGCAGTTTGTAGAGGCATCTTGCTACTATTTCGGTTTTCCAAATGTCCCCTGAGCAGGGCTTGTTCTTTACGATCCCCATATTTATGCAGTTGGTTGTAGTAATTGTGCAATCCACTTCGCCCATGCAAGTTTGTGGCTCCTGCATGGGATTTAAATTTAGTGTTGACATTTCTAATGCGTGCTCCGTTTGAATCCCTGTATTCTTGTTTTTTTATGATTGCCCATCCCTAAGATGATTTTCCTGGTGGCCATCACTTGCACTAGAGGGGGGAGTGAGCTTCAGGCGTTGTATGCTCAGACTCCCTATTTGTTTTTTTCCAAAGAGAAGTTGACGTTTAGAGTGAAAAACGAATTCCTCTGGAAGGTGGCTTTAGACTTCCATCTCTCCCAGACAATACAGCTATCTTTCGTTTTAACCACCCCCATCTCACCCGTCCAAGGCAGAGGAGCATTTTATTTTCTTTGGTTGGACTTGTGGGCCCTCAACTACTACCCCCCCTCGGATCAGGGACAGCAAGAAAGATGACCAGATTTGGGTGGCTTTTCCTTGTGCCTGTGCTCGCAGGGCTGTGACAGAACAGACCCTGTCGAGGTGGATCATTCTCTGCATTTCGGAATGCTTTTAAAAGCTGGGAAGGCATGTGCTTTAAGGTTGCGGGGTTCATTTGACCAGAGGGCTGACCTGGTAATTTGCAAGATGGCTATGCAGGCCTTGCTAAACACATTAGCCAACATTACTTTTTGTATTCCAAATCAAGGGAGGATGCCGGGTTTTAATTAATTAATTTATTTATGTATTAGGATTTATAAAGCGCGCAGCAGCCCGTAGGCATCGTGGCGCTGTCACAGACAATTGTATTTAGTTAGAAAAATGGGAACATGCTTAGTTACAGTAGCAATACATTATATATACTTATTTACAGCAGGAAGCAGAAGAAGCAGAGAGAAAGGGGATATGTGATGGGAATGACGGCAAGGTTAGTTGAAAAGAGAGGTTTTTAGCCCTTTGCGGAAAGCCGCCAGAGAAGTCTCGGCTCTGTGTGCATTGGGTAGAGCATTCCATAGTTTGGGTGCTATATGTGGGAAGCCTATGCCCCCTGCTTTGGTCCTTTTGATGGGTGGGATGAGCAGCTGGTTGGCGTAACAGGTTCTCTTAGGACGTCAGGAGGTATCTCTGGTTATCGTTTCTGATAGGTAAGGAGGGGCAGAGAGGCTTAAGCATTTGTGCGTTAATGTAAGGGTCTTGGAAGTAATTCTTTCTTTAACCGGGATCCAGTGGGCAGCTTGCCTCGCCTGTGTGATATGTTCTCTTTTGGGGATATTGAGGGCTGCTCTTAGCATGTTGTTTTGGACTATTTGGAGTCTATTTAGATTTTTGGCCGAGGTGCCTGCTAGGAGGGCTTTGCAATAAGATAGTTTAGCTCTGATGGTGGCTTGAGCAGTGGAGAGGCAGTTTTGCTTGGATAGAAAGGGTTTAACAGCATTTATATGTTTGGTAGTGTGGGCAGAGGCAGAGGCTATGGCGCTAACTTGCTGTGTCAGGGGGGAATCAAGAAAAACCCCTAGAGTCTTGACTGAGGAGGAGACAGGGATGATGATGTTGTCAATGGTGAAGTTATAGTATTTCTGGTCAAGCTTGTATAGTGTTTCTTTGAAGCCTATGATGATGATCTCGGTTTTGTCTCCAGTGAGACACAGCCCATTTGCTGCCATCCATGCTTGGATGGTGGTGTATATCTGAAGGAGGGCTCCGGCGTCTCGGCTATAGGAGCCATAGAGTTGGGAGGAGGGTTCCATGTAATAATGTCGCCACAAAAATATCGGCATAAAAAAATATCGCCGAAAAATTGTTGTTTTTTTGTGGCGACATTATTGCATGGAACATGCGGGGGACACCCCCGCAACCCACAAATGTATTTATTTTTTTTCTTTAAAAATTTATTTTTTTAGCCCCTGTCGCCATATATATGGTCACCCAAATAATATTGCCATGACATTTTCCTGACGATATTATTTACGGCGACCATATATGTGGCAATATTATTACCTGATACGGGGAGGAGTACCTGCGTTTCATCGGCATAGTTAGTATAATCTATGCCAAGGGAGAATCAAAAATGGTGGCAGCTCCTGATGTGCCCTCAGGCCCTTCCCCACTTAACCCACATGACCCCAAGCACAGGGACCAAACACAGACATGGCCGGCCCACACTACATGTGTGTAAAAAGCCCAATGGACCACCCAGGTGGAGGACAGATCAGCATTTAGGTGGTGGCCAGCATAATCAGTCATTGCCAAGCCTTGGGAGAGCTGGCAGGGATAGAGCAGGAGACGCTGGGAGACCCCTGTCATAGAGACAGCATGCCAGAAGAGTGTAAAAGCGTGTAACAGCAAAGACCATGCAGGAGGAGATACTGGTGCATCGTAGGGAGGCAGAAGTGTGGTGTATAGAGGAGGGAGAGACTGGGCAAGAGGAAAATATTGCAATGTTTTTATGAGTAGAATAATTATTTGTGGAGCAGGGGGAGTTGAGGGGGGATGGAGGGAGATATACCTTGGAGAACAAAGTGAGGGGTACCATCTGGAAGGAGGATGGGAGGAATACTGTGCAAGAGATAAAATCTGTTTGGAAGGCAACAGTGGGAGAAGATTGGTGTGTTGAAGGAGACAGATTTAGGGATTTGCCATAGGGAGCTGGTGGTGAGGTTAGTGGTATTTTATAGTGCGCTTCTGCAAATAAGGTTGGCTTCGCCGTGCATGGCTCTGTAAGAGAAAGGGGTGGACCGTGTTAGTGGGATAAAGGGAAGGCAGAAGTGGAAAGCCTATGGTGTGGAGGTATGCAGGTCCAAAGTGCGCGTTGTCTGTGTGCTAATGAGGAAACTGTGTTCTTGGAAAGGGTTATATGTACCAGAACAGGTTAACCATAATGATAGCCCCTTGGTTGCAAGCAGTGTTCAATTTGGTTGATGATAGACCAAGAAAAGGAGTAATGGTTTGTTTTGTAGATTAGACCACCAGGGTTGTGTGCCAGGGATTGACAGGTTGCAATATTTTATTAGTGGTGAGTTTGTTGAGGGAAGGAGGGGGTCGCCAGATGGGGTAGGGTTTGCCTGCTTCCTGGATTTTGGTTGTAGGTGCCTGCTTGGGAGAGAAAGGCGAATTCATGAAACAATGTCTGGTACCTATTACCTGTGTACACAAGGATCAAATGACCTCCCCCAAGGTCTGAGTACATATTCAGGTAGGAAAATCCCAAAAATATCTGGAAGCACCAGCTAAACCAGGTTTGCCAGCAGAAGTAATTCTAGGAACGAAACTTCATAGCTTTCCAACATGGATTCAAATAGCCTGAAGACAAAGGTTCGACCAGCAGCAATCGACTAAGTCTGTCCTGCTGTAGAGTGGTCTGTCTAGTTGCCAAGTAGGAGAGATTCATGTCCCTTGGAAATTGCATTGACACTGTGACACAGACCCCATGATCATGCCACTATATTAAAGCCATACACATGGGGGACCTCAATGAAAGCAGGGAGGTGTTTGATGAAGTGTCATGGTGTGGGGCTGTGTGGAGTGACTGCTGTAAGCCCTGTTGCTCAGTGTCATCACCCACTCTGTGATGCAGGGCCAATAGGAGGTGTGTATGGGATCCCCAGAATTCCCGTTCCATCACCATCCTAGGTCCTAAATCCTTCAACCTGAATCAAGTACCGGTATTAACTGGTGGGCCTTGCGAGGAAACAGTCTGTAATGTGCCGGCCCAGACTTCGTACTCTTCAGCGCCCCAGATGATTTACTTAGTACCGGAGCAAGCAGTTGCCATGGTGAATAAGAATGTATTAGCAGATGGCGCGCCTAAGCAGAAAGTTTAGAAGGTGATAAAAATCTGCCTTTTGAACACTTGCTCTCTAAGCAAACACGCCCTTAAATATACATGATCTTATCCTAGAGGAAGACCTAGATTTGCTGTTCCTTACTGAGACATGGCTCAAAGACCCAATGTCCCGGCATGTGATGAAACCGTCCCAGAAGGGTTCTTAGTACACTATAAGAATAGAGACAGTGGGGTAGGTGGGGGAGTTGCCTTAATAGTCAGACTACATCAGTTGGTTTAAAGCAACACTAGCATGTAGTGGTTGCGAATCGCTTCACCTTAAATACACTCCTTTATCGAACAAATGTATTCATTTCATTGTCTTACGTCAGAGTTCTGCAGTGAACTTACTCAGCAGTTAAACAAGTGAATTAATTCAGCCACACTATTAGTAGGGGATTTTACTAGGTGGCGTGGAAATCCGTTGAACAAGGAAGCTATTCTGCTTGAAAAAACTATGAAAAACATAGATTTTCTAATAAAAGATAATGAACCAACGACGGCCAAAGGAAACCAGTTAGACTGGATTGTCATGCAAAATCTCAACATCCAGAATATGGTAACCTTACTGTGCATTTGATCAGACCACTTGAGTCACTTTTGAGGTACATTTGCAAGCCCCCACTAAACAAACCAATACCCCTCATGTAAAGGTGCAAAGCAGACATTTTAAAAACCTAGGGCCTGCCCAGCTGGAACGTTGCTTAAAAAAGAGTGCTGAAAATGTTCTAATTGGCGATTCCTGTGGAAAAATGCTTAAGCATTAATCCAACCAAATTCTAGAACTAGTGGATCAGTATGCACCCCTCAAATCGAAACCGGTTAGGAAGAATAACAATCACAATAACTGGTTTCATAGAGAGCTTCGTAAACTCAAGATTGAGAAAGGAAGCCTGGAAAGGAAGTGGCAAAAAGATCCATCATCAGCCAATAAAGAACTCTGGAGCTGCATCAATGTGAAATACAGAAAGAGTATTAGAGATGTGAAATCTAATCATTATAATGAGCTGATAGAAGCTGCTACCAACTCCACCAGTAAACTTTTCAGCATCCTTAACTCTGTAGAAAAACCAAAGGCTTTGTCCCCCTCTTTTGTTCCATCGGAGGAGGACTGTGAACTAGTGCAAAGGGATTTCACCGATAAAATTCAGAAAACCAGAGACACCATCATCAAGGCTAGAGAAGCATCTAATAAGGAACCACCCCAAATAGTTTCAGAACTGAGACAGAGGGAATTGGCAAGTTTTAACTTTCATCCAATCTCAGAAGACGAGATGGTTAAAGTACTGATGAACATGAAACCCTCTTCGTGCTTTGAAAACATAATCCCACCCAAAGTAATTCTGCAAAATAAGGAACTATTTTCCCCATTCTTGACTAAAATAGTCAATTCCTCGCTTAAGATGGTATAGTATCTCAATGCATCAAGGAAGTTACCATCACGCCCCTGGTTAAGAAGCCTGGTTTAGATCCTAAGGACCTGGGCAACTTGCGTCCAATAACTAATTGTAATTTTATTCTCAAAGTCACGGTTAAAATAGCAACCAGCCAACTTCAATCACATGTTGAAGCTAATGATATTCTTCATGAGCAGCAATCAGGCATCCGTGCTGTACACAGCATGGAGACTGCTATGTTAGACCTGCGGACCTGTATGCTAGCCATTCTTGACAAGGGCAAGACAGGGCTCTTAATTCTTCTGGACATAAGTGCAGCCTTTGATTTGGTTTATCACCAATTATTACGGCAGGTCCTGGACAAAAGGGTGGGGTGCTCCTCGGCTGCACCGGCCTGGCTGACATAATTCGTGGCAGACCGCAAAGCAAAAGTCCATTGGGGGGAAACATTTTCCAAGGCTGCCCACATCAGTTTCAGGGTTCCACAGGGAGCTAGTCTGTCTCCCCTACTTTTTAATCTTTATATGAAATATCTGTGGCAGTTATTAGAAAGCGTTGGTGTATTTTTTACTAATTACACCAAAGATACCCAGCTGGTGCTGGAGGGAAATTACCTATCAGACAATGCCAGGATTTCGGAGGTATACAGCATTAAAGGGCAACTGGATGTGCTTGAATAGAAAAAAGACAGAGCTGATGATTTTCGGCACCCGTCAAGCAAGAGCCAAGTTAGGAGCAGAATACGAGTCATTTTACATTAAAGACTCATGAATCAAAGTTGCTGCTCAGGTTAAAACCCTAGGGATGATGATGGAGGCATCCCTGGGGTATGAGGCCCAGGTGAATTATTTACATAAAAATAATTCTTATTGTCTACGGCTTCTGAGAGCCATCCCTCCACTCCTAAAAAAGAAGAACTCTGCTACCATCTTATCCCGTTTAGACTACGGCAACTCACTGTTGCTTGGGGCCTCTAAGAAGGGTTTAGAGAGATGTCAGATTATGTAGAATAATATGGTACGTGTCATCAAAGGGATTAATAAGAGAGATCACGTATCTGACGGAAGGAGAGCATTGCATTGGCTCAGGATAGAAGACAGGATACTTTTCAAATCTCTGACGCTAGTGCACAGGTGCCTGCATAACTTGGCACCATCTTACCTCAAAAGGTTTGTAAGATGCATACCAAATCGGTCATCAAAGTCAGAAGTCCAGGGCAGGATTCAGGTGCCCTCGTTCAGTCGAGCATTGGGCGCTGGCAGAGCTTTCCCAGTGCGGGCAGCTCAGCATTGGAATAAGCTGCCTAATTCTCTCTGCCTGGAATCGAATTACAGAACCTTTAAGAAGCACCTCAAAACTCACTTGTTGAAATAAACATTTCTTTGCACGTTGGCAAGCTTGATAACTTAGCTGTCCCTGTCTTATCCCAGTTGCATGTTCCATGTTTATGCGCCCTGATGCCTGCGGGCTCTCAGCGCTCTATAAGCATATGCAATAATAAATAATAAATAAATAATAATCCTGATCATAGAACACTTGGCAGTGGCAAAATCAGCTACACCCAACCTAATTAGAATCTCGAAAGAGGAAATGGAATAAGACACTAAAGTCCAAATTTCATAGGGGGTAGGGGGGAGGTTCTGGTTTTCCTGGATTTCGAAAGGCCAAATCAGAAACCCCTTGCTATTTACCTCCAGACCTAATATGTGAGGTAGTATTGCCATGCGCGCCCAAATCCTGGTGTCAGCTGTACGGATCCCAGTTCCAAAATCAAGTACTACCATTCCTTGGGACACCAATATGCACAGAGTCCTGGAAAAGGGAGTCTTCCACTTTGAAACTGAGCACCATAGCACAACAGGAATGACAATGTGGTGCAAGCAGCCCAGGGCCCCCTATGTTCTCTCAAACATGAAATAGAGGAATCTAAAGGCGATATGAAAACAATTTACTAGAAAAAAATCTTGTGTTTCATAGACAACCTCATATAGTGGACGTGGCTCGGCCTACCTCTAATGTCGCTACCTCCCAGCTACCTTCCATGATGGAAGCCATGTGTCAGTCGGAGAATCATTAGCTCAGAGAAACTGTCAGCATGCCCGGCTGGCTGCCCCACCAGTCTGTTGGCTGTTGAAGTTGGAGCATGTGGAGCTGGAGTCATGTGAGGAAGGGGCAGTAGATTTAATTGTTCGTACACTGCAGAGAGAACCCTTAGCAAACACTACTTTGTATGATCGTGCGCCAAAGGAAACCTACACGTTGGCCCGTTTTGATGACGGCGCATCCCTGGGCATAGTGAAATGCAGTGCACCTGTCCAATTTGTAGCTCAAACATTATTTTGCAAAATTGAGGTCCTAGTTGTCACAGAGGTTCAAGTGCAAGCAATTAGGGAACTGTGGAGCCAATCTGGTTCCCTATATAATGCCATAACAGCATCTACTGAGTGTGGCATCAGGAGCTGGAGTGTGCAGGACAGTAGAACTGTGTATTAGAGCTACAGGGAGGAAAGAGACAAAAGAAGAGACGAGAGCACTGTTGCTTGTTGGATTGACAAGGCTACTGCAGAAGGAGAGGTGGTACATCAAGCAAGTAAGTGTGATGCAGGAATAACTATTATTGGGAGGGGAGGAGTAGAAAGAGAATAGGTTATGGAGGAAGAAAGATCCACAGGAGGGGAAGTAGAGAAAGTGTGGTGGGGTAGGAAATATCCAGGGGAAGAATGGAGGAGAGGGGAGGGACAAAGACTTGAAGGAGATAAGTCCAACACCGAAGGAATGAGTGAATGAGGAAGGCGGGAATCAGAAAAGTCGATGAGGGAACAGAACAGTGTCAAAAAGAAGAGTGGTGCTGTTTTTCTACATTCCTGCCTAAACTGTTTCTTTTTGGCTTATCAAGCTGCATTGCACCAAATATTGATAAGATGAAAAATACATTGCTATTTACTTTACCAGCATTTTATGGTTTTGATTTTTCAGGTATTTTGTGTTTCTGTTGTTTTTGGATTCTGCATGTTGGCGGACAGCTGCTGTCCTCTAGGGGATATGATACAACAGAAATAGGCAGAGTTGGTTGTATGTGTTGTCCACAGATACTATATGGGCATTGATAATTGTTTGAGATAGGCATGAGCCTTATAAACTTTATTTGGCAAACCATCTGTTTGCTTTTTTCTGTGCAGGCCAAAGAGAAAAAAGAAAAAGCATCTGCCAAGAAAGGGTCAAAGAAGTCCCAAGGTAATCCCTCTCCGAAAGAAAAGGTTTCTGAACATCCTCTACAAGCAAGTCTATCTGTTCCATTTCAAGCTCCAATGCCAGAGGAAATTAAAATGGAGTAAGTGAATCTCAAGTAGATATGCTGTGGAGGGTTCATGCACCTGCCTCTATCATCCAAAGTGACCAGTTTCAGTTTCCCTCTTGTTTGGAGATCTGATTTAAAATGAAGAGATCATAATGAATGCCATGTTATATCTGTTTGCTGAATAATTTTACTCCAAGTACTGAAGAAACCATATTCCTTCTAAGAAGCAGAGCTAGGGAATCTAAATACCTCTCTTAAACTCTAGTGGCTGTTTCAAGCAAGTCATTCATCAGAGATGTGTGTTGCCAGATTAAAAATTTATGTCTTTGTCTCTGTCGCAACACAGGTAGATTATGGCATTCTCCAGGGCTCATGTACATTATTTTCCAGATGCAATAAGTTTTCAACCAAGTTGATAAATGTATGCCTGATAATTGCCTTGGTCTTAATAATGAAAATCTCATTAGTCACCACTCCCTATCACCTACCAAAAAAGATTCTCTGTACTCTGACATTCATTTATCTAGAAATGTGGTTAAAAATGTGGTTAAAACTCAAATTAAAGTAAAAATCCTAGATGTTGTTTTTTCAACTCTATCTATGATTGCCCAGACACATCAGGCTCTTAGCTCCATAAACTATTATTTGATGCTCTTAAGACAAATCAAACACATTCTGTCTACTGAACATTGTTCTGGTATCGCATGGTCTATGGTCTACGGTCTGCTCTAAATTAGATTTGTGTAATGCTCTATATGCCGGAGAAATTATCACTGTCGGAGAAACGAGACTCACGCATCAATTTTGGGTGATGACAAGCAAGAGGCATCTTTATTCCTTATCTTGAAAAGTCAAATAAAAATATTATCCTACACCTAACGGAACGTGACTGCTCTAACCTGACCCGCCTTTTAAACCCCTTACGTTTTGTAGGTCATTGGTCACCTGGCAGAATATAAACCTAAGAACATTATCAGCACTAGGCCTTTCCGGCAGACTCGTGCCACCTCCCGCTACAAACAATGACCTCTTTGAGTCCTTTGCAGTCCCATTTGAGTTTCTATTTCAGGTTACCACGTCATATGACGATTTCCTGTCTGTTTATTCCCGCCAAAGGACATTAGACATCCTCCCCCTTAACAGCTTCCAGCTGCTTATGAGTAGTTCCATTGTCCATTCCAGTTTAAGATATCACACGAGTTCCTTCGACCTTGGCACTAATCTCTGATGACCACTTTTCATTTCATTTTACAGAGTGCATGCTCAATCAAGTTTGTGTGAGAACAAGTGGTGGAAAAATGAATAGGGTCGGGGAACATCTACCTAAGGGAATTTGGACTATGACATAGTTTTGTGGGCAATGTTATTTTGTTGATGAATTTTGTCCATCTGTAATTCATTTGACTTTATTATCCTTTTTCATTTAATTAGCACATATTTCATCTTCAGCACACCTTACAGCGACTATATGTTTTATAAAATATGGCGCTCGCATAGTTTTGAACACTCCAACAGTGTTGAAAGCTGCAGAGAGGTCCAAAAGGATGAGTATGGAAGAGAGTTTAGAGTGGTGAGCATCAGAAAGAAAGTTGGAAACATGCATGAGTGTGGTCTTGTTGGAGTGTGGAGTGTTTACTATGGACATCAGATTGAAGTGGATCTGCAAGACCATTATCCCCAAGCTTAGTGATCCGGTTGAAGACCACCCAATCAAAGACCTTTGCATAATGGGGAAGAAGAGAAACAGGGGGATCGTTTTTGGGGATATTTGGGTCAGCAGAGGGTTTCTTCAATAGGGTAAGACAGTTGCAGTTTTGAAGGAGGCAGCCTAGAGTCCAGCAGAGAAAGAACGTGAGTTTAAAAAGCTCAGAGAGATAATGGTAAGTGATTGAGACTACGTTTCCGACCATTTGGGGATCAGAAGGGTCGAAAGGAGTACAATATGGGCTGTTGCTGCAAAGGATGGGTGCTAATTTAATAGGAGAGAAGTAGTTGAGTGTAGAAGAGGCCGGTGAGAGGTGGTGGACAGAAGGGAGAGATAATAGGTCTGTGAAAGTGTTATACATTTTTGAGATTTTAGAGGAAAAGTCATGACCAACGTCATTAGCCGAAAGGGAGGAGGCAATGGATATTGATTTGGGAGGTGAGAAAAAAGCTTGCCGGGTAGATGGAAATTTGCGGGGAGGATTCCGAAGACAAGAGGATTGGTTTGTGAAGTAGGAGGATTTTGCAGATTCCAGTGCATGGAAGGGTAGGGGTCCTTCATTTGTACCAGAATCATAGGTAATGGTGCATGTTTGTTTTGAGTGTCTGAATTTCAGAGGTGATCCAAGGCTGATGACCAGAATGGGATGGTGTGAAAGCGCAAGCAGGATAGTGTTAGCAAATGAAGTCATAAGTGCATAGTGAAAGTCAGAAAAAGCATGGTGAATGGAAGAGTAAAAAATGGTGGAGAGAGACTGGAGAGAGGTCCTCACATCAAGGTAAGGGGCAAGAGAGCCCTTCCTAATTTTCCTCTTAGTCTTTGAAGAAGACAGAGGAGGGAAAGAAGGTGGAGAGACCAAGATGTTACAGTGAACAATGGAGTGGTCAGAGGGAGCTGGGTCAATTGAAAGGTAGAGGAGGAGAGTGAATTAGAGAGAAAGACTAGGTCAGGAGAGTTCCCAACAGAGTGGGAAGGCTGGTCATGGCGGGAGTAGAGGGAGAGGTCAGATAAGAGGGAGTTAAGTTCAAGGCTGGTGGCTGCAGAGAGTAATGGAATGTTCATGTCTCCCAGCATGATAATGGGGATGTCTGTGAGAAGTGACTCAAGGATAAGGTTCACATCAGGGAAGAAGGAGTTGAGAGGACAAGGGGGACGATGGCCAGAACAGCAAGAGGAGTAAGAGGGAATAGTTGAATAGTGGTATATTCAAAAGAGGAAGAGTTGATGTCTGGCCGGGAGGATAGCTCAGGGGAAACGTGTTTGTCTTGGAACAAGACAATGCAGAGCAACACAGGTTCGAATCCAGGTCTCGTACTTAGAGACTGGTCTCCGGTGTTAAGGGCATACTAAACAATTAATTTAGACAGGGTTGAGGGCAGTGCTGATGGCTTTATTGATAAGGAACCCCATACCACCACCCTTCCTTCGAGTAGAGTGGGAGAAGGTAGCAGAGTCAGTGTGGAGAGCTGCTAGTGTAGCAGAGTCATTAGGGGCGATCCAGGTTTCTATGATAGCAAGAAGGGAGTCTAAGTATTCACCGATGTAGGACGACGTGTTGTAGAGGGGTTTGCACATTCCATGTGCCAAATGAAAGAGTGATTAAGAGGTGTGGAGAATGAAGTTGGAGATCCTGGGAGAAAAGGAGCATCTTATTTGGGGAGTGTGGGTGTAGGGGGGCAAGGATTGAGGTGAGGAGGCCAGGGAGTCATGCAAAAGCTAGACTGAGTTGTGGCTGAAGGCTATGAGAGAAAGGAAGGAGAAGAGAGAGGAGGAGGAATGCAGCGAAGTCAAGGTGCCTTATAAAGGGTAGAAGAAATAGGCAAGTGAAGACAATGAAGAAAGGGTAGGTGGTTGAGCAGAAAGGGAAAGTGTGGGTGGTTGGCTGAGAAGAGGCAGGTTCTGAGTTTGGCTATATTTGTGAAATGGGTAGCCAAAAGACAGTTATTGGCCCAAAACAGGAATGCTCCATGGTCCGATGAGGTAAAAGAAGCTCTACTGTGAATGGATAGTCAGTGTGATGTGACGAATCTCAGAATGTCGTCACTGTTTTCATAGGGGCGGGGCCTCCTCAGGAGGTCAGGGTGGTGGAGCCACTACCTGACCTGGGGGTGGCATTCTGCAGCAGGATCTCATGGAGAGGGAACCCCCCTATGGGACCAGTGACGACTATTCAGAGGGAACGTGGTATGTCCACCAGACAGTACCCCGTAGCTCGCCCACTTACCCTATCCAGACAACATCTATCCCAGACACTTCATAGGTCTCTGTATGGTAGATAGTATCACTCCCTCTGGAAATACTGAGACGAGGAAAAGTATGGTTTAGCTAGAGAGCATACTCTCAGAAACTGGGACGAAGAAGAACACTGACATCCCAGTAGAGAGTGAGAGCAGAACTCCTCAGACGAGCAGGAGGTGCGGAGCAATGTGGAAAAGCCTGTGGAATGAACAAGAACATACTAGACAACATGGATTCAAATATACAATAAAAAGGGAATAAGGATTTGGTTTCAGGTCAAGCCCTCCCTGAGAGCAAGCGGAGAAGAAAAGGGAAGCTGGAAGAAGACCGGGACGCCGAGAAGAGAGCTGAGAGAATCGCAGCTGGCCTTTGGCCAGAAGAAGGGATAGTGAAAAAATTGAGAGAATCTCCAGGCATCTCTGAAGCCTGGAGAGCGCACCAAAAGCAGGGAACGCTGCTGGGACGAAGAGTGCGACGGAAGAGCTGTCGCAGACTAAAGGAAGACCAAGAGAGCCCCACGGACCCCGTGGACCTAGAAGGAGCCGACGCCAGACCTAGAAGGAGCCGGAACCCTCGCAGACCATGAGATAAGGTACACAGGTTGCTGAAAAGGTGCTGGGGGCAAAGAAAGCTGGTGGCAGGTCGAAAGGGGTGGAGCACAGGGTCTGGCACCCTAGCTACCAGAGTGAAGAGACGTTTATACATGTTGGGCCATCTAGTACTTGGCAGGAGCATGAGCCAAAACTACCAAGAATAAGATATAGAGAAGAACGTCTGTGACTTACACCCATGTGAAGGAAAGCTTCATCATTGATCGTCATATTAACAGTACTTGGCAGGGTAGTGAACCAGTTCGGCTGTGGAGCTAGGCATTCTCTTGGCAGTACAAAGAGCTGAGAGGGAGGCAGGGAAACGGAGCTATACCCCCTGGTGTATTTGTGAATGCTGTGTAAGGCCAAAAGAAGGGAGACATTGGGCCTCATTCCGAGATTGGAGGTAGTCATGGCACTATTTGCACCCTGACTGCCTCCAATAACTTTACCGGCACTGGTCTCATTCAATGGGGACCGGTAAGTCCCCATTGAAAAAACCATTCCCCATTCCCATTTGAGCCCACATAGGGCTCAATGGGAATGGGGAAGTAGCTAATAACGGTACCGCAATTTGCGGTATAGTTATTAGCTCTGAAGTCCCTTAGCAGGTCCCGTCCATAACGCCTGGTAAAACCAGGTGTTGAAGGAGGGACCCGCTAAGGGAACTCGTAGTAGGGCGGTAAGGGATTACCGCCACCGGTCTCCTTAACGGTGCCCGGTATCCCTTAACGCCCTACTCATAATGAGGCCCATTATCTTGGCAGTACACACTGCTGAAAGAAAACCAGGGGAAGGGAGTCATACCCATGGTATGTTTATGAACATTATCAAAGTAACAAGAAGGGAGGCATTCTCTTGGCAGTACAAGGAGTCAGCAGAGTTGTGAACATTGTGAAAACTTTGCTTTAAAACTAAGAGAAGGGAGCCATTCACTTAATACTGGAACTTGAGTTGTAACTTTTCTTTATGAAATGGAGAACTTTTTGCTACTTTGGAACTTTGCTTTAACCTTTGGAAAATGGATTGCGACCTAGGAAAGGGAATCATTACCTCTGGAACCAGTTTCCCTGATATATGTAACGGTGCATGTCCAGAAAATGTGAGTCATTCTTCTGGACCAAGAAGACAGCAAACCCTTTTAGTTTAGTTGTAAGTGTACGGGTTGGAAATAGGCTTTTTGATACCTGACATTGGACTCCTTTTAGTTTTTGGACATTCTGACAGATTCCTTTGCTTGTTTTGAGGCAGGGAGACTCCTCTTAGAGTTATGGCAAGATACAGCTTTCTTTTCTTTTTTTCATATAAATAAAAGTTTCTGCCAGCCACCATGCCACCACTGTGTCAGAGTCGTACTTCTGCACCCTTCGAGTTTAAGCAGGAGTCAGGGAAAGGGCGAGCTTGGTGATGTCCTGGCTTCAGCAGGGCGTCTGGCACTATGCCCTTTTCAGCCCTACCAGGCCCAAACAGGGAGTTGCCCTTCGCTGCATTTGGCCCTTGGCTGCAGATGCTTGAGTTGGACATCCAGGGGAGACTGAATAAGGGAGGCAGTGTGTCACCTGGCCCTCTGGAAGCCAATCACAGTGCTCCAGATGGCTTTTCTGACTTGAAGGCAGGATCCTTGGTTTTGTTGGACCAGAGAGCTTTGTTTTGCAGGCAGGAACCTCAGATGGTGCACAGGATCTTCTGGCAAAGAAGGATGTGCCCAATAATAAAATATGGAAACAAACCTCCAGACGGTTACATGGCTCTCTGAGTGTGCATCACAATGCTCCAGGTGGCTTCCAGATTGTAGGCAAGGTCCTGAGTGTTGTAGGACCCGGGAACATAATTTTTCAAGCAGGACCCACAGATGGCACACAGGGCACCATCACACCATACGATTCGGATGTCTTCCACAATTCCAGATCGTGGTCCAGACATTGCTTTATACCTCTCAAATTGAGAGGTCTGGGGCAGCAGTCCTGGTGTTATGGTGACATATCAACAGCTACAAAGGTTATCTCCAATCTAGAATGGCTTCTGTGTAGCCACAGATAATCTTCTTGTGCCTAAAAGGAGCATTGGGGCATGGTACAGGCATCCAGTTTGCTGAAGGTGCACCTCTGGTGCCAGAGAAGTAGACTGTGTCTATGAGACTGGATTCAGGTAAGAGGTTGAGTCCCTCCAATAATGGCTGCAGCACAAGAAGCCTGCAAGGTCCAAAGCAGAGCGGGATTCTGACCCTGTGTGGCTGGAGGGTTGCAGCGTGGTGAGGGATCTATTTCTCGATGGAGCCAGAGTGAGGTGAGTTGCTAATTATTTGCCGAATCTAGGCAAGTGATCTTTCCCCTCAGAGGTGTGCCAGTCCCAGCAGCGTCTGAGGGGCAGGTCGTGAGACTCTGACCTCGACCCACAGAACCCAAAGAAGCTGCTCGCCAGTGCCTCGCTATCTGGGTGAGTCTCATAGCAGGAGAGTGAGAGAAGCCCAGTGGCATGCGTGTTGCTGGAGCAGGCGCAGAAATTGGAAAGCAGAAAGCGGCACAGGAAGAGGAAAGCAAGGAAAACAAGGTGCGTGAGCGGCGCTAAGAGAGAAAAAGACAGAAAAGAGGGCGTGAGTGACCCAAAAGTAGTAGAAAAGATGAAAGCGACCCAAAGGACAGAAAGAGTGCAAAGAAAGGGTGTGTAGTAAGGCCACCTGAAACCAATCGTGGTTTACATTTCTTTTTGAACCACCATTTTTCTTTAAGAAGATCTCAGAACACATTTTGTCTAAGAGTGAGGGCAAGCATAGGTTTTGACACAGACAGACATTGGTTATGGACTTACTGACATTGATGGCCCTTAGAAACATCAGTTGAGGGAACAACCCCTTTAGAGTTAGGGCCAGTTAGGCATTACACCAACCCAAACTGTTGCTTTTGAGTCTGTGTCTCTCTTGATACCAAGCTGGGGTTGCTGTTGGTACTCTTGTTCAGAGAGAGGAGAATTGTCTAGCATTTTGGTGCTGGACTGCCCCTGGGCAGGTCAAAGACTGATATGCAGGGATATTTCTTCTCTATGAAAGGGGAAGTGAGCTAAAGACTTGGTTGAGACTCTCCCAGGGGCCATCCACCCAAGAACAGGTCAATGGGCTGTGTTTGTGCTAGTAGAGGGACTCCCAGAACCCCCCTTGTTTTGCATATTAAGTAACTCTGGATCTCACCCTAAGTTACCAGGGGAATCCAGACGTGGACCCCTTGCTCACTGTTTTTAGAGAGGCACAGTTCCACCTCACTGATGAGGCCCGACTAGGCCGAAACATGTGTCTGGGGCTGCTGTTGGTGCTCTTGTTCAGAGGAGAATTGCCTAGCATTTCGGTGCTGGACTGCCCCTGGCCAGGGCAAAGACTGATATGCAGAGAAATTTCTCCTCTGTGAAAGGGACAGTCAGCTAAAGACTTGGTAGAGTCTCTCCCAGGGACCATCCACCCAAAAACAGGTCAATGGGCTATGTTTGTGCTGGTAGAGGGACTCCCAGAACCAACCCCCCTTGTTTTGCATATTAAGTAACTTTGGGTTTCACCCTAAGTTACCAGGGGAATCCAAACGTGAACCCCTTGCTCACTGTTCTTAGAGAGGCACTGCTCCACCTCACTGATGAGGCCCGACTAGGCCGAAACACGTGTCTGGTGTTGCTGTTGGTATTCTTGTTCAGAGGAGAATTGCCTTGCATTTTGGTGCTGGACTGCCCCTGGGCAGGGAGACTGATATGCAGGGACATTTCTCCTCTGTGAAAGGGACAGTGAGCTAAAGACTTGGTAGAGTCTCCCTCAGGGGCCATCCACCCAAGAACAGGTCAATGGGCTGTGTTCGTGCGGGTAGAGGGACTCCCAGACCCCCCTTCTCTTGATACCATGCCTGTCTCACATATGGTGTCAGAGTGGGGTGCAACTCAACTGAAACAGGTTGGGGGACCCTGTAATATGAGAAACTAAGCAGGAGAGCCTCCAACCCCACAGCGGCCACTAAAGGCTCTTTTGGGTTTGACCTTTCAAGTAGTCGGTCAGAAACCATCCCGCCAAAAGAAAGGCGTTCCATCCCTACTGATCTTGTCCTTATATCCCTCCCAGGAACGTACATCCGGTTAGCACCCAAATCAGGACTTGCCTGGAAATTTGATATAGATGTCCTGGCAGGGGTGATTGATCTGACTTTTAGAGGGGATGTGAAGGTACTACTCCACAATCACAGGGAAGAGACCTTTCAGGTCCAAAGAGCAGATCAAATATCCCAGGGGATACTTGAGAGGATGAATTTACCTATCCTCAAAGAAGAGGCTGGAAAAGATACTACTGAAACGGGTGACTTAGGCTTTGGGGAAACTGATGCACAACCTAGTTTTTCCATACATATACCAATCTGTGATGAAAACTCTGGCACACTCCCTGATTTGGCCTTTGCCCAGCCGAACAATCCTTTACTGGCTGAGGCCCTCCTACAAGTACCTGAGTGTGAGGGGCAGAAGGGAGGGCCCCTTTTTCTTTCTAAAGCAAGGATTCTTGTATAGAGGGGATATTACTTCAGAGGGGCTATCAAGAACACAACTAGAGGTTCTTCAAAGTCATAAAGAGATAGTGCTCGAGATTGCCCACTCACACCTTACAGGAGGACATCTGGACCAGGCCAAGACTCAGGCTCACTTAGCCAGAAAATTCTACTGGGCAGGGATACATGTCGACACTAAGAATTTAAATCAGACCTGTGAAAAGCACACCAGCACTCACCACCACCAGCCCCCTTAAATCCATTCCCCATCATTGAAGTACCATTCTTAAGGATGGGATAGATATTATTGGGCCCCTTGAAAAATCTAGATTGGATAATAAATATATGCTAGTAATACTTGATTAGGCCACCCGATACTCGAGGCGTTTCCTCTTTGTGCAATAATACCACCCAGCAGATACTAAAACATTTGCTTCACTTCTCTCGGGTGGGCTTTCCTAAAGAAATCCTAACAGACCATGGCACCACCTTTATGAGTAAGCTCATGGGGGAGGTCAAAGAGCTACTTCATATAATTACCTTGAGGATGTCCGTGTATCATCCTCAAATGGATGGATTTGTTGAACGGTTTAACATGACCCTTAAAACCATCCTTAGGAAGTTAGATAAGGACAGAACTAACTGGGATCAGATGATCCCATGGGCCTTGTTTGCCATAAGAAAAACTCCTCAAGTCTCCACTGGTTTCTCACCCTTCGAATTACTTTATGGGCAAGATGTTTTAGATATGCTCCAAGAAACATGGGAGGACAGAGAAGAAGCTCCAAAACCACTCTCTCAGACAGCCTCCAGACTAAAGAAACATATGCCAGCTGTTCGATCCCTGGTACAAGACCACCTTGGTGTAGAGCCCAAAGCTGCCCAAAAGCATCTTAAGACAAAAAGGTCTCCTTTAGATCATTCTCAATTGGGCAAAAAGTCTTTGTGCTTCTCCCTACCTTAGACAACAAAACTATTTCTAAATGGCATTGGAAATATGAGGTATTGTAAAAGATGGGACCAATCAATTATAAAATTGGCCAACTAGACCGCCGTCAGAAGACGCAGGTCTACCATGTAAACCTGTTGAAGGAGTGGAGGGAAAACATCTCTGAGTCTAATGTCACTGTGTTATCTCGTTTAATACCTGAGGAGGCGAATAATAACATTCTAATTCCCTTGGATATTACTAACACTCAACAACAAAATCTCCTTGAGTTCAAAGATCAACTCCCTGATGATTTCCGTGAAGAGCCTGGCAGGGTGAAAGGAATATATCATCATATCTGTACTACTGCAGGCAAATTAGTACATCTCAAACCATATCGACTACCTGAGGCCCCTAAAGCTTTTGCCATCCAAGAGTTAGAGCAGATGCTCCAGGCTAACATAATTGAACAGTCTACCTGTCCCTGATCCTCTCCCATTGTTCTGGTGGATAAACCAGACAAGAGTTGGAGATTTTGCATAGACTTCCGAAATGGTGTACAACATCGCAGCCTTTGAAAACTACCCAATGCCTCACATTGACAACCTCATTGATAAATTGGGTAGTGCCGTCTATCCACCCCAGATTTGACCAAGGGTTATTGACAAGTCCCACTGTATGGAACAGATAAAGAAAAGACCGCCTTTGCCACCTCGATAGGTCTATATCAGTTTAAATTCTTACCCTTCGGAATACATGGAGCCCCAGCAACCTTCCAAAGGTTGATGGATATGATATGTTATTTATAACGCACCTGTACACAAGTGTTTCTAGGCGCGACAAGAGAGTGAGGACAGAGGGAGGACAAGACAAACGATCTTACCTGGCCTTGTGTAATTCAGATCTGACAAGTGCACCAATGCAAAGTGCAGGGGGTACGGAGAGGGGGAAGGGCCAGGGGGAAGTGCAATTAGGGCAACGTGGCTCTGGGTAAGTGCAAGGAGGAAGGGGGCTGTAGAGGTTACAGTTACAGCTCCTAAGTGCGCGGTATACCCAGAGGCAGTGCAGGGGAGACCGATCATGGAGGAGCCTGGCACCCCATGAGATTCTGAGGGTACCAGCAACCAGTTTGAACAGCAGAAAGGTAGGTCAGCAGGGGAGGGAGAGAGAGAAAGCAGAGAAGAAAAGGAAGGTCTTGAGCTACTTGCGGAACTTCTGGTGGTCCGTCTCAAGTTTAAGAAGGGCAGAGAGGCCATTCCAGAGGGAGGCACCTGCAGAGGAGAGGGATCTACCCCCCACTCTCTGCTGGAGAAGCATCTAACCGTCAGAGAGTTGAAGGTAGCTGAGCTAAGTGCTCGAGAAGAAAGGTATTTTGGAAGAGAGAGTGGGGTGTAGTGCGGTCCCCTCAGCCCCACAAAGCTTTGTGGACGATGCAGAGTGTCTTGAATTTGATAATTGCAGCCACCATGAGCTAGTGGAGAGATTTCAGGGCTACAGAGATGCGGTCCATGGCCTTGAGGCCTAGAATAATTATTGCAGTACTCTTCTGGACTTATTGCAGATGGCAGAGAGTAGAAGAAGGCAGATTGAGAAAGAAGCTGTTGCAATAGTCCAGCCTAGAGAGAACCAGGGCTCTGGAGACAGTGAGCTTCTGGGGGAAAGTGAGAAAAGGAAGAATACCTCTGAGGCTGTGCAGCTAGAAGTGGGCCTTCTTGGCAAGGTCTGCGATGTGAGGAGAGAAGGGGAGAGTGGAGTCAAAGATGACAACAAGGTTTTTTGCCTCACAGGAAGGTGGATGAAGAGGGCGGCTAGAGTGAGAGAGGGAAATTGGGGGCAAGGGTCCCAATGAGAAGGATCTTTGTCTTGCTGATTCTCCAGCCCTGTTCGGAATTTTGCAGGGCATACATTGACAACATCGTAATCCACAGTAAAACCTGGCAAGACCATTTGTACCATCTATATACTGTAGAAAGATCCTTAAGCAAAGCGGCATTAATGGCCAATCCTAAGAAAGGCAGATTGGCCTAACCTGCCGTTAAGTATCTGGAATTTGTTGTCGGAAATGGCAGTGTTCATCCTCAAGAGGAAAGGGTTAGTGCGGTTTTAGAATCACCGACACCTAAGACCAAAAAGGATTTGCGATCTTTCCTAGGGATAATTGGATATTTTATCGAAGATTCATACCTACGGTTTCCAGTAAAACTGCCAGGTTGACCGACAAACTACGAAACCCAGAACCCCAGAAACTTAAATGGGATGAAGAGAATGAAATATGCTATCAAGTCCTCAAACAAACCTTATGTCAAAGTCCTATTCTCAAGGTAGCAGACTTTTCTAAGGACTTCATATTACAGTCTGATGCTTCTTTGACTGGGTTAGGTGCAGTATTATCCCAAAACCATGACGGGCTAGAGTATCCCATTGTATATGCTAGTTGAAAACTGTTTCCCTGAGAAAAGAACTTTTCAGTGATCAAATTGGAAGCTTTATCAATAAAGTCGGCCATTTTACATCTTTTTACATCTTAAATGCTACTTGGTAGGCCAAAAGTTTAAAATGATCACCGACCACTCCCCCTTAGCATGGATCACTCCAATGAAAGAGACTAACCCAAGAGTTATGCAGTGGTTCTTGGACCTGCAACCATATTGCTTCCCAGTGGAACATCGAAGGGGCAGAGAACAAGGGAACGTAGATTTCCTTTCGAGGTTCCTTTGAAGAAATTCAGTCCAAACTGCATAGGGGAAGGGTCTGTGATAAACCTGAGTGTATTCTCCCACCTACTCCCCAGGATCCTCCATTCAGGTGGCCAGGGAAGGGCATTGCTTTTGTATCCCGGCCCTGGGGTGGACAAGCGAGGGAGGATCACCTGAGTGGAGAGTTATGGGGGATTGGGAGGAGAATGCCAAAAGGTGAAACATGGTATTCCTCCTTTTCCCTTTGTACACCAAAACCCTCTCCGTCAGCTTTAATGAGATATTTTCAGTCCCATTCCATCTCCCCAATCCATTTCCAACATGGGACAAAGAAGAGGCGAACAAGAGCAGTGAAGATTACCTATAGACGTAACAGTGGGACGCAGAGGTAAGCATACCACATTACACCACTAGGCTGCCCCACTAGTATAAAAGGTGTCGTTCTGCCAGAAAAGATCAGCGAGCTGGGGTTGCTGGTTAGAACATGGAGCCTTCAGCACAAGAAGTCTGGCAGGTCCGGAGGAGAGTGGGACGCCTGGACGCTGACCCTATGTGGCTGGAGGGTTGCAGCGTGGCGAGGGAGCCGTGTCTCCATGGAGCAGTAGTGAGACGAGGTGCTAATTATTAGCCATATTCAGGCCAATGCTCATTCCCAGGGAGGTGTGCTGGTGCCAGTGGTGTCTGAGGGGCAGATGGTGAGTCCCTGACCTCGACCCACAGAACCTGAAGAGTGCACTACAAGGTGGAAAGAAGGGGTAAAGTAAAATAAGACAGAGGAAAAGATACCAAGCGTGAGGAGAGGTGTCAGAAGTCCGGGTTTTCACGCAGGGGTGGAGCAAAAGCCCAGCGTTTTCAAAAGTCCCCGACGCTGCCCCATGGAATGAACTTTGTGAAATTTTTTTGTTTGAGACCAGAGGGGCCTAACCTTGGGGAAGGGAACCCTGAGAAGCCCGCAGAGACTTTTTGTACCTTGGCAGGAGAGGCCTAGACTTGGGGAAAGGAACCCCGAGAGGCCTGACCAGAACTGTGTTTTTTGTGTTTGGTACTGGAAGGAGTAAAGCTTGGGGAAGGGACCCAAGGCAACCCAGAGACATTGTTAAATTTATTTGCTGCAAGAGCTCTATTTGGAAGATACCAAGGGCAACCCTGTTTGTGTTGAGCTATCTTTTTCTAAAAACTGGCAGAACTACACCTGATGGTAAGGCCACCTGAAACCAGTCGTGGTTTACATTTCTTTTTGAGCCACCATTTTTCTTTAAGAAGATCCCAGCACACATTTTGTATAAGAGTGAGAGCAAGCATAGGTTTTGACACAGACAGACTTTGGGTTTAGGCGTACAGACATCAACAGCCCTTAGAAACATCAGTTGAGGGAACAACCCAATTAGAGTTTGGGCCAGTTAGGCAGTACCCCAACCCAACAAAGGTTTTCAATAAAGGTTTTCTAACTGTTGCTTTTGGGTCTGTGTCTCTCTTGATACCATGCGTGTCTCACAATTCTTTACATGTTCCTTTCTTATTCTTTGTTGTTTTCTCCTCTCCGGTAGCAGCAACAGGCCACTGACTCTGTTGGTTATCTGCACTATTGGTGTTCAGTGCCTTTGCCTCTTTGTGTTAGGTCAGCACAGGAATGAACAGCAAGGCATACCTAGAAGCTGGAGATTTTTAAGCTCCGCCTACCAAATCGAGAAAAGGGATTGCTGGTTTCTCAATTTGTTCTGATCAGCTTATGGTACCTGCTGATGGAAGATAGAGCTTCAATGCTAGAACAGTTCTTGGAAGGCTATAGGGACCAGCAGTGCCTCCTGACGATTCTTCTCTGGTAAGGCATTGTCACCTCTGCTTTGGAACTTATCTCCAGGTTCAAAGCAGTAAGGACAAAGTAGGGATGCAGGCCCACATTTTAAAAAGGAAATTGGGGACTGAGAATGTATGTTATCTCCCTGTCCCAGGGTTTCATTCATTCACTGTTTTAGTGGCCACATGGTCTGTGGTGCTGCCACATTCAACATTGCAGGATACTTTGCAGATTTTCTCTCAGGTGTTGATTCAATGTTGAATCTTAGATGCCATTTACAAAACGTTCATGTATGGTTCTGGCAGCTGCCGCCCACTCAGTCCGATGGTGGCAGTAGCCATCACCATATACAACAACATCTGTATGCCACTCACTTTATCTTCAGAAACAACTCAACTGTTGGTCTCTGTACTGGGTTTACATATCGGTTCCTGAAAGGGACAACTCAGGGTTATAGCAAACTGTAACCAAAAAGCTGCCTCCAACCAGTGCAGTCCAGTTGACTGTGGGGTGGTGTTAGGACCTTGCAGTCCTTTCCGACGTATTGCGCTGGGGCCCACAACTCACCTTGGAGGGTGGGGCCCTCAGCAAGATTTCCTGTTACAAGACAGGAACCGTGCATCCCGCCACAGACAAGCAGAGTGCTTTCTTTGCAGGGATGGAAGAGCATCCACGCACAGACATTCCAGAACTCCGGGGGGTCTTTTCTTCTAACTGATGCTCGTCACTTGGGCACTCAGGCGTTGCCCCACAGAAGAGCAGAGCACTGATTACCGCGTTCTCGCAATGGTCTTATTCCGGAGAGCTGCAACCTGC
The DNA here is from genome assembly GCF_040938575.1 of Ambystoma mexicanum. Lineage (NCBI taxonomy): Eukaryota > Metazoa > Chordata > Amphibia > Caudata > Ambystomatidae > Ambystoma > Ambystoma mexicanum. Next base: position 503,924,303 of record NC_090929.1, on the reverse strand, counting down.
ATGAGACAAGCAGATTTTAAGTCACCTGTTTTTCTATGCAATTAGCGTTGTTTCTTGTTTTTCTTTTGCTTTCTTGTATAAAGACCTAGCTCCTTGGTACCTTGCTCCTTTTTTATAACTAACTCATTGGTTATCCCCTCAAGTGGATACCCACCCACTCCACTCTAGTTCTGGAACTCAAGGAGTGTCCTATCATTTCAGGTAAAACCTCTTGCCCTAGGGTCAATAGGGAAGGTTCTTGAGGTCTGTATCTTTAACATTTGTCCTGTTATTACAGATCCAGGACCGACGACCACTGTTCTTCTGGGGGCATGCCATGTAGTGCTCATACCTTTCAGGAACCTTCTGCCCGAGTCTTCCATCTCTTGGGAAGTGGGATTCTTTGGGGGTAAAGAGTGTGCCCATTCCTGATTCCTTAGAGTTTTGCTTTGTAAAAGCCTGGGTGTGACAGATTGCGAGAACCTTACATTCTCCCTGAGCCATGGAAGGGGTAGTGAAGTATCTCACCATTGCAGTAAAATAATTGCAGGTAGAAGTGGCTACTTCCAGGCAAGAGAATGCTGCTTTATTCAAATCTACAGGTTGCAGTCGATTAATTATCTAAAAAACGTTTACCCCTAGTATCTTATGGGCATCGGGAGCAGGATCCACCAATCCTACTAGAAACACTGGTGCTATTTCTCATACCAAATCCAGACCCCTCCTGTTATTTTTCAAGCTCCACGGCAAAATAAGAGTGTTTCTTCTCCGCCCATGCCCTCCAAGTTCAGGGGGCACCCTAGCGAATTCCTAGCCTTCATGACCCAATGTAAAATCTATTTTATGAACCATCCCCTAATTTATGCTTCTGGCAAAGCCATGGTCCCTCATTTTATTTAATCTAGAAATGACTGCTTTGGCTTGGGTAACCTCCAACAAAGAAAACAGCAGCCCTCCCTTGGCTGTTTATGCAGGGTTTTATGATGTATTTCAAGTCATGTTCAGTCTCTAAAACACTTGTGTACGAGCGCGATAGCAATAAAATATCAATCAATCAATCAATCTAATATACAACACAACTTGTACGGAATTAACTGCTTGAAAATCGACAGGACAATAGAGACATTCTCTCCTATATCCCTCATTTGAGGGGTTTAGTCACGCAAACCACCTGGCTCGAAAATGCCCAAATGACCATCTTTTATAGAGTTTTAAAAGATGACTTAAGGGATGCGAATAGTCAAATACTAGGCCCCTACCCCCACCCCAGGAAACCCTTCCAGAACATATAGCCATGATAATAAGGATAGATCAACACAATCAATCATTTTGATAAAGACCCTTTGGCAAGTAATGAAGCAGAACCCATGTAGCTCGGCAGTACTAGGGGTCCTCTCCTCTCAGAAGGAAGAGAACAAAGGAGAACACTCCACTGCTGTTTTTAATGTGGAGACCCAAGCCATTCAGTCTAGTTTTGTCCTGTTCCACATAACTATTGAAAAAAGATTCTAGTTTAAGGAGTATCTGAGCAAGTGTAGCTAAGGACCCGGCCCACTGGGTAGTTTGCCCAACAGTCCCTCGCCAGGCGCCCCATATTCTATCCAGGTGGTTCTTGTAGTGGGAAGCCAACATTGGCAGAGAATAATAGCCTGAAATGATGGTGGGGCTACAGGCAATTTCATTGATCTGGCGTTCACCCATAACCAGAAGATACCACTTACAACCTGAACCCATATTGTCAGTGGATGGATCTACCTTAGTCTCTGGTCCCATAGCTCTTGAAACCAAAACCCTGATCATGGTATCTGCTCAACTTCATCAATAATGCATAATTGTCAATGCCATAGCGGCCCCTGATTTCCAGGTCATTCTAGGGATTCCCTGGTTGAGGTACCAACTGCTATCATTTGGAGAGAGAACAGGTACCCAAGGTACCCAATGCTCTTCGACTTGTTTCAAGAATCTTCTTCTAAACCAAGAACTACCTTCCCTGTCTTCCAGTCAAAGGCCTCTGAGAATCCTTCTGATACATGACCAACTCCCAAAAGAATACCAGGATTACTCTGATGTATTCGATCCCAAGGAATCTTACAAATTCCCTCCCCATATAGACTATGATTGCTGTATATAACTGGTAGCCGCAGCTCAAATATCTTTCGGATGAAACTATGCCATTTCAGAAAGGGAAAATGTGATACCCAAGAAGTATATTGAGGAAAATCTAGGAAAGGGGTTTATTAGACACTCAACTTCCCCTGCAGGAGCTGCTATTTCTTTCATCTGAAAAAATGATGATTTTGAACTCAAACCCTGTGTGACTATTGTGTGGACTATAGGAGACTAAATGCCATCACCATAAAGAACCATAACCCTCTTCCTCTTATTCATAAGTTATTAGGAAAAGCCAGGAACAGCTGAATTTATGCCAAGCTTGACTTGTAAGGGGCCTGTTATTCCATATGTATTGCTAGAGTTGAGTGGAAAAACGCCATTCATACAAGATTCAGACATGAGTATTTATTAATGCCTTTTTGGATTTGCACTGCTCCTGTTGCATTTCAGTTTTTCCTCAATAAGGTTTTCAGGGACGGCTTAGATATTTTCATTGTCATATATTTAGACAACGGGGGTCATTACGAGGTTGGAGGTAAGGGAAAAAACTATGCTGGTAAAGGATTACCGGTATCGCTTACCACTCCGGCCAATTATGACCCGCCAACCCGCTATTAGCGGCACCATTAATAACAGTGCCTCTAATAACGGCATGGGCGCGGGCACGCGACCCTTCATGCCGGCAATATCGGCATGGCGTAAACAGGAGGACATCACAAGTCAGGCGGACATGCAAATAACTGCCTACTGAAGCCCGAAAAGTACCTTACCGGCATGGAGTAAATACCGGCATCGCGGACCACCTGTAAACGGCCATGTGCAGTGTTCCCAACTGCCACAGTTGCACACAACCAGCACAGGTGGAGGCAATATAGACTGGGCCAGCACAAAAGGAGCACACCCCACCCCTTCCCACACCCAGTCACACACCAAAATGATTCCCATACTACTAGCACTGCTGGGGCTGGAGGACATGATTGCAGTGGAACTCCAACAACAACAACAACAACAACAGGCAGCACAGAGGAGACGCAGGAGGAGAATGAGGGTGAGGCAGGCCCAGCATGCCCCACCAGTGCAGCCAGTGGTACCACGCAGGCAGCCCCCAATCCCTTGCATCAGAGGCAGTCCATTCAACCTAACCCCAGAGCAGATCCACACCCTGTACCGTCTGGACCGGGACACCATCACCACCATTGTGGACATGATACATGACGACATTGTCAGCCTGATTGAAATACGCACCGCCAACCCACCTCTACTGAAGGTAGTGTCTGTGCTCCACTTCCTGGCCACAGGCCCCTACCAGCACACAGTGGGGCACATGCATGGCATATCACAACCATTATTCTCACGCATGCTGAACCAAGTGCTTGATGCCCTCCTGAAGCACACAGGCGACCACATTTTCCTACCACGGAAAGCCCAGGAGATCTCCAACACCAAAGTTGGTTTCCATTCACTGGCCGGCATCCCTGGTTGCATTGGCGCCATCGACTGCACCCATGTTGAATTGGTGGTCCCACATGCCATGGAGGTAGTGTACCGCAACCATAAGTTATACCACTCCATCAACGTGCAAATGGTATTGGACTCGAACAAGATCATCACACATTGTTGTGCCCGATTCCCCCGATCAACCCAGGATTCAATGGTCATGCAGAACTCCACAATACCATGCTACATGGAGCGACATGCAGGACAGAGATCCTGGCTTCTCGGTGAGTTGCATGTTAGGCTTATGGAAATGCGATGTGGGTAGGTGATTGGGGGGAGAGATGCATACTTCACCTGGTTGAGATGGGGGGGCGAGAGATGCATACTTCACCTGACTGAGATGGGGGGGGGAGATGCATACTTCACCTGGCTGAGATGGGTGAGGGAGAGATGCATACTTCACCTGGCTGAGAGTACCTGAGAGGATGTACCATTCTCATACCCCAAAGCAAGCCAGACTTGACCCGACACCTGACCACAAAATACAAGACGTAAGCTGCACTAACACGAAAATGATGCAGTGCAACAACCATTACCTTGCCATCAACATGTACACTGCATATAATCAGACCGTAGACCCCACAGCACAATGCAGCAACAAGCAATGAGGATGGGCAATGCACAGCGCCAAATACCATCATCTACAAGTACAGTTCTCTATTACTGCATACAAAGGAGCCACATGAGGGCAAGATACAAGAACACACCCCTACACCAACACAGAGGTCCACCAAAACAGCATGTCACCATTTGTCATACAAAGTGAGATAATCATAATCATGACACTGACATCAACGTTGACAGGACTACCACAGTGCATGAGCAACCACAAGGAATTGGCCCCCCCTGCGCCCAATTGACGATGGCACACACACCTACCTATAAGTGGAATACACACATAGCAGTCATTTCATGTGTCTCTATTCATGCATGGATCTGTGGGTGCATACAGGAAATGAATGCTTGCTATGGTGTCAATGATACAGGTCCCATGTGATGTGAGGACCTACACATAATCATTGTTGCCCACATGCAGGTGATGCAGGCTATCCCTTGAAGAGGTGGCTCCTTACCCCAGTCCGGAACCCGCAGAACAAGCACAAGGAGGACTTCAATCGTGCGCATACACGTACCCGTGTGGTGATTGAGCAGACCTTTGGCCTCTTGAAGGCACGGTTTCGCTGCCTCAGCAGGTCTGGTGGTGCACTCCTGTACGGCCATGAGAAGGTGGGCAAGATCGTCATGGCATGTGTCATGCTACACAATATGTGCATTAGACGGAATGTACCCCTGCCCCCTGACGCTGAACTGCAACTACCTGACAATGAGGATGAGGAGGGTGGAGATGGGGCTGCACTTCAGGGAGGCAGCGATGCACAGGAGGGACGTGCCATGCGTCAGACTCTAACCAATGTTTCTAGCACACATAGATGTGGAGTGTGAAATGGAGGTGGAACTCAGGGCACTGGGTGTGTCAGGGACATGGTCACTGTAGACTGTTCACCAATAAAGCACACGTGCACAATAAGCCATGTCCACACATGGGAAATCAGATTGCATAACAGGTGTATTCAGAATATGTAACTAACAAGTGCACAAACCCTCCACCCAACACACCCTCTCGCCCTCCGCCTCCCCCCTCAACTTCCCCACACACCCTCTCCCCCTCCCCCTCAACTTCCCTCCACACCCTCTCCCCCCTACTCCCTCAACTTCACCACACACACTCTCCCCCCTTTCCCTCCCCCCTCAAACTTCCCCACACACCCTCTCCCCCTCCCCCCTCAACTCCCCCACACATGGTGTGCACTGGCATGCACCATAAGTCCACATGGGACCAGTATGCCTGGCTGAACCTACAGCCCTCCCCCTCTTCCAGCACCAGGTGCACCCCTGTCCAATCTGCACAGGTTCCAGCCAGACCTACGCACGGGGCTGGACTTAGTTGAGCTTTAATTGGAAGATATCCCAGGTTGTTCTGCCATCTGTGCCGGATGCATGGCCTCCATTGCTGCCACCATTTGTGTGAGGACCTGCTTCACGGCTGCCAATTCACCGCAAATTTCCTTTAAGGTGGTCTCAATTGCTGATTTTAGGGATGCAGCACATTCCCTTATGTCATCCCTTGCCCAGCCACATTCTGTGATGTGCTGTGTCAACAGCCCTGTCAGCTCCTCCTGCCGCTTCTGAATTGCCCTGATCCCCTCTTGGCTGGTCGGGACAGTGGTGGATGTGTGAGGGGTTTCCAACATGGTGTGTTCCTTATGCACACTTGGCGTGGGAGTGAAACTGCCGGCCCATAAATCCCCAGGAGACAGACCATGGTTGCTGATGTTGTGCAAGCTGCATGGGGAGAGTTGTGGTGAATGCAGGGGGCCTGTGGCAGTAGTTCCACCATGCACAGAACATCTGTCTCATCGTCCGACACGGCTGCTGTGGCAGCTGTCTCCCCCACTGTGCTGCTGGCAGCCGATGCAGTGCCTTCTGCCACTGACTCCTGTGTGCTGGTGGCTGGTGTGGGTGCTGTGGTGGGGGCCGTAGTGCACATTGGTGCTGTGGCCTCTGGGGTTTTCTTGCCCTTCCGCGGTAGTGCAGGTTGGCCTCTTCCCCTTGATGTTGAGGGGCGGTGTTCTCCCTCCATGCCCCTGGCCTTCTTTTGTGGTGTCGCATCATCCTCCCTAGTGTCCTGGTCATCGCTGTCTGATTGCGTGCCTGTGGGGGACCAATAGAGGGAGAGGGTTAGTGATGGGTCTACATGCATCAGGCATGCATTGGGGTGGCTGCATTCATATGGAATTGCAGTTGATTGACATTGGGGTAGTGATATATGGGTTGCTTGGCTTTTGGGTGGGTGATGCATGGATGCATCTGGGTTGAAACATATATGGGGTGCATCATGCATGTGGACAAGATGGTGCCGTGCGCTGCCTGTAGGCAGTCTTGTACATATGTGTCTGGTGGACCCTGCTCTACATCATTGCACTGTCAGTTCAGGTGGACATCATCATGTTGGTATTTGCATTGTTTCATTTGGGACACCTACCTGCATCAGCCGATGACAGGGCTCCTCTTCTCCATGTCCCCCACTCCCTCAATTGCCTCCATCCCTATGGTGCTTGCGCAGATCTCCTCCCAGGGTTGCATCTTGATGGGGGAGTCCGCACCTCCGCCTGTCGCCATTCCCAGCTTGCGGTTGGCCGAGAGGATGCTCTGCACGCATAAACGCAGATCGTCCCAGCGCTTCCGGACATCTTTAGGAGTATGGGGTGTGGTGGCAACGGCACTTACTTTCTGCGCAACCTCCGCCCATATCTGCTTCTTCTGCTGCACTGCAGGCCGGGACATGTCGGAGGAGAAGACGACATCTGCATGTTCTTGCAGCGTCTCGGCCAGCATGGTCAACTCCTCTTGGGAGAAGCGCTCCTTGCGCAAGCGCTCTGCACTGAGTGCTTTGGGCATGGTAAGATGCTGCAGGTAGTGGTGGAGGTGTGGTAGAGGTGTGGTTGTCAGATGGCTCCTGGCAATGGATTGTGTTTTTAAAGATGGCCGCCATGCTCTTTCCCGTTCCTGTGCGATGACGCTACTTCCGGTTCTGCTTATTAGCGGTCACCGATAATGCCGAGGGCTTGGATGGCGGTGGATCTATTTGCGCTTCGTGCTATGCCGGTAAGGGATATTTTTCGCCCTTTTATGGCATGGCGGTGGGGTTATTACCGGCATGGCGCAAAGCGCGTGCCCGCGAATAGCGGTCTATTGCCAGCACAGACACGGTAGTTGCTCCATGCCGGTAATGACCAGTACTTACCGTCAACCTCGTAATGAGGCCCAACATCTTTTTTTCCTCCTACTAATAATCACTTATATGCTAAGCCTTCCAAGTGTTCCTTTAATCAGGACCGGATCTCATACTCTCGTTATATTCTCTAACCACAACGGATGGAAATGGACCCCCAAAAGATTTCAATAATCCTAGAAGGGCCTACACCAAGGACTGTAAAGGATCTGCAAAGGTCTCTTGGCTTTGGTAGCTTTTATAGATTATACCCGACTATTCATGAGTGCTTCTTTGCTTGACACACCTCCTAATAAAAGGGGTCACCGATCAACGGACATCTACAACGGAAGCAGATTTTTATCTTTTGAAAGAAATGTTCACCACAGCCCCCATAGTATGTTTCCCGGATCCCAGCCTACCCTACATTGTGGAGGCGGGTGCTTCTAATCAAGTCCTGGGAGCCTTGTTTATGCAAACAGATCCTGAAATGAAGAGGCCCCATCCATTGGCATATTATTCTTGCACTGTATCACCAGCAGAATATTGGGGAATTGCTGGCTATTAAGGAAGTCTTTGGTACCTGTAAATACCTTTTAGAAGGACCTTGACATCCCATTACGGTCTACCCCGGCCACAGAAACCTGGAGTTCCTGAAGATGGCTAATGCCATCAATCAACGACAGAATCACTGGATCCATTTTTTTTCCCGGTTTGATTTCATAATTATTTTTAAGCCCAGACTCCAGAACACCAATGCAGACACTCTCTCAATTACTTACTTACCTACAAGATACCGAAGTAACCGAGGGAATACCCCCTTTCCTGCCTGACAAAATAATAGGGGAAATCAATACACCTCTATCTTCCTATGAGGAATTACTCAAGAAGACAAACACCACAGCTCAAAAAGAAAGTTACTCACCGATTAACCATTCCATCAGAAAGAATAAGGATTACTTTTCCACCATGACAAAAGTGCAGGACGTTTTGGTGTCCAGAAGACTCTATGCAATATAAAAAGATATGCATGGTTGAACATGATGAAAAGAGATGCTATAGATTATGTCCAAGGGTGGAGGGTCTGTGCTAGGTCCAAGACCACCAGAAGAAGACCCCTGGTGCTAATCCATCCACTACCAATTCCTACTCGACCTTGGAAGGTCTGCTCAATGGATTTCATAACTAACCTTCCTAAAGAAAAGGGTAACACTGTGATTTGGACTTCAGTCAATTATTTCAAAAAGATGGCCCATCTTGTTTCCTTGGAAACCATTCAGTTGGCAACCACTCTTGCCCATTGCTTTTTGCAACACATCTTCTGACTTCATGGACTCCCCAAATCCATTGTTATGGACAGAGGCTCCCAATTCATATCTCACTTTTAGAAGGAAATCAGTGGACTCTTAGGAATCTGTCTGAACTATTCCTCTGCTTACCATGCTCAAAGTGATGGACAAAGCAAGAGAGGTAACCAAATGATAGGACAGTACCTTCATTGTTATGTAACCGAACAGGAAAAGGACTGGGTTACTTTGTTACCTCTCACAGAATTTGCATACACTGATTCTCATCATACGGTACAGATACCCCCTTCCATGTGTCCTTGGGAATCCATCCCACTTCTATGCCAGTCACCAGAGCAATATATGAAGGTCCACTGACATCTTGTCTTATCAAGAGTATTCAAGTTGGTTTTGTTTTTGCCAAATGGCATATGACTAATTCACAGGAACAAATGAGATACCACACCAACAAGAAAACAGTTTGGGCTCCCCAGTATCAACCCGACAACATGGTGTAGTTGGACACAATAGTTTTTCTACAGGGGTAACCCCCACGTTCTGGTGATATTCCCTCCTACTAAGTGAGGATAAATAATGTGTATTTAAATAAAAGGAAGGAACATATAACAGACTGCATCAGCACAGTATATATACTCAGACAGCAATTTCTTGAGCAACCATGAAACAAATATAGGCTGCATTATGTGTTCTCAATGATCATCAAAAAGCAGTATTACCAAAAAATAACATTTTTAATATATTAATCACTCTCTAGCACAAGAAATACACTCATTTGTTTTAAAAAAACATATACACATAACATAGTCATATACATCTTAAAATCATGCCACCTCACAGTGTACAGAATTAAATGCCAAAAATTTCATTAGCACAACACAACAATGGCAACTCAATTGTTCACATTTCCCATTGTGTGAACCAGCCCTGGTTCACACAATGGGAAATGTGAACAATTGAGTTGCCATAGTTGGACACGAAACATATAAACATGCCTACCTGTCAGCATAAATGTACCCCTAAATATATCAGACCTTTTCATATTTTCTGTGTCATTAATTCTGCTGCCATGAAACGTCATCTCCCATCAAGATTCACCCAGTTTTCCACGTGTCCCTCAAACCGGCCTGATCCTCCTCCATCTACCCATCTCAGATTACTGAGCCTCCTCCAGTAGTAGGCGGTCCGTAGGAAGAATACAATATGCTAATGATCATGGGCTCTCGTATACGGAGGAGTCCTTGTAATATCTGGATCACTGGAAGAGATACAGACCTGAGGAGAGATTATGGGTCCTAGAAGAAGATTCTTTGTCTTTTGGGGCTCTCAGCAAGATTCCCTGTTAAAAGACAGGAGCCACGCATCTCGATGCAGGCAAGAACAGTGCTTTCTTTGCAGCGACACAGTAGCTGTTCCAACACGCCAGAGGGTCCTTTCTTCTAGCCAACCCTCAAGCAAGGACCCTCCAGCGTTGCCACACAGATGAGGATAAAGGGCCGCAGGGTGCAGATCACTGCATTCCCACAACGGTCACATTCCGGAGCGCTGCAATCTGCATGATACAAGCATATTTCCTGTCACCTGTTTTCCTTGGTAATTAGCCTTATTTCTTATTTTTCTTTTGTTTTCTTGTATAAAGACATGGGGCCTCATTACGAGTCCGGCGGTACCCATGCCGGAAATTCCAGCAGGTTACCGCCGGACTCGTATTATCATTCTGCCTCCGTGATTGCCGGAATCACTGGGGCATTACAACCCTGGTGACCTAGTAATTCCGGAGCCGGAATTCTGTTAATCCCCATTCCTAATGGGGAAGTGGAAACGCCGGCACCATACTGTAATGGTGCCAGTGTTCCCATGTCCGCCTGCAGGCGGGTGGTGTTAAAACCACCAGGTCAGACCTGGTGGGAGTGACACCTCCCGCCTGCAGGACTCTTAATCAGCTGGTTCAGAAAGAACGGTGGTGGCTGATTTACCACCACCGTTCTTTCCGGACCGGCTGACTCGTAATGAAGCCCCTAGTCTCTTGGTACCTTTCTCCTTTTTTTATATAACTAACTCATTTGTTATCCCCTGAAGTGGATACCCATGTACTCCACTCTACCTCTGGAACTCAAGGAGGCTCTTCCATCATTTCAAGTAAAACATCTTGCCCTGAGGGGAATAGGGAAGGTCCTTGTCTTTAACACTTACCCTTATATCATTACAGATCCAGAACCTACGATCGCTGTAATTCTGCCACATAGTACACCTACATTTTAGGGACTTTCTCCCTTAATCTTCTATCTCTTGGGAAGTGGGATTCTTTGGGGGTGAAATGCGCGCCTCTTCCTGGTTCCAGGGAGCTTTGCTTTGTCATGGCCTAGGTGTGACAGGTGGGAGGTTGGCAAAGGCAAACACTACCTTTGGACAACCTAACCCTGCAAACTTATGGTCTATCAGGTAGCACAAACGGTATTCACAAAAACACTCAGGTCTTTGTGTCTGAAGGGGGGATGTCCTAATGCATTAGTTAATATACTAAGTTACTTGCACAGTAACAAAAATATTTAAATTCAATTGAATTTTCAAGGTTCCTTGCCTGCGATAATACCAATGTTTAAAGGCCTACGCCAGGGTTTTGTTCTTGCCCCATTTTTATTTAATCTTTTCACATCAGACAATGGAGAGGCATTTTGGGAAATGATATCTTTTCCTGCAAAATTTGGGAATACATCAATTGCTTTGCTGACATATGCGTATGACTTAGTCCTTTTGGACTACACTCCAGTCGGTCTGAAATGCTAGGTTAAGGCCCTTGAGAGGTACATCGAGGATAATGATCTAAAAAATCCTGTAAAGACTAAAATATTGATTGTCTCCTTATGATAAAAACAGGACCAACTTTGTATGGAGACGAAACATTATCAATCTTGAAGTTGTTCACTGAATAGTCTATTTGGGCTTCTCTATCTGTGGGAGATATAATAAAATAACTCATTATGTGAGGTTACAACATTAATACTTAAACCTAGCCAGCCAGGTTAAACAGATAAACAATCATTATGGACGATTTTCATTGCAACCAATTATTAAGTTTGATAAAAACTAAATTAGTCCCATTTTTGACCTATGGAGCTGAGGTTATACACCAGTAAATGGGACATTTTTGGATTAAAACCGAGTGCCTCTACTGAAGGAAAGTTTAAAATCTTCCTAAATGTGGCCCCATGATAAGCATACAATATGAGTTGGGACTGTTATTGTTACAGGTTGTGGTTAAATGGAAGTACCCATTGCTTTACAGAAAAATACTTACGCCTAATTGAAAAGTCTATCTAACCACTTGGGCGCTCTATAGTGACTTGTTTTTGGAATCGATTAATGCATCTGTACAGTATTTGATTAACCATCCCTCGGACGTGAAACAAAGCTATGGGCCTTGGATTGGTATAGCACCAGGGAAAGTTTGTTATTCTCGTATGTTCTGTAAGCAAGGCATGGTATCAAACAGTATTTTATTATTTACTGCATTTGGTTATACGCCCAAAACCTGGGGTGTCACGGCGTAGGTTACAAGATTACTTGGAAGCTTAGTCATTACATGTTAGCAGATTTACAGGCATGCAGTGTTATTACTTGAGAGCCGGTACAGAAGGTTGCATGGTACTACAACTTTTCAATCTAACAATCTTATATTTACATTGACAGTTTTGTTATGGAGGTCTAGTGGCTTTTGAATTTATTAAAGAGCCAGGTTTTAAGGGTTTTCTTGAATGTTGGGTTCATTACAGATATTGGCTGGTAAAGTGTTCCAGATTCTCGGGGCTGCTACTGGAAAGCTGGAGTTATCTGTTCTCACATTCTTGAAGCAGGGGATGCAAAGGTGCATATCAGTGTTAGATCTGAGTGTTCAAGTTGTGACTTTACGGGTAAGGCATTGGTTGAGGTAGGTGGGTTCAGTGCCCGATACACATTTATGTGCTATGGTGAGGGTTTTATGTAGTATCCTAGCTTGTATGGGGAGCCAGTGGGCCTCTCTTCTATGATGTGAAATGTGTGCCCTCTTTTTTATGCCTAGCGCTTCTCTGAGCCATTTGTTCTGGGGTAGTTGCATTTTGTTTATGTATTTTTTTCGGTCCCTAAGAGGAGAATATTGCAGTAGTCTATCTTGGCCAAGATAAGTTGATGAGGGGATCATTGAACCATGAATTTCTACATTTGGACATTGGGAGTTTGGGTTGGAGGGGGGCTATTTCCTCTATAGCTTATTTGGGACAGTTGTGGTAGTGCAGTGCGATGATGTCTGGGTTAGAGTCTGGTTAGAGTCTGCTGGATGGTGCGCGTTGAGAAGCTTGTTTAGAAAGGGGGCTACATTTTCGGGGGTGTTTTCCGTGCATTTCCCGCTAGAATCAGTGCGGGCGGGGGGTCGTGGATGGGGTGTGGTCCTTAGTTAAGATGATGTTAAATCTGATGAGAAAGTGATCTGTCCAAGAGATCTCTAGGATCTCTTCTAAGTGGACTGTGGTGTTCAGTGTACGAATCCAGTAAATAATTCGACCTTTTAAGTGGGTAGGGAGTTGACAAGTTGTGAGAATTGCATTTCTGAGAAGGCGTTGTGAAAGGCGGTGGCTTTGAGGTCGGAGATATCATTGTAACCTAGATTAATGTCTCCTAGGAGGATGGATTTGGTGGTGGGCTTGAGGTGAGGGGAGATGAGAAGAGACAGTTCGATGTTTGGGTTGCTGGTCGAACTGTGGGATCTATAAACTATAAGAGAGTTAAAAGTGGATTTGGGGTCCGTGGATTTGGGGTCCGTGGATAATTTGAGAGCTAGGAGTTCGTGCTCCAGTAATGTTTCCGTTTTGCAATCTCTAAATTGGAGAGAGGATTTGGAGATGATAGCTACTCCTTGGCCAATGGCGTCTTGTCGGTCTGATCTTAGTAGTGTATACTCTGGTGGCACGGCAATGCTGAGTAGTGGGCCTGAGGCTGAAGTTTCCATTAGGACTAGGAAGTCTAGTTGGAATTCTAGAATAAGGTTGTGTATGTCTGACATGTGCTCCTAGCGATCTTACATGAAGCAGTGCTCCTTTTAGAGGTGCTATATATAGTGCAGATAGTGATTTTTGTGATCTGAGTGGAGATGGAGAGGGTGCAGTGGGTTTTGTGTTGTTTGAGGTTCAATTTTGGGGATGTCAGTATACTAATGTTAGTAGTTTTGTGGTTACTGGTGGCCTGGTGTCTGCCTGTGTTGTTTGAGGCGTTTGGACGGTTGTGGATCTTGGGTGTTCTGGAGGAGAGTCTTCCTTTTCTCATAATATCTAATATAGGTTTGGTAGGTTTAAGGGAGGTGTGTGATCTGGAGGATAGCCTGTCGTGTCGAGTTTTACCTATGATAGGTTTGGTGAGTGTTGCCAAAGGGATGATGATAGGTAAGGTAGCGAAGGCTGGTATGTTTGGCAAGAATGGGGTGGGGCAGGGAAGTGGGTGGTGTCTAGGACAGTATAGACATGCTAGGCCTATACCTAGTTGAATAAATGTGCCTCTGGAACATGAGGTGGTGTTTGTGGTCGTAGTAGCCATTATATTGGACATGGTGAGTGTGTGATGCAGTGAAGCTGTAGTGGATGTGTTAGGATGATTGGGTTGCTGTTAAACAGGGAACATTAGTAATAGCAGTGTTGCCAGCACGCCTAGCGTTGCGCCTAATGGGTTACAAAGCCTGAAATGCATTTGGCAGGTATTCCCGGGTCTAGGGTGATGTTAGTTATAGCCAAAGTATTATGATGAGATAGGGTGTATAGGCGCGGTCGGCGGTACAATGCTGAATCCTATAATATAACACAGAACATAGTACAGGTCATGCACTTAGAATAAAATACTATTGGGTGTGGTGCTGTGGGTTATGCTGTCTGATGGAAGCTGATGTAAGGAAACCTAGTATAGCTCTGGGTATCACGTTATGCATTAGGAAAGAGATGGCTAATGGAATCCTTGCAAGACGATTGCAGTATAATGTGGTCCTGTGTGGGGCGTTTGGCAGGTTCAGAGATAATTGCTAAGCGTGGCCAAGCTTAGCAGTCTAAAGGCTAATTGACAAACATAGTTAGTAGTGCAATAACAGTGAGAGAGTAATTAAGAAAGCAGAGGGTAAAGCGTTGACTAGGATAATTGAGAAGCATAGGCAGTAAAAAATGAAGAAGCAGCACATGAAGCTGCACATGTGAGTAGTTTGGTTTGTTGTTTAGCTAGCAAACGATTTGTGGCTAACCAGGGCGCTGTGCAACTAATCTATGTATACATTTTGGGCTAGTGACAATTTGCTAACAAGCTGGTGTTTGCAGGGGGCTCACCGGAACAAATACAATGACATTTGATATAACAAGTATGAGGTACGCATGCTGGTGATGATACACAGATTGTGAATAGTATAAATGCAATTTTACAGTTTAAATCGGGGTAGGGAGTCAGATCTGCAAAGACAGCGGAGCGCTCATGGAAAAACGTGTGACGGTTGAACAGGAATACGACTCAGAGTAGTATCACGATTCGAGGTTATGCTAGATGAGCTTATTCTACGTGCAGCAGCCTGCAAGATAGTTAAGGTCAATGGGCACTAGATGCTGTATATACCCATACAGTAGTGGCATGGCAGGATGCATGACATACAGTAAAAGGGCAAGGTCATAGAGGTAAAAGACGAAAACGTTGCCAACTCGTGGTGGATGGTCATAAAACGTTGTAAAAGTTGAGTCTCAACGTGATGCAATGGATAACTGGAAAGATGGACAATGTCTTACCACAAGTGTGGGTCACACGGAAGACAGACACAAGTGATCACAGTTCAAGGGTGTTTAGTGAACTTCAATTGGGTTTGAAATTCTAAATCTAAAGATGCGAGCAAGCTACCACCATCAAATAGTAAAGCAGTCCTAGTCGAGTCTGTCAAAATAACAAAATAAAAGGGCCTATACTAATAAACCTATTTCCAATCCTTACTTCTAAATACAAATAGTGTGGGAAACAATGTTTTGCAAAAGAAAGGTTTTCACAAAATGATATGTCAGGATATTCGAAGCGTTGGCTCCCCCACCCCATGTTTTCAGCATGGGACAAGGTGGCATACTCGAGCTTAGCACACTTCCTGCCTTCTCTAGCACGAGGATGCAGTTGAAGACTTCAACATCAGGGCCTTCTGTGCCAAAGTATCTTTGCCATTCAAGGTCTCTAATTTCATAGGGCCTGATGCAACACAACAAAACATTAAAGTTACTTTCCTCTCAGGATTTTCACTTCTTCAACTTCTCGGGTGATTTACTGTTCACCCCGGCGCCCCCTCTGCCGGGCTCAGACCCCCTTTAACACAAAACCTTCAATCAGTCTCCCTCTGCCGGGCTCAGATGTATTTTTCCAAACTTTTGCATAGTGGGGGTTACTTATCCACAATTTGTCAGGCACTTGTGTTAGTTCACTTTGGGCAAAGGGTGGGACACTTCCTTCTAGTAACATGGGGCATGGGACGTGTTGGTATTGCAACATTATTTCACATGGGACACAAACTGCCAATATTATTTCCCCATCATTGTCCCCATCTTTGAACAAGTCACTATCTGTAACTTCTCGTAAGGGCTGGGTTGGGTCAATGCACAGGACTGTGTAATACTTATTCTAACTCTTTCTGTGGCTTCCAATATGGATCCCTCTGTTCTTGAACTCAAGCAGCTTCCGACTCTATGGGATTTGAGAGATTCAGGTACTGGACTGGGCCAATGACAAAGTAGGAGGAGTGGTGGCAATCAGCATGACATATGTGGCATTAATGTACCCTGATGCTTTGTATGTTGGGTAGGTCCTATCACCCTAATGGGGAGTCAGCGCTGCTTGTGTTGTCACTACTGGGGCAGGATGTTCCTGGTTACCCGGGGAAGTGGGCGTGGTTTGGTTTAGAGCACATCACAGAGGTGGTCCGCCCGCTGTCTTCGCAGGGCCCGGGGGGCATCTTCTAAATCCTCTACCATCTTCCACAATTCCAACACCTCCTTAAAAAAGTTTAACTTTACAATTTAAAGTAGCACAAGACATGAGGCAGCAATGAAGGGTTAATGATTTCAACCCTAGCGTTATGCAAGTTCAGAGGAATAAGGAGTTAAACATATGAGTAGATGTAGCAACTTCTTTAGTGTAGAAAAGAAGTCGGCGTGAGCGTTCTCAACGTGGGATTGATGTTGTGCTGTGTGAGAAGTGAATCGCTGCGATCCACCTCGTAAACTGTAGAAGGAATGGGGAGAGATTTAGGGGCCGATTCATGGAACAAACGTGCGCCGAAAATCCCAGCGCAAGGGGCGCAAGCGTGAGAAAGCAAGCGCACTTGCACGCGTGCGATTCAAGGAAGGCGCTGTGCTTGTTTCCCACTGGTTGTGCGCCAAGTCGGTGCATGTCGCACGCGGGCACACACGTCATCAACCGGCGTGCGCTACGCGCACAGCAAAAGCGCACATAGCGCAGCACACACAACAAAAGTAGGCGGAACAGTGGGTGTAACACGCAGAATGGGGAATAACGCGTGAAAAAGAAGGCGTAACTGGGGAAGTACTGCAGGGAACTACACGGAACGCCACACGCACGCGAACAACCCGTATTCATGGATACAAATACGGGAAACCCGCGCACGGCAAAAGACGAAGGCAGGCGGAAGCGTCCCCGCGCACAGTATAAAAGTGCGCGCAAACCACAAACACGTATATACAGCTACAATGAATGCCCCATTTGTCGCAGCACTGATCGTGGGACACCGCAGGAGAAGGAGAATAGCCAGGGCACGCATTTTTTCACCACGGACAAGCCTTTTTG
Source organism: Ambystoma mexicanum (assembly GCF_040938575.1). NCBI lineage: Eukaryota > Metazoa > Chordata > Amphibia > Caudata > Ambystomatidae > Ambystoma > Ambystoma mexicanum. Next base: position 503,906,807 of record NC_090929.1, on the reverse strand, counting down.
GGATGCTTGACGACCAGGTCTACGGCAGGTATAGGTTTCCACCCCGTATCATCCTAGACCTGGTCAGGGAATGGGAAGATGACCTTACATCCCCCACCCTTTGCTCCCAAGCATTGAGCCCCTTGGAGAAGGTGCTCAATGTCCTGCATTTTTTGGCCACTGGGTCATTTCAGCGGACTACTGCCATAGTGGGGGGGGGGTCTCACAGGCCACGCAGTCACGCTGCCTACACCAGGTGTTGGCAATCATGACAGCGCACCCCTCAGTCCACAGGCACATATACATGCCCAGAACACCCGCAGAAAGGCAGGCCGTTGTCCAGGACTTTTACAGGGTGGCACACTTCCCCAAAGTGCTTGGTGCCATAGATTGCACCCATGTGGCCCTACGTCCACCTAGGGCCACTGAGCATATCTACCGAAACCGCAAGCACTGGCATTCCATCGATGTACAGGTGGTATGCGATGCAAAAGGAATCATCACCTCTGTCTATGCAAACTACCCTGGCTCCACCCATGACAGTTTCATATACAGAATGTCTGCCCTGAGCCGGGCCCTGGAATCTGGGCAACATGGCGAAACATGGCTCCTAGGTGAGTACAAATGCCCTTGCACATGCATGCATGTCACACACACACACACAAATACACAAACCCCAATAATCACAACCATTATCACCTCTCCAGGGAACAGTGCCTACCCTCTGAGCAACCACATGATGCCAATCCGGAACCCCACCACACCACCCCAGGTAAAATACAACGCGGCCCATATTGCAACCAGGGCCATAGTGGAGCGCACATTCGGAGTGCTCAAGGCACGCTTCCGCTCCCTTGACTGCTCTGGTGGGCCGCTACTCTATGCACCCCCTGTAGTGTGCAGGATCATTGTGGCAGCAAGTGTCCTGCACAATGTTGCAACACGGCAGGGCGTACCGGTGGACATGGTGGTGCCCCCACATCCCCAGGCACAGGCGCTGCCCATGGTTGTTGATAGGGCACGTGGCGAGGATGCCCGGACCCAGCTTGTGGACACATTTTTCACCTAAACTCCCACCCCTGCGGAGTGCACACAGGTCTGGCACATACCAGGTGACAATTGATGATGACAAAGAGACAGTCAATTGTCACAACCTTACCACCTTGAGATTGTTTCCATGGAAGTGCCACATTGTGTGCATCTCTAGGTACTTAAAAACAAGCAATCCTGTCTGACCAAAAGGCACACATGCAAGGTGTGAATCACACACACCTGCAAAACAGGCCATGACTATCACTGGTATGTCACTCAAACCCTCCCAAAGCACAACATGACATGGCAAGCAATAGCCATACACCAACACAGTACCAATAAGGTACACATTGCCATGTGAAAAATGTAAATTGGCATCAGACAATGATGCCTGACATGGAATCAGATGAAATGACTGACCAACAACCTCCCACCCAAAAGAAGTCATACCCAAATGCATTCCAAAAGTCGAAGTTGTAACATAACAATGAATGCCCGTCTACATGCACATTGTGCATTGAAAAATCAACACTGCAGCTTCTGTGTGCTGTGTCCACCTCCTGCAACACAATGCTCAGTGCACAGCACAGTTAACAGCCATTGCGTGTGATGCAAACCCTGAGCATCACATCTAAGTGACAAACCACATCAAAAAGCAAATTGGGCATGTACAGGATCCCCAATTGGTCATAGGACATGTGCTGCAGGGACACAGTGGGCACCAGAAGGAAAACAGAGTGTACACATGGACATGGAAGGGTGGTTGTACATGTAGTGCATTATAGTGCGAGTGTGTGGGTCAATAGGGACATGCACTCAACATATTCATGTGCAATCAAGTGACCATCAGTGTCCTCTACACATCACATGTGAACATTCACCATGTGTACACCCCAGCATGTCAAACCACAACTATCCCCTCACACCTGAAAGGTAAACACAACATATGAACAGGCATTGATCAGCAGAACACATCATGTACATAGGATACCACAATTACAATGTCAGGGTGCCCATCACACTGCAGGGCAAGGCAACTATCACCAACCAAGCACCACCCCTCCCTCACAAATCACCATGACCCACTGAAAAACTGCACCGGGGTTATGGAGCCTACATCCTTGAATTTCACCTGGTCACAGGATGACCTTTCCCCTTTGTCACCATCTCCCACCTTGTGTGTAAAAAGTTGCCTGCACCCTCAGAGTCCACGTTGATTTGCAAAAACACTACATCCAAGAGAACTCGAAGCAGGCCAACACAGAAGCCAAGCAAAAAGCCTGCAGGCAGAAAAACTAACCAGAACAGCCTCCAGTAGATGACTTGAAGTAGCAGTACCTCACAAAGGCCAAGTACTACCACAATGACGTAACGACCAAGGTAGCACAGGAAAACAATGTCACAACAGGATATTACCATGTGTGGTACATAATATACAATGAAGCACCACAAAACGGATGTGTAATGTCACTGCTCCCGTGTACAGGTGCAGGAGTGGCACGAACCAACCACCGCCACCGTGGTCTGGGTGGCTGCAAGATCAAACTCACACAGGCCTCTGAGACCCTGGTGGGGAAGGAGGGTCAGGTATATGCAGTCGGGACAGGCGTTGGCATACTGGATAACCAGAATGAGGGGCAGGAGAGGAGAGTAGGATTGACACAGGAAAGTAGGGAATGGCCAATAATGTAGTACTCACATTAACACATACACAATCATACCAAACTTGTTCATCATAAACATAGCAGAAATTCACTGAAATGGAAGTCAAAGAGAAACTTATCTCTGGGGTGAGTGCTGGCCTCCTGCCTGCGCACTCTCAGGTCCGGTAACAGGAGCACCTCAATGCTGCAAAGAGAGCCACAGTTAAAAATCTGTGCGTGCCCATAACACACAAACACACCACCAAATATGCCCCAAAGTAACAAACTACTCTACAAACAGACAATCTGGTGTGGATGCTTCGTACCCATACGTAACATTACCCCTGTGATGGTTCATACACAGTCAATGCAGTAAGTCAGGCACCGGTGGGTGCGTGGCAAATGGAACACCAATGTGTCACGAATCACACAACATGCAATGTTCCCTGGGTAAGCAGACAGACGCATATAGCAAGGTATGACTTCCAAACAAGTCGTGTTCCACCATGACCCAAATAAAGTAGGCAGTGCATGTTTCAAATTCTACATGGAAATGAAATGCACTGCACCGAGTCTGTCCCTTACCGTCTGTCCCTGTCAGCTACTTCTTTTCATGTCTCGGAACGCTACTTGAGTGATACAAGTGCTTGAATGGACCATGGTGGACCGGAGGGAATGTGCCACTGCCCCTGCAGGTGCCCCAGACAACCTTACAATCAACTAGCCATGAGTCCACCAACACATCTGAGCTGTATTGTGCTTTTCAACACCAATATTCGGCCAAGCTCACCCTCAGTGCTGCTACTAAGCATGCATGTGCAACTGGCTTGGTGGAAGGTTTGCTGTGTTGTGGCTCCCCTGTGTTGCTCACCTTGCCTAGAGTCCCTTGAAACACGTCAGCAGTTTTCGGATGTATGATTGCAATCCCTGTGCCTCTGCTTGTGCACACATGTGCATGTGGGCACCACCAAACGTGTCCAGATTCCAGACGTCCAATGGCCCTTGTCTGCTGGCAAAGGTGGTCTGGAGGCTCATCCCCCTGCAGAAAGGGCATGAAACACATGATTAATGCATTAGATTCATCTGTGCGTGTCTCTTCAGGCATCACATCACTGGACCATGTCAGAGATGTACATCAGAAATCACACCACAGTCCGTCTTTCACAGCCAAAGTGTGGAACACACTATCTACGTCATGAATTGCAACAAGCACATGTACAGTAAAGATAAGAAACATACTACACAATGCATGGCAATGAATGTACACATGAATCATGAAACACCCCATCTAGCAAAAGCAGAACAGTGGTCAATAACACCCCAATCATCCCCACTAGGGGTGTTAACACAAGTACCACAGCAGCAGACATGCCACAGATATGACAGTCCAAAGCCCTTGTGTAATGGGCTGTTACACCGAACCATCCTTGCGAGCCCATGGATAAGGGAAGCAGGAGTGGCATATGTGAGTCAAGGACCCCAAGCAGCAAACACATACACAAGACAAGCCTGAAGGGCCCAGCTGGAACCGACAGTGGATGCTTTCAAAAGCCACAAAGCACCACACTGTCACATGAAAGCACAATAGACAAGCAATTTTAAACTATATTAACTAATTACACTAACTATGAAAAACCTACTTTACCTAATTAAACTAACTATCAAACAGAAACTTAACTAACTAAACTAAAAGAAAAATCAAAAATGGCCACAAACGACCCGGGGGGGCACCCAGGAAGGGGGGGGGCAGGGTGCTGCTCAACACCCACATGCGATGATCCTGAGCCAAAAGAAAAACCTCCATGGGCTCAACGCCTGCACAGCCCGACCTATGTGGGAGATAGATGGTCGTCCGAGTCTGGCTCATCCTGGAAAGGAGGACATGGCACAGTAGCCTGGCCACGCCTAGCCGCAGCTTGCCCCTCGTCGGCAGCAAGTCTGCCGGACGGGTGAGCCTGGTTCTGTGTGGCGATGAAACGTAGGTCTGCATGCAGAACCTCCCGTGACGTGATACACGTGCTTCCTCTTGCAAGGTAGCACGTGTAACACGGAGTTCCTCCTGCAAGGCCTGGCTTGACAACCGCTGCACCTCCCGGCAAGCCTGTAGCTCAGCCGAGATGGTACGCTCAAGCTGTGCAAACCTCTCCTCTGACCGCTCCCTCTGGGACATCAGAAGGACACCCAGAGTGGATCTGAGGGAAGCATACTCCTCCCTCAGGGCCTCCATGTGTGCCTCTGTGTGAGCAGCTATTGCTTGACGCAGAGACGCCATTTCAGCCTGGCGCGCCCTGTCTGAGGCCTCCATGCCCAGCCTGAGCGAGCGGGCCGTGGACCGTGCCGCCTGCTGCTGGAGAAGCACCTGCCTAGCAGGGGGGAGCACGGATCGGGCCACACGCTCCATGCTCTCAGCGATGTTCTCCATTGCTGCCCCCTGCCGTTCTGAATTGGCAGTCATGTCTTGCTCCCACTCAGTATACAGCGGTTGCGCGCGGCGACTGCGTTGCTGGGCTTGACCCCTGCGGGACCCAAGGGCCGGTTGTCCTCGTCGTGTTGGCACCGCCCACGGCTGCACGACTACATGCCCCCTTCGACGTGATGTCCCAGGCACATCAGTGACTGGTGTGGAGGGTGACCCTGCGTCCCGATCCACCATGGGCGGAGGTTCCAAGACTGTCTTACCCCTCAGTGCAGGTGTCGCAGACAGAGGAGTATCCACATCAGAATCACTCACCCCTGACACATGGACCTGATGCTCATCCAACTCGACATGGACGTCAGAGTCGTCATCAGGGCTGGACTCATAGGCAGCCAGAGACAAGATGGCCTGTAGCACTTGGGGGTTTCCGTTACCTGATGTAGTGATACCAACCCTGTGCCTGGCATGACAACACCATCCTCCGGCTCTATTGCGTCATCATCTGAAAAATAGAGAGAAAAAAGGTCACTACACATGTCAGAAGCACACAACACACACACACACACACCAACAACATCAGGCAGACATGTGACACACAAAATAGAACCTGGCATGCATGCTGGGTCAACTTGGAATTGCTTCTGTGATCAGACCTGTTGAAAGGTGATTAGTCTGCATTGAAGTGGGTCTATGTAGTGCAGCAAATATGTATGTTACTCACTACCTACATGTCCAAGGACTCCATGGTGTGTGTCAGAAAATGTGAAGGCAGTGCAAGGTCAACTTCAGGCATCACGTGCAATGTACATTCAATTGGTAGCATATCTACAAGCAAAGCACCCCTCCACCCAAGTGCAAAAGCAGGGATGCCTAGCATGGTATCAAAAGGCTGACCATAGACCTGTGTATTGACAGACAGTGTTGACGAGCATCAACAGCTCCATGTGAGTCAAGTGACAACACTGCATATGATGATGGGACAGTAAGCAGGACACATGATGAAACGTCTGGAGGCCACCCACGTGTGAAGAGGACACTACACCAGTTGGACAGAGTCATTGGCCATTAAACAGGCTGAGGCCTGTGACCCACCGAGATTGTCACACCCTAAACATGTGTGCAACGCAGTACTGAGCCACAGTAGACATGGGAAGGCTGATGAAATGCCATGCAATGTATGTCACCCAGAGCATGAATGGGCACTCATGTCCCTGCGGGGCATCTGACCTCTGCACAGTACAAGTGAGATACCCTGCATCAAGAACTAAGGCTGTACCTGTCATGATGCCTACCTCCAAGGAGCCAGGTTCGACCCAGCAACCCCAGAGGTAGGCATCATTTCCCCAAGGGAAGTGCCAGCGGGCCCAAGCTGGGGCCCTTTGGACACAGTCCTGGCGCCTTAGGCGCCAGGCTCATGTTGGACCCCTGTCCTGGCGCCTTAGGCGCCAGGCTCATAAAGCTAGACATGTGTTCAAGTGTTTTAAGGTGCACTTACCTGATGCAGACCATGCTGCTACATCCAGGCCCTCTTGAGGCCTGAATGGAACTACTTTACCTGTGGAACTACTTTCCCCTGGGTGTGGTCGGGGAAGGGTACATACCTGATCGGTGGAAGGATACATACCTGGAACTTCTTCCAAAGCTATTTAAACCACGCCCGATCAGCAACTCACGCTTCGCGTTGTTCTGCTCCTCGCAGCTGGACGCTCACCGTGTCAGCTCCTGCTTCTGGACTTCAGCCACGCCCGTCAGCATCCTGGGTCACCGGCTAAGAGAGAATTGGAGAGAAAGAAGACCTTACCTGCTAAAGCTGCATCACAGAGACTTCACACCGACGATCCTGAAAGGGAAGACATCATTTTAAAAGCATTTCGCATCGATCGCTGCAGCGCTGCATTTCACTCACCTTTCCTGGGCACCTCCATCTTCAGCAGCGATCATCCGGATCCGCAGCCACATCCCAGAGCCTAGAGAGAAAAAGACAAGAACACAAGGTGAGAGAAGGAAGGGAATAGGAAAAGCTCAGTTTCCTTCTAAGACTTACCTGTTGGGTCATTCCCATTTCATTTCGGGTCCTGCCGCTTCCTGGCATTCCGGACCCCGGCCCCTATGGGGAAAAAAGACAAAGACATTGAATGAGCGAATGCAAAGACATTACCCGAACGCTCATCCAGAACTTAACTGTCATTTACTGGAACTGCACGTTTCACTTCGGGTCGGCGCCATATCTCCGGCATTCCGAACCCCGGCCCCTAAGGGGAAAAAGACATAAGCGTTAGCGCTTGCTGCAATAAGACAATGAACATTATTATTAAGCTTGAACTTTTGAACTTGCTACAGAAATCTTACAGCGCCTTACCTGAATAGTCAAGCTTATTTGAACTCCCATCAAACCTCAATCCAGTGAAGTAACTGGGTTTCAACGCGCCCCTGCATCAGAAGCAGGATGGAGAACTCATCCTTCCAGACCCTAAGGTGAAACTTCACAGGGAATCGAGGAAGGGTATCGTGGAGGGTTGGAAGGGAGTGGGAGGCTTGAGCATTATTCCGTCAGTAGGTAATACTCCCTTTTCACGCACAGGGGAATATTCCTGCGAGCCAGTGAGTCCATCTTCAGAGTCCTGCGCTTCACCATAGAAGAAGCATCAGCACTCGAAGCCAGACCTGCGCCTCCGTGGGAATCAGGTGAGCGTGACAGAACGCGAAGCCTACCCACAATTTCCCACCCGGGCGCTATGGAGACTTCCGAGACAGATCAGCTGGCCCAGCTTTTGGGGGAATTACGGGCAGAAGTGCACTCAGCCCGCCAGGAGACTAACGCTCTCAAAAGAGAACTGATCCTATCCAAGGAAAGAACAGATGACCTGGGCAAAAGGTTATTGCAGGCCCAGGCAGGGCACACTCCTTTACCTAATTACGGAGATACTTCCACATCAATGGGTTTGAATAACCCGGTACAAATCAATCTACCTGGACACTTCCCTTTGGCCTCGCCTGAACGTTTTGCGGGGGATCCCAAGAAATATGCTGTCTTTATGAACCAATGTCGTTTACACTTCCTATGCAGACCCGGGGCCTTCCCTAACGACCAGACCAAGGTAGCCTTTATACTATCTTACCTCAGTGGCAGTGCTGCCGATTGGTCTATTCCATTGGTAAATCAGGATGATCCCATTCTCCAGAATTTTCAGGGTTTCCAGGCCAGCATGGAAAGATTGTTTGCTCGACACTCTCAAGGACAGGCCCTTGATAACGAACTGCTATCCTTACGACAAGGTAATCAGGATCTTCTGTCCTACGTTGCCACCTTTAATAGACTGGTTGTGGAAACTGGATGGCCAGAAAACAAAAGGATCACATTGTTTCATCGAGGCCTGCGCGGAGAGCTTAAGGATGTTCTAGCTCAGATAGTAGATCCACCCCAGGTCTGCGGAGACTACATAGACTTGGTGGTTCAACTTGATCACAGACTTCAAAATAGAAAAGCAGATCGGTTCAAGTACGAAACCCGAGTACCGATCAAAACCCACGCTAACTCCAAGAGTACAGACGTATCCGAACCTATGCAAATCGGCGGTGTTAAAGGACCATTAACACAGAAGGAACGAGAGAGAAGGCGGCAAATGCAACTTTGCCTGTATTGCGGGACTTCCGGTCACTTTCTTCGAAATTGTCCGGTTAAACCACCTAAGAAGGTGGTTGGAGCCACAGATAACGATTTATTGACACCTGATTCGGGAAACGACCTAGCCAGACAAGCATAGGGGTCCGCTTACCGAGCTTGAAAACAAACTCTTTGACCTCACATTTTGTCATGCCAATGGTGCTCGTGGACCCAAAACAGCCTCAGCTGTTGCATGCTATAAAAGCATACATCGACAGTGGAGCTATTGGAAATTACATAGACCGTGAATTGGCTTCCAGGATTAAGCTCCCTCTCCGCCCGAAAGTAACCCAAGATGTCATTACTACAGTAGATGGAACCGAAATAGCCTCAGGGCCTGTAACGCATTCCACTGTTGAAATGACACTGGTGGGTCAGGATGGACATCGGGAAGCAATCGTGTTTGATGTGATCAAGGCCCCACAATTTCAAGTAATTCTTGGAATTCCTTGGTTAGAAACACATAATCCCAGAATTGACTGGCGAGCAAAGAAGATAGGTTTTCCTGACTGTGAACCAACTTGTTACCCAAGAAATCCAGTTATGGGTCTAGCCTCAGCAACTTCCACCCCTGTACACCTACCGTCAGAATACCAAGAATTCCAAGACGTTTTTCAGAAGGAACAGGCTAACACGTTACCTCCCCATCGGTCTTATGATTGCCAAATCGATCTGGTACCCAATGCTCAACTACCTTGTAGTAGGATTTATGCTCTTACGGAACCTGAGAACCTACAATTGCGTCAGTATTTAGATCAGTACCTAGCCAATGGTTTTATTCGCCCGTCCAAGTCTCCTGTCTCCTCAGCTCTGTTCTTCGTGCCGAAAAAAGAGGGCGACCTTAGAACATGTATAGACTATCGCGCCCTAAATCAAATAACGATTAAGAATCGTTATCCTCTGCCCCTGATCCCTGAGCTTATCGACCAGGTGAAAGACGCTTGTGTGTATACCAAGTTAGATCTCCGAGAAGCTTATCACCTGGTGCGTATAAAAGAAGGCGACGAATGGAAGACTGCATTCCGCACCAAATTTGGGCTCTTCGAATATCAGGTAATGCCCTTCGGTTTGTGCAATGCACCTGCCGCCTTTCAGTACTTTATGAATGATGTTCTTCGGGAACTTATCGACGTCTGTGTCATTGTTTATATTGACGACATCCTGGTGTACTCCTCTTCAGAATCCGATCACAGAAAACATGTTAGGGCAGTTCTTGAGAAATTGCGCCAGCACAGACTATTTGCAAAGCTCGAAAAATGCGTTTTTCATACCACAGAAGTGGAGTTTCTCGGATTCATCCTGACACCTCAAGGAGTCCGAATGGACTCGCGAAAGGTGGACGCCATCCTCAAATGGCCATCTCCTAGCTCGGTGAAGGGAGTTCAGAGCATGCTCGGCTTCGCCAATTTCTATCGAAGATTCATCCCGGAATTTTCCCGAACAGTCCAACCCATCACAGCTCTCCTAAAGAAAAACAAACGCTTTGAATGGACTCTTGAGGCCGAACAAGCCTTTCAGGACCTGAAAACCAAATTCACCTCTGCACCTATATTGAAGCACCCGCACCCAGATCTCCCTTACATTGTGAAAACCGACGCATCCAGTTCGGCCATGGGAGCTGTCCTGTCGCAAAGAGACCCAGAAACTAACCAACTACATCCTGTGGCCTTTTGGTCCAGGAAATTTTCTCCTCCTGAAATCAACTACGCAATTACCGACAAAGAGTTACTGGCTATTAAATCTGCTTTGAAGGCTTGGCGTCACTACCTTATCGGGGCAAGACAGACCATCAGCGTAATTACGGACCACAGAAATTTACAGTATTTAAAGACGGCCAAGGCTCAATCTTCACGACAACTCCGATGGGCTCTATTCTTTGCGGAATTTGATTTTGTAATTACCTATCGCCCTGGCTGCAAGAATGGTAAAGCGGACGCCTTATCCCGGATTGGCATGGAAGAACCCAATTTGAGTTTAGAACCTGTGCCAATCATACCTGAACAAAGAATCTTAGGCCTAACTTCATTGCAAACTATTGAGGACATCCAAACGCAAGTAAAACAACTTCTAGACTCTTCAGCCTTACTGGAATGGAGTCAAAAGGGTCCTCATTACACCGTTAAGGATGACTTACCCTACTTCCAGGAGCGGTTGTTTCTGCCTAGTAAAGAATTGCAAGAACTTGTTATTGCCCATCATCATGAATCACTAATGGAAGGACACCCTGGTATCGCTAAAACAGAGGAAAAAATCAAACGCCACTTCTGGTGGCCTTCTTGGAGAAAAGACATAAAGTCTTTTGTATTGTCTTGCGGAATTTGCGCCCAAAACAAGGGTAAAAAAAAAAGGCCAGCCGGCCTACTTCAACCCTTGGATATTCTACCGGCACTATGGCACACCTTGTCAATGGACTTTATAACTGACCTGCCTCCTTGTGCTGGTTACAACACTATCCTTGTAATTGTGGATCTATTCTCCAAAATGGCCCACTTTATCCCTTTAAAAGGTTTGCCTTCAGTATCCACCTTGGCCAAGGAATTTCTGGAGAATATAGTTCGCATACATGGTTTCCCTTCCATATTAGTCTCGGATCGTGGAAGTCAATTTATCTCCCATTTTTGGAAGAAGTGTTGCCAACTAGCACAAATAGATGTGCGGCTATCCACCAGCCACCACCCCCAGACCGACGGACAAACCGAGAGAACCAATCAGACTCTCGAGCAATATCTTCGGTGCATGTTACATCAATCCGAGTTAAATTGGAAAGACATCCTTTGGATCGCAGAATGTGCATACAACAATTCAGTGCATTCTGGAACCGGACAAACTCCTTTTTATACTTTGTATGGTCACCATCCTCGGACCTGTGATCTAGATCCACCTCTGACCCTGGAAATGCCTGCAGTAAATCATCTGCATTCCACAATAACCCATGCCTTCAAAGAAGCTGCAACTCATTTACAGCAAGCCAAGAAAAAGTATAAAGAAAACGCTGATTTGCACCGAAGTAAAACTCCTCCTTACCAAGTAGGAGATCAGGTATGGCTAGCAATGAAACATTTACCCCTCAAGGGCCCGCGAACCTTCAATCCCAGATTCATAGGACCTTATCCCATCAAGACTATAAACAATCCCGTGGCCTTTAAACTGGATTTACCGTCTAACATGCGTATTCATCCAGTTTTTCATGCATCACTTTTGAAGCCAGTACAACTAGGGACCCGACTGTCCAAGCCTCCAGACCCAGTTCAAATTGAAGGGGAATTAGAATTCGAAGTTAAAGACATTTTAGACTCCAAGGTGTTAAAGTCCAAACTCTTCTATCTTGTTGACTGGAAGGGATATGGACCTCAGGAGAGATCGTGGGAGCCTAGTAACCATGTTCACGCACCTCGATTAATACAAAGGTTCCACCGGAGATTTCCGAACAAGCCAAAACCCCCGGAGGGAACAACCTTGGGAGGGGCCTTGAGGGGGGGTACTATCATGATGCCTACCTCCAAGGAGCCAGGTCTGACCCAGCAACCCCAGAGGCAGGCATCATTTCCCCCAGGGAAGTGCCAGCGGGCCCAAGCTAAGGCCCTTTGGACACAGTCCTGGCGCCTTAGGCGCCAGGCTCATGTTGGACCCCTGTCCTGGCTCCTTAGGCGCCAGGCTCATAAAGCTAGACATGTGTTCAAGTGTTTTAAGGTGCACTTACCTGATGCAGACCATGCTGCTACATCCAGGCCCTCTTGAGGCCTGAATGGAACTACTTTACCTGTGGAACTACTTTCCCCTGGGTGTGGTCGGGGAAGGGTACATACCTGATCGGTGGAAGGATACATACCTGGAACTTCTTCCAAAGCTATTTAAACCACGCCCGATCAGCAACTCACGCTTCGCGTTGTTCTGCTCCTCGCAGCTGGACGCTCACCGTGTCAGCTCCTGCTTCTGGACTTCAGCCACGCCTGTCAGCATCCTGGGTCACCTGCTAAGAGAGAATTGGAGAGAAAGAAGACCTTACCTGCTAAAGCTGCATCACGGAGACTTCACACCGACGATCCTGAAAGGGAAGACATCATTTTAAAAGCATTTCGCTTCGATCGCTGCAGCGCTGCATTTCACTCACCTTTCCTGGGCACCTCCATCTTCAGCAGCGATCATCCGGATCCGCAGCCACATCCCAGAGCCTAGAGAGAAAAAGACAAGAACACAAGGCGAGAGAAGGAAGGGAATAGGAAAAGCTCAGTTTCCTTCTAAGACTTACCTGTTGGGTCATTCCCATTTCATTTCGGGTCCTGCCGCTTCCTGGCATTCCGGACCCCGGCCCCTATGGGGAAAAAAGACAAAGACATTGAATGAGCGAATGCAAAGACATTACCCGAACGCTCATCCAGAACTTACCTGTCATTTACTGGAACTGCACGTTTCACTTCGGGTCAGCGCCATATCTCCGGCATTCCGAACCCCGGCCCCTAAGGGGAAAAAGACATAAGCGTTAGGGCTTGCTGCAATAAGACAATGAACATTATTATTAAGCTTGAACTTTTGAACTTGCTACAGAACTCTTACAGCGCCTTACCTGAATAGTCAAGCTTATTTGAACTCCCATCAAACCTCAATCCAGTGAAGTAACTGGGTTTCAACGCGCCCCTGCATCAGAAGCAGGATGGAGAACTCATCCTTCCAGACCCTAAGGTGAGACTTCATGGGGAATCGAGGAAGGGTATCGTGGAGGGTTGGAAGGGAGTGGGAGGCTTGAGCATTATTCCGTCAGTAGGTAATACTCCCTTTTCACGCACAGGGGAATATTCCTGCGAGCCAGTGAGTCCATCTTCAGAGTCCTGCGCTTCACCATAGAAGAAGCATCAGCACTCAAAGCCAGACCTGCGCCTCCGTGGGAATCAGGTGAGCGTGACAGTACCACACAGCATATGTCTGGAAGATTGGTTGCGGGAAGTTAGCATGTACACAGGAAGCATTAACAGGGAAGTACCCAACGGCAATATTGAAGCAGACCAGTGCAAAGATGGAATTGGGGTGCAGAGCGGGGGGTGGAGGGGCAAGGGAGCATGCCTACATGGAGTACCCGCATGCAGGCAGAGGACACATGCACATCAGTCATGCTATGACATCGTGCCTGGGCTGAGAGGAAGGTCACCCCACGCTACATGCAGAAGGGCCAGTGAGCTCGGACATGGACTGGAGGGGCATCCTGGTAACCAGCATGTGAGTAGGATGCAATAGTGTTGATGCCGACAGACCCCGTCTGCTCCACATGTCCACCATCCAGCAGAGCAGACATGCATCACGGAAGCATTGCATTACTTGCACATCCGAACCATGTACACCTCGCTTGTAGTGGCAATCATGCATAACACATCCCACAAGTAAAACACACACGTCCTCAACAAATACGCATCAACACTCACTGGACTGGGCATCAAAGTCCGGCTTCTCTCCCACTCCTTCGACCGATCAGATGTTATGAACTCCGCAACAAGTGACTCATGCGGAGTGAGGAATTCCTCCTCTGGTGCAGGCCCACCACCAGTCACCAGAGTCAAGTTGTAATTAGAGGCACGCTTAGCCTTAGCGCTGGGTTTGATGTCATCCAACGCTTTTTGCACTCTTGCGCCGTGCGCACCTCATGGCCGAACGCACTGACATTTTCCGCAACATGCTTCCAGTGGGTATCACGTTGGGCAGCCATAGTCTGACTATTGGCACCCACTAGCATGTCACGGCTGTGGCCCCGCACGTAGCCCGCGAGGAAGTCCAGTTCCAGGTTGCAGAAAGGCTTCTTCTGCGACGTGCAGGAGGTCGTGGCTGTGTGTGAGGTCCCAGCCTGTGCTGCAAGTGCAACCTTCCTCCTCTTGGAATGTGGCTCAGACCCTGGCAGGCTAATGCCGCCCTGACCAGTATGGCCAGTGTGTTCAGTGGATTGAGCCAAGGGAGTGGCAGGTGGAGGGACGATCAAAGGCCTGACTTCTGTCAGTGGCAGCTGGGTGCCCTCTAATGGGCCCTGCGCAGCAACATCCGCTGTGGCAGGGTCATTGACCGCAACTGTCCTGGTTGGCAGACTCACAACCGGGGTGTTGTTGGGTGCATCTGCCCCTGCACTTGCCAACACCCGGCTGTTTGGGGCAGCAGATGACTTAACTGCCCCAGGGACACGTGTCTTGGTCAGGGCAGCCCTGCGTGCCCCTACCGTTTCCCTCCTGGCCTGTTGGAAATCTTCCAAGGGCTCCTCCAGTGCCAACGCAGGCTGCGCTGGCAGACCCTGAGCCTGGGTGGCGGTGTCCACAGCTGCACCTGCAGCTACCACTACCCGTGGGCCCGTGGCAGTCGATGGAACGGACTGCCGGGTCACACGGGCGCCAGTGCCAGATGCAGAAGCTGCATCTCCCAGAACCACAGGGGGTGGTGGCATGACTGCACCGACACACGGCAGGACATCGTGCTCAAGTCGCGCACCCCTGCCTCTTCCCCCTCTGCAGCTGCCCTGGACACCCTGGCGTCCCCCTACTCCCTGGTCACCCAGCCACGTCCCTGACCACTCCCGCCACGAGGAGTACGCCCAGCTGAAGCGCCCCTCACCTTTGGTGGCCTCCCAACCATGGCACAGATGTAGTAATGCCGGCACAGATGGAGTAGTGCCAATGGGAGGTGTACACCACAATTGACCTGGGAAATTGGGGTGAAGGGGGTGGGAAGCAAGATGTTAACAGCCCCCCTGCACCTGCAAGGCTGTATGTGACCCCGGTGATGTAGTGACGGGTCACGCAACGCTCAGGCACCCCAAAACTGCTGGAAAACCGTGCACGCAACCCTGCAGCCTACGTGCGTGGAATCAACCTCCCGCAGTACGCAGTGGCACCCAGTAACACGAAAATCGCATACGCGTAGGACACGCAGGCTACTATGACATCAAAAACGGTGCGATACACAGGGGCACCCGCAGTGTGAAAAATAGCGTGCGCGACTCACCGTCTGACTAGCGCGATGCAGAAAAACACGCGTAGCCAATCCCCCCCGCCAAAAGAAGAGATACGTCCTTGATAGCTGTGAAGTTGTGATGGCGCGCAAAACAACAGGAAGCAGCAACACACGTCGGTCTCCACGAAAGGCACGTACAGCAAACTGCTGGCCCCGCTAACCTTTATCCCATGCTGAGGGAAACGCCTGCGAGTGTCACGTCACTTACGCGCGTAGGCCCTTTCCTCGGATTACACGCATTCACACGGGACGTGCATTTATTTCACGCACGCGCTAATCCACTATGCCCACGTCACGGGGGAAACGCCTGCACACGCCCCCGTGCCTCACATCACAGAAGCGCTTACACGCGAAGGGCCTTTGGTCCAATGAAATCGCTGACGTGCTCACGCGCTAAGGGTCTTTCCTCGAATTACACGCTGACGTGCAAGATTTTCACGTGCCAAATCACTCCGTATCAAGCTAGCCATGCGAAAACACAATGAAGACCATGCTCCTGCCCTGAAGGCCATTTTCCTGCCCCCCAGAGCCCCGAGCACGCTCCCACCAGCCATCTGCTGCTGCCTGTCTGCCTGCTGCCCACGTGCCCTGCTATTTGGGGCCTGCATGTCAGCCATCTGCAGGGGTCCAGTTGCTGTGTCCACCCCTGCTGGAACAGAAGACTCCCTACTGGGATTCCATCGCTCCACAGCCCAGCCCCAGAACCCAGTTGCCCACCCACTCCTGCCTCTGGGGTTGCTATGTCGGACACATCTCCATCTGGCACCACTGGCAACCCCCAGCCAGAGAGGCAGAGGGCCACCAGCTTCACTGCCACCGAAGTTGGTGTCCTGGTGGAGCATGTCCTGGGGCATTATGATGCCCTCTTCGGAACAAGACGCGCCAACAAGGAAGGACGGGAGAGGATCTGGGATGACGCAGTGGTTGCCATCAACGCAGAGGGGGTTGCAACCCGCAACTACCAACATGTCAAGAAGCGCTGGGAGGACTTTAGGCCCAAGACCCTCAACAAGGCCCGGTGCCTCGCGGAGGGGGGCCGGGTCAGCCTGAGAAACATCCAGGTGAGGGTCCTGGAACACGTAGGCCCAGCGCTCCACGCCCAGATCCTTCGGAGGCAGACCCGTCTGGAGTTGAGCAGTAAGTGGCCAAGCATTGCTGTGTGAGACAGGGCATGTTGCAGTGTGCTGGTAGTCCGATACTTTCCTGTATGTGTGACATAGGCCATGTATGGATGTGTGTGTGCAGGGACATCATGGTCATGCATGTGGGACCAGTTATGTGTGAACCACATGGTAGGTGCATGTGTTTTAATGCAACATTGGGACCTCTATGCAGAATGCACACCTGAAAGCATGGCAGTCTCTGTTCCTGGACATGGAGGGGGGTGAGGAGTGGGTGCTGATATCATATACATGTATGGGGTGTGTGTGTGTGTGTGTGTGTGCGCGTGTGCACGCGAGAGAGAAGTGTGTGTTTGACTTTGAAACGCCATGGATGCATGTGACTTTGAAGGCAACATCTTGGTTTACAGGGGCCCTTGTACATGGGTGTTGATGTTGATTGCAGGCGCCGGGAGTGTTTCTGCATGTTGCATGCATTGACCCATGTGTTGTGGAAGGACAGGATGGAAGTGACATTTGACAGTGCCACTCATGTGTTATTGCTTCCTGTCTAGGGTATTTTGTGCTGTACCCTGATGCTTGTGTTCTATGTCTCCCTCTATGCAGCGTCAAGTGAAGAAGAGGGCGGAGACGGCGCTGTGGAGCCAAGCGGCGGGGATGCTTCCACCGGGCGGCGACGCAAGGCCCAGCCACCCTCCCAGGAATTACCATCATCCGGGAGCGAGGGGGCTGGTGCCGCGTCTGCCACAACGGCTGTGGCGGAAGGGCCGGGTGAGCCCCCACAGGGGCTTCCAATGGCGGAAGACGGTGTGGAGACATCCAGGTTGGTGGTCTCCACAGAGGAGGAGGAGCCCGCTACTGAGCCGCACATGGGGCCTGGTGGGGGTAGTACCATTGGTGCAAGTGGTGCAGTCCAGGACCAGGGTCAGGAGGCAGCACACGTCACCGCGGAGGGGCCTGTGCATGTCGCTGTCCTTGACCCTGTGACTGCACCATCATGCACCAGCAGGGAGGCCCTGTCCCAGGCCCGTCTGCAGGTAGGGGAGAGTGCCATATCACCTGCCTTTCCACTACCTGCGGGCGAGGGGTCCCGCAACCGTATGGGATCCGTCCTGGTGGGTGTCGCGTTGCACACGCGTGACATTCGTGATGACGTGCGTTGTTCCTGGGCGGAGAAGGCACGCCATCACGAAGAGCAGCAGTGTGACGTGACACTGCTGGGAGGGGCCCTTGTCGGTGGGTTCCTACATGTGACGTGCACTCTGGCGGACTTCTCCTCTGTGGAGGCTATGCGCCGGTCGTTCCCCACATCGTCTTCCGGCCCAGATACCACCAGGGCCCCCTGTGGACCTGGCCTGACCAACACAGCCAGCTTGGTGGAGATCCCATCCCTGCCCCACAGTCGGGAGTTGGCGGTCCAGCAGGGGTAGACACCACAACTGGAGCCCAGCAGATGCAGGATGTGCAGGCACCATCGGACAGGGCACATGGACAGCAGCAGCAGGAGCAGGCTGTAGGTGGGAGCAATGATGGCTCGGGGCCATCAACATCGGAGGGGCAGGCATCGGCCATAGGGCAGGAGGATCCAGGAATGGGAGTGTCTTCTGTGTGGCTGCGGTTGGGCCAGCAGATAAGTGCGGAGCGGCGGCGGGCAGAAGAGGCGCGGCTCACGATGGTCAGGGCGGAGAACTCCATGCGTCGGGCGTTGAGGCGGGCAGAGTGCCTCGAGGCAACTCGCAGGGAGTTGGAACAGGCCATGAGTGCCTCCCTGCGAGTCCTCGGGGCCAGGACAGAGGCCCGCCTCCGGAACATCGACATGGAGTTCGATAATGCCCTGGCACGGGACACCACAGAGTGAGCCGCTGGACTTGCCCGCCGCCATTGTATATAGTTAGATAGTGTTAGGTTTCCTTTTGTTTTTTCTTTATTTTGGTTGCGCTTGGACAATACACCACGTTTCTGTATATAGTTTTTTATTAGGTAGTATTGTTGATAGGTTTCATTTCTTCAGTTGGGCTCATAGACCCTGGATTGTTCATCTGTATATAGTTCACCATTGGATTCTTCTCTTTTTTTTTATTTCACCATGGAGCAATGGATTTCTTTGGATTATGATTTCTTGTTTTTCAGTTTTTCAGGGACATGCAGCTTTTCTTTTTTTTATTACCATTGTTGTTTGTTTGATTTTCATTACATTCATGTTGTGTTAAATAGATTTTTTTCTTCATACTTCGATGTGTGTTATTATCTCATTGGTTTCATGCATGTCATGATATGGGTTTTCACATTCACTTGCAACCATTGTGTGTGTGTGACGGACATGTGTTAATTTACATACTTGCCATTGGGGTTGTATCATGTAATTGCTTTTTCTTTGTGGGTGGATGCAATAATTGGTTGGGTCTTTGGGCTGGGGAGGCTGGCCATAAGGGCCATGATTGAGGATCGTCATGACCTGGGGGCAGGGGGACATGAGTGGTACATGAGTGGGGGCCTGCTGGCAGGTGCCCCGCACTGCTGGGGGGTGGGGGTGCAGTGGGACGTGAGTGGTACATGAGTGGGGGCCTGCTGGCATTTGCCCTGCACTGCTGGGGGTGGGGGTGCAAGGGGACATGAGTGGGGGCCTGCTGGCAGGTGCCCTGCACTGCTGGGGGGTGGAGGTGCAAGGGGACATGAGTGGGGGCCTGCTGGCAGGTGCCCTGCACTGCTGGGGGTGGGGGTGCAAGGGGACATGAGTGGGGGCCTGCTGGCCGGTGCCCCGCACTGCTGGTGGGGTGGGGGTGCAAGGGGACATGAGTGGGGTCCTGCTGGCAGGTGCCTTGCACTGCTGGGGGGCGGGGGTGCAAGGGGACATGAGTGGGGGCCTGCTGGCCGGTGCCCCGCACTGCTGGGGGGTGGGGGTGCAAGGGAACATGCGTGGGGGCCTGCTGGCCGGTGCCCCGCACTGCTGGGGGGTGGGGGTGCAAGGGGACATGAGTGGGGTCCTGCTGGCAGGTGCCTTGCACTGCTGGGGGGCGGGGGTGCAAGGGGACATGAGTTGGTGATCAGTAGTGCAAGGAGACATGTGGCTTTGCTGGGGGGCATGCCCATGTTGGGTGGGCTGCCTGCGGGACATGACCAGGGGTGCAGGGTAGCCCCCTGTGGTGTGGGCTGCCTGCAGGGGCCGTGGAGGGTGTACAGGGAACATCTGGGAGGACCCACACTGCCAAATCACGTGTAGGACTCCCCGGCACCCCGAAATACACGTACCCTGCTGAAATTGCGTGTGAAACTTCCCACGAACACCGTAATACACGTACCATGCTCTAATCGCGTGTGAAACTTCACGCGAACCCCAGTTATACACGTACCCTGCTGAGATCGCGGGTAAAACTTCCCGCGAACCCCAGTTATACACGTACCCCACTCACACAGGGCCTATCGCGTGTGAAACTTCCCGCGCACCCCTGAAATACACGTACCCTGCTGAAATCGCGTGTAACACTTCACACGCACCCCTGAAATACACGTACCCAGGCCAATCGCGTGTTAAACCTCCCGCGCACCCCTGAAATACACGTACCCTTCTGAAATTGTGTGTAACATTTCACGTGCACCCCTGAAATACACGTACCCAGGCCAATCGCATGTAAAACTTCCCGCGCACCCCTGAAATACAGGTACTCTGCTGAAATCGCGTGTAAAACTTCCCGCGCACCCCTGAAATACACGTACCCTGCTGAAATTGCCTATGTAACTTCCCGGGGACCCCTGAAATGCATGTACCCCGCTCGCACAGGGGCAATTGCGTGTGAAACTTCCCGCGAACCCCAGTAATACACGTACCCCGCTTGCCGTGCTGGTACAGGGTTAGCGCAGCCCTTTACGCTGGATTGGGGATTTTGATGGCTTTTCCCTGTGCAAGGGGCGTTCTTGGGGGCGTAACTGGCGCTGCTGCAGGGTCGCTGCGCCACTGTGCATCCACGGCTGGTTTTGGTAGCTGAAATCCATGAATACGCTGTGCGCGGAAATGGATTTTAACGCACGCAGCTGGCGCAGAGATTCACACGCGCACACTGTGCGCAAGCCGCATGCGCCACTTGTGCGCTAAATTCTATGAATTACCCCCTTAATCTTCCCGGCGTTTGCAAACCAGCGGGAGTGCTTAACACTGTGCTGCTGCGATATTAAAGCCGGCGCTTGCCAGCCGTTGCGAGCACTTTCCATGGTGATGTCGCAATATTGAAGCCATTGTTTGTGTGCTGGAGGGAGTGCCTGATGTAGAGCTGCCGCAATGTTGTAGCTGGCGTTTGCGAGCCAGACAATGCTTTAGTTTCTGCGTGTACCATGAAGCGCATCAAGCAGGCTTCGGTCTTTTCTGTTTCTGCTCGGCGATAAGAGAAACTAAAGAACGACTTTGCAGAGAGATGCTAGCAACATAAACAAGAGTTCAAGCTCCATTTGTAGTGCGCTGATGCGCATAGTGTTCATAGTTTTAACTGTAAGAAAGTTAAATAAAATAAATGAGCATAATAAAAGCAAGAAGAACAATATTATTTATTTTTGTAAGACACAGTACCGAAATGAAACAATACATTAGCCTCACAGCCCAAAGGCTAAATCTGTAATTAGCTGTATCTGTTTTTTTAGAACTGACGTTCCGTAGAAGAATCTAGTAGTATAGCTAAAATAGTAGTCCTGAAGAACAGTAAGCACCAACATAATAAATAAAGAGACAGCCTTTCTCAGAAGATATTTTTATTATAACTGCGATTGAGAAGGAACCAAGGAGTTTAAAGAAGAAGCACACTTTTGGCTATCTTTTAAGAAGAGAGGAGAAGATTCAACCATGACGAATAGCTACAATTTGGAAATGCAGCCTCTTGGCAATTTAGCAGAGGTTCCAGGTATGTTAGAGTAATGGCAGGGGAGGGGGGAATCTAAGTTGGGCAGAAAGAGTAATTACAGATTAGTGATATAATGTACCTCTCATTACATATCTCAAGAGAACCCTGGGTGTAAGAAGACATTTTTTTATTTAATCGCATACTCCTTTCCCTCTGGAGTGATAAGTGCACTGTTTGTAAATATTATGCAGTGGCCTGAACACTTTGGAGCGGTGGTGAGGCCTGCAGCTTCTGCGGTTTTCTTAAAAATCCAGACATGCATGGGCTGCTAAATTAAGTATATTGGCAAATAACTAACTACAATACGCTTAAATCTGGGAGATGTAATGTTAGATGTTTGATGGGCCTGTAAAAACAATAGGGGTTGAAAGGCTGATTCTACTCTGTATGAAATACCATTATCATAGCTCGCTCTAAGTATTAATTTAAAATACTTTCATAATTGAACTTTAATGTGTAGCTGCCGAAATTGAATTTATTTGCATGCTGTACATATTAACAATTTGATTCTAATCCAACAAGGCAACATCCGCCGAAGGGTAAAGATACTGGCACAAATTCATATGCATTTAAAGTTTACATATGAAACAAAAGTGTTGGCTAGAGTCTATAGGGGTGTACTTTTCATAGGCTTTAATGCAGGCACAGATCATTTGCACTGTAGCTAAAAGGGAATGTTGCTTTTTGATGTCATTTTCAAGCTACTGGACTCATTGTGCTTTTGACTTATTTTTTCTTTCTAGCTCTGATGAATATGCAGCTGCTCTTGCCTCCCTCTTGAGAAGTTTCAGTGGAAAGTTTGAGAGCGTCATTGTACCCTGCTTCGTCGCCAGTCATGGGGAGCTTGGTGATCCTAAAAATCCTGGGCCCCTAACTTACAGGTATATCAGCAGTGCTGGCAATGGAACAAATGTACTCTGGGAGTCTCTTCGTGGGGTGGGGAGGTGGTGGGTGCTGGAGGGAGAGCAATGTGGAAGCCCCAGCCTCAGTCGAGCAGCACCCAATCTCTTCAAGGAACCCAATCCTGGTGATTGGCATAAAAGCAAAGTACATCATTGTAAATTAAATATGTCTCTAATTTTGATTCAGCAAGAAACTCTTTTGGGCAAGTTAGGCATGTTTTTGCTCTCTGCTCTTTTTATTTGTCTTAAAACGTAAGTTCTATGGGAAATCTATTTCAAGTAAGGATTTGGGTGAATTCCAGCTAAAAAACAGATATTTAGCTTTGGCCAAATACTTAGTTTGTTTTACCACTTGAAGCTGAATAGTTTCTCATTCAAAAGACTTTAAGTGCTTTTTGACTGTGTTCTTGGAATCATTCAGACATGCGATTTTCAAATAGCTATTGAAATGATAAATACGCAAAATCTGCAGTCACTTCTTTGATTTAATTCTGCCAGATTAGGTATGATATTGGAAGAGTTTCTGGCCTTCATGTGTGGATAAGACAAAACCTTCATATGGCACACTGATGTGGAAATCTCAATATGTTAACTTTAAAAAGAGAGGACTCTAACATGCATTTTACAATTGAAAACAATTGAGTTGTGGCAAGAGTTTAGCAAATCTCAACAGATTAACTGTATTTTCTTCAGTCTAGTTGACTTTCTGAAGAACGGTGTGAGAAATGGCTATCCAGGTATTGCATTGACAACCAAACCATCTAACACCAAACCATCTAATTTCTTTCATCGAAATACCATTCCATAGAATGGCCATTTCGTTGAATAAAATTCGATGGATCCATCGAAATGTAACGTTAAGATTAGGGGTTAGATTAGGGTTAGGGTTGGGTTAGGGTTAGATTAACGGCTACATTAGGGTTAGGGTTGGGGCTAGGGTTATTTTAAGGGTTACATTAGGGTTAGGGTGGGGGCTAGGTTTAGATTAAGGGTTACATTAGGGCTAGGGTTGGGGCTAGGGTTAGATTAAGGGTTACTTTATGGTTAGGGTTATTTTAAGGGTTACATTAGAGTTAGGGTTGGGGCTGGGGTTATATTAAGGGTTACATTAGGGCTAGGGTTGGGGCTAGGGTTAGATTAAGGATTACGTTAGGGTTAGATTAAGGGTTATGTTAGGGTTAGGGTTAGGGTTAGGGCTAGAGATAGGGTTAGGGTTACATTAAGGGTTACATTAGGGTTAGGGTTGGGGCTAGGGTTAGATTAAGGGTTACGTTAGGGTTAGGGTTGGTGAGCGTGGGGTTTGGGGGGCCTGCAGGGGGGACCCCCCCCAATATACAAAAAAAGTTACAAGGAGCTGGCCAGTGCCGAAATGTCAGCACTGGAGAGCTCCCTATAACGTTTTAACGTTGCAAAAAATGCATGGAAATGCTATTTTGTACAGGTAAACGTGCATTTCCATTGAAAGCAGTCCATTTATATTTTCGATGGACTGGTTTAGATGGAAAGGCACTTTTCCATGTTAAAGATAGACTGTTGATGTTTTGGCATTAGATGCTTTGTTTTCGATGCTTTGGTGTGTCGACCCATTTTTTTCAATGCAATCACTATAAACTGTGTGTAATCTGTAGGTTACTGGTTCAATTCCGACTAGTTTCCAATCAAAGTAAGGTAAAGAGGGTAATATGTCTGCTCTAGAGATCCCTGCAAGTTCCAGTCCTATGAAAATACCTTCGGAGGTAATGCAGCAACTAACTATATGCAGCTGGCAGGCTAACGGATCAAAGGAAGTAGGGCAGCTCAGTAAGAAGTGTGCCTGTTTCAAGGCTACACGTCCTGTAGAGCTAACGTCACCCTTTCTGTGCTGTGAAAATGAGTCCCTTCGTTTTGGGTAACCTTGTTGGCTGTTATGTAAGGACTTGCCTATCCCATTGCTTGGGAGCTTTAAAGCAAATATCGAATGGTTTTAAATCACAAGCCTCTGCCTGAAACATCAAAATAATAATAATAATAATAATAATAATGATAATAATAATAATAATATACAACATTAGACAGTAAACATTGAAATGTGTTTAAAATATAAACTAGTACCAGTTTGCAATTTAATGAATGCGGAAATTCCATAGAATTACTGCCAAACTCGTTGACTGTTACTTCTCCATGTTCCAGTGTATTTACCACAAAATTATGAGTGGTGGTAAAGTGGTGTTAATCCCCATTTTGTAAGTCCATAGGACTCCGTGGGGATTTCTTTGGATTTACTGGGAGCAGTGATTCCACAGTGGTAAATCCCCCGATTTTGGGAAGAACGTGAAGGATTTGCTTCAAGCTTTTTGCTGAAGGTAAAACCTTCCCCTCACCTCCAAACTTGTAGTACAGCAGTGTGGGAAAGTGGCGATGAGGTGCCAGCGTTCCGATACTGCCATTTTTTCCTTTACTTGCAATGAGGCCCTCTCTGCTAAATGAATGTACAATTGAAATAAACAAGTACAAAATATATTCACAACGAAAGTGCTGATCTGAAAATCAGCATTGTTTCTCCTAAATAGGGCTCACCAGGAAACATAGAGGGCCAAATATTTCCTTCTTGTTTGTTTCTGGTATCTTCGTTCATACCCAAAACACTACAAGTGCTACTCTGCCCAAAAAACACTGAACAATACTACCTGTTAATAAAAAGAATTTGACCAAATAGAACCATCTTCTCCTTTCAGTACCACAGGTAGAAAGCATGACTTTAACATCACGAAAGTATGTATTCAGTACCATTTGAGCAGTCAGCAGTGTGCTAATTGATGTTATCACTTTTTTTTATGTCACAGTGCCTTGCTGGAGTCAGAAAGTAAAAGCTAGGCAGAACCAACAAAAAAAAACCATCTTAAAGTAGGAGCGGTCACATCAAGGTTTTGTACATGATGTACCTTTGGGCTAGTCTTAGTTGTTTGGGCCCTGCCCAACGAGTGACACCTAGGAAAGCAGAAAAGGACAAACTGCCCTGCTATTGAACAATATTTTTCTGATAATGTGTTCTTTTCATGCTTCACACAAACATTTCTTTAGCTGACAAAACGAGAAATAAAATAAAGAATGGCCATAAAGATTTAAAAGTGTGGTTTTAATGTAAAAAGAATATTTTTTGGGTCGCCAACTTTATGTATTAAAAATGCAACTATTCAGCTTTGCATTTGGCATCGACAGAATACTTTGGGCAACTATTCAGTATTCAGCCAAATACTAAATCTGCTATTTGGTACATCCCCATCAAAACTCACCCTAACAGTAAAATGTCTGTAAACTGAAACTATTAGGACAGTTTGTGCTCAGGATGTGGGGCTTTGCTTTTTCTGCTCAAAACTCATAAGTTAAAATATCTCAGGAGTCCTATGATGCAGATCTTGGGGACTGCTGGCTAACCTATCAAAGGGGATTTGGGTCTCGGGATGGAATGACTCCGCAGCAAGACCAACTTTACCGAATTGCAGCTAAGTATATGAAAAGCAGAAACGCAGAAAAACATCATAGACATCAAAGGGTTGGGGCTAGGGTTAGCTTAAGGGTTACATTAGGGCTAGGGTTATCTTAAGGGTTACATTAGGGTTAGGGTTAGGGTTGGGGTTAGAGTTGGGGATAGGTTTAGATTAAGGGTTACATTCGGGCTAGGGTTGGAGCTAGGGTTAGATTAAGAGTTACATTAGGGTTAGGGTTATCTTAAGGGTTACATTAGGTTCAGGGTTAGGGTTGGGGGTTAGAGTTGGGGCTAATGTTAGATTAAGGGTTACATTAGGGTTGGGGCTAGGGTTAGATTAAGGGTTACGTTAGGTTAGGGTTAAGGTTAGGGTTGGGGCAAGGGTTAGATAAAGGGTTACGTTAGGGTTAGATTAAGGGTTACGTTAGGGTTAGGGTTAGGGTTGGGGCTAGGGATAGGGTTAGGGTTAGGGTTAGGGTTGGGGCTAGGGTTAGATTAAGGGTTACGTTAGGGTTAGGGTTGGTGGGCCGGGAGTGGGGACCCCCCCCCCCCCAAATATACAAAAAATAAAGTTACAAGAAGCTGGCCAGTGCCGAGATTTCAGCACTGGACAGCTCCCTGTAACGTTTTAACATTACAAAAAAATGCATTGAAATCCTATTTTTTACATGTAAACGTGCATTTCCATTGAAACCAGTCCATGTATATTTTCGATGGACTGGTTTAGATGGAAAGGCACTTTTCCATGTTAAAGATAGACTGTTGATGCTTTGGCATTAGATGCTTTGTTTTCGATGCTTTGGTGTGTCGACCCATTTTTTTTCGATGCAATCACAATAAACTGTGTGTAATCTGTAGGTTACTGGTTCATTTCCGACTAGTTTCCCATCAAAGAAAGGTAAAGAGGGTAATATGTCTGCTCTAGAGATCCCTGCAAGTTCCAGTCCTATGAAAATACCTTCAGAGGTAATGCAGCAACTAACTATATGGAGCTGGCAGGCTAACGGATCAAAGGAAGTAGGGCAGCTCAGTAAGAAGTGTGCCTGTTTCAAGGCTACTCTTCCTCTAGGGCTAACGTCACCCTTTCTGTGTTGTGAAGATGAGTCCCTTCGTTTTGGGTAACCTTGTTGGCTGTTATGTAAGGACTTGCCTATCCCATTGCTTGGGAGCTTTAAAGCAAATATCCAATGGTTTTAAATCACAAGCCCCTGCCTGAAACAGCAAAATAATAATAAAAATAATATACAACATTAGACAGTAAAACATTGAAATGTGTTTAAAATATGAACTAGTAACAGTTTGCAATTTAATGAATGCGGAAATTCCATAGAATTACTGCCAAACTCGTTTACTGTTACTTCTCCATGGTCCAGTGTATTTACCACAAAATTATGAGTGGTGGTAAAGTGGTGTTAATCCCCATTTTGTAAGTCCATAGGACTCTGTGGGGATTTCTTTGGATTTACTGGGAGCAGTGATTCCACAGTGGTAAATCCCCCGATTTTGGGAAGTAACGTGAAGGATTTGCTTCAAGCTTTATGCTGAAGGTAAATCCTTCCCCTCACCTCCAAACTTGTAGTACAGCAGTGTGGGAAAGTGGCGATGAGGTGCCAGCGTTCCGATACTGCCATTTTTTCCTTTACTTGCAATGAGGCCCACTGTGCCAAATTAATGTAAAATTGAAATAGACAAGTACAACATGTATTCACAACGAAAGTGCCGATCTGAAAATCAGTATTGTTTCTCCTAAATTTTATTTAGCATTTTCAGGGTAATTTAAATACATTTTTAATCCAACTATATATTAAAGTGCATGATGTACTGTGATTTGTGTGTGTGTGTGTGTGTGTGTGTTTCGGATCCATAACACAAGGAATTGAATTTCTGTGTGGCTAAATGTATGGATTGACTCAGGGTAATCCCCCATTTATTATAGGGTGATTGAAGATGTGATTTGGGCCGTCAACTGCTCAGACATAAGGTTTTGAACAGTGTTGTACACAGTGAAAAGGATTCAATCACAAAAGTGGCCAAAGGAGGATCAGCATTCCCTGCCTTTTGGGAATGATTCAAGGATTCCATAATAGACATCTGGGAGAAGCCAGTGTATTTGTGTTTGTATTTGTTTTTTTTTATTTTATTGAATTTATATAGCCCTTTAATCCAAAGTGTTTTACATGAGAACAAGCAAAAAACAA
Organism: Ambystoma mexicanum; assembly: GCF_040938575.1. Lineage (NCBI taxonomy): Eukaryota > Metazoa > Chordata > Amphibia > Caudata > Ambystomatidae > Ambystoma > Ambystoma mexicanum. Next base: position 503,878,519 of record NC_090929.1, on the reverse strand, counting down.
AAACAGCAAACATAAGATGGCAAATTAATCTCAACTCGAAAATAGTATAAGGAACCATTTACAATATTGCTGAGGTGAGGAGGGAGTGGAGAGGGACAGAGGTGTGCGAGGGAATGGGAGGTATTAGTGGAGGTAAGAGCGGAAGTAAGAGGGAAAGCAAGAAGGTGTGAGGAAGATGAAAGGAAAGAGTAAGATTAGATAAGAGTCGTGGGTGGGGTAGAAGGGTGTAGAGAGGATGAAGAGGGTAAGGAAGAGCAGGAGTAAGAGGTGAGGAATGAGGTGTTGGGAGAAGGAGGAGAGGAAGCGAAGGGTGTTAGGGAGGGGAGTGGAAAAGATAAGATTTTAGAGAAGAGTAAAAAATGTGTTTGTTCCTGGTCTAAATAGTATTATGAAAAAAAGGTAGCAGGCGCCTCTCTCTAGAAAGAACATGGCATGGTAACCTGTTCTGTGGTTTTTACCCACTTTGAGAGTCTGCAGCCATTGCTTTTTGCTCACTGTACATTTCACAAAGGAGGAATACCATTTGCATATCAGTCTTTGTCCCACCCACAAGGGCAGTCCAGCACCGAAATGCCTGGCAAACCTTCTTTGAACAAGAGTGCCAACAGCAACCCCAGACAGGTATAAATAGTATTATATTGAGGAAGTGCAGGCTGGTGAGTGGTGACCCTTTGTATCTTTTTGACCACACAGTGGCTGATTTCCCGATTTCCCAATGGTAGTTGCATCTAATCCAAAGAGATACCGTAAAGTATTCTCCAACGGGCCACCTGCTGCAGAGTTAAAGTACATATCCAATATGGACTAAAAGGTGTTCACCTTGGCTTGTTGTCCTTGAGGTCAGTACATGTAGATACCAGCATGCCTTGTGGCAGGTGTTCGGGAAGGTAATTGGCTGCTTGCCTTGGAGAGCCGTGAGGCAATAAAGGATGTAGTGTCAGTATACTTCCATTCTTCCAAACATATTGTTCAGACAGGTGTGGTAATGTTGACTTGATACAGATGGCAATGTTGGCTAGTTATGATTGTCTAATTTTTCACCAGATGTTAGACAAGATCATGAGCTTGCCCTTCCAAGTGAACAAAGATTTTAGGGATAGAGTGGACCATACTAAATTCAAGGAATTGAGGCAGACAGCCAAGTCGGTAGGCCTTTCTGCCACCCCAAAGTTATTTTTGGCAGCTCAGCAAGATTGGTCTCTGCTAATACTTTTCATAAATGTGATAGGTTTAACACACGACAAAGAAGATTCAGGTTAATTTAATCTTTTATTTAAACGTTACCAAAAGGCTATAAACTAAGATATAAACACTTTCCCAGATCTCCTGAACACTATCTTAATCCGGGTATTGAGAATGTGATGACCAAAACAGCTAAATACCAAAAATACAATAAGTTCTCTTGGGTTAAATTTAAAGTTCTCTGGGTGTTGTCATTCTTAATCCTGGGTTCCTCCTGGATACTTTGCAAAGTACATGTTCTTACGCTCCTGGGGTGTCCAAGTGATTCACACTCTTCTTTCTTGGCATCTTGAATTTCAGATTTGGGGCCTGTTCTCACTTTCCCGTAGTCCCAGGTGGCCTTATGATGTTTTGAAGCCCCCAACAAGCGCCTACTTGTCGAACCTAGGCAGCCACCAAAAGCAGCACGTCTCAATGTCCATCCATAGAGCTGCCACGAGGTGGTGGGTGACTAACCAGGCTGGAGGCTGGTTTGGTGGATCTAACGTGCAGTTTTGGGTCTTGTATAGATTAACATACATTAGAATATTTGCACCTGCCAAGCTGGGAAATCTCAGAAACCTTTTTCAAAACATGTCTAGTTTACAAGACCTGCATAAACGGGCTTTCTTCTGCTTCAAAAAGCTCACACGCAGCCAGGCCATTATGACACACCTGCTATCAGACCACATTCTAAAACCTACCGTTTCAATTTCAGATTATTTTGCCACCTGTTGGAGGAGGAACGCTTGGTCAGAGTTCCTGTTTAGTTCTGCTGTTTGTCAAATTGAAGCCTTTTGTGTAGTGTTTTCTGGCTGGTAGTTGGTGTCAGTCACACAGACGTAGTTACAATAAAGCTGACAAGGCCCAGTCCTAGGGCAGCAGATTGCCATAGGAGCTGCATTTCATAGCAGTTTATTTTCAATTTACAAATATAAAGTTCATTTTGTTTCTCGTAGTCTGAATGATCCACAAACATGTGTGGGTGATTTCGAGCTATTTGGAAGTCATTCCACACTGACAGCTGAAGCCTTTGCTGGCCAAATGTGTATATTCTTGATATTTACAAAAGCTTTATTGTTAGTGTGACTTTTGTTTAAGAAAAAATAAACGAAATGCGTACCATACCCAGCATGCATTAGGTATTTAGTGATTCAGTCATAAAACTCTCACAGACATATGTGACAGATATAAAGCTCTTTTGTCATTCTTATGGTCTCAAAATGCACTTTAATATGCAAAACAGCCAGAACCTCATTGGTTTTATTGGTTCCACTCCCCAGTATCTTTGAAGTTGTTTCCAACTAACACGGGCATACTGTGTTAAGCAATCAATTTTATGTTCAAATACACATGACATGCATTTTCAAACCATTGCAAAAAATGAGGGGTTTCCCTCCAGAAAAGTAAAGGTTTAAAATGATACATCCTTTTACAAAATTAAACACATTCCTATGCTTAAGTCAAGCACAGGGTTCTCACAGGTGGGCACTAAAATGATGTTCAGAAGCAAGCACTACTTTCCCTCCTCAGCCCCACATTTCGGAGGTCTGTGGCCACCCAAAAGGTGCAAGCATGAAATAGATCATACAGAAGTTAAAATGTAAATCTAAATGCGCAAGTGCATCAAGAAGCTTGTGAAATTATACCCAAATCCATAGAAGTGCGAGGGTGAACAAATACTGTGTGCCAGAGATACACACTCTTTCGCAGCTGTAAAAAAGAAAGGTCTGTGGTGTCCCATCAAGATAGCTGTTCAGCCATCTTTACCGAAGCTGCTCAGTGCCAAGCAGGTAAATGACACCCCTGCTGCGTTTATCATGTGCCTTTGATGACATTCAGCACCACGCTCATTACTTCCAGTAGAACCATCTGAAAAGTATGCCACGTAATATATAATAGTTACATTTATAAGTAACCTTTATATTAATTCGATTTTAAATACAAGGTAGGACTTTTATTGTGAAACAGTATCTCAAACTATCATATCTATAATCCACAAATCTCAAAATGTTCCTATGTATTGTACAGTCCAACTGTAAGGAGTTCACAAACATTTTCAATTGCCATATACTCAAACTGGGAAGACCGATTGCCTGAAACACCCACAAAGGTAATGCTGTGCTGGAACACCCGACCCACTATACAGTTTTACTGTGGAGTGTTGGGTATTTTGGACAATGGCACAAACAGGATGTACCACTTCATTTGTGTATAGGCGTGTTACAAATGCCATATTGTATCATATCATATCATTTGTTATAAAAGCTGGCTATGCTGTGCAGCTACGAGTAATGCTGTTGCTTCCCACTCATGAATGTTCGGTTTCACACTTATCCAATAATCCACCGTGAGAATTCACAACCAAAGGTTTAAAAAACGTCTCCACCTGTCTTTACTCCTCTGAGGTGTTTATGCGCAGGCCGAGCTTACAAATTTCACTTCCGATTTTGCCATCTTTTAATGGTGTTCCAGCCCAAGGTATTAGCGGAATGTGGGCTGCATCAGGTAGTAACTTGCAATATTTCCATGCCCCCTTCTAACACCAGAGCTTTAAGCATGAGAAGGTGTTTGAGTTATTTTTATTCAGCATTTTTATAAGATGCACCTGTACCACTTGCATATATTTCATATGTAAACTTTTCCTTTTGACAAGATAGCATGTAGGAATTTCAGTATCCAGTGATTTTAACAAATACAAAATAAAGAATACATTTGAAACTAAACAAAAACAATGAACAAGTACTGATTTAAAAAAAAATATATACATATTTCTGAGGCTTGTGGAATCTGCTTAGATCACTGTCAGGTTCCATAGTAAATAGGTGGTAATTAAATAATTATTATCCTTATGTTCTTTGTTTATTTCATTGTTAGGTTTAAAAACTAAATATAGTCCTTTCACTGTTAAAATGGTTGGGCCTTAACTTCCATATTCAGAGTACTGCAGATACCCCAAGCCAAGATGGAGGGCAGAGGCAGGAGTTCTGATTGGGTGGCAGGTTGACAATGGTGTGACTCCCAACATTCTAAACTGCCTTTCATTAGTTTAGTTTCCTGAGCTGGTCATGTTTCTGTTTATCTCCTATGTTTTGGGCCTTGGAAAACTCTTAAGAAAATATCTTCAACACTAAAAGAAAAAGAAACAACTAATTCAAGTTACATCTACTCTAAAGAAATTAATTTTCCCTGTGGAAGAAAATGCTGAGAGGTCTTCTAAAGCAAAAAATAAGCTAAGTACTTTTTATGTAATTAATCTAAATGAACTGCCAAAGTTAGCCTTATCTTCTGTTATTTTCTCCTTCAATTGTTCACTACCAAGAAACTGACGAGACAAAGCATCTGCCTTTCCATTTTGACTTCCAGGTTTAAAAGTAATTACAAAATCATAATCTGAAAAGAATAATGACCATCTTAATTGTCTGGGTGTTAAAGTTTTAGCTGATTTTAAAAATAAAAGATTTCGGTGATCAGTCAAAACTGTCACAGTGTGTCTAGCTCCATTTAAATAATGGCGCCATTCCTCAAAGGCTGCCTTGATCGCTAAAAGCTCACGATCCATGATGGTATAATTGATTTCAGCTGAAGAATTTTTTTTGGAAAAATAAGCAACTGGATGCAATTGTCCAGTGTTTTCATGCCTTTGAGGTAAAACCGCTCCCATAGCCAGATTGGAGGCGTCTGCCTCAACAAAAAAAGGCTTAGAAGGATCAGGATGTAAAAGCACAGGTCCTGTAATGAAACGATCTTTCAAAACCTGAAAAGCCTCTTCAGCTTCTTCACTCCAAATGAATTTTACTCCTTTCTTAAGAAGTTTAGTAATAGGAGTAATGATTTGAGAGAATCCTTCGATAAATCTCCTATAAAAATTGGCAAAGCCCAAAAAACTCTGCACCTCCTTAACTTTAGTCGGAGATGGCCAGTCTTTGACAGCCTTAATCTTCTTTAAATCCATCTCCAACCCACCAGGAGTAATCACATAACCAAGGAATTCAACTGAAGAAGTATGAAATTGGCTTTTTTCCAATTTTGCAAATAAATGGTTTTCTCTCAATTTTTGTAGGACCAATTTTGCATGACTTTGATGTTTCAAATCTTGTGAATAAATCAAAATATCATCGATGTAGACTACAACAAAAATGTCCAGAAACTCACGTAGAACTTCATTAATAAAAAACTGAAATGAAGCTGGGGCATTACATAATCCGAAAGGCATCACTAAATATTCAAATAATCCATACTTAGTCTTGAAAGCTGTCTTCCATTCATCTCCCTCTTTTACTCTAACAAGATGATAAGCACCTCTCAAATCCAATTTAGAAAATATTTCAGCTCCTTGTATCTGATCTAACATAACTGAAATTAAAGGAAGTGGATATCTGTTTTTGATGGTTACCTTATTTAGAGCTCTATAATCAATACAAGTTCTCAAAGTTCCCTCTTTTTTAGGCACAAAAAATAAAGGAGATGCCACCGGGGACTTGGAATGTCTAATGAAACCCTTTGCTAAATTTTCAGTTAAATACTCCTTAAGGTAATCGTTTTCCTTTTCAGTAAGTGCATAAACCCTGCTACAAGGTAAAGTGGCTCCTGGTTCAAGTTCTATCTTACAATCAAATGGTCTATGAGGAGGAAGACCACCTGCCACTACCTCAGCTCCTGCGTTGGATGTGGATATTACCAGCCTGACAATCACATGCTGTGCATAGGCCGACATTTAGTGGAAGCTGCGGAGTATTACAATTTGTTTTTCGAAACTCGAAAATGGGCGTCGACACAGGGCGTGCCAGTAATACTATCCCTAGTGTGACGTCCACTGTACCCAAGATCCCTCACGCGTCTAGGATCCTCAGATTGTTTTTTTCCGCCATACTGGTCGGAAGCATTTTGCGGAGTCCCCTGGCCTTAGCCATACTTTTGCTAAAATTTTAAAAAATAATCTTTTGACATCCTTCCCCACCCCAACGTCGAACTTCGACACTCGACGCCGGCTGGAGAAGAAATCGACCGTCGGCTGCTGCACGACGGACTTGGGCCTCGGAAGGCCGCTGGCCTCGGCCCGGGCCTGGTAGGCCGCTGGCCTCGGCTCTGCAAGTAGGGAGAGTGGGGGGTCGTACATACTCCACACTCTTGGTATATAGGTACACCTTATACATTTCCTACACTTACCAGCCCGCTGCCTCAAGGTGCGTATGGAGGGTACCCCTTTTCAATTCTGCCCCAAGTGCAATCGCAAATACCCTTGGGTCGACAGGCACGCCACGTGCAATCTCTGCTTGCCGAGGGACCACCCCGAAGCGAACTGCAGAGCGTGTAGTAGGTTTAAACCTAAGACACTTAAGGACCGTTCGACGAAGCGTTGGGCCCACCACGCTAGGCAGGCGGCCATGGCAGCGGAGGGCGCCTTCAGTGACGGCAGCGACGCCGTACTTTCGGACGGCGAGGGCATTACGGCGTCGAAAGACAGCTGAGCGCAGGTCCCCGACCTCGGAAGGTCGTCCGGCAGGGCGGCTATGGGGAAGACCCCCGGTGACACAAGCGCTTCACATACTACACACACTAAACACACTAAGTCCAACCGAGACTCGACGACATCGAGTTCTCGGAAAGAGGCACAGACAGAACGGTCCGACTCGGTGTCCTCTGAGCGCTCTCGATCTAGATCGCCGCATGACTCCAGGCAATCATCCACTCTTGCCAAGAGTGCCTCGCTCCCTAGGCTAACAGAAGTTCGATCGTCGGAAGACGAAGACGACTTCCACCGCCAGGCCGCGCTCCAGGAGTCGGAGCCCGCAATTAAAGCTAGCGAGGCCCCACGCTCGAAGGACAGGGACACCTCTCCCGATCCTCGATGGCAGGCGTCGAAAAACTCCAGAGCCACTAACGGACAGGGAAAACACTTTTCTACGCACGGGGAGGGGGGAAAACAGCAGAAGAAACTACCTGTACTTTCTTCCACACCTGTGAAACACTCCACCCCCCCTAAACAGACAGACAAGCCCAGGTCTGCTGATAGGTCCACAACCAGCAAAGCTACAACCTGCAAAGCTACTCAAGATAAATCCCATAGACTTGCTGAGAGAGTTATTCCCAGTTCCAAAAAATGGTCCAGTGAAGACATAGATAGGGTCATGTCAAGAATGTCTTCTTTGGCTGATTTTTATGATAATAATCCAGAACATTTCCTCTCTTATGATCCACATGGGTCCACACCCTCAGGCTCTACTGATCCTATCCCCCCGAGTAAGAAGGCCCGGTTTGAAACCCCGATGAGGACTGAACCCTTCGAGGTACAACCTTACGCAACACCATACTCACGGTATCAAGGAGAGGCTTCCTTTTGTGAAGACCAGGAATTTGGTATGATAGGAGAGCAAACCGGGACGGGCTACTATGGGGATGATGAGGACCAGGAAGAAGAAGAGGATGACCCGGAAACATACAGAGTAGATTCCCCGGTAGAGAACGAAGCCCCGGTTACCGACTCCCCGGTCGATAACCAACCCCTCCTAAATGAGGTTCTCGCTCGCGCAGCAGAACATTTCCACATTGACACCCACGGTGTACAGGAGGAAAGGGACTTCGCAGAAGAGTTAGTGGGAGAAAGGAGGCCTGTTTCCCAGACCATCCCTATCCTTAAATCCATTCAGCGGAGAATAGATCCGTCCCTGGTGAACCCAAACCTCACCAGAGCAGTCAATCCCAGGGTTGAAAAACTTTTCAGGGCAGCACAGTCTGACCCTCTCTATATAAGAGGACATCTGAAGCCAGACTCCCTAGTTGTCACCAACACTCGTAAGAGGGCTGGGACACCCTTGTCTTCGTCAGAAGCTCCTCCCGACAAGGAGAGCAAAAAACTATACGGTTTCGGCAGGAAGGTAGCCTCAATGTCCGCCTATCAAGCAAGGATCGCTAACTCCACCACCCTGTTGGCCAGCTACAACTGCCATCAGTGGGAAGAAGTCGCGGCTCTCATAGCCTCTGCTCCTGAACCTTTAAAGGGCCAGTTAGCTCGGATTTCCGCAGAGGGTAGAGCCATGTCGGGTTGCATTTTGAAAGCAACCTTCGATGCCGCGGACAACGCAGGCAGATTGATAGCAGAAGGTACTGTTATCAAGAGACATGCGTGGTTACGGCAGTCTGGTTTTAAGGCAGAAACTCAGGCATCATTGTTAGACAAACCGGTGGAAGCCGATCTGTTGTTTGGTAAGCCGGTCGAAGACGCACTGAAAAACGCCAAGGACGAATACGAGACACTCAAATCACTTGGCCAGTTAACCAATAAACCCCCTAACCAGAGAGGGAATAGTAATGTTCGTCGCCCACGCGGCCAAAATTCCCAGAGAGGATCTAACTATTCCCAGGGGCAGGAACAACCACCAACAGTCTACCCAGGGTTACGGCAGAGGTAATAGGAGAGTTTGTGGTAAAGGCAGAGGCAGCCCCAGTAAGGGAGGCGGCACGCCTCCACCAAAGCAGTGACGCTCAGTTCAGGGTCCCTTCTCAGCAACCCCAGTAGGGGGACGCATTTCAAACTTCACCCAGGCTTGGGAAGGGATCACATCAGACAGATGGGTGCTGTCAACAGTATCCACGGGATATTGTATAGAGCTACTGCAGCGTCCCCGGAACCATCCTCCACGACAAAGAGTACACTCCTTAGAACATCAGAAGATTCTCCTTGAGGAGATCGCCATTCTTCTGCAAAAGGACGCGATAGAACTCGTCCCGGGACACCAGGTAAACAAGGGTATTTATTCAACTTACTTCCTTGTGCCAAAGAAAGACTTGACAATGCGCCCAGTATTGGACTTACAGCCTGCCAACAAGTATGTCAAGCCCCAAAAATTTTATATGACCACGCTACAAGAGGTAATCCCCCTCCTAAAAAAGGGGGATTACATGGCAACCTTGGATATGAAAGATGCTTATTTTCATATTTCCATGTTCCCAGCGCACAGAAAGTACTTGCGCTTCAAGGTGGACAGTCGCCACTACCAATTCAAGGTACTGCCCTTCGGGATAGCTTCAGCACCAAGGGTATTCACCAAGGTACTGGCGGTGGCAGCTGCACACCTACGCAGGGAGGCAATCCCAGTGTACACTTATCTGGACGACTGGCTCATAACGGGGGAAACCCCAGGAATTTGCAGGACAAACATTCAAAGGACTATTGACCTCCTCCACGAGTTAGGCTTCTCAATCAACGAGAAGAAGTCAAGTCTGGTGCCAAGCACCTCAAAACAATTCCTAGGAGCAATCCTGGATACCCACGAGGGGTTGACCTTTCCTTCAGAAGAAAGAATTCGGAATATACTACTGCAAATTCCGCATTATCAGTCCGGTCAACAAATAACGGTACGCAAAGCAATGCGTTTACTGGGCATGATGGCGTCATGCATTTACCTGGTCCCCCACGCGTGCCTGCGCATGTGTCCCATGCAGGAATGGTTGGCGAAACAGTGGTCTCAGGCAAGTGGTCAGTGGGACGATCTAGTGGTCGTTTCACCAACACTAGTACAAAGCCTTCACTGGTGGACAAGAGAAAATCTCGCACAGGGGAAACCCTTATACGATCCCGAAGTACAGGCAGTAGTCACTACAGATACATGTCGGACGGGGTCTGGAGCTCACCATCTCCACCACACAGCTCAGGGTCTCTGGTCTCACTCAGTGGCCAAGAACCACATCAACCTGCTAGAGCTTCTGGCAGTATTCAGAGCACTTCAGGCGTTCGAGCCCCACCTACTAAACCTGTCAGTGCAAATCCAGACGGACAGCACTACAGCCATGTTCTACATGAACAAGCAAGGAGGGACTGGCTCGCCAAATCTGTCCAAGCTTGCCCAGAAAATTTGGATATGGGCACTCAGACGGAACATCTTCCTGTCATCACAACATGTTCCAGGGGAGCTCAATTCCCTAGCGGATGCTCTGAGCAGAGTCTCCCTCCCAGAGGAACACGAATGGGTTCTTCACAGAGAGGTCGTAGAAGATCTCTTCTCTCAGTGGGGTTTCCCCACTATAGACTTATTCGCCACAAGCGAAAACAGACAATTCCCAGGATTTGCATCCAGGTTCCCCCAACCAGACTCCCAGGGGAACGCCCTGTGGATGAACTGGTCAGGGATGTTTGCGTACGCTTTTCCACTCCAACTCCTCTCATCAGGAAAGTGGTGAACAAGATGAACAGGGAGTCGATGACGCTCGTCCTAGTTGCTCCCATGTGGGCAAGACAACCGTGGTTCCCACACCTAGGCAGGATGGTGGTGTGCGAGCCCATCAAACTTCCAGCCTGGTACAACCTACTGTCCCAGCACCAAGGTTAAACAGTGCACCAGCAACCCAACTCAATGAACCTGGCAGCATGGCTCCTGAGGTCATAGAGTTTAGACACCTCAATTTACCACAGAGGTGTATGGACATCCTAAAGGAATCTAGGAAACCAAACACAAGGCACTGTTACTTTGACAAGTGGAAGAGGTTCGTTATCTGGTGCCAGAGTAGACAAATCAACCCGGTTGATTGCACTCCTTCCACTATTGTTACATACATGCTCCACCTGCTAGATGCAGGACTGGTTTTTAACTCACTGAAAGTACACCTGGCAGCCCTCTCGGCTTACACCACTTCCCATAGCAAGGTTTCGTGGTGGAAAGTACCAGTAGTTAAAGCCTTCATGGAAGGAGTAAAGAGACTTCACCCTCCTATTTCAAACCCACCACCAGGGTGGGACCTTAATGTGGTGCTAGCCAGGCTCATGGGCCCCCCTTTCGAACCCATGCATAAAAGCAGTCTCAAACACCTGACTTATAAAACGGCCTTCTTAATAGCTATTACTTCTATAAGAAGGGTCAGTGAAATTCAGGCTCTGTCAGTGCAGGATCCCTTCTTTACTATCCATAAAGACAAACTGGTTTTACGCACACACCCTAGGTTCTCACCTAAATTTATATCCAAATTCCATGTAAACCAGTCCATCGAGCTTCCGGCTTTCTTCCAGAACCCGCAAAGCTCGGCTGAAGTGAAACTACACACCCTAGATGTGCGTAGGGCGGTCCTCTACTATGTAAATAAAACCAGACCGCTAAGCAAAACAGATCAACTGTTTGTCTCCGTAGCTACAGGCAGAGAGGGGGATCCCGTCTCTAAAGGTGCCATCTCGAAGTGGATTATTAACTGTATCCAGCTGGGTTACTCACTCTCTGAAAAGACTCTGCCTTTTACGCCAAGGGCCCACTCTACTAGAGGCATTGGGGCCACTCTGGCTTTCATTGCAAATGTACCCCTTGACACCATTTGCAAAGCAGCTACTTGGAGCTCTATTCACACTTTTACTCAGCATTACTGCATTGACACCCATTCCAAGGCAGATACAGAAGTGGGACAAGCGGTTCTAAGACACTTATTTGCTCATGACCGTTCACACATCCCACCTCCTTCTTCTGGTACTGCTCGCTAATCTATGCACAGCATGTGATCTAAGCAGATTCCACAAGCCTCAGAAGGGATACATTACTCACCGTAATCGTATTTCTGATGCTTGTATCTGCTTAGATTCACATGCGACCCACCCTTCCTCCCCTCCGAGAGAAGGCGCATGATTGCTTGTAGTCTTACCTTTCTGTCTATCTGCTTGGATTATCTGTACTCACGCTACTCCTCATGCTACCTCATGTCAGAAAAAATACAATCTGAGGATCCTAGACGCGTGAGGGATCTTGGGTACAGTGGACGTCACACTAGGGATAGTATTACTGGCACGCCCTGTGTCGACGCCCATTTTCGAGTTTCGAAAAACAAACTGTAATACTCCGCAGCTTCCACTAGATGTCGGCCTATGCACAGCATGTGAATCTAAGCAGATACAAGCATCAGAAATACGATTACGGTGAGTAATGTATCCTTTATGGGGGTGGGGTAAGAGGTTAAATCTGGTGGGGTGGGGTTTGTAGTGAGGTGTTAAACATGGGAAAACGGGGGCTTGAGAGGGAACCCCCCAAAGAAAACAAAAAGTCTGTATTTGTTGGTTGTTTTGGGTTCTGTAAAAATTCATTCTTTGTTTTTTCATTCGTTAAAATCACATAGAACCACACTTTTGTTAAATTGTCTGAAACCTTCACATTGCAGACCAGTCTAGGTGCTTCTCATGTGGTCATAAAAGACAACTTGTGAGAAACCAGATATTAATATTGAAAGCAAAATTCCTTGTTCCAACCTTCCCTCACAACCTTCCGTCACATGTGTCCAGTTGCCACACAGCTTATGTTCCATCTAAAAGATCGTTTTCTGCCCTACCCGAAAAAAAGTAGAAGACTGGCCTCAACAAGTATCTCTGGTACACTGAACTACAGAACACACTTCCTTCTCCAAATCTTGGGCAGCAGAGATCTGGAAGCTCTCTTTCAACGAACATAACATATATGATGAATCCCTAGATTCCATCACTTCCCATGTGGCCAGGAAGATGAGGGCGCTACCCAGCAGTCCCCCTGTGCGTGGTGCAGAGCAGGAGGATCTAATGGGAAGAGACTTCCCCTTTGGGGACAAAGATGAATATCGAGGGAGAACATGGAATGACCACCTCCAATACACTCCTCATGTCTTCACACATACAATGCACCCTAACATAATACCGTATCACCCCATGTATGTGTGTAAGGCAAGAAGTATATCACCTACTGAAACGAGGAAGAGTCAGACAACCTAAAGGAAACGTATGTGTCCAGGACTGAGATGAAGAAGAGGTGTGGAATCATGGAAAATGCTGCGCAGAACTTAGGTGAGCATTATAGCTGTCCCCGAAGGCCTGTTAAAGAAACTGACATAAACATCGAAGAAGGATTGAGAAGTCTGTCAAGCCATCCCTGGAGGAACTGCAAGCAGGACAGCGGTGCGGCGCATGGTTGTAGGTCATTTGGTCGAAAACCAAATGATTGAATGCCATTTGATTGAGAGTCAAATGGTCGAAAAAATTGTCGATTTTTTTCATTTTTTTTTTTATGGGGGGGTTCCCCCCAACCCCTCTTTTTCTATATTAATTTTTTTTTACCAAACAAAACAAAAAAAATATATAAATAAATAAATAAATAAAATCAACCATTTATTTTTTGACCATTTGACTTTCGATCAAATGGTCATTCGATCTTTTATTTTCGAACATTTGACCGGACACCGCGGCGCACAGGGACAAGGCTGTAGAACGGGATGCTGGGCAAAGGAACAAAGTGTCTCTACAGGGTCTGAGTTAGAAGGAACTTTTCGCTGGCTGGAGACACGCTGACCATGTCGGACAAGCTGCCCTGACGGAACCAGCAGTTGTGGAGCCGCTGTAGCTGGAATGTACTACGCGGAAGCAGCGAGAGTACTGAAACCGAGTCTGAGGACAGACCGGAGCCCACAGCAATGCTCCCTGGATGTTGGGCCAAAAGCGAGCCGGCTGGTGGTGACAGAGTAGAGAGTTGTGGTCCATATAAGACGGTTAGACATACCCTGAAATTGAGGGGTCGGAGAAGAATCCCCTAAAAAAGACTTCCTACATTCCCAAAGGGAAAAGCTCAGGAATAGGGGACAAATTAGAATTCTGTCATTAAAAACAAAGTGTCAAGAAGACGTTAAAAAGCCTCTTCTTCGTGAGTACATGGCAGGGGAGTACACTGACTCTGTCTAGAGTTCAATAGAAACACCCGGGTCAGGGACCCAAATTCAAAGAGACCAAGAGAACTTCGTTGGGGTAGTACTGGGCAGTTTAGTAAACCAAGTCTGCCCTACCAAAGAGGAAGAGAAAGCAGAGTACTCTTCCATGTGGCAGTACTTGGTGGAGTTAGAGAATCAAGTGGGCCTATCGAGGACGCTACCAACACTTAATTGATATTTTTGTGAAACCTGAGAATAGGTCAAAGGAAACCTGGGAAAGGGAGTCATTCTCCCTGGGTACTACTAAGTGTGAAGTGACTGTGAAACCCAGATACCAGGAAAAAGTCAAGAATCCTGGTGAAGAGAGTCATTCTCTTAACAATTGAGGAAGCTGAAAACAGAACCTTACGCCAGGGGAAAGGAGTCACTTCCCCTGGCAAGACAAGTACTGTGCTGGAAACAGTTGGTCCTGGGGAAGGTTTAATTCCCCCTGGAGTGAAGATTTGTGGAAGTATTAGGACTATGGGAAGGGAGTCATTCCCCCTGGTTATGAACTTGCAACCAGGACTGTGATGCCTCGTCTAGGAGAAGGGAGTCATTCTCCTGCACCAAGAACATTGACGTAATCTTTTAGTTTAGTTGTAATTGTAAGGGACTGAGATATTGACTTTGGACACAGGACTGTGAACTCTTGAGTTACACGGACACTCTGACAACACCCTTAGTATTTTAGTTGAGGCAGGGAAAAAACCCTCATAGAAGTTGGGATAGGTAGGTTTTATTTTTCATTCCAAGACTAATAAATGTCTTGGCAACAACTGTGCCACCTGTGTGTCATTCTCCCCATTCTGCACCATTACAGATAGAAAATAACAGGCTTGAAATCATAGAATGGAACCAGTAACTTTTGAAACCCCACAGCCCTACAAACATCCTTATGTTATGGAGGCAAAATGGGGGACAAAATGGTGGTGAAGGGGTGTAGTTTGACAAAGGGGACACAGTATGTTGAAGGGGCAGAATCTGCTTAAGGTGCAGAGCCTGGCAGATGTGGAATAAAGTTGTGGGGGTCGAGGGGCACATGCACTTAGTTGGGCCTAGGGCAGCAGAAAGCCAAAATAAACCGCAGGACTGTCAGAACTCTGTGGGCTGCTTTAAGTGGCAGCTACAATAGCCATAGCCCTTTCTGGCATGCCAAAAGGAAGGATGCCCTTGCTTAGGCTGTGCCCCCAAGTGCCTCATGAAAAAATATTGGGTCTGAAGATTCCCACAACCATTGCATCTACTGTCTTCATTCCCATGATGATGCTACCTGTGTACCCGGTCTGGCAGGGGAAGGAGATTCCTGGTCTTGCTGTACAAGCTCAGGGGTGTCGTCACTGGTGGAGTTGTTTTCTATGCCAGCAATAGTATCAGTAAACCTTGTCATCAGTAGATTGATTGTGGAACCCATCATCAAGGGAATCGCATTATTGGTCATGGATTCTTCTCCCAAGGATTCCTCATCACCCCTCATTCATGCCCGCTCAGAAAGCGTTAGCAGTTGGTGTGTGCCTGTCTTGGTGAGTAAACACCTGGCTGGTGATGGTCCTAGAGTAACCGTTTTCTATCTAGCAAGCTGCATGTCTTTCTCAATCTCTGTTTTTTTTTAAAGAAATCTTTTAAATTATTACTAAGGTGAAGGTTTTTTCCACCGAGTCTGTGTATGCCTTTGGGATGCTTGTTGTTAACCCTCTATTGGCCATTTGGACTTCTTCTCTTGCTATTTTCCTCTGCGGCAGTTGGGCACGGGGAAAAAAGGCAGGGAACTGAGGTACACGACGTAGTGACACAGTATATATACAACGCCCAATGTCATGTCTGGAGCCGACGATCGAGCACTGAGCAAGACGGATCGACTATTGATGGCCAAATCAAGGTCCACTATGCCCCCTGTCGAAGTGTTTTACGAGCAGCAGAGCTGGATGAGGATATCTACCTGATGAGGAATCTGATGAGGAACCTGCGGGGGAAGAATCCATAAAAAGAACATTACAGTGAGTAATTTCTCCTTATAATGCGCCTATGCTTCAGATGGTGTTTCATGGTCGGTGTCAGTCGAGGCCCCATAGACCTGCACAACACCACCAAAGCAGCGCCACGCTGCAGGTACAATCATAATGTGCATTTTTGTATTTAAAACGTATGGTACCTTTGTTACTGGACCGGCAAACTACAAGTTCTGCTCGCCGGTGCCTTCCCGCCCACCAGGACTGGCCTGCCTAGTGGGCATACTGGCACCCGCGAGCAGAGCATGTCGGATGCACGGCACCATTTTGAATGGTGCCAGTGTATCTGACCTCCCCATTCCCATTGAGCCCTATTGGGCTCAAATGGGAATGGGGTGTATTTTCTTCCAGTGCCTGCGAATGGGCAATTACCGGGTCCGGTGGGGCCGTAATGACCCGGTAATTGCCCATTTGTGGGTGCCAGAAAAAACCAAGTTTGGCGGCAGCCTGCCGGTTTTACCGGCATGGCTCCCACCAAACTTGTAATGAGGCCCAAAGTCTCTGAAAGTAGAACCCGCCTCGCTCACTCGCCCCTCAAGGCCTAAAGCACGCTCTCCCCTCCACCTAGCTACCGTATTGTTACGCCCAAGGAGGCAGTGCAATTTTCCACAGCTATTTGTGTATGTGTGACAATTCTGGACCTGAATGCTTCCGCGTGAGTCAGACATCCGTATAAAGTCTACTACCTCCTCTGGTAGTTAGTCAGTGGTACCGTTTTGCACCGTTTTTTATTATTAAACGGCAATTCCGAAACCATGACACTGAAATAAATATGTTTCTTTTCTCGGCCCAGCAGCAAGTAATTTCGCCAGAAGAGGGCACTGGCGACTTTAAAACGTAGTTTACGTAACCAATTTCAGAAACACCAATGGTAGGAACATCAAATACACAACAGTCTTTTGATCCCCCGTGTTTCAAATGCGAGGAAGATAATTAATACCCCTATGACTGGCCGATTGGTCCTTTCCTTAGACATTTTGTTGGTAAGGCAACAAAAAATACAAAATTCATTGCGTGCATACGTAAATATTCAGAACTCTATAAAAAAGTGTGCAACTTTCCCCAATCCATTTTGTTTAACTCCAAGTTGCCTAGATGCGTTGTCTGTTTTTGGGGCCTAAGAAATGAATTCGCTCACACTGCTCTCTGCGGTTTAAAAAAGAAAAGAAAAGGCATCAACATTCTTCGGCCAATACCCCGGAGATCTGGGGTTTTACCGGTCGATTACGGCTACTGGAGGACCCTTTAAAGTAGTCCCAGCTAGTCCAGCTCCAGGAGGACAGTTTCTAACAATACTGAGTACAGGCGAAACAGTAGCATACATGTTCATTTTCATTATCTCCTTTTTATTTTAATTATTCTCTAAAATAAGGTAGGGTTGCCACTTTTGTTTGTAGTAATAACCAGACTTAAAGTCACACCCACATTTTTAGAAGCCCCACCCCCTGAAAACCACCTTTTACACATGTACACATTTAAAAACTGTAGTACAATAGAAAGTGGAGAGAGGAAAAAATAATGCATGCAGTTATTTTTTTTAAGAGCCCTATAATCGTTTTTAAAAAACGCAATCAACATTAGTAAAATAAAGAATAATTATTTAAGGCTGAAAGTGGCATTTCACTGAATTTATTTACCATGCATTTTTTAACCTAAGAACGCTAAAAGTCGGTTCTGACAAAAAACGGATCCAATGAGTGTCAAACCAGACCTGCCTGCAGTTGAAAATGGAAAACCTATTTCTGCTATTGTGGTGCACATCTATCACAGAACAGTAAACTCATTTGTCCAGGTTCACACACCAGTAACATAGGGCCTTGACCTCATATTTTCTCAGGTCTAGTTGGTAGAAATTTGTGGATTTCAAGAATACTCTGAAAAGTGCACACGTCACAATAAACCAACTTGACAAATCTATAACACCTGCAGAAATCTGTTAAGCAAAGACCATAATTGTAGTTGTTTTCCCTCCATCATCACTGCAAGACAAAAACTGCCAGAATACAAAATAATAATGTGTCATTTAACATAATCATATCATGTTTATTACGGAAATGTAAAAAACATTCCCAAAAAAATACATATCAATACAAATAACAAGATAAAATGATTAAAAACCATACAAGTCAGCATGTCATGCCATATTCGTGATCAAACGCTTTATGATACAAAGGGCAGATGTCAGTTAAATTGGGAGAGACAATCCCACATGTGGAGATTCAGCCCATAGCAAATAAATCAATGCAGGCTGATCCTGGGCAAAATCCAGTTTGTGGAGCAAAGGTTGTAACACAAAGCCTCTCACTTTCGAATACACAGGGTAAACAAATAACAGGTGGGCAAGGCCCTTATTTGATGCATCACACAGAGGGCAGGACTGATTGACTCCGTCCCCAGACCATGCTGCTGAGCAGGACACAGTCAAACCGTGCCCTTGTTATGAGGACACGCTCTGCCGGGGACTCAGCCCATAATACATAGTTTTGTGGTCTGGGAGACATGATAATCATTAGCCTTCTATTCTTTGGTTTCAGCATCTCAGTACTTTCTCTCTTTGTCCCCACATGATCATAAAAATGGCTCATCAGCAATCTTACTTCATCTCGAGAAAAAATAGAAGGAGGGAACAAATGTGTAATATTAATTTCCATCAGTTGTTTCCTAATGTGACACAGCCAAAGAACCTTTCCACAGATGTCTTTAGCAATCATTAAATGAACCAGCTCATGGGTAAGAGCTGCTCCCTCTTATTACACCACAACCTAAGCTAATGGAGAGCGGACTGCAAAGAGATCACATCGCCAATAAATCTACAGCCCAATTCTAGGTGTATGCCAAAACTTGGAGCTGTGGACAGAAGACCCAAAATGTTCTTAAAGAATTGAATCTTCTCTACTTGGATGGACTTAACATTGGTATATCCCCACCACTCCTTCCCAAATCTGGCGACCGAGGCTACTTTGCCATTATGCAATTTCAGCAACAGATCAATTGGTTTTGCTCGGAACATACCCATAGACCTGATGACCCCATCAATTGCGTCCTTAAATCGGACAGCCTGTTTGCTCATGTGGGGAATAGGGCCAAAATGAGAAGAGAACCTGACCCCCAAATAGTCAAAACTATTGACTCTGGGGATCACAGCACTCTTGCAATATATTTTCCCAAAGTTAACAATACGCCTTCCCCTACAAGAGGCCATCACAGATGACTTTTCAGTATTTACCACCAAGTCCAAGCTGTCCATGAAGCAAACATAATCAGAAATAAGCCTTTGTAAGGCTCTTGGGGTGCGCGTCATCAGAACGGTGTCATCCGCATACATCAAGACCAGCAGGTACCGACCACCTTGGGAACATCAGGCGAGGATCTCAATAAATAAACATACAGGTGGCATGATTGTTGGCCTTAACATTTATTTCGTCAAAATGAAGAGTAAATCCATCCCTCCCTAACTCGAAGAGGGGTTTCCCTGCCTCAACTAAGGAACTAAGGATTCAATCAGAATGTCCAAGTAAATGAAAAGAGTCCACCGTCGTGTGACAAAATGCCTACTTCTGTCCCTCACACTTGTAACTAATACTAAAGAGGTAGTGGATCTTCTTGGTCCAGAAAAATGGCTCCCTTCTTCTGGACAGTGGACTATAGTTCCAACTGCAGATGGGAACTTCACCTGAGGGAATGACTCCCATCCCCAGGTCTCAGTTCCCTTCCAAAATGCAAAACAAAGTTCCAGCTTGTGATGCTGTAAAGTTCTCAGTTCCAACTCAAAACTAAAGTTCCAACTCAAACATCATTCCTTCTTCACTCTTGGGTTCCTGGAAAATGTCTCCCTTCTCCAGGTATCTTGTTCTCAATACATTCACCGTGCCTGGGGAATGACTCCCTTCCCTGGGCTTTCTTCTGCTTGAGTTCACGGTACACAACACCAGGAGGTATGGCTTCCTTTCCCCGATCTCCCTTGGCTTCACGGTACACAACATGGGGGATGTATGGATTCCTTTACTTGGTCTCTCGGCTTAACAATGCACAACACCACGGGGTATGGCTTCCTTCCCCTGATCTCTTTTGGCTTCACAGTACACAACACCAGGGGGTATACATCATCAATTTAATTCCACCTTACATACACATTCTCACTCACATACATCCAATGTCAACGTATGCATAGGTAATCTCTTTTGTGAGACCCTCTTCAAAAACACAATTGGTATTCAAACCCAGATAGAACTAATGGTATGTAAAACAGTTAAATCACACAAAGGCTTATTGACACAAGTCTACATATGTTTCAGTCGGTATATATGACTTTTCCAGTTTCTAGTCATTACTCCAACCTTCTTCAGGACATGGAAGGGGCATGAATGACGCCTCGCACGTACAACATAATCTGATGGAAGATGTCTTCGGACCAAAAATTCTACAAAACACAAACAAGAATCTAAATTACCACCCAACCTCTTATTTCAACAGCAGCACCTATACATTGTGCATATAAATCTTACGTTATTATAGGTGTTCACCCTTACCTCCATGCTCTATTCGTGGAGGAAACTGCATACTATGGAGTAGTTCCTAAATGCACCCGTAGTAGACTCCCTAATAAAGCCACATGACATATTTAGACAAGGTGAAGGAATGACAAAATAATATATTTATTTAGCCACAGGGGAACTCACTTCTTGCTGTGTGGTCTGGGCTACCTGCGTAGCTAGGTATCCACCTTTCTTGGCATCTCTTCTTAGATCTAACACTCAAGCATCTGGTGTGAATCCATACAATCAGCAAAACTGCGCTGTAAATGAACAGAGGACAATCAGGGGGATAGGGACCTACTCCTTCCTCCACTCTTCGTTGTAAACCACCACTTTCAATGGAGGGATGCATATTACAAAACTGCATGTCAAGTAACACTTACTTGCAGTCTCGTGTAGTCTGATGCAAAACAGCCCAAAGATCCTGTATTCCTGGGACTACTTAACAAACTCAATTCTTTCACAGACGTTGCAGCATAAATTTGCATGGATCCATGCACCAACTGAGATTCCACTCAATGCTAGGGAGGGCAAACAGATCAATTAACCCCTCGTTCCTAACTGCGCATAAACATAAATAGCACACATCTATGTCTAGCGTACTTCGCAAGTTAGTTTTTCAAATGACAAAAAAAGAAACAAGTATTTACATAAATTAGCGACCCGCTATGGGCCCACGTGTGATCTCAGAAAGCAACAGTGACAACTAAAGCTGTCTTGCTTGCCCGTTTTAATGGGTCTCCGCCCGTGGTCAGTATAACAAGCTTAATCATGATGTGAATATGCTGCTCAATATATTGGTCAGTTGCAAATATATAATGCATTTGCTGGCCTGAAGAGAATCAGATGCATCTACCTGGTTTTATGTGTTTCAGCATAATGCGTGCGCCATATATACTGACTGAAACATATGTAGACTTGTGTTAATAAGACTCTGTGTGATTTAAACATATCATTGTTAGGCAGAATCACCTGCAGTACCCTTGGGGACCAGTACAGGCAATTAGGACTACAAGTGTAAGCACAATTTCACCTTTGGTACAAGCCTGTACTACACAGTAAAGTGGTAGTGATGGCTGGGCAGCCAGACTTATTTCAAGAGTTTAAGTGAGCAGTAGAACATGTTACACAAAGGACCAACAAATACAGTGATTCAAGTAAACACTTAATCAAGATTTCTTGGTAAAAGAATATACATTTATTTACTCATTTAGAAAACATAAGCAGTTCAAGATCACACACTAATACACCACCAAAATCCAACCGGTAAGTAAATGAACAGGTTTAGCTCCAAAATGAAATGGGAGCAAAATGGCACTTCAGATACTTAATAAAGGAGGGAAAAGACAAGGTTATAAGAATAGACAGCCCAAATACATTCATAGGCAGGGAAAAGGGTTTCAGTTAAATACAACCAGCAATTCTTCTCAATAGGTCTGGGCCAAAGTCAATGGTTCAGAGTCTTTTGTATAGGATAGCACAGTTCTGGTATATAACGGTTAAGTCTTTGCCACGGATTTATAAAGGATTTGGCTAGGCGAAAAGTTTGGCGGATGTTAAGGGAAGGACAAGCCTTCGTAGTTGAGGAAAGTTTCACGCACTTTCTCGATGGCCAAAAAGATTTGAAGAAATGGGCAGGGGCGGCTGTCTCAGGCACCAATGAAAAAGTGGCCCGCAGTTGTAAATGGATATTCATTCACAGACTTTGAATAGTACCCAAGGGGGGGTGTTAAAATGTAAGTACATTGTGATATTTATAGAACATTTATTCAGCAACAATGGTCAAAATTACTAACTGCATAGTGAAGTAACTCATCAAACTGGCCCACATTAGCCAAAAAGGTGGCACATTTTGACTGGCCCACGCTAGCATTTTGTATTTTTGGTACAGGCATTGCCGTATAGGTCAGTCCGAGCCTGGCGGCTCATCCATAATGGCGAGGGGGCGCCCACTCAGTGGCCCCCTCACTCATTATGAAGGAGCTAAGGAGCCAGCCCAGTGAAACAATGAGCAATCCCCAAGCTGCTTTTTTCAGCCGAGGGAGTGCTCCTGTGCTGGCTGAACTGTCAAACGGAAACTCTATTTCCCTTTGACAGTTCAGTTCAGTTCCCCAGCCACACATGCTCACTGAGCCATGCAAGGCTGGGGCGTTTTGCTTTGCCAGCATTTCATAGCTCATTGGAAATGCTGGCTGGGTCACTGCATGTCTGTATGTGTGAGAGGGAGCTCCTGTGCCACCTCGCACATACAGATAGAGCAGCCTGGAACAAGTTGTTTCAGCACCCACATGCAGGCCAATGCAGAAGGTATGTTTATGTTAATTTTTTTATTTAAACATGTGTATGAATGCGTGAATGCTTGTGTTATGTGTGAGTGTATGGTGATGGATGCTCGTGTGAATGAGAGAGTGATTGCTGTATGAATGTGTGTGTGTTAGTTTGTTTTGGTCCGTTGAGATGATTTTGGCAAGTGGTGGATAGGTGGGGGAAGGAGGGTTGTACAACAAAAGCATTTTAAAAATGCCTGAATGCCTTTGTTGCACAATCCCCCTACCCACCTGCTCAAATCAGCTCTCCTTCTGAGGTGCTGTGGAACCCAGGGGACAGGGATGGTATTTTTTTACTGGATTTCTATCATAGATGTCCAGTCAAAAATACCATTCTTTCCCCCTTGGCACCCCAGCACCTTGCATACACACATAACCATGTTGATTGTGTTAGGCCTAGTGGGGCCTAGGGGACAGGGATGGTATATTTTTGCTGGACATCTATCATAGATGGCCAGTAAAACATGTCATGCCTGCCCCCTGGGCCCCCGCAGCAGCATTTGCAAACTGGATATTTAGCAATTTTTTTAAAGAATGCTCTACAATGCAACATTTTAACCCATTATTTTATTAAAAAATTCACGGGGGGAAACCCCCCCGAATCCTCCTTGATTGGTTTGGACTCCCTTACTGCGTTCGGTCGCTATGGCATTTTTGGGGGAAATAGTTATGCCCACCACTTAAAAAATTCACCAGCCGCCACTGGCTCTCAGGATGTGTTGGGAATGGGATGGGGGAGCCCAGGGACTGTGGTGGGAGCAGGATGGGCGGGCACCATGGGATAGTGGTGGGAGCAGGGAGCAGGGTGGGGAGAGCCCAGGGTGTGGGGAGAGCCCAGGGACTGGGTAGGAGTGGGATGAGGGAGCCCAGCCACTGTGATGGGAGCAGATGGGGGAGCCCAGGGACTATACTGGAAGTAGGGTACAGTGACGGTGCACAATACATACTGTCCATTTGGCATTTTTTGGGGGGCCCGGCCTGCCCAAATTTCGCTCAGGGGGGGCCAGGCCTAAAAAGTTTGAAGACCTCTGGCCTAGTGGATTTACGATGTGAGGCAGCTTCTTTGATTGGCATGCTCGTCAGAGTCTCATATATAAAACAATCCAATGTGCTCGTGTATGGACATCACACATTTCGCAGCTATCTCTTTAAAAAAAAAATAACACCAACACAGAGGGGCAGGGCAAGGGGGGTCCCGAACTATTTATTGTTTGCTCAGGGGGGCCTTGGCATCAAAAGTTTGAAGACCACTGGTTTAAGGTGTGAGTGCCTTGAAGTCCACGAACTGGTTTCGTTCCCTCTGGCTATCCCGTTTTCAACAGCACTCTGATGAAAATTCGACCAGAATAGGAAGTTGTCAAGGTGGCTTGCGAGTTGGTTGTTCCCACCAAACTCAAGGGAAGGTGTTAACCTTGAAGGGCTTCTCTGTCGTTGGAGTTTCAGGCAATTCGGACCTGCAGCAGGGCTTCACCGGTCGTCCAGGATTTGCAGCAGTCCTCTTCCTTCCTCTCCTCTTCGTTTATTTCGTTCCAGTGGTCGACTCTGCTTTCCAAGTCCCAGAGACCTGCTTTTAAACAGTTTTCCCCCATTAATTCCAGCCTGGCTGTTACTCACACAGCAGGGTGGCTGTCCTTGCCAGGCAGCCAGCCAGCCAATCACGCCAGAGTGCATTCAGGTCTCATAGGAGACTAAGCACAGGGAGTTTCGGGCACCTCCCTCACGTCCTGTCCACCCCAGACACCCTGGCGCCAGAGGAGGGCTTCAGCACTGAAGCCTGCCAAAGGCCAACGAACAAAGGGACCAAACCTGGTTTGGCGCGCAGAGACAAACACAAGAAGGACCTTTCCTAAAAGAAATGGCGAAAAAAGATGACCAGAGTCTGTTTTTATAGATAGGTCTTGGGCGCCATATTGAAAAACATGGCTGCCCCGATTTTTAGCTACCCTTGTTAGCGGTCGGGAAAAATCACGGTAGTTGATCTAAACCACTGCCACCAGCCAATTAAAGTAGGAAAGGGTAACATTTTACTGTTTACTGTTACATGAGTGTTTTGACTGAGGGGAAGCTAGGCAACCCCTCCAGCACTCTATAGTAAGATAGGGCGTGCTGGGTCAGTACATTTAAAGAGACTAAGAGACTAGTAAAGCCAATTTAACTTTACAGGCTATGGGAGACGGTAGTCAGTCCCAGAGAAGGTATTTAAACCTTGGGGAGTCTGAAAGACACCCCTGTGCCACTGCACTGAAGGTGCTGTGTGACACACAGAAACAGATGATGCCACTGGAGTTGTTTTAAAACTCCATAACCAAAGAACACAAAAGTAAAACCCACATCAAAATACATGAAAGAGTGGGAAAAAAGGCTCACACACTTTCCAGGTAAAAAGATCAAATCCTAGAAATCCAGCAAAGTTGCTAAGGGTCTCAAAAGGTAAGGGAAATTAGCACATTTGGAGAATTCTCCCTAACAACCATTAGTTCTATCTGGGTGTGAAGATTTCAAATACCAATTGTGTTTTTTAATAGGGTCTCACAAAAGAGATTACCTATGCATATGTTGACATTGGATGTGTGTGAGTGAGAATGTGTATGTAAGGTGCAATGGAATTGATTATGCCAAACTGGAGCAATTTATTGTGATGTTAAGGAGAGTTTTTATGTTTTTTTTAATAAATTCATTTTGTGTATGAAAAGTATATGTTAGTATTTTCCCTCCAACCTCATTGCCAAGGTCCATTTTCTGTTTATTAGTGTATTATTTACCTGGAGGATCTTTGGTGTTACAGGTACCTCTTATTATATATATTAAAGAAGCACTTCCTATTTACTCAAACAATTGTGTTTTTTTTGGTCTAAGAGTAAAAAGCATATGTTGGCCAGGTGACTGCATGTTCCTAAGACTTGCTTTTTCCAGTCCTGGAATTTCATTGAACAAATTAAAGAATTCTTGGAGTTGTATTTTTTTAGGTTTCAATTGGTTTAGAATACCCGAAACCAATTTACAAATGATGCATAAGTGGTGTCTAGATGACGTGGAGTCACACATTTGACTGTAAAACAGCAATCAAACAAGAAAATCAGCCCAGTTTTCTCCCACCATAAAATAGTGCTTACTCTTACGTCTGGTACTCTTTTCTCCATAATCATGGGATGTCCCGACGATCAGAGACAGGAACGGAGTCTATTTCCAACATGCATTATATAGAACTTTCCAGCACTGTCCCACGTCAGTTTTCAGGGTATCCAGTTATAAAGTCACCAGGGAAAAGGTTGCCAGGTGGCGACATTTCCCCAAATGTGCACTTCCAAGAAAATTCAAGCACTTGCCTCATATATTCTAGGACGGGAGCATATCATAGTAAATAATACTCATCCTAAAATATGTGGGGGAAGGCTTTTCAGGGCGCAGGAAACAAAGTCGCCTACCTGGCGGCTTTTTCACAGGCGACATTATCACATGGAACCCTGTTCGGGTTCTTTCCTGTACCCAATGCCCTACCATCAGTCCCTTTATTCAAGTCGGTGAAACACACCGTTGCCTTGCGGCTGCACCTTGTTGCACCTAAATGTACCCTTTTCCCTCGATGCCTCATGCCCAACACGGTGAACAGCTCTGCGGGTGGCCTGCTGAGCTTCTCTACCACTGACCCCCTCAATCGCTGGGTAATTTGCTTTGCACTTGTGGAGATATTCGTCAGATATGCATATGGTGGAAAGAGGAGTTCAGGATCAGTCCTCCAGAGGAAATCATCAAATTCATCTCTTCTTAGTCCAAGGTAGGTCTACTTTTATTCTCTCGGGTACCTCGCGTGGCGGCAAATCCTATGGCCCTGTCGCTGCGTGTCTGAAGTCTTATCCACACTTTCATATCTGCACAAGTGGAAACAATCAGACTCCAGTCTGAGATGCTGCATGGGACTCCCATGGTACCCGACTCGGGTGCCTTCCTGAGTCACTGGTCCGGGAAGGGACAACCCGCTTACTGTGTAGATTGCGTCAAAGGTGGCTCTTGCACCTCTCAGAGCCCCCAACCAGGAATGGGTGAAGGCCCATCATGAAAAAAGCACAAACATGAACAAAAACAACCCCCATGTAGGCTTTGTAAGGGGCCCAAGTTGCCTTAAAGGGTGTGAAATAAACATGTGACCATACAGCTAGTTAGTTCAATCACATGGATGAACATACGGACCGTTTCACTAGGCTTCTACCCTGTGCCTGCGTACAGTTTCCAGAAATCAGACTCCTGAGAGTGTGGAACATTGCTTGAGCGTAACCCCATGATGAGGCTCTCAGGCTCTGCTGTAAGCTTGAAAACAAAGAAGCCCCCTGCCTACACTACATGCCAACTGTCACTCCAAGTATCAACATCTAGGTTGCATGGATGGCGGAGCTGCGCAGGTAAGACGATGCCTGGTATGTCCTGGTCACTCAGGTGTGGTCACCAGACACAGTAGAAGCTGAGTGAGCCTCTAGTTTTGGAAGCTACTGGACAGTAACCGCCTGAAACGGCTGCACAGAGCATAATTCAGACATCCGCTACACACACCTTTACACAGTGCGTGCAGTGGTTGCAAGCCTTATTCACATTCCACTTTCTGGGCCCCGCCTCACAGGTACCAGGATCCATGTATTTATCCCGGGGCCTCTGACATAAGTACACAGGCTACCCCCCATGAACCAATCTGCTCAACGGAATAGGACAAAGGATAGTTTAGGACAGGGCAGGGTCGTGATGGGGCATAAAAATGTCTTGGGCACCAATGAAAAAGTGACCCGTGGTTGCAAATGGCAATTCCTCCTTTTGTAACAGACCGTTTGAGTAGTACTCATGTTTTTTGGGGGGCTAAATTGTGATGCAAATTGTGCATTTTAATGAATATTTATTCAGTAACACTGGTCAAAACTACTAGTCGCATAGTGAAGTAGCTTATCAAACTGGCTCACATTGGGCAAAAAGATGACCAATTTGACAAATAAAATCATGCCCACGCTAGCATTTTGCATTATTTGGTTTGGGCATTGCCCTATTTTCCTATAGGCCAGTCTGAACCTGGGCCAGGGTGACCATTCTCACCTTTTCATGAGCGGCCCTACCATGAGGTATTTTTTTTAAAAGAAATAATATTCGACATGCTACCAAAATCAGTGGCCTTTACAGAAGGAACTCAAACCATTGGACTCACTGCCTGCCAGATGATGAAGGTAACCCTGCTCCAGTGCCTGGGACCTTGGTTTCACAAGCACTATCTCACTCTACTCTGAACATGGCGATTCAGGTTGAGGAGAATAATTATCCCCCTTTAGGCTCGTATTTTAAGACTTGGCAGGTGGTGGACAGAGATGAAATGCTGTCATGGAGTTTTTATTACTACCTTTGCCAGACACCCGACTCAGCCAATTGAGACAGGAAGGTTAGCTGACACCTCGTCTTACAAACCTGAGAGGACTGACATTCCTCTCCAACCTGACATTATAAGAGAATCCAGAACAATCTGAGAGAAAACCCATAATGTGGCTCCCACCAACTAAAACCTAGCTGCTCGGTACCAGCAGGTACAAACCAAAATAGTGTGTGTTTGTGTGGGTGCTCTAATCCACAAACGCAAACAGCAGTAGTCTCCCCATCCTTAGCACAGAGCAAGCCCTCTACTCTACTTTAGCTTTCGATGTTACAGTGCTAAATGCTCAGGCAGAGAAGAGAGAGCCCTGGATGAGATGAGGAGGAAAGTGTACAGCAACAGTGCAATTCATTTACAACAGGCAAATTCAGACGCCATCCTTCCCAATTACAATAGCAAGTTCTGACGAGAAATGGAGGACTCTGCTGCAGACCTGACAGGTGACAGGAAAGCACAATTTATGTCATGGTGCATGCTCCCAAAACCCTGAAACTGGCGAGCCCATCCCTGCCTCTGGCTTCCTTGGGGGCTTCTCAGGCCCCAGCTAGGCTTACCTGGACTCAGTTCTGGCGCCACTGGCGCCAGGCTCATGGCAGGTGTTAAACATATGATCCATATACTTGGCTCTGAGATGTTGAGCCATTCAGTACAGGGTGTGGCTTGGGACTATTTTACCTGAGAGGCAGGATACAGTTAAGGGGACTTTTTTCCTGGAACTACTTGCAAGGCTATTTAAACCGCACCCTGCAAACTGAACACGCTTTGCGTTATTCTGCACTCCTGCAGCGTAACGCTCACCGTGTCAGTTCAGCTCTTGCTTCCCTTCTTCCACACCCGTCCAGAGTCTTCTATCCATCGGCACCTCGCCTTCTTCTTACCCACGGACCGCCGCATCTGTAGAAGAACTGAACAGAAGGTACCCTCTCGGGTAACTACTCACCTGAATCGGCCACCTCCAGGAACTTCATCGAGCAGTTCTCCATCATTCTGCATCGCGCCGCCACTCGACACCATCAAACGGTTCTTCCATCTTCTTCCTGGAATTGCGCCGCACCTGCCGAACAGAAAAGACAAAGCAGGTCAGTCTCACACAGCAAAGGAAAGCTAAATAAAGCAAACAATTAGCGCGTCCCTCACAGCGCTATACTTACCGGCAGGAGTCCTGCTCATCATTGTCAGAAGAGTCATCCCATCATCCGGAAGCCGCTTAATGCCGCACCTGAAAGACAAGAACAAACATTAGATACTTTGAGCAGAAAGACTTAAAGCAGCTTTTCAAAGGAGTTACTGGAATAGAGACTTACCTGCTTACTCCGGTCCTTCCACTTCAGCAACCTCCATCAGATCAGTGAAGTAACTTGATCCTGGAACGACAGTGTAACCGCGCCCCTGCCAGAGTGTGCAGGACGGAGACCTTACCATTAAAAAACCAAGGTAAGCCAGAGGAATAGAAGGAAAATCGGAAGGAGGTGAAAACCAAAACCAGTTCCACTCAGTTGACTAATATCTTGTTTCGACTTGCAGGCGAACATCTCCTGAGGCAAGAACGAAGGGAAGACGCAAGCTAGCACCCTCATTTAAGCAGAGCAACATAAATGCAGACATCATCCTGCGGACAAGAGCACGCCCCCATGGAGACCAGGTGAGCGTGACAATTTATTGCTGGACTAATGGAGGTGAAATCAATAGCACAAGACATCTTATAAATAGACCTAAATCAGATGGACACGGCTGCTAAATGTACATGCTTCTGCCTGAATCTGACAGGCTGCTCAACAAAGGAAACAAAAAACACCCTCACAGCAAAAGCCTCTTGACTATCATTAGAGCAGGCACTATCTACCTTGTAAATAAGCCAGCCTATGGGTTAAGTTGGCTTTGGTGGCTTCCTAGAGCACTCTCAGAGCAGGGACAGAGGGGTTAGTTTCATCCCAGGAAAAAACGATACAAATGAAGGACCTATTTGGCACCACTACTGCTCAGAGTGATAAGCCTAAGGTTTGATACCCTGAAGGTCCATCAGCATTCCGCCTCAGTTGGTGGACGGTATCCCTTCCTTTGCCTTCCTGGAAGTAGATAACCTCTTATTTCTGGTTGCGAGATGCGTTCAATTGTGTGGAGAAGTTACAGACTCTCACTTCCTCAATCCCCCTCTCCCAACCATCCTCCTCCACCTTTCCCAACAGTGTTCATCGAATCTCCTGGAGGACCTCCAGAAATTAGTGAGTCTCGATGAAGTAGAGAAGATCCCTCGGTATCGAGCTTTTCAGGGCTTCTTCTCCCATGTCTTTGCACTTTCCTAGAAGGACAAGGCAGGATGGAGAATGTTTCACGACTCCTCCAGCTTCAACGACTTCTTATCAAAGGAAAGAGTTGAAATGGTCACTCTAGTCCAAATACTGTCTCCCCTCGGACGGGGATTGGCTTTGTGAGCGAGATGTACAGGAAGAGTATATACACATTCTGATCTGGGTGCCACGTCAAAAAGTCTGGCTTCTCAATAATGAATGCCCATTACCACTATAAGGGTATTCACCAAGGCGATTGTCTCCAAATTATCCCATCTGCATCTACCAGGTATATCCAGGCCTCCATCCCTAGCTTAGAGAAGGAATCAGTCAACTATGTCCTTAAAGTGGCATATGCTCTGGGGCTTATGGTGAATCAGGCAAATCAACCCTCACCGGACCCAGAGAATAAAATACATTGGTCTGATCTGGGATTGTGGGGCAGGGAAAGTCTTTCCCCATGTAGAAAGTATAGAGGATCTACTCTTGATTTTCAGAAAATTCCTTAAGAGCACTCATCTTCCTGCTCTCAAAAAGTTGGGGTTGCGTTGCCTGATAGCTTTGTGTATTTTAGTCATCCCCATGCCAGGCTCTACATGAGACTGATCCAACTCCAGCTTGCCACCCATTGGTTTCAGGCCACTCAGCCTCAAACGGAACTCTTTTCTGTTTCTTAAGTGATGCCCCGACCCCAGCTGGTGGCTGGATGAAGCCAAACTCTCAGACGTTTGCCATTCTCCCCACACTTCCTAGTAGGAGTTGTTCCTCAGATTGTTCGCCAATGGGTTTGAGGGCAGTGATGTACTACTGATAGGTCCAGGACGTCTGAGCTTTTGAAGAGATTCAATGCCCATCAACTACATAGCGCTAAGGGTGAATTTCTTAGAAATGAAATCCTTTCTTCAGTGCCTTAGTGTCATCAGGTGTTGAGCTATACAGACACCACTACAGAAATGTTCTACATAAACAATCAGGGGGAACCAAGTCACGCTCTCTATGCCAACTGGCTATGGAAAGCTAGAATTTGTGCCTACATCGCACCATCTCTTCGACAGAACTTTCTTGCCTCTAGGGATTTAACCCATGCAATTCGACTCAGCCATTCAGGCCTTTACATGCTTTTTGTGAATGGCCTATTCAACCCCTCAATAAGCACCCTTTCAAAACATCTGGCTATCGTTCTCATAACAAGAGACTCAATATACTACTTGAACCCAACTCAAGGGGAATATATTTGATCTTAGTTGATCTCTCAACCGGACCATTGCCGTGAAAAAGACGCTTGTTGAAACACATGTCGGCTGACACCTTAATTTATTAAAATACTTCTGCTAATTCAGCCTTCCTGGATACTAGTTGTATTTAAGAAATTGTTGAACTTTTGATTCACATCTGGCAGAGCACGTTAGGCCAGTCACCCAAGTTTCATGTTACCATCTCTCCTATTATGTTGCATTTACCAGGAGAGGGGAATGTAAGGGCAGACACATTAACTTGTCAGCCTCATGCCCCACATAAATGGGAGCTCCACAGGGAAGTTCTGGTTCCTCTACATTAGTCCTGGTACCCCACCTCCCCCCAACTGCCTGGCCCCTTCTTTTTGGCCCCTTCCCCAGAACACAGCAAAAAGTACCTTCTGTATTCCTTGCGGAAGGGAGAAGGCCAACATTCCAGGGGGGGGGGGCTTTCTCCTGCTCTGGGATGGCCACCATACTCTTTATGACTTCCCTCCTCTCCCACTACTAACAATGGTTCTGCACAAACTAAAATAGACCTGGGCAGTCACCTCATCCTGATAGCACCAAACCGACCAAATGGAACCTGGTTCCAAGACATCCAAAATATGACGTGCCGGCTGCCCTGATTTCCTCTGTCTCTCCAGAGGGATGGTTATACACCACTGCTGTCAATTGCTAACCTTTGTGACCTCATCCCAGAGAAACTAGTTTATGGTGACTTGGGTCTCTAGGATAAGAGCGAGAAAACTATCAAGGCTGCAAGGCAGAATTCCACCATGTACCGGTATACCAACAAGTAAACCAGTTTTTGCCACTGTTTTCTCGAGAATGACATGAATCCTCTTGAATTATCCACCAATTACATGCTCTCTTTAGTTGCACACTTATCTGAATCATGTGTCTCTGTAGATTCCTGTAACACCTACTTTACAGCTATCGGTACATACTTGAATGCAAGCTTATGGGCTTTCCTTTTCAAATGTGATCATCAAAAGAAACTTAAATGGACATGGGGAACGGCTCCAACCACAAAGAAATCCCCAACTCTCCTTGGGACTTAAACGTGGTTCTCTCAGTATTAATAGAAAGTACTTCTTTGCTAGTTCATTTTCAAAACTGCCTTCCTGGTGTCTATTTCATCAGCCTGCAAGATTTGTGAACTACAGGTACTTTGTTGCTAGGAACCTTTTACTATCTTCCACAGGCAAATGTTTTTCCTTACGACGGTACATCCTCGTTTTTAAAAAGAACTGTCTCATACATCCCTGTTTAGAAGGATGTAAGAGAACTGACTTACAAAGCCGGAGAGTGTGAAGCGTCTAAAAAAGAGGTGGGTGAGGCAGTTTATGTAAGATAGTTGATGTATTGCTCACAAGCAGCAGGGTTTGTTGTTCAAAATCCTACGTTCTGATCTCTGCCGGAATGGATATTCCTAAACTGTGAAGGAAAGGTTATTATAGATTAGGAGTCACTAAATTGAGAAACTTGTATTTGTGTGACCTTCCCACTACAAAAATGATGTTAGAAGCCCAATTTGCTAATTAAAATGGACAACAAAGACCAAGAGTACATCCAGTATTCTCAGGAACAAATGGCTAGGGTTCATTGGATCATTTAATGTACATACAACCACATTTTATCGGTTAGCACGTGGGATAAAATACTTGAGGAAATGATGTGGCCCAGGTCAATTCTCAATTTCCAGCTGAGGCAAAGAGAATGCAAACTTTCACCCCTTGAACTCTGCCTCCCAAATAAATTGAAAGTTTGACGCATGTCTGATTTAGAGTCCTCATCTAAGGCAGGGGGAGCAAATGAAACAAATTGGTGTTATTCATGTAAGGTGATGGAGCCAAAGGGGATTTTCGAAGGGGCTAGATGTTATATAGCATATTTACCCTTCTTGTTTATAGCTGGAGGAGCATTTAGAAAGGGATAGGCAAAATATCCATGGTGGAATTGGAAGTGGGCGAATTTCATGTTTTCTGCTTGCCAATTTGTGGAAATCCTGTCAAGATGCCTGCCCAAATATGCCCGAGCTGCGCTCAAAGGTTTTAGGCAGTCAGGTGGCCGGACTGCCAGAAATTCAATACAGTCACCCCACAGAAAATTCTGGCCTCCTGA
The DNA here is from genome assembly GCF_040938575.1 of Ambystoma mexicanum. NCBI lineage: Eukaryota > Metazoa > Chordata > Amphibia > Caudata > Ambystomatidae > Ambystoma > Ambystoma mexicanum. The sequence continues at coordinate 503,844,704 of NC_090929.1, read as the reverse complement.
TCCTCTGAAATATGCATGTGCTGAGCCCACCTCAGCTATCAGGTTAACTCAGAGAATGGGCAGTGCTGTCCACCTGGAATTCTCTAACATGGAAGCAGAAGATGGATTGTCCACCCGTTCTACCATCTTCTTCCATGGTTTTGTGGGTGTCATTTTCGCCCATCTTTATGTAAGTGCAGTATAAAGAGTTGTGTGTGGCATAATGTAAGCCCAATAAATGTGCACTAAGAACACTTTTTATTTTACATTGATTAATCACTAACTGTATTGTTCCTATTTCACCAGCCCTTACAACACATTGTACCTTGAGTTGCAGTGCCCTGTCGTGGCCCCTGCTCTTGCCGTCACTTCTGACAGCGGGAAACACAACATCAACTTTGGGGAAGTTGCAACAGGTACATCATTCTTTTGAAAAACATGTTGAGCTTGCTTGCATGTTAAAATAACATTTTCTCCATGTGTATATTTATATTAATTTATGTCTGAACTAATTCTGGTGCTTCTAATCCTTACATAACTGCCATTAAGTTCCTTCATCATTTTTAACTGCTAAAGTGGTCCTTCTCCATGGGTGACTGTCTTGGTCTCCCTTGACCAGACTTGCACACACTATAGTTGACTTCCATTGTTCCCTTGGTTCTGGTTGATTGTCACACTGGCCACTGTCCTTTGAGCGTGGTTGACTCTTATGTTATCAGTTCAAAATGGTTTTGCATGACCATAGATAGATGCCATAGTGCCCTTTGACCATGATTGGCACATAAAGTGTACCTTGATTATTGATTATATTCATGCTGTTCCTTGACCATGGGAGGTTGCCATTGTGTCCCTTGATTTTGCATGACCTTAGGGTCTCTTGGCCTTGGTTGGCGGCAAAGGGTGTTATTATTATTATTATTATTATTATTATTATTATTATTTGACTATCGTTCGTTGCTGAGGGGTGGCTGTCATAGTGTGCCTAAACCATGGGTGACCTCCACAGTGTCCTGTAAATATCAGTGAGTATTATTTGACAATCGTTATGTCTCTTGACCATTATTGTCTCCCCTGGCATCACTTGACGAGGGTTGGCCAAACAATGTCCCTTTATCACAGAGGCTGCCATGGTGTTCCTTGGCCATGAATGGCTTTGATTTGACTGCCTCGAGCTGAGTGCCACCTGTATCCTGGTTCAGTGGATGCCAGTTCAGCTAACAGTAACAATACATATGCTTGATTTTGAACAAGGACCATTTCTACACGTTTACATTTTTACTAAGGATCTTAGTCCCAGTTCTTGGTTTTTGATTTTGATGGTTCATTGTTTGCACTCTGTGAGAGTTGACACAGATTCAGCCCTGATGATGGACTATGTCCAAAATCCATTGACTTCATACAAATCTGTCCACCTCGCTTTTTATTGATATGTATTAAAAAAATGTTTTGAATCATTAATATTGCAAATGTAGTAATTGTACTCTTGTTATGTTCATGCAATTATAAATACTTGATGTATATTCACAATGAAAGACAGTTTGACCAATTCAGTGAGCATGCAGCACCCAGGGAGACTCCCACCATGTTCCTTGGCCATGATTAGCTGCCAATGTTTTCTATTTCCCATGGTTAGCTTCCACGGTGTCCCTTGACTATGTTTTCGTGCAGTGGTGTCAATCGGCAATAGTAAAATGCCATTGTATCCTCTGACCCAGATTGGCTGTCATGGGATCCCTTAACCATGCATGACCAACATCATCTCCCTTGACCACGGGTGTTCCTCGAACATGGGTGATGCTTGTTGTGTCCTTTGACCACGGGTGGCTGCCACAGTGTACATTGACCGTGGGTGGCTGCTCTGGTGTCCTTTTGAATTCTCTGAACACTGATCATTTTCATGGTGCCAAATCATTAGGAGTTATTTTTTTCCTAAGGCATTAGGAAAACATGCTGCTACTCCATAGATGTGATACTGAAGCACTGCAACTGTTTAAGCCATGAGCAACAAACCCATTCAGAGAGCCACTTCAGTACTGTCCAAAGTGCTTAATGAGGCTGGGACTGGGTCACAACAGTTTCTCTAGGAACTGAACCCCTCCAATGTTTCAAGTCCATTCGTTGCAGCACCACCTCACCCCTCCAACATTCAGCCACAAATGAATGGAGCTAAACTCTGCATCATGGAGCCCCGCTCATGCATCCTCATCTAAACAGGTGACTAACAGTGCAAAACAAATGTGCAACAATCCAGAATCAGTGTTTTTTTAATTCATCAAACAGTCGTTGCGTACCTGCGATTCTCTCTCACTTCACACAGAGAGTGCAGTGCATGCATACTATCAGGCCATGGGAGGATGGTAGAGGATGAGGAGCAACATGGGAGAAGGCAGCTCGGGTCGTACGGGCATTTGGGAAATATCAAATCAAGTTAATGTTTTCTATTTATTTATTTCAGGGCAAAGGGTGTTGAAAAAAGTTACAGTGCAAAATATCTGCTATGAACGTCTGGATGTATCCTTTGTTGTGTAATTCAACTAAAACCTAGAAATTAATGCAATAAAGCACAGAATATAAATAAATATGTATGGTTTCTATAATTCCGGGTGATTGAAACCCTACTAATTGGTTAAAGTAGTACATTTTCATATATTTTATGCGATCAAACCTAATTGAAACAAATGCAATGGAAGCAGAGCTGTGCTTTATTACACAATTCTTTCTTTAAATGAGTGTCTTCAACTTGAAATATTCTTATGTCTACACTGGCTATTACTTCCGCTTGTTTGGATGCTTTGCATTTTATGGTGGGACGGAAACTACCATACAAAGTAGTTTAAAGCTAAGGCATTTTGGCAGCAGCCATCCCCACAGAGCTGTGCACCCTCTTCTTTTCCATGTTTTCTGATAGTTGTGTGTTTTGTAAACAAGTCTTTCTGCTTATTAGTTCTTCTTACTGCCACACATTTTAACAAATGGCACAATGAGGATATTCAAGTTTAAGCTTTTTATTTAAGGTGTCTGGATGGTTGGGATTTAATATAGTGTTCCCCTAAACTTCACAAGGACGATGTTATGTTCTCCAGCATGGGGTCTGGCATGGATTCACATGCTCATGAATATTCCCTGTCGTCAGGCTGGGAATCCTCGGTAAAGAAAAAATCAGTATCAGTTTCGTTTCTGATCTGTCTTTCTTAGTAGTAACCAATCACTGATCTCTGGGTCATACTGCCCCCAACCAATGACTGCTCTCTCCCTAAGCCCTGCCTCTGGCAGCCATCCTCAGATTTTTACCGCACGCTCAAGTGTTGGGAGTCCTCGTGTTTAGCTCTCGAGCTTTTTACTGCGTTTTTACTTTTTTTCAGGAGATTTTCTCATTTTTTCGGTTTAATCGAGCCTCAAGCTCCACTGTTTCTACTTCCGATAACGGGCACCCGTTTCGGAATTCGCTACGCCCCTCAAGGGTGAAGTTTTCGTCAAGTTTATACTTCTTGGAGGATTCCGGAAGATCTGTGGCCTACCTCAACGGACATGGTCCAGGACAAGGGAGGCTCGACGCCCAGATCCAAGCAGTTCAGGTGCTGCCCTGGATGCGTATTACAGAATGTTTTCAAGGAGGACGAGCATTTGCGATGTCTCTACTGCCTCCATGAGGACAAGACGCACGTGGAGAAAGACTGTGCGTTCTGCAAGAACCTTTCGGAACGGACCAAACAAGATCGTCGTTCCCGCCTCGCCGCCTGGCTGGGGAAGGGCACAGCAGGTGAGAAGGCGAAGAAGTCTGAGCGGGCTTCTAAGTCCTGTGAGGGCGCCCAAGCGACGGGGGCCCAACAGAAGGCCAAGCACCGCGAGTCCATGGGCACCGGGAGCGCCAAAAGGTCGGGCTCTTCGGTTGCCAAGCAGGGCGCTACTTCCCCGGCACGTTCGACCATGAGCCAGCGCTCTGGTTCAGGGAAGAGGAAGTCCGAGAACCCGGGTAGGCCGCTGGAGTGGACCCGGTCGATCTTGAAGGGGGAGCGAGGCGCTGACCCTCCCCCCAAGGCAAAGGCCCAGGACGCACCTAAGGTGGTGAGGGCTTTGATCCACCCGGCAAAGGCATCTAGCGAAGTGGTCGCTGCAACCCTGGCGAAGCCGGCTGAGACTGCGCCTGTGGAAACGCCTGCCGGGCCCAGAGTATCCCTGCCACCGCGGAGGGATTCCTCTTTCCAGCCCATCGCTAAGATCCCCGTGAATCCCCCAGCTGAAAAAGAGGGGGGTGGCCAGTGGACATTAACTCGGAATCAGTCTCTGAGGAGGAACTGGTGGAAACCGAGAAGGGCCTCAACGAAAGGTCCATAGGCCTCAACGAGAGGTCCCTGGGCCTCAACGAGAGGTTCATGGGCCTCAACGAGAGGTTCATAGGCCTCAACGAGAGGTTCGAGAAGGTTCGATCCCAGGGGACGGTCCCTGCAGACGTGATCGAAGATAACGACGACGACGACCAGGGCCCAGTGGAACGGCCACCCCGTCCGTCGCAGCCATTGCCTGAGCCCCAAGATAGCTCAGCGGCCATTTTGTTGGCAATCCAATCCTTTTGCACCGAGATAAGGACGAGATTACCAGGGACCCCGACGGAGGATCCAGAACCAGGCCCGTCGGGAAGCCCTCCTAACAAGCGGAGGAGAGTCCACCCCGCTCCGCCCTTCGTGCCTGCGAGACCGGTGGACCCCACATCCCCCTCGCCGGACCCTAGAGAGGATAAGGCGACGGATACAGCGACGGGGACGGACGATGACGGCGGCGATGACGCAGCAGACATCCCGTCGTCACCCCCCCGCGGGCGTCTTCAGCCGACGAAATTGGCTCTTTCCACGCCATGATAACCAGGGCATCCGAGCTCTTCCAGCTCTGCCCTGAAGAACAGAAAAAGGAGGGGTTTCTGTACCAACGATGAGAGGCCAAGAGGAAGAGAGTTCTCGTGGTGCCTTTACTCGATGACATTTGGGAGGAGGGACTTGCTGTCCTCAAGAACCCTTCCACGACACCAGCTAAGATGGACAGGTACGAGAAGAAGTACCGAGTCCCCGATGCCGCCCCCTTGTGCCTCAGGGCCCAGCCCACGCCGGACTCGGTCGTCTCGGCTGCGGCTAAGAAGAACGCAGCGGGTGCGACGGCTTCAACTTCCACCTCCCGCCGGACAGCGAAGGCAACAAGTTGGAATCTATAGGACGACGACGATTAAGGCGGCCAATGCCTTAGCGATCTTGGGCCGCTACGACAGGGAGCTCTGGTTCAAGATAGCACCCCTGCTAGACTTCTTGCCTGATGACAAGAGGGCGGAGGCCCTAGAAATTCTGCAGGAAGGTGAGGTGGCGTCGGATCACGCCATAACGGTGGCAACGGACATTGCCGATACCGGATTTCGCCAACTGGGCAACGGAGTTTGCCTCCGACGACTAGGATGGCTCAAGGCGACAAACTTTCGCCAGGACGTCCAGACCAGGGTGTTGGACATGCCGTTCGACGGCAACAACCTTTTTGGTAAGGCGGTGGATGAGTCCCTACAGGCCATCAAGACCGACTTGGAGACGGCCCGGGCCCTGGGGGTACTTCAACAGCGGCGACCCTTTCGGAGCTCCGGAGGCAGACAGGGTGCCTCCAAAGGATCCAGCGGTGGTTCCTCCACTTACCGCCAGGCGGCCCGCTCCTCTTCTCAGGAGGCCTACAGAGGTTGCGGCAAGCAAGGGGGTTCCCGCCGCCGTCGCCAAGGAGGGAAGGCCGCCTCCAAGCAAGACTGACCAGTCCGGGTTGTCGGGCCCCCACAAAAGCACCCCGGTGGGAGGCCGGCTGACGAAGTTCGTCAGCGTGTGGGAGTCCATCTCCACCGACCGTTGGGTGTTGGATACCCTGGCCAACGGGCACTCGCTGGAATTCCAAAAGAAGTGCCCTCGCATTCCTCCCGTGGCCAGGAAGGAGAATCACGTCCCTCAACTACTGTCGGAGGTAAAGGCGATGCTCAAGAAAGGTGCCATAGAGCTCGTCCCCAGAGGGCTCCGGGGCTCCGGAGTGTACTCAAGGTACTTCCTCGTCAAGAAGAAGACAGGCGGTTGGCGCCCCATCCTGGACCTGCGTCGCTTAAACAAATACATCAAGGCGCAGAAATTCAGGATGGTCACCCTCCAGCACGTGCTGGGACAGCTCGAGGAAGGCGACTTTCTATCGTCTTTAGACCTGGAGGATGCTTACTTCCACATCCCTATCCTAAAAAGGCACAGGAAGTTCCTCAGGTTCGTGGTTCAGGGACGCCACTACCAATTCAGGGCCCTACCGTTCGGATTAAAGTTGGCACCCAGGGTTTTCACCAAGTGCCTGGCACCAGTGGCGGTGCGGCTGCGTCTGCAGGGGATTCACATTTACCCCTACCTGGACGACTGGCTAATCCGGGCAAGGACAAGGGAACCCGCCGTCGAACACACGGTGAGGACCGTCCGGTTGCTCACGGAGCTGGGGTTCGCCATCAACTACCCCAAATCCCCCCTGATTCCATCGCAGATAGCACAGTTTCTGGGAGCGAAGCTCGATACAGTGGGGCAATTGGCCTCCTCTTCAGAGGAGAGGACCAAGACCATCCTGGCCAAGGTGCGGCGCCTGCTAGACACTGACGTGGCCAGGGTGAGGTCCATCAAGTCCCTCCTCGGGATGATGTCCTCATGCATCTACCTTGTACCCCTTTGCAGACTTCGGATGCGTCCGCTACAGGAGTTTCTCGACGCCCGCTGGCTGCAAGCGAGGGGCTGTTTCGAGGACAGGATCCCTCTCGACGAGGAGTTCCGTCGGGCGATCTTTTGGTGGGGCATCCGTGCTCACCTCACGACAGGCACGGAATTTCAAATCCCGGCGTTTCAGGAGACGGTGACAATGGACGCCTCTCTGGAGGGTTCGGGGGGCCCACACCGGAGACCTCCACGCAAGAGGCCTTTGGCTCCCGGAGGAGAGGTCTCTCCACATCAACATTCTGGAGCTTCGAGCAGTGTTCTGGGCTCTTAAGTCGTTCCTTCCGTCCCTCAAGGGCAAAGTGGTGAGGATCTTCACCTACAACACCACCACGATGTTCTATATACGGAAGCAAGGAGGCACCAGATCCCCAGCCCTATCCAAGGAGGCCCAGGATCTGTGGCATTGGGCCGTCGCCCAAGGGATGTTTCTGGTTCCCTTCCACCTGGCAGGAATAAAAAACACCATCGCGGCCTCACTCAGCAGGGAGTTGCGCTTGTGCCACGAGTGGGAACTGCGCCAGGACCAAGTGGATCGACTATTCCAACGATGGGGCAAGCCCCAGATCGACCTGTTCGCGACGGCAACGAAATCCAAGTGCCAGAGGTTCGTCAGCAGGTTCCCACAGCCGAGGTGTACAAGAAGGGAGGGGGTGTCCTGACTGGAGAAGTCTAAGCCGACTGCAGCTTATTAATTGCAGTCTAAGTTTAAAGACAATGTGCTATCTTTGGGTGTAACAATTTATATATTACCAAGGATAGCAGTACATGAAAAAAATGTAATAATCCACATGTGCTAAATCATTAGTTTGCGAGAGAACAGCTTTTATTAAGTGGCTGTCATTATTCTTTTAACCATTTTGTGAAGGAGCTGCAAGTACAATATACAGGGGTGTACATTTTTCACCCAAATCATACATCAAAATACAAACAAATACAGATGAAAGGCATGTAGCAGAGAATAAAGCAAAGTCAAACATGCACATGCTGTGTGTTGTCACTAGTACAAAACATGACAGAAGTATAAAGGCATCCTGTTGTTGCTGATACATTCTGTTTTTCTAATTGTAGATCAATTTAACCCAGCAGGTTTACAACAGGTTTACCCAATGCAACATGTAACTGGTGAAACCTAAATAATCCTCAAAAGTAAAGTCCTTGGATGGGTCTAACTAAGCTCCGCCTCATCAACCACTCAAGAAGGCCAGGTGCAGGATGATCCTCATCGCACCGGCATGGCCGAGGCAAATCTGGTTCCCGGACCTCCTGGACTTGTCGACGTCCCCACCAGTCAAGCTGCCGGCGGACGCGGATCTTCTCTCCAGAGAAGGAGGCGCCATTCTCCATCACGACCCACAGTCGCTGAACTTGCAGGCCTGGCTCCTGCAGCACTAGTGTTTGGAGGGTACGATATCCCGGCTGATTGCAGAGAGGTTCTTGCAAAGGCCAGGGCGTCCTCGACTCTCAAGTGTTACGGTCATAAGTGGAAGAGGTTCTCTGTCTGGTGCCGTGCACACAAGATTAACCCTCTGCGGATTACGGCCCCTCAAGTGCTGCCATACCTACTGTCGCTGGCCAAAGCTGGACTGGCTCACGCCTCCATAAAAATACATATGGCTGCCATCTCCCGATACACCAGGACTACGGGACGGGCGTTCTTGTGGTCTCATCGCCTGGTAAAGGAATTCATGAAGGGACTATTCCGATCATTCCCGCCGGTGAAGGCCCCTGCCCCGGCGTGGAAGCTTAATGTGGTGCTGACCAGGCTCATGGGAGCCCCATTCGAGCCTATGCATTCAGCGCCTCTGAAGTTCCTGTCTTGGAAGACAGCGTTCCTCGTGGCCCTCACCTCTGCACGACGAGTGGGAGAGATTCAGGCCCTATCTTGCAAGCCTCCATACTTGACTTTTCATGACACAATGGTAGTGCTGAGGATGCACCCCTCCTTCAAGCCCAAGGTGCCGTCGGACTTCCACCTCAACGAGCCCTTGGTGTTACCAGTTTTCTTTCCGTCACCTTCGACGCTGGCCGAGAGGACTTTGCACTCGCTGGATGTAGCTAGAGCTCCGAAGTTCTACGTGGACCGCACAAAGAGTTTTCGGAAAACGTCACAACTGTTCGTGAACTTTGGGTCTGTGAATCAAGGGAAGGCTCTCTCGAAGACTTCCATTTCCAGATGACTCTCCGGCTGCGTCATGCATTGCCACCGGTTGGCAAATCGACCGCTGCCCGGCCGTCCGAGAGCCCATTTCGACCAGAGCGATCGCTGCTACAACGGCGTTCCTGTTTGGTGTGCCCCTGCTGGACATCTGCAGGGCTGGTACGTGGAGGTCGACGCACACCTTCACAAGATTCTACTGCGTCGATCGGGACTCCAGGGAGGAGTCCAGGGTCGGCCAAGCAGTGCTGCGCAACCTGTTCGCTTAAGGTGAGCCTGGTGAGGAGGTAAGAGATGCTTAATGTTGAGTTGTTGTATTGCTTAGTGTTGAGCCTGTTGCCACCTCCCGTGGTTGTGCATGTGTATACTGCTATGTATTCTTTTATTCATGAGCATGTGAATCCATGCCAGACCCCATGCTGGAGAAGGAACAAGTTACTTACCTGTAACTGTTGTTCTCCAGCATGGGTCTGGCATGGATTCACATGCGAACCCTCCCACCTGCCCCTCTGCGGCTCTTCACTTGGTCATACTGCCAGGAAGGAGAGCCGTCATGACTGCAGCGACCGTGCTGCAACCAAGAAGCATCCCAAACCCGAAAAGGGACCCAATGACACTAGCCTGTGAACAAGAAGGTGACGGGAGAGGCGGGAGACCTGGAAAGGAATATAGGTAGATGGGATGCACTCAGCCCACTCATTCCAGTGAGAGGGAATATATTTGTGAGAGTGAGAGTATCTACAAGCATCAGCCTATTTATCCCAGTAGAAGGACAAGTATCTATAAGAAAGATAATACCTACAAGAATCAACCTGCTCGTCCTAGTGAAAGGACATGTGTATGTGAGAGTGAGAGTATCTACGAGAATCAGCTTATTCGTCCCACTGACGGGACAAGTACTCATAAGGGGGATAATAATTGCAGGAGTCGTCCTACTCATCCCTGTGTAAGGACATGTGCTTCTAAGCGCAGGAATATCTACAAGACTCAGTCCACTCATTACAATAAATGGACTAATAACATAAGGAGCGAAAATAATCTTCTGAAGGAAGCAGGTAACGAAACAGACCTTATTTGGTATTGTGAGACAAAAACAGAATATCAAAGTCTGTATACTGGTCGGGGAAACCTGGTTCAGACGAAAGTTGGAAGCAGGTTAAAAGGCCAAGGAGTTGATATAAAACCGGTTGTTTACAAAGAAAGCAAGAGTCTCAAAAGGATAGAAACTCAGGATCAAAAGAAGGGATACTGGACTTGCCCAAAAATAGTGCGAAAGAGGAATCATTCAGAGATACTACAAGATAATCCAACCTATGGGGTTGAACCCCTCTCTACAACAAGGAGAAAGACTGTTTTTATAAGAGAAAGAGGGACATATTAGACAAAACTATTGAAGAGTCGCCTATTAGTGCTAGAAAGCCTATCCAGGAAAAGGTAGTCATTCCCTGGACTTTTTTGTTGTTTTCTATTACTGGTAGGCCCAGAAGAGGATAGTTTTGAGACAGAGGACAGATTATTTACTTTGTGGACTTTCACTACTGACGACGAGTGCACTAGTTAGTTTTGCTTAGATAGGGAAAACTATAGCTTAGGAGTAATTAGGCCTTTTCCTTATTGTTTCAATAAAGTACCTGTTAAACCTGACAAATATAGTCTGTCTCCTCCTTCTGACCTACCACAAAGCATACTGCAGATGCCTTGTTTTCAAAACAAGATGGGACGTATCGAGCTCTAAGGCAATTTACATTTGTACATTCAATTAATAGATGGTATAAAGATTCAATTACACCAAGCGGGGACATAGACGACAAATTTGCTTATCTCGTGCTATTTTGTTTCAGGCTCCTAGTACTTCATATGTGGGGAAAAAAGTTGAAACGTAATCTAAGAAACTGGGTACGCAAGCGTGAATTTGGAAGTTTTACAAGATATAACAGAATCTCATTCAACGGTTTCTCTACAGCTGTAACATATGAAAATAACGTATGTCTTATATTCCTGCATAGTAGACCTTCAATCCAATCTCCACAATCTTGTTTTTACCTTGTTCGGATTGGATGGCAACAGTTCATCTGAGGCCTACTGTCATGAACCGCCGCCTGCGCCCATTCTGGACTTTGTGGTCCCTGACCCATAGAGGACTGAATTCCGTGATCCTCCCAACATGGCTGTTTGGTGCGGAACGCAGTTTGCCAGTCTTTACGCGCTACGTTCAACATTCTACAAAGCAAACACACCCCCGCGGCTCTATACGTCTCAATGCTACCACTCCGAGCAGTCTGACATGTGTTGCCGAAGTTCGCCCGGAACTTCCTTCCGAGTCCTGTTTCCCGATTCCTTGAATCTACTTCTTCCCTTTCCTTTCCTCGAACTTACCTTATGTTTCTTCCGGGATCCTCGCCTGCGCTCGAGTCACGGCGTTCCGTGCCTCCGAGCTCAAACTTTGTCTCCTTCATGGTTCCCGGTCCTGGACATCTGAACGCCTCCTGGAGTAAGACCGTTATCCCCACGCTGGAACCCGACGACCAGCACACGGGTCTCTACAAATCCCGGACCATGCGAAAGAAATCATCAAAGAAGGTCACAAGCAAGCAAAAACAGGTGAGAAGGGGAGAGACTTGTGACACCTACACAGATATAGATTGACAGTAAAGGTGCCAATTTTTAAGGATATCATCCCTTTTATTATTTAATGACTCATTTAGAACCCACCATAAGGTACCTTTAGTGGTGACTAAGATTTTCCATTTCGCTATTGCCTTCAGGGACAACAGACCCAATTCATCAGCCACATCACCATTTTACTTTTCCATAGGCTTGTCCAAACCCCGATTTTCTCACTTTTTTGTTTCCTGTCCCTACTTCATTTGCTGCCTCAGCCACATATAGTACTAGATTGTAATAGATACCATCTTCTCCCCCTCAAGTGTCAATTCTGTTGAAATAGGTTTGAGCAACAGTTGACTCAGAAAATGTTAACAGCCATTTTGGAGATGCCGAAACAGCACTAAGGGATCTCAGGTTCTGTCTGCTCCAGTTGTAGTGACTTTACTCCTTTTTTATCAAAGCGGCTCATAAGCCCCTCTCCCTGCTAATTATTTTTTTCTGTGACCCACAGATGCTTCATAATTCCGTACGAATCCGTTCTGCAATGTTGTGACTCTTTGTTTTTAGGGGGCATGCTCCTTCCAAAGCCTCAGGCTTTAAACCTGGCAAAGAGTGAAAGCCCACTCATATCATCATGGATTCACGCCACAAATATATGTGGTTTTGGGTATTTACTATGGCAAAGGGCTTACTTTTTGTGTCAACAATTGCACCCCAAAACATTAAACTGAGAGAGACAGCCATTCAGGCTTTACGCTACTTAGGTTCTTCTCTGTAATATTCCCAGAAGCCAAATGCCAAGCATTCTGACTCTTAAAAGCTGAAATTCCTCTAGTGGCTCCTCTTTTTGTGGTAGAGAATGCCAAGCTCCGGGAAGTGCTAACTCCATTCCATGTGTGTGGTCTGGCTTCCCTGGTTTCTGATTAGCCTCTTATAGTTGAGGAGCTATAGCCAGGTAGCATTTCCTTTCCTCATTCTCCTTGGTCTACGAGTGCGCTCATTTTGACGATTTTTGTTGAGACATGATTTATGTTTTTGAAAATAATTTCCCACCAAGCCAACACCTTCTTTGCCTTCTACCTGGGGCACTCCTTCAATGTATGGCAATGTTGACTTGTTGCCTTTTGGAAACTTGGTTCCTCCTCATACTCCCTGTGTTCTGGTTTTCATACCCCCAGCTTCAATGGTGCACCTGCCAGCATTACTGTCAGAGAACAGGCTCCAGCTCTAATTTAGATGGATCTATATGAATACTGCGACCCCCATGACTGCGACCCCGAAATTGCTGACTTTATTTTTTATTTTGACCCCCTTTACACCACATATGTATGCGGGGGGAGACCCCCCACATACAGCCCTACTTGCCCTACATACCATTACCCCCCACATACATATGCAGTGTAAAGCAAGTCAAAATAAAAAATAATTCTACATTTTCGGAGGTCGCAGTGATGGGGGTGCAGTAATGGTGTAATTCCATTCAGACCATGGTGAAGTTCACAGCATTGCTGCCGATGCCACTTAGAGAATTGGTCCAAGCCTGCATTTCAGAGTGACATATCGTTGAGCCTAGGTATTACTGCACCTTTTGTGCACTTGACCGGCTTAGAGCCATTGACACAATGCATGACAATTTGACGTATTTTCATCATACACTCATGAGAACACTGAAGTGACTGAGGATGACGACAGCACAAAGAGGAGCAGCTGCTGCCTCCTCTCAATGTCGATCGTGGTTTATTTTGGGATTTGCAAAACTCAGTGCCTAGCAATATCTCCAGAAATAGCTTGCCTCCATGCACACTACTCCATTGAAAACATCTGTCTCTTTCCCCAAAAAAGGTTGCATTAATTGGCCAACATTCTACAAGGAGAACCTCAGTATCAGCCTTTGTTCTCTCATTGAGGCCCAATTTGAGACCATTTTGGCACTTTGGGAACATCGTGCTGCGCTTCAGCAAGGGGAAAAATGTCTGGCAACAAAACGTTGCGTGTCTACTGGGGATCTAGTATTTTTAATGTCTCAGTTCATCCAGGAGAGTGTGGCAGTGCCAGTACCTAATGAGCTAATTGGACAAAAAATCTTTTCAAATATCCTATCAGAAAGGGAATTGGAGGCAAAATGTTTTCACATGAGGAAAGTTTGGATCAGAGAGTCCTCACAAAACCACTATTGCCACTAAAACACAAAATAACAAGGGAAGCAGAGACTAGTGCCACTTACGCAGCCCTCTCAGTAGCAACACAGGATCATCTGCTGTGGGAGAGCCAGGGGTGCTTTGTAAGGAAAGCAGTAGATTTGTGTAGCTGTTTCCACCACTTCACAGGCTTAGACCTACTTTTTCATTTGGTCATTTTTCATGTTGTCCATCTTGCCCCCTACTTGCCTTCCTGTATTTCTTGCCTTGTTACTGACATCTACACCCAGATGCAGTTTACTCTGCATAGTCTTGTTATGTTATTGCATTTATAAAGCGCAGGCTACACTAACAAAGGGCATCATGGCGCTAGTATGACAGAATAGACAGAGGAGCAGAGGAAGAAAGCTAAAACAAGGTGGTTTTAAGAGTGCGACAAAAAGATAAATGGTCCTGGATGGCACAAAGGGAAAAGGGAAGGGAGTTCAAGAGCAGCGCAGCAACGACAGAAAATGAGCGTCTCCTAATACGGGATGGCTTGAAACAGGGGACAGAGATACGAAAAGCAGCCACGGAACAGAGAGGCGGAACGTATGGACAACATTTGTCCTGCAAATACTTTTGTCCAGTCTTGTAAAAAGCTTGATGGTCTATACAAAGAACCTTAAAGTTAACAAGCGTAGACATAGGCAGCCAGTGGAGAAAATATAAGAGTGAGGAGATAGACGCAAAGCGAGATGCGCCAGTGGCGACCCTAGCCACAGTATCTTGCAAGATCTGGAGATGTTGCAGAAGATGGGCCAGTTGGGCAAGGTAAAGAGAATTGCAATAGTCCAGTGAGCCCGAAATCATAGAAGAAACTACAAGGGGACAAAGCTGATGAGGAAGGTAATGAAGAACCTTGTAAAGAATCCTCAATTTAAAATAAACAGCCTGACAAACAGAGCTCACTTGGGCATTCATTGAAAGTGAAGCTGAAAGATTCAGACCAAGATCTTTTACTACTACAACCGGTGCAGGCGGGCCAAGATCAGTGGGCCAAAAATCAGATAGCCAAAGATCAGAGTCGGAGGAAGAACCAACCATAAGAACCTGTGTCTTTTCACTGTTCAGGCAAGCCAATTAGTACTCATCCAGGTGTGCACAGCAAGCAGGCAAGAGCGACGGCGCTCAGCTGTGGAAGAAATGGACAAATTGAGGCAAACCAGGATCTGGGTGTCATCTGCGTAGAAATAACACTGAAACCTGAAAGAGTGAATACATTTGACTAATGGCTTGAAATAAATACTACACATACAAATAGAAGCCTCTTCAAGTGAGCCACCTTAAATTATTGAACCACATTTGGGAGGTATTTGGGAGAAGGGAGCTTAATTTTGGAATATGTGGATAGATCACTTCACACAAGTGCTTAGGATAATCAAGCATGGCTATTTCATACATTTGTCAGACCCTCAGCTACTGACCCTCTCCCAGTCTCCCTTGCTCTTTTAGGATTATATCTTGAGGCAAGTCTTTTTTTACATTTTTAATTTTGTATTATTGTATATGGTTTATTACAAACCTTTACAAAAAGTACATTTTAAAATACATTACAAATATTAATAAAATATGAAAGACATAAAAAGATTTATACGAACAAGGATTCCATAACTAAACCTCAAATTAAAAATAACATCAATCAACAGAATAAACGAAACAACTTTTAAAACAATAACCCCTAGTATACACATCTCAGCCAACATTAGAAAGCAAAAAAAGCGAATCAAATTTCATGAGCAACATCTGTGTGTAGATTAAGGCTTTTAAGAAAAGAAGCAACAGCTAGCCCATCAGAAGTACTTGTCACCCTTAGACAATGGTGCCAAAAATGATGATCATTGCACCAGGCTATATTTAGCAATTTACCTAGATGGGTCTTTCTCTCCACTTTTTGTGCAGGGCAATACACCACTAGATGTTTTAAATCTTCAAATGAATTCCTATCCATACAGAAACTACAAGCAGTTTCAGAAGCCTCAATTTAATTTTTTCTCAAGAGCACTTCTTTGGTCAAAAATAAATTCCAGCGAAATCTCATCAACATTGAGCAGAAATGTTTGTTGGGAAACAATAGGAGGTAAGTTGCAGTACTCCCTCTTTTTTATACTCATGATCTAAATGCCGCAGACAGCCATAGGCATGTAAGTGCTCAATAGTCATAACCCATTCCATATCATACAGAAGTTTTTTTTATCTTCTCTGGATCTTTAATCAGGGTCTCTCGGTCTGTATTCAAATCATTCAATAGGTTCCCACACTGCTGTGTCAATTGACCCACAAATTCCAGACTGCCCATACCTCTTGAGCCTATGCTCAGGTTTTTCCCAACATCCTAGGGGAGGAGGATTCAGTTTTGCACATAGGACCAGGAGGCGCCAATGAACTCCAGCCCTAAGTGACAAAAGTCCAAGCTTGAATCTAATGGCTGCAGTGGTAACTACATTAAGAGCGTTCAAAATTAGAAGCCATATTAATCCTTCCACAGAATCTAACCATTTAATTCCAATTTCATAAAAGAGTTCCAGGCCATAGATTAATATGGGTACCGCTTTTCCCTCAAAGAAAGGCAATACAGCTTTGATCGAAAACCGGCCATATTTGCAGTCTATTTGTATCTGTCAAGACGTCTGAATCTTGTCTGGCACAGAGGCAGCACAAACACCTGCCTCCCCGTAAGGTCTTGGCACCTGGACCTGATAGGAAACACAGGCTACCGCAACCCTCCGGGGAAAGAGGGTTAGGGTCCATAGAGTGGATGGGTAGAGGGTTGTAGGGTCACCGGGAAAAGGGTTAGGGAGAGGTTGTGGATGGGAATGGGGGAAATTAGGGAAAGATGCTCCTCAGCTCCTGCCGCCTCCTCCACTGGTTGTTCTTGTGAAGTGTTCTCTGCCCACTCATACTATTCATAGCCACACCTTTGCCAGTATTTGGAAGCCTTTTTTGTGGGGCTTGGAAACCACACAATAGGAGCTTTTGCTTGGAGCTTTAACCATAATCTACTTCACCAGGGAAAAGCCAGCATGAGCCTTATTCAACACTGCATTACCTTCATGCAGTTATAAAGGCTTGTGCTAACATGCACAATTACAAGATATTTAGTGTCATTACATAGCACCTTGAAGCAAAACAATGTACACTTTAGTAAAGAACCGGAATTGCACTTAGCTGCGGATCGTAGTCCTGTTCTCTGTTAACACGGCACGGGAAGTCCCTGAATGTAACAATAAACGCGTGCTGGGCTAAACCTTACGTTCTTGCACTAAGCTTGTTCCCCAATGGGACAATTGTGACTCGCTGATGTGCTCGAGTCGTGTTGTCTTCACCCGTGGCTCCGCACACGTGCCTCCTGCCCTGCCCCGTAGGAGGATCAGAATAAGGACGTTTCGGGTTGCCTCACCCGGAACGTTGCTTGAGTACTAGCACTCAGTCACCCATATATGCACCCTGCATGCAGGTTAATGTTCTGCCATGCAATGCGGTCTGTACCGCCAGAATACTATGTTTGCATGCACCGCGACTTCAGCCGCTTCGTTAGTCTTTCTCTCCACACGCGGATTAAATGTAAAGCACTTATCTGAAAGTTGGTACGGGGCCTGTGATGAGTTCAGGCGGGCGGAGTGCCCCGTGTAGGCTTGCCCTGAGCGGAACGCTGGGAAACACATCCGTTCTCCTCTGAAGCCGGAATAGCAAGCAGTGAAGCGTGGGCGCGGCTCACGCATGCGCTGTTCATTGGGTGCGGCTTGCGTGTGGGTCTTTTCTTCCCGGTAGGCTTGTGAAGCACACGACCTGCTGGGAAATGTAGTCTCTTGATGGTTCTCTGGCCCTGGATACTCTGCCTGCAATATGGATGGAAAAGCCTTCTTATGTATTGCATATAGGGTTGTGACAAAGATTCACAGGGTTTGGGTTACTAGGGGACACTAGTTTTCCACATGAAGTGCTGCCAACCTGCCCAGCCCTGACAGTATCATTTGTTTTGATAAGGCACCAGCCTTCCGAAACAAGACCCTCTTCATAAGCCTCAGAGCTGGTTCTGCTGTAATATGATATCCCAAATAGATCATGCTTTTACTCGGCTTCAATTTGACATTCTCAAAGGACCATGCCATAATCCTCCTTTTCCTAGCCTTCAATAGCTCAAGGACTTTGGTTTGAGGGTAGTACTTCTGCTGAAAATCGCAGCAGAGAAGGTACCCAAGTCAGATAGAGGTAAGACATGTTCCTCTCACTGGCAGAAGAGATGGTTGTGATGTGTCCTGAATTTGCATCTTTATGAGGTTTGTTACAAGGAGAAATGTAAAATGATAGCAATACACCACACCCCTTAAGCTTTGGTGGAAGCCGATTGGCTAGTCTCCCTAGACATGCTGGATGTCTACTTTTGCACTCCATTTTAGAAAAGGTATCTCATATTTTTGAGTTTTTTGATGACAGGCAAGCATTACTGATCCAAGCCTTGTGGTTTGATCTTAACTCCAAACTTTACGTTTTTACAAAGGTGCGGGCAGTGGCGGTGGCTTATCCATGGAGAGAAATTATTCTTATTTTCCCCACATAGAGAAATGATTGACCAAGAACTGTTCTGGCTTCTAGAGACAACTTGTGACTTGCATTATGAATTCTGATTTTTGCTGATTTTCAGAAGGTCTTCTTTGCTACAGTTACATTGGGTCTCATTCTGACCCTGCCGGTCCAGAAACAAGAGTGCCGGTAAGTTTACCGGCACCATTGTTTCCAGACCGGCATATTACAGGTTTGCCTGCGGGAGCCGCTGTGCCAGTCAGGTCTGTCCCTGTCGGGCACAGTGGCCACGGTAGGCAGAGCCATCACGGAAGCACAGGCCACCATTAACAATGGTGCCGGTGCTTCTGTGTCCCCATTCCCATTGGACTCTATGGGAATGGGGAACAACATCTTACTGGCGCCTGACTTTCTGGGCCGGCGTGGTTGTAATCTCCCGATGGCACCGGGAAGTCAGGTGCTAGTAAATAATTACAGGTCTGGCGGCAACCAGCTAGTAGCACCGGCTTAGTTACAGCCGGACCCGTAATGACGCCCATTGTCTTCAATTAATCAAAGTCATCTAGCCACAAATGAAGAAAAGACATTGGGCCTCATTGCAATCAGCCCGTTATGGAAACAACGGTGGCGGTAAACCCGCCGCCACAGTTGTTTCAATGCCAGGTGATCATAACTCCTGCAGGTGGAGGTGTCAAACCCGCCAGCTCTGACCTGGCGGGTTTAACACCGCCCGCCTGCAGGCGGACGAGGAAACACTGGCACCATCACGAGATGGTGCCGGTGTTTCCATGATCCCCGTTCCCATTGAGTCCTGTGGGACTCAATGGGAACGGGGATTAACACCATTCCGCCTCCGAAATTCCCGGGTCACTGGGGTTGTAATGCCCCGGGAATTCCGGGAATGACGGAGGTGGAATGGTAATACGAGCCAGGCGCTAACCAGGCGGTTTTACCGCCTCGGTTACCACCGGACTCATAATGAGGCCCATTCTCTCCTAAGACGCTACATTTATAGCCCATGGCTCTCATGCATCTAGCAGAATCCTACCAACAACAGTGGGTCTCTGTTTATTTGGTCTAATGGTGTCCTGGTTTTTCTTAGTTCCTCTGGCCAGGTGGAATGATATGCGTGCTGCAGGTGAACTATTTCTACGGTTAGTTGTCTGATAATAGCTAGAATATGCCACAATTGTACAAAGATCTTGCATTGTGGATGTCAGAGGTCAGTTTGCTGAAGGGTTACCTGTTTAAATAGCTGTAGAGGGAAATCACTCTGGTGAAGTAGTCTTTTTTTTCATGTTGGGAAGGGCACCTGGAAGAGTTTGCACTCACAAATCTTAGAATGCAGAAAGGGAGTGACCCCCATATCATTCGCTGGCCGTTAAACTAGTGAAGATCTCTAGGTCCAAAGGAATTCTGCAACTATTTTTCACTACTTCAACCCCTGCTGCTTATAGACAGTGGGGTTCCATCTGTTGCTCATACCACAAAGAATATCCTTTTCAGCAGCTCACCGGATGTGTATAGTGAGTAGTGAGTCATTTATCAAAATAGGTAACTAAACAAAGAAGTATTTGAAAAATCAACTATGTTCACCCCGGTGGATGGACATCTTTACACCCATTCAGAACAGAAAAATGTACTCACTTCTGCTAATGGTGTTCCCTGGGAGATTTACTGCAGATTTTCATTTCTTAAACTTGGGGATCATATCTACTTTAAGCTCTTCTAATACTGTGGCTCGTGCCTTTGACCATAGGAAATTAAAGTGCCATACATCCTCCATGGCTATTCTCACAGTTTCATATTAGGCAATGCAAACATCATTGGTAAATCTATTAAGCTTTCTCTTGCTCCAAATAGTGAAACATCCATTCGGAAAGGAATTTATCTTTCAAGTGAGCGAGGGAAATGCCTGCATTCAAGTTCAGGAACCTTAAGCTGTCCTGCCCGGAACCTCAACGTTTGTGATATCTTTAGTGAGACTTGTGAGTGGGGGTTTCTTTAAGCCCTCATATCTGCACAAAAGCCATCCAAAATATTGTTTACTACAAAAGACAGTGCAGGTTTTGTTCATTGTATTCAGAACAGGGGTGGACCTTTTGTTTTGCAGCACATCTACAGTTCTAGAGATGCTAATCTGTCTGACTGAATAAGGCTTTAAAATTGTGAAGTGAAAGGTTACCTAGCAGTGATTTGTGTCTTTAATAGGACTCATTCGAACTCGGTCCCTCTCACGGACCCAGTCTAGGAAAGCTTTGTTTTCATCTTTCCACCAAAATTCTTGCACCTCAAGCAGACTTCAATTGTATGCTGTCATTCTCAATCGAAAATGCATTTAAGCATTAACATTCCTGCACTTGGGAGGTGCATAGGCTGAAATATGTTTTTCTACTGATACTTCCTTCTTCCTTGAAAGGTGAATTGCATGTTTTGTCTGTGATATAGCATGTCAAGTACCATTCTTACCTGAAAGCTTACATTCTTTGTTTCTTGGAATGGAAACTGCTTTTGCTTTCCTGAAAACATTGTTCCCTGCTGACTCTTCAGAGAAAGCCAGCATGCATGCACGAAAGTCATTGAAAAACCCTTGCTTGAAGAAATCTCCAGTTTATACAGGTGGAGAAGCATAACTTGCGGAACAGTAGTTGACCAGAGTGAAGGGAAGTAGGAAGCATTCGATAGATAACAGGATCCAGCAGATATGAGGGGCCGTATCACTTCAGAAAATGTATTTAATGAAACTCATGAACAGATTTAATGGCAGGACAAATGATTGAATAGGAGAAAGGCAGGATAGGGAACAACAAAAAAGCCAGGCAAGAAGTTGCAAATAGAAACAACGTCTCCAGAAGTATTGTGACTCAGGTTACTTTGCATCCACTTCTTTAATACTGATGCACAAGGATGAAATTCAGCTCTGGCCTTGAGGCACCTATCTGCCATGAATTTAAGGAAATTAAAGGAGGGCAGAGTAAGGTAATATAAAGTTGATGCAGCACCACGCCATGATTGAGGTTGATGGAGAAGACACTGACCCTCTGACCTCTCAAAGAATTTGGTTGTCTACTGCATACATGACGAGGATGCGTATCATCAGAATCTGAGGAATTGCACATGGCCATGGCCCTCAAAAAAAGGGTATGTGATGCTGTTTGGACCACCTGTGCTCCTGCAGTTATTACATAGCTCTTTTTTGTCTTCTCCCATGAATTGGTTAAATTGTGCAAAGCCATTGTTTTGCCTAAAGTAATATCAGAGTTTCATGTTGCCCAGGAGATCAATTCTAATGGATACCTTCCTGCTCATCTTCTGAAATTTCTGCAGGTGCAGACTTGTTCTTGAAATCGTAGGACGTCCTCAACAGAGCATATAGGATTGCTCCTCCTCACCTCATTGAGGTTACCTAGGCACCATTGTGCCAGGAAGTCACGTCTTACGTATGTATCTTAAACCGGCCAAGCTCCCTTCCCTCAAATCCTTTTTTCTGCTTGACAAGGACCCCACCTCGGGCACTTGCTACCATTTTAATGGTTTTATCACACGTTGTCCTCTCAAACATCCAGTTTCAAACCTTGCAATGATTACAAGTTACACATATCGGTCACTGACCCGTGCATACCTTGTGTGTGATGTTTGGATACACCTTATAAACCTTCAGGTCACAAAGACAAAAGTGCCCAGGAAGCAGGAACATAGAAAGAATATGATACACTTATGTAATTTTGATTGGAACCAAGGAAAGAAAGACCTTCTGGTAAAACAAGGATGTTTTATGCCCTCAGGTCAAAAGCATCAGTTATTCAATCTCAGTATTGTCAAAGGTAAGAAACCGCATGTCTTGTACAGTTTACTGGAACAACCAACTAAAACAACTTCAGAAATCCCATAATATTATCATTTTTTAGAAACAAAAGAGAACACATGATCCAGGCCCTTTCTTCAGCCCTCCTTTGGCAGTTGCCATGAAGTGAGCCCCCCCGCACCCACGTGATCATAGTCACAAGGAGCTGCAAGTGAAATCACCCTATGATTGCAGCCAGGAAGGGTTTTTAGGGGTATATTCCAAGACTAAGTTTGGCAAGCCATTTTGAAAGACCAAAAAACAAAGACTACATTTCCCAGAATTCCCTTCTCTCAAAGAGAGAAAACCGGGACCAGATCCAAAAAATTCAACTACAGAGCCAATGAAGGAAGGAAGACTATGGGCAAGCCATAGTCACCCACATAGTGCCTTCCCTACTCAAAAGAGAATAGCTGTAGGAGATCTGAAATGCTCTCCTGTTTACCATCTAAGGTGATGGGTAGAAAGGGTGCAACTCTTCTCTGTGCAAAACCCATATACACAGAGAGGACTCAGATTTTTCCCAACGCTACAGGGCGACTTGAGGAAAGGCAAACAAATGTTTTCCCTATGTTCGCAATACAGAGGTGGAAGTCGTCTATTCGACCTGAAAACATTGTTGAATAGACAACTTGCATCTCTGTATTGCGAACATTAGACATTGTCCTACTTGATTAACTTTTTTCATTAGAAGTGATCTTGTAAAAATCTAAACGATTATATACAAGTAAATAAAAAAAATGTTTTCCCTACATCTGGAACCACAGTAGAAAGAGTGTCCTCTAGCCAACACCCCAATTGAAATCAATGGGAGAAACGTGCACAGCAGAGGATACCAGAGACCGTTTTCTTCAAATTCCCATTTCAAAAGAAGGACTTTATAGTACATGCTAATCTGAGTATAGGGAACAGCCAAACCAGTCTCCAAGAAGAGAAGACCAGGGGAGAATCAAAACACAAGCATCATCATAGCATCCCACATTTCTTCATACAAAAATCTAAAATAAAAGGTCATCCTTTGAAAGACTTCAGGCTCTGGATTATAAAAGCATCATTGCCACGGAGAATGCTCAAACAGTACACTTGGCCTTTATAGCCACTAAGGATGAAGCTATTCAGTCGAAGCCCTATCCAAAGTCAAGCTCCCAGGACAGCAGTGAAAGGGAGCTTTAGAAGGCAGGTTTGGTGAGTTATAATATTAGAGAGTTAGAGAACTGTTGGATGAAAAGGCAGGTACTGTGTCATAGAGGAGGGGACTGTTGGAGGAGTGAAGAGAAGGCACTCTGTATGGCCTGGATACTGATGGAAGGTGTAACGAAAGAGGAAACCCAGAGAGTAGAGGTAGGTAGAACACGAAAACCTAGAAAGTGGAGGGACTGCGTCATCCCAAGGGAAAGTGGAAGAAGGTGGAGAGAAAGCGAAAACCCTGAGAATGGAAAGAAAGTGTAAGAGGAGAACAGCAAGAGTCAGGAAGGTGGATGAGCAGGGTATCTCATCCTCAGGAGTTGAAGACAACATGGACACCGTTTTCTCAGGGAGAGGGAGAAGGACCTTATGAGGTGTTGAAGGTCCTGAAGACAGTGACAGGCACCTTAACCCAGGAAGATAGGTCAGTGGGGCGCCATATCCTTGGAGTGGTGATGCAGAGGACTTGACCAAGGAAATGGAATAGTGAGTGATAAGAGTGGCGTAGGCATTAACCCAGGAAGAAGAGAAGCCAGAAGAGTGACCTGATCACTGTCTCAGGAAGATGCCAAGCTAGAAGAGTGGCCTGGGCACTAACACAGAGAGAAGACACAAATCTATTTTGCATTGTGGGAAGATGTTTTTAAGCCCAGAGCACTTTTACGTCCCATCCCCTTTCCTCCATATCCATGGGACGTCCTACAGAATGGGCATGGGACAGGAGCCTATTGCCAAGCAGCAAACTATAGAAGTGTCCAGCACTTCTCTAGCATGGGTGTACACCTTCTAATGCTCCTGTTCAAGTTCTCTCTGTGCTTGCCGCCCAACCATCTGTCCCCTTCTCCGCATTGGACAGGAATGGACTGTTGGATAGCAACTGTACCTCATTGCACTTAAATGTACTCTTTGTTCTCCGCTGTCTTGTCTTGTGCCAAATAGGTTTAAACAGTGTGTGGTGTTGTCCATGGACCTTCTCCTCCAACCAACACAACTTTTGCTTAATTTTCTTTGGGGTTTCAAAAGTGTGGAATTTGTGCAATGCATGTGACTCCTCCTCAACCGGCTCAATTCCCTGGAGACACGTACAGTGAAAGGAGGCCATCGGGACTGCGCCACCACAGGAAACCATCAGATGCATTGTGTTAAAGACTAAGGCAAGTCAACCTCTCTTCTCTCTAACACCTCACCATGGGGACACCCTTCTGGGCATGAAATTTACCAGTGAAAGTACAGGCACCAAACCTCACATGGGGCTAAACACACACACACCTTCACTGAGATACTACCCCAGGCCCAACACCTAGGGTAAGTCCCTGTGTCTGAGCCTGCCAAGCACACAGAATGTATATCCAGGCTAATTCCACAATGGGACACGCTAGCGGGGCGTAGCAAAAACTGGAAAACAAAGGAGCCCCTTGCCATGTCACACGACATGCTAACAGTTGTTCACAGCATCCATGTGTGAGTTGCACAGATGGCAGAGCCATTCAGGAAAGAGCATGCCAGACAGGTTTTAGCCACTCAGAGGTGGGCTCCGGATGCAGAGGAAATGGTGAGGGAACCTCTGGTTTTGGAAACTGCTGGTCAGGAGCCACCAGTACCGCTTGTCCAGAGCACATTTCAGCCACCTGCTACACAAAGCTTTGAAGCAGACATGCAGTGGTCAACGACAGTGCACAAGCGTTATTTGTGCTTCGCCTTTGAGCTAAGACTTTTGGATTGTGCCCGGGACTTTGGGCCTACGGACAGTGGCCATCCGCCAGGAAACAATATGCTCCATGGGGGATAGGCCAAAGGACCCTTGCAGGCCATGGTGATTAATCACTCATGAGTCATTTGCATCATTTCATGATGGGCCCTAACATGAACTCTTTTTTAAATAAGATCATTTTAGAGGTTCTGCCAATATCAGTGGCTGTAAGGAAGGAATGGTATCAAATTAAGAAAGACACAAGTGATCACAGTTCAAGGGTGTTTATTGAACTTTATGAAGGGTGTGATGAACGCCTAGCTAAACCTAAAACTAAGATGGGAGCAAGCTACGACCATCAAATAATAATGATGCAGTCCTAGTGGAGTGTCATCAACATAAAAGGGCCTATACTAAAATACCTATTGCCAAACCTTACCGCTAATTTACAAATAGTGTGGGGAAATGTTCATGAAAAAGAAAGAAGTGTTCACAAAATGATAAATCAGGATGTTCTGGCCGTTGATCTCCCTTCCCCACGTTTTCAACACAGGACATGGCAGTTCACTTGAGCATAGCACACTCTGGGGCTTCTTCGGCACGAGGACACAATTCCATTACAAGCATCAGGGCCTTCTATGCCCAAGTCTCTTAGGTTTTCAAAAGTCTCTTGATTCAGAGGGCCTGATGTATCAAACAAACAAAAAGTTCCTTTCCAAGTATTCAAGTTGGGCGATTCACTCTTCACCCTGGATCCCCCTAACCTGGGCTCAGATCCTTTTTTCCGATGCTTACAGAATATCTTTTTTCGGGTGACTCACAGTTCACCCCGGATGCCCCTCAACTGGGCTCCGATCCCTTTTCATATTTAGTCTCCCTCAGCCGGGCTCGGACCAATTGCAGTTCGTATTAGCTATCGAAGACTTTCGAATGTGCACAGTGTTTAGTTTGACCCATTGCAGGACCACTTCGATTTCACAGTTCAACAATTTTACACTCTCAGTTGGATACCTAACAGAGACCTTCGAATGAGCACCCATGTGGCGCCAGACCACTCTGAATATGGCATCTATCTTAGTTTCAGTCCCTCCTTGGATATTCAATTATATTTGCATTGCTCATCACATACGCCTTACACTCTGTTCTTTGCAGATTTCTTCATACAATGTTGCCGCTATCAGTCTCCCTGACTCACCGGATGTTCTGACTTTACTGAAGCGGCTTTGTTGTAGGAGCCAAGGACAATACCCTGGCGGCAATCGATCCTCCCTGCCGTGGCTATCGATGGGGGAGAGCCCCGGGTACCTTTGACCCACAATGCACCTTTCTTCAGATTTAAATCCTGGTCTTATGTTTCTTCTTCTTCTCGGGGGCTCGTGAAAGTAGCTGTTTTCTTCCTCGGAAAAGGCCAAGGGCAATCCCCTCCTTGCAACCCTTTCTTGTCTTGCTGTCTTTCTCCTCGTATTAAGCTGCTGCTCCCTTGTGTGTTTTTACCTTGCTCAGAGTGTGGTTTTGTGCCCTGCCTTTTATCCGCATGGGGAAGTGTGATGGAAGTAAGGTGTGTGTAATTATCAGTAATTGCCTAACTCTGCCTGACCCTTGTGTTGGGACATATCAGGTATACAGCTCTGGTGTTAGTCCTTTGTCGCTCATGGTGAACTGTACGTTCCAAAGTGTTTGTATCAGAAAGGGGGAGGGAGGGTTTGAAATCCTAGGTTTCCGATTTGGTAGGATCGGGGAAAAGGTGTTATTGGGATGGGGATACTTCGTCTCATCCTTCTGTGTCCCACTTCTACTTCCCGAGGACCCCTCTTCCAGGCGATTCTCTTGCACTGGCCACCTCCAGGAATTGGATCCAAAAGCGATGGGCGTGTCCTGGCCATCTGGATGACAGATCCCCGGGGACTAGCGGGTGAGACACCTTCAGGTTTCTCACATGCGTCCACAGAAGGAAAAGAAAGCACTGTGGTGACCACCATGATTAAAACGGAGGAGTGTCTTGGACCTCTGCTTCTCAGAGGCGTAGATAGGGTAGGGCCTGAGCAGGCAAGGACCACCCAGAATCTGTAAATGCCCACTCAGCAGCGCTGTGTGAGCATTTACAGATGCTAATGTCACTGCAGTGGGCCCAACTACATTAGCTTCAGGTCCCACTATTTAGACAATCCTGGCTATGCCTCTGCTGCTTCTTAAACACAATCTCACACAACTCAATTTTGGGACATACCCTTTGAGGACTAGTATGTTCCTCCCTCAAGGTCAAATTTGGGGACTGGGGAAGAGCAGGAGAGAGATGAAACTCAGCATTAAATCTACATTTTTCCTGAATGGATAGCAGACTTTATGGAGTTTCTGGAAATGCTGCTGCTCGACACACACACCGGTGGGAACAGGAGTTTTAGCAGACATCTTATCTCACAAACCTGACAGGAGTGGGATTCTCCAACTACCGGATGTTATAAGAGTGGCAAGGAAAACAAGTATCAGGTGAAAATCTCTCATATTTCTAATGAAAGACTGCTCAGTACGCCTTTCTAAATCCCACTTTCATGCCCCTGCCACAGACAAGTGCGCGCAGGGGCTAACAGGCACATCCTGGCGGAAGACGGGTGACATGGCTGAATTGTGTGTGTATTTGTGCGTCTGTGTGTATGTTGAGAATTAATGTTTGTAGTCTGGTGGGATGGGGGCAGGGAATAACTTATGTGTAAGGGTATTTGAGTGGGGGTTGATGAGGAGTGTTTGTGTCGTGGATGGGGGGACGGGTGAATGAGTGTGTGTCTGTTAGTGTGTGTGTTTGTGTGTCTGTGATGGAAGAGGGTTTAGGGTAATGTATTTGGCGGTGAGTGGGTAGGAGAGCAGAGGGAAGTGTGGGGGCTGAAACACCCAGTTTTACATTGAGAGGGTGGGGGATTGGATGAAATTGGGGATCTTAGGGATATATTTTGAATATTGAAGGCTGCACTAAATCAGTATTTTCTGCGTGTGGCCTTCAATATTCTACAATATCACATAGAACCTGAAAACCTGGGCTCCATAACGTCCATCCAACCATCAAGGTACTGGGCAATTAGTACCGGCATGTACCAAAAAAAAAGCTGCCAACACTAGAAGCAACACAATAGATCCCGCCTCTGTGAGTCACCTGTTTGACAAAGCCAAGCTACCGACCCATTGAACCCCATGGAGCTACACATATTTCATTTTTTACACTTACAACTATTGAGTTCTGGGAAAGGAGAGAGCCCTACTTGAGGCAGATGTACATGTAGGGATTCTATTTTTATGCTCTGGAGCTCCATCCCTGCCACTAGTATCCGCATGTGGAACTATGACAATGATTAGGTGCACACTAGTTTCCACTGAACAACTAGAAAACCTGAGGGTTCTGTTACTATATTTTTCTGACCAGCTGCTGCAGGTGAAAAAACGTATGGCATTGCTCGATTCCACAATGAGAGCATTTGGTTTGCTAAAAAACAGATATAACTCATAAACTCAGATAGACAACCCACCAGTGACCCAAACTGGTGGAGCCCAGAGATCATCTGCAAGGTAGTTAGAGAAGAAGAAAAAGTCATGTCCACTCCAGCTGACCTTGAGGTCATCCTAATGTGTTATATTTAACACAACTCTGAGCCTCTGCAGCTTCCTAATGTTGGTATTAGTCAAGCCGGACAACCATATAGTGGAGGTGCTGAGGATGCTGAAGAAAAAGAGAATGAATCGAAGTTGAGACAAATACCAACAGAGAAACAGGGTATGCTGGGAGCGTTGACTCGCAGACTGTTAGGTAGAGACCCAGTACTCAACTACCAAGAAGACCAAGGAAAAAGTCTAACCTGGGTCGACACTGGAAGCGTCTACTTGTGAAACCTCCATAGAGAACTAGGGACTCAAGAGACCATGTACTACTAAGAACAAGAGATATCACACAGCTATCTTAGACAAACCACAAGACTTGTTCTGGTCTACATGGAAAATAAAACGGAGGTAGAGCTGGATGAGGAGGCAGATTCCTCAAACCAGAAGATAGCAGAGGGAATTTATATTATCATCTTAAAGACTGTTGGGGTGGTCATGAAATGTCCCCATGATTACAAGGCGTTCATGCTGCAGCACCGAAGTGCTAACTGGGGGTGGTGCCATGTTGCAATTTCATAGGCATCAAAGTGTAGTTAATTATGGATGGGATATGTTCGTATTGCTAAAATATTCAAGTTGACCATGTGCAAACACACTGAAGGTTAAAGGCCCCAGGACCGTTATTGCTAGCAATGAATTATGTTTCAATACCAATATTTAACCTTATGCTGACATCCTGACCTACTAATACGAATCCTAAGAAAAGCTGTGTTATGAAAATGATCTGAAGATGACTATCAAGATAAAACTGGCCAATGAAAACATAGGAATTGGGAAAAGATGGGATTTCTTTGAAGAGGTTTTTGTCCAATCATGTTTGGGGCTGGATTGAAATAAAATATTGGAGAGTGTTTTAACTGTTGCAGAATTGTATACAAGATATCAACTGATGTGATTTATTGTTGAGACTTGGGTTAGTTTGGTCCTGCAACAACATCAAACTGCTCCCCAGAGAATTGTACAATAAACTTGCTTTATGTACAAAGTGTGCACTCATTCTTTAAGTGGTGGGCTCACTTGGGTTGAGGTGATTAAGGAGCCTTCCCCTACAAATTTGAAGAGCCAGGTAGGAGCCCAGACTTTCCGAGTCATTGGGGGGTTTTCTGTCGACGCCTCTAAGCTGCGGTACCTCACGACAGGGACCAGTCTTCCGTGCACGGTTAAAAGGAGGTCTGCGGACACCATATTGGTTAAAGGTCCGTCTGCTCCCCAGAGACGTGCCGTGGCCTAGCTTTGCAGGATGACTTGATGGAGCACCGCATCGGAGTGCCTCTGGTTCATGTTGGTGCACATTTGGGAAATAAAGCAAGAGGGAAAATAATGGTAAAAGAGCGTTGTTTCTTTGATTTAAGTTTTTTTTTGGTAAGGGTAGACTTGGAGTGTTGATGTGAAATTAATTGAGGTTGTGGGGTTTGGAAAAGTGGATTTGTTTTATGGAGTTGGTGAACTCTTCTGTGTTGTAAGTCCCTTATATATATTTTTAACCTAGTTTGTTATTTTAGTTTGCTTGTCTGGAACCCACACCTGAAGGTGGGGTGGGTGTTATCTTTGGGACATTCTTTTGTATTTGCCGTGCGGGCAGAGCCCTCACCTCGATTTTCTTGGTTAGTCAAAGTACTGAAGGGGAAACTTCCTGTAGTCCAGAAAAGCTGGTTTTGTAGTAGAGATGGCCATACTAGTGCTAAAGAGAATGAGAGCAGCAGGGCTGTAGTGGATTGCACCCCTCCTATGCTCGAGTGGTGTGGATATCTCAGAAATATTGGCCGGCAAGTGTTTTTTTGATTCGGTGCTGTCTTTTGTGTAAAAGTGCAAAGTAGTACTGAAGTAAGTAGCTGAGTGAGGTAATTGCAGTATAAACAAGTACAGTGTGTCATGATTCCCAAGACTCGGGAAGTTAACACAGCAGTTAACACAGGTAGCCTTTGGACCAAGAAAGTGGCCAACTGGTGTAAGAACAGGCTTTTACCTATTTATTCCTTTGATTGCATCTCCCAAGATGGCCCCCGGGACAGGACACCTGGCAGAAACCAAGATGGCCCCCACCAGGCCTACTGCATAGAATCCCTGGTGGTGTAGGGGTGCTGGGTTGGGCCCAGGGCTATATAAGCCCCGCCGTGGGCCACCCCCAGCGCTTAGCATTTTCTTCGGCTGTTGGGAGGCAGCCTAACGCTTGCCCTCCTGGATCCACCTATTACGGACCCGTTTTCAGCAGCAACCTCGCATGCCCCTCTGCTCGAGGAGTTCCCTAATCCCTACCATCTTACTGAGATCTCGCGTAGCCTCGCCGCTTCCAGTCTTCACCGCTAGGATCCAGCTTGTCACCCGGCCCCTCCGCGGAACAGGGAAAGGCACGCCCACAGCTCCTGCAACGGAAGGGACACAGAAGCCGTTGGAGCGGCTGTCACTTACCTGATTGTTGCGTCCTTGTCAGGGAGTTTCACGACGCCGGATTCATCTTGCCATCACAACGCTCCGTAGCACACCGGACCCGAGATCTGGACCTGAAAGGAAGGACCAAAGACGTTAGTTGCCATCACGCACAGCAACAAATTAACAAAGACACAGAGACTAATCTTACTCACCAGCACAGGAGAGCACACCCCTTTCACAAAACGTGATTGGATGAACAGCATTATAAAGAAATAAGGCACGCTGTGTGAACACAGACTGCCTACAGCACTGATCCCACAGAACCTTAAAGAGACAATCTCCAGAGCAACAGGCGTGTTGCAGCTGGCCTGGGCCACCTATCCAGTGAGGAAACGGGAGTAGACTGAAGGAGACTGTCGTGAACTACAACTACAGATAAAAGGTGAGCAGAATTCCATGGTGACAACCAGCATTCCTAAGAATATCTGCGGGGTGGTACAGGGGCTGAGCTGGGAAGGAAGGGTCAGGGGATGTAGTTGCTGGAGTAGACAATGAAGAAGGAGAGGAATGGGATGTCGAGCAGGGAGAGCAGGGCATAGTCACCCTGCCTTCCGCTCCAGTTGCAGCAATAGAAAACACACCATGGAGACATGGGACATGCCAGGGTACTCGTATGAATGTAGCAAGAAGTAGGGGAGAGATGGGGAAGTCCCTGAAAAACATGGGTAACTCAGTTTCTGTTGCTCCAGATGGGTCTGGGAAGGGCATATTATGCCATCTGGTCACACATGTATTGGAATAACTTGATGAATGAAGACACTCCCTTAACTCACTGCAGGGGCAGGGAAGTGGATTTATGCATTAGAAAAACACACTGCCAGTGTCATGTTGGCCGTGGGGACATGAAGAGCTTATTCACAACCCCAATGGGGAGCTGTCATGCGACGCCTCGGATACTGGCGTCTATGGCCCCGTTGGATTCACTACCGTACTTCCTGATTTCCATCACGCAATAAACTATCTGTATGCAGCGGTCTAGTTCTTTTTCATCGCATGCACGGAGACCTATTTAGGCGCGCCTCTTTCTGACATCTGCGCGTTACACCCTTTCGGTCAGCTGTGTTTTCTTTTGCTGCCATTGTTGCGCCACGCAGTGTTGTCCCGGACTCTTGCGGTCTTTCTTTCTTGTTTACTTTTCACTCTGGTCCGCCTCCCTGCTCTCCCTCCTCAGTTTGTGCTGCTGTGTCGTGCGCGGCTCGCGTATGGGTCCTTTTTCCAAGTGGACTCTCCGCCTCCTCCTTTTCCTACAGTCAGTTTTCTCTCTTCCTCTTTACTGCTGCCCGATGCTTTGGGCTTTTCTTTGGATGTTCCATCTGCACTCTACTCCATAGTTTTTGATGATACCATTTGGGATCTGACCTGTTGGGTTCCATTGCTGGACGATTACATTTCTGCCACTCGTGTCCTGTACCTTCAAGGATTCCTGCTGCCCACAAATTCAGAGGTTTTTTTTTGCCATGTTTGGCTTTTTTCTCCTATTTTGTCCCTCCCGGGAAGGGGGTCCCCAGGGAAGTGCTCCCTAGTAGCCTTCACTGTGGCTTCCTCTCGTGTGAGACCCAAACTACAAAACAAAAAAGAAAAGGACTACAGATCCCACCGATCCTTGAGTCCAGTGGAAGAGGACACGGATTACTCAGGTGAGGAGGTGGAGGGGGGAAACTGGGACACTCAACCCCAACAAGAAAAGGAAGTTGACAGGAGCAGTCAGATGAGCTTTGAAAGAGATCGGGGTAACCAGGAGTTCAGTTGAATACAAATACCCATGATGGAAAATCTTTTAATAATCTTAAGGCATAGGTATGGGGGGGGCTTGCGGATTATGTATCCCCATACGCTTTATATCAAGCCAATTTTAGCTATGACTATGAAATTGGATGATGATCCTGCCAAACACATCCATTTAATTCAGGAGATGTGGAGGACAGAAACAGGAGAAGCATGGGACAAGAATGTGGTGATTCTTTACCACGTGCTGAAGAAGGGTTCCTAAAGAAGTCCAGCAGTATTTAGATAAAGTGTTAGGGATGGAGACCAAGAGTTGGCTGGAGATTCAAGCACATATTGTGCATTTTTGCAAAAGAAGACAAGAAAAAGAGAGGCAGCGTGTAGAGCAGGCCCAGAAAGCAGAGGCTAAGCTTGTTCAAATGTAATTGGCGAAGATTTGTTTAGAAGGGGCAGTAATCAAATAGCAGGGGCTTTCGGGACAACAGGGACACAGTGAACTGGGTATGACACAGGGTGGATGGACGGGTATATCCCGGCCAAGGCCGATGAGAGGGTTTCCGAGGGGCAGGAGAGGATTTCCACAGAGAAGTCGGTCATTTGGCAGATTAGGAGGAACAGGTCCTCGGGTTTCATGGGCCAATAGGGAATAATTATGGAGGATTTTATGGGATTCAGTGTCGGTCATGTAGGAGGTTGAGCCATGTGTCATGGGATTGTTGTGAATGGCCACAGTACTTTAACAGATGCACGCCCCAACTCTGCTATGTGCCCATGGTCTGTGCAATCGCAGCAGGCCTGGGTTGAACAGAACCCAGCGACTGGGGCTGCACAGACCTTCAGGATCCCACCGACCATGCCAGCACAATCATTGGTGCAGATATGGGACAAGAATCCTTTACAAAAAAGAACAGTTGCACACTACACTGGAGCGAGTTTTTTCAGGAGAAATCTTTTTTCTCTCTGAAGTGATAATATGTACCAGGAATAGAACAGCCCACAGGGGTCTCTGCTGTGTCCAGTCCTGTCTATTCTGACTGATCCAGAAGAGGAACCCCGGTTAGGTGTGACAATAGGTGACCAAACGTTCTAATTTCTGTTTGACACAGGGGCTACAAATTATTGCATCATGGAAGGTGAGTTCCCCTTGTCAGGCAAAACGATGGACATGCAGGGATTCTCTGGGGCTATCCTGTCGGTTGCTTATACTGAAGATCTTAGTATCAAGTTAGGTAATCAAAATGTATCAGCCCTTATGTCGTATTGTGCAGACACACCAGCAAATCTTTTCGGAAGGGACCTCCTGAGCATTTTTCTTTTGCCCTGGCTTTTCAGTATCTACCTTGCACCTCTTTCTCACCTGATCTCTGCATTCTCTCCTCATTTCCAGTGGTATGCAGATGACACGCAGCTCTTCTTCAAGCTCCCTTCCTCCTTCTCTTCCTCCTCTATCATCCCAGGGTGCCTGTCTGCTAGCCAGTCCTGGTGCACCTCCAATGAGCTCTGCCTTAATGCCAGTAAGACTGAGATTCTTCCTAATGGGTCTCCTATTCTGTGTCTTCCTCCTACATTCTGGTTGCCCTCTATGGGCTCTCCTGCCTCTCCTTCCACTGCAGCCAGAAACCTTGGGTCATCTTTGACCCCTCTCTCTCCTTCATTCCTCACATCCTGGACCTTGACCAGAAGGCCCACTTTCACCTTCACCTCCTTAGAGGCACTCTCCCTTTCCTCTCCTTCCCCCAGAAGCTCAATGTCACTAGAGCTCTGGTCCTCTCCAGGCTGTATTACTTTAATAGGCTCTTCCACAACGTACCGCTTTCTTCCCTCCACGCCCTCTTCAACTAATCCAGACCATATCTCTCCAGCCCTAAAATCTCTCCACTGGCACCTGTTTGCTGCAAGGATCAAAATCAAGACCCTTTGCATCATCCATAAGGCTGTTTGGGTCCACACTACCTGCAACTCTCTCTCACTAAATTATCTCCCTCCAGATCCCTTCGATCTTCTGGCTCCAATTCTCTACGGGTCAAATCCTTATCCAAGCAGAGAGCTTGGGGCAGATCCCCCTCTTTGGCTGGCTCCCTCCTCTGGAATAGTCTCCCTCACCTTCTTGAATCGGATCGCCTCAAGTTCTGCAAACAACTCAAGACCTTTCTCATCTCCTCCTCCTTCTCTCTCTCCCTCCCGTGCTAACCATCCCCTCAGCCACAGAGATTGGCGGCCCAGTCCCTCAAGAGCCTAGTAGGGTCGTGGCCATTTGCCCAATCGTCACCAACTTCCATCCCCTCTTCCCTACCCTCTGGGCCTACACCTACTAATTGGGCGGCTTGTCTAAGCCCGCACTTAACTACAGGGAGTCAGACCTGCCTCTTGGGTGAGATGCCTCCGCCCATGCACTTACCTGTACCCTCCCCAACTGGCAACCTGGCACTTCTCCTCCCCACCTCCCCGGGGACCCTTAGCACTGACTCCCTCTCACCACCCCCTTTTTTTCTGCACTTGCACATTCTGAATATCACAAGGACTAGTAGGAGCATTATATGTTGTTTTCTTATTTATTCATTGTCACTTCCATGGGTTATTTGCTCCCTTCTCTTTGCCTTGTGGCGCTTCTGAAAACTGTCTTGTTGTTTAAGCGCCATACAAATAACCCAAAAATGTATAAATAAAAGTTGCATATGTCGATTGCCTTCACGAAGGAAGGTATTGTACGCTCTACCCCAGGGTTTTATTCGGTAAGGGAAGCAGCATGTTTTCAGACCTATTGTAGTGACAGCACAATTAGAGGGGTTCCTGTGCATGCAGCATTGTTTCTCTATAGGGTGATGCTTTTGTTGAGTTGGGTCTGGGGGATCAGAAATCAGGCCTGGCGAGTACCATTTGAGTTTGTATTTCAGCCTGATGTTCCGTAGAAAGTAGAAAGTAACACCATGCACCATTGTTACGATTCGCTTAGAGGTCATAGTGATCAAGAAGGACAGGGTGACTCTCTCAGGCACAATTTTATCTCAAAGGGTTGTGTTCAACGAGCAATTGTTCGAAGACACTGAAGACACATGAGAGATATTCTTTGAAATTGGGGAGCATTGCCAGATAGCGATAGAGCAAAGGGAAGCCTCACAGACCATCCTCATCGTAAAAAATACATCGCAATTTTGTAAGGAGGATTTGGAAAAAGTTACACACCATTTGTGGACCAGCAATCCTCATGATGTGAGGGTGCTAAAGAGGGTTGGAGCAGTGAGGATAAAATTGAAACCCGGTGCAATATTACCACGGGTTAAGCAGTTCCCAGTGTCTAAGGAACCAGGCAAAGGGGTTTATGGCACTGTTGAAGCAAGGCACAATAAAAACTTCTGTGTCCCCATGCAATATCTATGTACCCAGTGAAGAAAGCGAAGGGGTCCAGTTGGAGGATAGTCCAGGAGTGGCACCCCCTCAATAATTTTGTTGAGGCAAAATTTCTGGTGGTACCGAATCCTGCCACCATTCTCTGTAACGTCCTTACTGGGTCGCCCCAATTCACGATAATAGATTTAAAAAATGCATTTTTCTCTGTCCCCTTACACCCGATTCTTAGTACCTCCCAGCATTTACGTATCGTGGTCAGAGAATCGAGCATACAAGGTTGCCACAGGAGTACTGCAAATCTCAAGAGTGTTTTTAACATGGTGGGTCAGATGGATTTGGTGAATTTACATGTATCCACGTACTGAAATTCAGTACGTGGATGATCTATTAGTCTGCAGCACATCAGAGGGGCAGTGTTGAGGAGACTCTATTACACTCCGCTCACAGAGAAGGGGTACAAAGTGGACAAGGAAAAATTGTAGTACTGCCAGACAGAGGTAGTATATTTGGGGCAAGTTATATTGCCTCCAGGAAGAATGGTAATGCCGGAGAGAGCCACTGTAGTTCAGAATATGCCTCAGCCAGACACAGTGAAACAGACACAGCAGTTTTTGAGGCTCTGCAACTATGGTAGATCTCCGATTACTCTAATTATGTGAGGCCCTTACTGCAGGGACTAAAGGAAGCACAGAAGGCGAAAGTTCCAATAGAGTGGTCTGAGAAAATGGGGACTAGCTTTCAGGAACTCAAGCTGCGATCAGCAATGCTCCGGTCTTGGCGACCCTGAATTAAAAGAAGCCATTCTTTCTGTTTTCACATTCAAATGGGCAGGTGATGACAGCGGTCCTGACCCAGGAAACAATGCTAGGCCACAAACCTTTAGCGTAGTACAGCGGACTCCTAGACACAGTAATGCAGGGATAGTTCCCTTGTGACCAAGCTCTAGCTGTAGCAGTTTTTGCGATTCAAAGGTCTTCGACCAGTATATGGGTTACCCAGTTGCATTGTACATGGAACATGAGGTCTTCGCGATTCTAGAAAAGTCTGAATCAACGTTAATGACTCAGAGAGTGTCAGGGTATGAGGTCATTTCATCACATGAATCAATTCATACTGTGCAGTGTCACCTAGTCAATCCTGTGACATTTGTAGCAGAGCCAGTGCAGCCTGAGGATGTTTACGATTGTGCTATGTATGAGGGAGAAGAGGAAGAGAGTTTGAATGTGAAAGAGGATGCCCTGGAGGGGTTGAGGTGATTTTTGTTGCTGGGTTTTTGATCATCAACCAGGAGATGGGTGAGAGGCGTATGGGTGCAGCTGTTGCAGGTTTGTGGATGGGGAGTGCCGGGTCAGACTGAAGAGACAGTTGCCTTCTCATTACTCTGCACAAGCAGCGAAACTGGGGGCACTTATAGAGGCGCTAGAAATGAGTAAGGCAGTCACTCTTTATTTTGATTCCGCGTACGTCACCTCCACCGTCCATTCTGTGTTATCAAGATGGCAGAGAAGAGGGTTTAGGAGGTCTGACGGGTCCCCTGTCCAGCATGCTGTGCTTCTATCCTGGCTAATTGAAGTGTTAACCTTGCCAGCAGAGATAGGTCTAGTAAAGCGTGCTGCCCATATTAACAGCACAAATTCATAGCTCTCGGAAATGATGCCACAGACAAGGCAGCGAAGGAAGCCACGTATTATCCTTTCACAGATTCCCAGAAAATGGAAACCGTGTTCCAACAGGTACAGTCACCAGCTCTGTACCCTGCAGTCCCGGTGCTCCAGATAATAGAAACCCCCTAGACAAGAACGGGAGCACTGGAAAAGAGAGAATGTGTTCTCTCACCCACAGATTTGCTTTGGACACATGAGGTAATGGGGAACATAGTAATGCCTGTAGAGAGCTTCTTTTGGCTCTAGAGCAACTACATTACCTGTTGCATGCTTCTCGACGGCAAATCGCGGCAGAGCTCCAGGAGGACTGTTTGATCCATAACTTACAAGAACAGGTTAATAGATTTGAAGCTGTGTAGTGTGTAATGAGTTAAATCCCGGAAATACCATGAGGTCAGTGAGTGGGGGGGTCTTGCCCAGGCCCTCTGGTCCATTCAAAGATTCTGTGGACATGATAATGAGGTGCAGTAACTTCAGATATCTATTTGTCATGGCTTTTCCATTCTCCTGGTGGCTTGAGGATGGTCCCTGCATACACCCTGATGCTAAATCGGCAGCGAGATTTCTGATGAGAGAGGTATTTGCTAGATGAGAAATTTGTAAGGTCCTAAAATCTGACAACAGAACCCACTTCTTTAAGGCCTTGTTCACAGAAATCACTTTGCTGCTAGGAATAAAGCATAGGTTGTGCTTGGTGTGCCACCCGCAGGACAAGTGAATCGTGGAGAGGCTCAATGGGTGCCGTAAGGCCAGTTTAGCTAAACTATGTGCAGAGGTAAATAAATTGTGGTATGTATGCCTCCCACCCGCACTGTTTTATTTACGCAATCAGCCAGGGAGGGGACCACCACTTGAACCCTCACAAAATTGTGACTGGGTGTGGGCTACATACACCTCTGTCACCTACACACATGACATCAGACACACACAAGACTGCAGCGGTCCTGGGAGAGGAGTTTAGGGAATACCTTAGGGCATTAACGAAAAGGGTTAACATTATATCTTCACAGGTTGTGTCTTCTCACCAACGGACAACAGGAGAAAACAGTGAGAAAACAGTGAGACTACCGAAGATCAGCACAAGACACAGCTTCTCCCCAGGGACCGCATCTAGATCTGCACCTTTCTGTTTCACTGGAACGATCAGCGTTTCCATGGGCCGCATAGAGTAATCTATGTGACTCCGGCTGCTGTGAAGGTGGAGGGCAACAAGAGTTGGATCCACCTGACACTTGAAGGGGTACCGGCAGCCCTCCATCGGCAGAGGAGCAAGCATAGACGTTAAGTACGCCATAAGGATTCACCGTTTGTTCCAGTGTAAAGATGGGTGCGAATAGAGATCTGGAATATAAATCCTTTTGTATAGGAAACAGAGCGTCTAATATTGTTAGTTGGATCAAAATTAATGTTTTTTAGTGGTTTTCATGGTCCTTGGGTCATCATGTCTGAAGATGACAACTAGTATAAAAAGGGGACTTTTCGTATTGTATAGTCCCAGGAGAAAATGTTAAGAGTGAAAAGAAATATTGATAATAATCCTTTTGATAATGACGATAATGAATTAGATCCTACGATGAATGCACATGGGTTTGCAGAGTTTAACATATGGTATAGCCATATAGGGAAGGTGGAGAGAGAGAGATCTGTAGGATATGCTACATCTGCTCTCTTATCCCCTATGCTTCTGGCATTCCTAGGGTATTTATCCCGAGTGAGGTAGAGATAGCAGATGCACTATACCTAGTGCACCTAGCCCTGTGCAGGGTTTGACGGCAGTTTAAAGGGCAGTCAATTATGATATTAATCATACCAAGGGGTGATGGTTGTTCAATTGGCAAGCATACAGAACACAAAAATATTAGGTATGTTCAAAGAGCCCAATTGACCTTGGAAGGAGCTATTTTTTCAAAACATCGGTGGGAGCAAGGGGTGAACAGCTGCAGTGGTGGAGTGATGAGGGAATTCTCGAAGAAGGGGTGGCAAGAATGAATCAGGAGTGTTGGACAGTATGGAGAAATCATTTGTAGTATATGACATGGCTCAAAGAGCCAGAAAAACCTGTTAAGATACAGACACGCACCAATTGTTCTTTGTGTTTTAAGGGCGATGGCACAATGCCGGTTGCCGCAAATGGGAACTGCAGCCACACACTTCGCATCACATTCCTTGCTGGAGGTACGGCTGCTCTTCTAGACAACTTTTGGACCTGTGGACAGAATGTGTACGCATAGTTGCCTCCAGATGGGCGAGATGTGTGCAGTCTCTCTACCCTTCATGCGCCCGTCCCTGAGATACCAGAAGAGCACCTGATTTTAGCCTGTTCAATGCCCGAAGTTACATCTGTGTCCTGTTTGTCCCCTGCGCGCCTTGCGTCGCTTTCACCACATTATATGGACAAATCAAAGACTTTGTTCGACAGCGAAAATACGAACAATTGAAATGCAGGAAAAGATCGAACTGCCTTTCAGCTGCATCATCACAGGTTTTAGCAGACATTCCTGATCGATATCGGCTGTTGAGCCACACCAAGATTTTCTTTGCGTCACTCCTGGCACCCAAGCAGCGGCCAATGCCAAATGGCTCCCAGTGACCTGGTACAAACTACTCTTCCTCATGAACGCTTCCTAATTAGCATTCAGTGCTATTAGGGAAGAACTGAGGCCACTCAAGCTTATGACTCTGCAAAACTAGTATATACTCAACCTCCTAACAGCAATTATGTGTGCCCATTGCATATTTGTGCCGCCAAATGATACCGAAAATGGTACGCTCACCAGAACTATGGTTTCCTTGCTTAAACTGAAAGTGATCATGGAGACTGAGGCTGGGATCATCAACAATTTGTGGATCATCTCCCTGTTCTCATGGTTACCTTCTTGGTTGAGCCTCGCTGAAAAAATCCTATTACCTATTTTTGTCTTTTTCTCATTCTTTTCTGTTCCTGTCAATTGCCCTTACGATGTTGCTCTGCCCAGGTACCATCAGTTGCTCCCATGATGGCCGTAACCCTGGCCAAGGCTAGAGTCACCACCACTTCATCCCATATGGGTACTAAAACTGAAGTTGTTTTGTGTCCTCCACCAAATTAGCATGTTTGTATGGAGCAGCGGGTAGATTGCGGTAATAGTGAGGGAGCAGTTGGGTTTGTTCAGCAGAGTATGCCCATATTGAGACTGGTGTGAGAGATGGTCATGGGGTTGTTCCCCAAGAAGATGATTATGATTTGTTAGCTAAAGTATTAACTAAGTATTATCTGCCTTTAGATCATGTTTGGAAGATGTACTTAGCTAAATCGGCATCCCTGCAAAAATATGGAACAGCTGTATGGGGGCATGGTCAAAATAAAAGGATTCAGATCACCAAAAATAAGCTCTTGAGGAAAATCATAGGTATCCATCAGGGCTTCCTGGGGTATTTGCTGGCTTCGCCTGTGGGGAAATCCTCATCTTTCACTCACAAAAAGTCTGGTGGAAGACGTATTGTCTTTGAGTGTAAGAAATTCATCTCCCTGATTAAATTATATATATATATTATATATTAGTAACTCTGAAATTAAGCAGGTGGCAAGTGATTTCTTGAAGGCCAGGGATAAAGCCAGGTGGGACAATGAAGGGGAAAAACAAAGCGTTCAATGTTACCACGTAAATGTCATTGGCACTGCAAACATAACTGCCTATTTGCACTGGCTCATAAACCCAAGGAAGAGAGTGATTATTCTTCGCTTTAGGACCAATATTTTGTTCCCAGATTATAGTGGAGCTAATAGTATGGAAAATAAGAAATGCCCATGCCCAAGGAGTGAAGCAAATGATCTACAACATTTTATGCTTTTTTGCCCAGCCTTCAAGACTCTCAGGAAGAAATTGCATATGTCCCCATTGAGGGCGTGTGGAGTAAGACAAGCACAAATGGCTTTCAGGTTTCCTTTACCAGTCCAGGATTTGTCTATTGTGCAAAGTGTATACTCATATATTGAAATTGTGCTCAAATGGTGAAAGCAGTTAATATCTGGGAACAACATGTTGGATTAATTATGCTGATTTTATTCTATTTTAATTGTATCAATTGGATTGATGTTTTAACAGCAAATGTTATGTTTATAATCCTGTATAATGTTTGACAGATTTTTATTCCAAATAAACTTGAATTTGATTTTATTTTAACTAAAGGGGGGAATTTTGGGATGGTCAGGAAAGGTCCCCATGATTACGAGGGGTTCATGTTGAGTACACCGTATTGCTAACTGGGGCAGCGGCGAGCTAGGCACCATGTTGCAATTTCATAGGTATCAAAGTGTAGTTAATTATGGATGGGATATGTTACTT